>NW_027361673.1:29160000-29807500 GCF_039654945.1 Dendrobates tinctorius | reverse complement strand
TGACAGACATAATGTTTTCTATCTTGAGTGATGGTGAAATGTTCAAATACAGCTGATTTAATGTGATGCTTCTTTGACATTCTCAGGTTTTTAATTCTGCATTCACAATCCAAATGACAATTGTTTTTCCTAAAAACAATTGTACAAAATTATTGCCAGGTCGTACAACTGATATAGTGGTCAGTAATACTGTTATTATTCCTCATGTACTCACAGTTAACTGATGCAAAGTTTGTTGAAAGGATAATACTTCTTACAGTCTTCCTCTTCTGAGTAGCAGGCAGTTGAGATGCTTGGAAGACACACACCTAGTATGATCTAGTCTAGAGGAGGAGCTTTACTACTTAGAATTTGCAACACATTTTCACTTTCAGTTTCATACATTGTAAGTAGGGGGGTTGGGGCAGCATGAGGTTAACCAAGTATAAGATTAGATAAGGGCAGTGGAGAACAGTGACACACAAGAAGTAAGAAATGTCTCTATCTCCAGCAGAACTGCTTATCACTGTTGTTCATAGTTTGATAGAACATATATATTTGAGTAACATTTATAAAATTCATATGAAATTTCAATTATGAAATATTAATACATTTTTTTAAAGCTGGAGTCGGTACATTTCTACCGACTCCGACTCCAACCAAAACTAACTCCGACTCCACGACTCCGACTCCACAGCCCTGCCTGTAATAAAACTAAAATAAAACAACAATAATATACCATACCTGTCTATCGTTCTGTCCTTTTCTGTAATCCATGTCTGGGTGATTAACAGTTTTCAACCTGGATTGTGCCAAGATGCGACTGTCCAGGCTGAGAACCACTGGTGACTGAACTGCGAGCGCAGCTTCAGTGACCGGTGGTGATGTCATCGAGGTTACCCTCCGGTCACTGAGGCTGCATTCCCAGCCAGGCTGAACTGCGGTCACCTTGATGAGATCCTTACTAGCAGAATTCTGTTGCTGTAAAGAAATAAACTTTATTCTCCCTGGCAGCATAGGCTTTCAGTCATAAGTGTTGGCTGGCGCAGCATCAGTCACTGCACAGTGTATAGTAAGCGGCGGCTGTAACCGCACCCTGACCCTGACTGATGGCTGGCTCTGCAGGTTAGTAGTGTTTTTGTTTTTCTACATGACATGTTCCCTTTGGCATCTAGAATTTGTCATTTCTTTGCAATGCAAAGGGTTAAAACTTACAAATCAGCTGACTTTTTTTGAGGAGGAGGGAAAGGGGAGGGGCAGTTACATTAAGGATCCTGGGGAACAGGGCTGCCCCCCTCCATGTATCTGGTTCTGAATTAGTAGGTAGCTGAAGTCTTATCAGGTAGTGGCTCTGCTCTGAATAGATTCTCTTGCGCAAAGTTTTAAATTATGTGCAGTAACAGAAGTTTTGATCCTTGGTAAGTGAGCTGCTGTATTCATTTGTTTTTTTACAGTCGTTACGGTATTCTGAATCTGTTAGTGCCATCCTTCTAGCTGTCACTTTGAAAGTCAATTGGTGCTTTGCAGCCTGGCATACTGTCATAAGTAGTTTAACTTCTTCACCATTTGCTAGTTGGCTCACAAGAGTTCACTGGACTGTACAAGCCATCAGTTACATTCATGGCTAGCCAGCCCTTCTTCCTTTGATGTGGGAGATGTGCCCATTGTCCACATGCCACTCGACATCTCTAGATTACATCTCAGTGTAGACATGGCACATGCCATTTATTTTGCTCATTTGCACTCCCTGAGCTGCTAATCATCCTTTACCATGCCAGCATAATTAGGGCATAACCAGTCTTGACTAATCAAGACATAGAGGCCCCTCAAGTTTCCATATGGAAACTACCATTAAAAGTGTCTGTCTGATCCACCATACCCCTGAAGAAAAACCCTTTTTATTCCAGTTTTGCACATATCCTATACATCTGTTACTGTAAGTTCTCATTTATAAAACTTTTGTTGGCTGCAACCACTAAAAGAGCTGTGGGTATCCCAAGGTTGTGAATGGAAGCATCGATCTGCATTTCTCACCCCTGTCATTGACTGACTGCACATTAGATAGATGTAAAAGCATACCAGCAGATGTAATGGTCACCATGTTAAAATGAATGCCATGCTGCCACATGCTATTCTAAATATATATATATATATATATATATATATATATATATATATATATATATATATATATATATATATATATATATATATATATATATTATTCTACACAGACCACAAGTTTGGACACACCTTCTCATTCAAAGAGTTTTCTTTATTTTCATGACTCTGAAAATTGTAGATTCACTCTGGAGGCATCAAAACTATGAATTAACACATGTGGAATTATATCTTAAACAGAAAAGTGTGAAACAACTGAAAATACTATATGTCTTATATTCTAGGTTCTTCAAAGTAGCCACCTTTTGCTTTGATTACTGCTTTGCACACTCTTGGCATTCTCTTGATGAGCTTCAAGAGGTAGTCACCGGAAATGGTCTTCCAACAGTCTTGAAGGAGTTCCCAGAGATGCTTAGCACTTGTTGGCCCTTTTGCCTTCACTCTGCAGTCCAGCTCACCCCAAACCATCTCGATTGGGTTCAGGTCTGGTGACTGTGGAGGCCAGGTCTTCTGGCGTAGCACCCCATCACTCTCCTTCTTGGTCAAATAGCCGTTACACAGCCTGGAGGTGCGTTTGGGGTCATTGTCCTGTTGAAAAATAAATGATAGTCCAACTAAACGCAAACCGGATGGAATAGCATGCCGCTGCAAGATGCTGTGGTAGCCATGCTGTTTCAGTATGCCTTCAATGTTGAATAAATCCCCAACAGTGTCACCACACCAGCAAAGCACCACCACACCTCCTCCTCCTCCATGCTTCATGGTGGGAACCAGGCATGTAGACTCCATCCGTTCACCTTTTCTGCGTCCCACAAAGACACGGTGGTTGAAACCAAAGATCTCAAATTTTGGACTCATCAGACCAAAACACAGATTTCCACTGGTCTAATGTCCATTCCTTGTGTTCTTTAGCCCAAACAAGTCTCTTCTGCTTGTTGCCTGTCCTTAGCAGTGGTTTCCTAGCAGCTATTTTACCATAAAGGCCTGCTGCACAAAGTCTCCTCTTAACTGTTGTTGTAGAGATGTTTCTGCTGCTAGAACTCTGTGTGGCATTGATCTGGTCTCTAATCTGAGCTGCTGTTAACCTGCGATTTCTGAGGCTGGTGACTCGGATGAACTTATCCTCCGCAGCGGAGGTGACTCTTGGTCTTCCTTTCCTGGGGCGGTCCTCATGTGAGCCAGTTTCTTTGTAGGGCTTGATGGTTTTTGCCACTGCACTTGGGGACACTTTAAAAGTTTTCCCAATTTTTTGGACTGACTGGTCTTAAAGTAATGATGGCCACTCGTTTTTCTTTACTTAGCTGCTTTTTTCATGCCATAATACAAATTCTAACAGTCTATTCAGTAGGACTATCAGCTGTGTATCCACCAGACTTCTGCACAACACAACTGATGGTCCCAACCCCATTTATAAGGCAAGAAATCCCACTTATTAAACCTGACAGGGCACACCTGTGAAGTGAAAACCATTTCCGGTGACTACCTCTTGAAGCTCATCAAGAGAATGCCAAGAGTGTGCAAAGCAGTAATTAAAGAAAAAGATGGCTACTATGAAGAACCTAGAATATAAGACATACAGTATTTTCAGTTGTTTCACACTTTTTTGTTAAATATATAATTCCACATGTGTTAATTTATAGTTTTGATGATGCCTTCAGAGTGAATCTACAATTTTCATAGTTATGAAAATAAAGAAAACTCTTTTAATGAAGGTGTGTCCAAACTTCTGGGCTATACTGTGTGTGTATGTGTGTGTGTGTGTGTATGTGTGTGTGTGTGTATGTATATATATATATATATATATATATATATATATATATATATATATATATATGTATGTATATATGTATATGTGTATATGTGTATATATATATATAATATACACACACATACACACACAGTATAGCCCAGAAGTTTGGACACACCTTCATTAAAAGAGTTTTCTTTATATATATATATATATATATAAAATGTGTAAACACTGTATATTATGTATATGTATCCAGGTTGTGACCTCTGAGCGGTAACAGGGGCTCTGCTCCCCGCCTTGTTCTAGCTCTTCTTGTTTCCCTTCCATGACTTAACAGATGAAAGGATGCGTTGCATACTGCAGCTACGTCCCTCCGGCAAATCTGTTCCTGTACTGACCTACCACTTGCCAAGAACAAATCAGAAAGTTTAACATGACATTTTTAGTTTCCTGGTTACTTGAATTACAGAATCTTTTCTTTTGCGGTGATGAAATGTAAGCTGATTTGTAAATGGGGGAAAAGAGCTATGATTTCACTCCAATATTAAGGTTAGGAAAACGTGTGCACCTGCTATTGACCCTTTACAGATGGCACCATGCTTAGATTGCTGCTTGTTTTCCTGTACAGTTGGGACCCTGAATTCCATTTTTCTATATATGGGGGTTTTCTCCAGGAGTTCCACTGAGAAGAAACATGCTTGATGTCTACCCTGGATCCATTTTCAAAGAGATACTGATGTATTTTGATGGACCCCATTTTTAGTAAGGCAGGCTTTACAGATTCTATTATGTGGTTTGAAATATTTTAATGTAAAAAAACTAACGCCAACAGACTCCATTAAAGTTCGTGTGAGTAGAGTGTTACATCTAGCTGATAACACTGAATATATTGGGAAGAGCAGAGAAAATAGTATACATGTAGAAAATCAGACCAGAATTCCAACCAAGCCTCCTGGCCTGCAGGTTACAGAAAAAAGCGGCTTTTGGTTGTTGAGAACCCACCGATAAAACACATGTTGTAGAAACCACTAATGAGTATATGTATAAAACAGTCCAGAACAATGCATGGATTCTGTGTACAATACTCAGTGTATTGGACATAATTCATATACAAATTGCAAATCAATGTAAGTTTATGTAGAGAAAAGTCTTGTCTTCTTGAAGTGGTGGCACTTTATTTTGTTATTGCAGCTTTCCCCACAAAAGGGCCAGCACTTCTGTCCATACAATGGCTTACTGGTGGAGGAGCAGTGACCAGACCTGTCCATCAGCCGCATCTATTGTGAAGCTAGTCACAAACCCCTTTAAAGATGTTGCTCCTTGAGCATCTTCTTGTCTTTGTGTGGGTCATCATGTATTAGGTGATGCTGGGTAAAATATTTACATTATATGCTAATCTAATTGCTAGAGATGATCGAATAAATTTGTAGGATCCTGGTCCAGCAAGTCCGTAATCTGTGGTCGCTGGATGGGAGCCCTGCGATCCTCATCGTACCTTCCGGCATCCACAGCTCATTTTTTGACTAGCTTTCCACTGCGATGATATGCGTCACACCGCAACGATGACATTGCACCAGGCCCGCTAATCAAGAGGAGATGTTGATGCCGGAGGGTAAGATGGAATACTGACCTGGCGGCTGAATCCTGGGTCTTGTGAATCTGTTCGCTCATCTCTTATTGCTCAAACTGTGAGATCTAGAAATGACAGAGTAGAATTTCAATATTTGCAGATGACACTAAACTCTGCAGGGTAATCAATACAGAGGAGGACAATTTTATATTACAGGAGGATTTATGTAAACTAGAAGCTTGGGCTGATAAATGGCAAATGAGCTTTAGTGGGGATAAATGTAAGGTCATGCACTTGGGTAGAACGAACGAGATGTATAATTGTGTGCTTAATTGTAAAACACTGGGCAAAACTGTAACTGAAAAAGACCTGGGTGTATGGGTGGAAGACAAACTCACATTTAGTGGCCAGTGTCAGGCAGCTGCTGCAAAGGCAAATAAAATAATGGGATGCATTAAAAGAGACATAGATGCTCATGAGGAGAACATAATGTTACCTCTATATAAGTCACTAGTGCGACCACACTTAGTGTACCTTTCTGGTCTCCGGTGTATAAGAAAGACATAGCTGAACTGGAGCGGGTGCAGAGGAGAGCGACCAAGGTTATTAGGGAACTGGGGGGTCTGCAATACCAAGACAGGTTATTTCACTTGGGGTTATTTAGTTTGGAAAGGGGTGATCTTATTACAATGTATAAATATATGCGGGGACAGTACAAAGACCTTTCTAATGATCTTTTTACTCTTAGACCTGTGACGGGGACAAGGGGGCATCCTCTACGTCTGGAGGAAAGAAGGTTTAAGCATACTCAGACGCGGATTCTTTACTGTAAGAGCAGTAAGACTATGGAACTCTCTGCCATATGATGTTGTAATGAGTGATTCCCTACTAAAATTTAAGAAGGGATTGGATGCCTTTCTTGATAAGTATAATATTACAGGGTATATACACTAGTTTCCTTACTATTGCGTTGATCCAGGGAGCTAGTATGATTGCCGTATGTGGAGTCGGGAAGGAATTTTTTTTCCCCAATGCGAAGCTTACTGTTTGCCACATGGGTTTTTTTTTTGCCTTCCCCTGGATCAAAATGTTAGGGCAGGTTAGGATAGGATATGGGTTGAGCTAGATGGACTTAGTCTTCCTTCAACCTTAGTAACTATGTTACTATTTCATATTCAGTCCCATTTTGGAGAAATGAATACAATGTGCATCATTGCTCTCCTCCTATATTAATTTTATTGTTTATCATTTTAATTAACAAACAGTTGAGTGGTCTTCACCTGCCTTTTCCTAACCTGTGGCTTGTTGATTAGGCTTCATTTTATGGAGTTATAAAGATTGCAAACAGATCAAACCTATCACTTAGTATTCTTGATTATTGGGTTAAAAGCATACTAACTGGTTCAGTCTCCAAGTATATGCCTGGTCTTTATAGATGATGAATAATGTGCTTGGTATAATTAACGATTTATTTTAGTTAGTAGATATACCCTTGAGGAGGCCATATTGAAGATTCACACTTTCTGCATAGACACTACATTAGGATGAAAGCGCTTTACAAAGGCTCAAAGTAATGGGAGTTAATTGACTGAGAAATCTCCAGGACCTTTACAGTTTTCAAGAAGTGTTGAGTTGTTCATACACATTAGATAGCTGCTGGACAAATTGCTCCTTTGACTGCCCCATACACATGAGCGCTCCCCACCACAAATGTTCAAGTACAATGTGCCAGCTGTTACACTATTGTGTGTTTTTTGAGCTTCCTTTGAAGCTTGTTCGCATGTTATGTTAATTGATTTGTAATACGTTTATTGGGAAAAACTGACCCTGCCATCTATTTACTAAGAACACGACTGTTTTCTTGGCCGACAGGAATTTCATGTTGAATCTATTGCTGACGTGTTCTGATATTCCTCTGCGAGATTATATTGTACACAATGATTTCTTGATTAAGTCTGTAATGTATGTTTGCTGTTCACACCCAACATTAATCTATCCCTGTCTATATAAAGCTCAGATCCCTCATCTTTTATTAATAAGACTCAGGTGACATCTGTGTTATCAGCTCTAGTAGTCGCAGATTTAGTCATGAATGAAGAACGCTAGAATGGAAAACTGACAGACCTCATTATAGTCTGTACTGTAGACTCTATGGGGTCAGTCGTGTGCTGATGGTACTCGCCAATTTACAGACAGCATTGCTGTAACAAGACAGTGAAACATAAAATGCCAATGAAGGTGTGAACTTTGCCCAATTTATCTGTTTGTTAGGCCGTCCCCGCATGTGTTGAGGCTGTCCAACAGCCGCAAAACATGCAACCGCCTGGAGTCGAACATATTCGAGTACGCTGAAGTCACTACGTTGGTACCTGAGCATGTTCTGAATACATCTTATCCGAGCACGTTTGCTCATCACGTTTGGCAACTTTTCACGTTTTAGTCCCAGGCAGCTTGGCCAACTTTTTTGAAAAGCAAAGGACGAATGGGAAATGCTAGGAGTGGACTATTTCACCAAACAAATTAATAATTTACTCTCAAAATACATGCTAGCCCCAAAGAAACAGACAAAAATGATGATCCTAAGGCCAAATACTCAAATATAAAAATATAGCTTTATTATGAAACATTTAAAATCCGTAACACCAATGATGGGGGAAAGGGATAGACAGAATCACTCACTGAGCGCATCATCACACTAAGGATGCACAGGTCCAGGCAAACCAAAGATATATCACATATATTCAGATAACTGCCCACACTAATATTTATATATAATTTAAATGAAATCCAACGGCAAGTTATTAGATAGTTATCCTATTGCATACATAGCCTCCAACAAATATACAGCAACGGGTTAATACCCAAAATTTCATCAAAAATTCTATCAAGGAAGCATATGTATATATGAGCAAGCACCACCTGACCACTAGCCACCCATGTTCGCAATATGCGTTCACAATATCAGGAAACAATGTCCAAATGAAAATATTTACCAATGGGGGTCAGCGGTAAGAGGCGCTTCCAATGCCCGGAGCTGCGCATCCGCCCACCCTCCTTTCTCAAGGGGCCTGTTTATACCAAGGTATATTGGTCTTTTAGATCTCCCGGTCCTAACGTGGCGTACCGCATGACCGGAAGTCGCGATCCCGGCCACTAGTCAACCACGACGCCAGCTGCGTTGGCATGACGTGGTAGGTGGAGCTGGGGCAGGCCCAACCACCACCATAAGACACCGAAAGCAGACAGGGGCAGCAGCGAAGAGGAAACATGCGCGTACCAGATGGGAGCGCTGCAATATACATAAATGAACAAGCATCATTGGAACAATCATATAAACAATAAATCAAATTACGTGACGATTGCATAGGATAGAATGGAAATATAATTAGAAGAAAGATTTAATGTATGAATTATTATAAAAGATATTACATTATCACATCATATCAAGTTTATGACCAGAATCACATGTCAACAAAGCAATAATAAGCAAAGAGAGAGCTTCACTGCTTCATATTAAGAAAATCCTGGCTGACAACCGGATATAAGTCCACCTTTCACTATCATTGGTCACATCGAAGAATGGAGTAGGGAGAACTGCTAAAAGATAAATAAAAACAATTAAAATTCACAAGTGAAAACACAAACAGTGAGATACCATCTATAATACGGAACCGTGACTATAAAAATTGGGCATAACTTATGTTCTCATTGAGTCCCAATGGATGGACCGTGCCAAGTGTCCATATCCACCTGGACTCAAGTTGGGCCAGCCTCCTAGAGACCCCACCTCCACGGATACCCACATCCAGCATGTCGATACCCCTGACCCTGAGAAGACCGTCATCACAGCCGTGATATCTTTTAAAGTGGCGGGGATTGGTTTCCAATGATGATGCATCCTCAATGGCCGCTGCTGCACAGATACCAAGTACATGTTCCCTCACTCGTATTTTTAGCTGTCTAGTTGTCATTCCCACGTATATCTTATTGCACATGCAGAAAGCATAATATGTAAGATTCCTGCTTACATGTAATTCGTTTCTTGATTTTATACTCGCGAGAGCCATCATGATTGACAAAGGTATCAGTGCTATCGATGTTTGAACAAGCCACACAGCGGCCACAAGAGGAGCACACATAACGAACCGCCACTTGGTTGAGAAAAGTAGTAACTGGCTCCCCAGTACAATGACTTTGGACCAATAGGTCCCGTAAATTCCTCGACCTCCTAGCTGCAATGGCGGCCCTCTCAGGCAGGAATCTGGAGACCACTGGATCTGCCTTAAGTATATGCCATGATCTATCAAGAATTTTTCTCATAGGAGGAAAATGTGAATGGAAATTCGTAACAAATTGACAATGCCCTGATCATTATTTGGCCTAGTCCCATATAGGAGCGTATGACTAGACGAGTATTTAGCCCTATTAAAGTCTCTCTTATTCATGTGGTTACTAAAACGGAAATGAGCCCTTTTAGTAATGCATTTTGTCTACCGTGTGATGACATTCCATAATAGAGGACTTTTGGCCCTTCCATCCTCTGCCTCCTAATTGTTAAATGGCGTGCCTAACATATAAGTATTGAATTGTATTAAAAGATGACTGTAATATAGTAATCCCAATTTCCTAGGGATTTTCAGGATTTAATGTCAATTTTATTGTTAATGTGTAAAGTCACTGACATAATAAAAACGATAATGTTGTAAGATTTCATGTTCAGTGTGGTCTCTGGCATCTTACCCTGATATTTTATCGATTAAAACCAGCAGTCCCATAATTTAGTTAGTGTTTACTTGTACCCTGCAGGCATCTGGCTGTGCACAGCATTTCCTGCCTCCTTCCTACACGCAGGTAATGTCAGCCGAGGTGGCTCTGGATGGGGATCAGTTGTTATGCGGATGGATTATTTCCATTTTTCCCTAATGTCGTGCAGTTTGCTCGTCGATCCCATTCATTCTTCTCACAACAGATGTCTGGTGCTGCCGCGCTTATTACACTGAAGTATTCAGTAGCTCTTCGCTCACACCTACCACTCGTCTGGTGATAAACCATTATAGGATTTTGGATGAGTTTATCTTTGCAGCCAGAATGCTTAGTGAAGCTTCCCGTCCTATGGCATATGACCAATTCTTCGCTCGTCCCTCCCATCACATAAAGGATTAGACTCTTCTGTGCCACTTTAGCTCTGATAATCTAGTTTAACAGGTGTCATTCGCGGCAAGGACTTCTGCAGTCTGTCATTGCCTCTGTACTAAGACGTATAAGGTGCAAGCACCTCATGCACATATGCTACGCACAATGGCGCTGACAGCCCGACTCTACAATGGATACATGGATATTTTGGGACAGTTAACTCAATAAGTAAAAATGGAAAAGTGGAGGCGTCGCATAGAAAGTAGACTCTTTTTATATAAATTCACCCCGGTGTATAGTCATTATACATAATGTTATTACAAAGCAGACTGATGATTCTTAGGCAATATGTAATCTTGGTCAATGAAATTAATGTTGGGTGAGTGACCATAATTGGCTTTGTTTTCAAAATGTTATATTCCTTCAGTCTTTGGTTGTGCAAAACAATATACAAGTATGGTAAAAATCTGTTATAGTCATATTCAAGACTAAATCCGTAGTGGTTGATTATATTAATAACGTATATATGTCAAATGTGGACTTGTCACGGAGACCTTCTGGCGCGCTACTGAGCAGATCTGCAGCCTATGGGAACACAGTGGCTTGTATGAAAACGTGTGGACTGCAGTTGATGAGTAAGTTATATATTAGTTAAAATCTGACATTCACACTACAAGAAGTTTCACTAGTGGTACACTTTTCTATGAAGAATTTGAGAAAACAAAACTTTTTTTTTACAATATACATGGTGCCTCGCAAAGACCATGTGACAGAAGGTGAAGATTACCTGTGCTATGGTCATATGGCTAAATGTTGTAATATGTCTCCTTTGCTCCAAAATTGAGAAGACACTGGGAAGACATGGAAGCAGAAACTTCTGATATTATTATGAGCAATAGATTGTGATTAGTGATGAGCAAATGTGCTCGGGTGCTAAGTGTCTTAGGTGTGCTCGAAAAATATGTTTGAGTCACTGCGGTTGCATGTCTCGCTGCTGTTCGACAGCTGCAACACATGCACGAATCGCCTATTTGTTAGGCAGTCCCTGCATGTGTTGCCGCTATTGAACAGCCGCGAGACAGGCAGGGGCAGGGACTCAAACATATTTTTTGAGCTCGCTGAAGTCATTCGGTTAGCACATGAGCATGCTCGGATAGCACCTTATCCAACCACGTTTACTCATCACTGATTGTGATAGTAGCTGTTCACTACCAGAGTTGGACAAGAGGTCTAAGGGTGTTCTCTAATAAAACCATTAACTATGAATTAAATGATGGGTCAAAAGGAGTGGAGAGAGGGATGTGGCACCTGGCAATCACCTCATCAATCAGCTATTATTTTCTCTGGGAAATATTTTTAAACAAGGGCTGTTCTGCAGCACCTTGCAGCAGCAGCTACACATTGCATGGAGCGGCACATTGTAGATCTGTTCTTCCATCCACTGTCCGCCGGTGTTGCATTCAAATAACAGCTACTGTAATCTGTAGGGATTTTATACCCGTATGATAGGTCATCTATATGAGAAAAAAAATAACGCCATTTAAACATATACTTATTTAAAAAGGTGTCTAAGAAAAACAAAAAATTCATCCAATAAAAATATACTTTATTAATATCTCATTTATGTTCCCGGTCAAAAAAAAAAAGAGAAAATTGTGGCACTCGTGTATAAACAATCGTGTGTGTGTATATATACATTAGGCCACATAAAAAATCAGGGATCAACGTGGGTGGGTGGGTGGCAGAATAAATCTCAACACTTTCCCTGCAGAGGTTGGCACCCTAAATAAAGCAGGCAAGTTATGGCGACCCTAGGTTTGTCAGAAAGACCTGGAAACAACAGGACAGAGGGAAGCCTCAATCTTATAGGACTGGACGTCAAGGGCAAAGGTGGAGGCGTTCACAAATTCCCTTGATGAGGCGTATAAATATACATGTAGGAGGACCCAGTTCCCATGAATCCACTTCATTACTCTTTGCACAGCCCTTCTTTCCTCTGTAGTATCTCCTTTTTTTTTTTTTTTATTGTATAGAAAAGAGGGGTCTAAATCCATATGACCTGAGGGCCCGTATAAAATAAAGGAACAAGAAATGACGAAGGACAGATTATTAATCTGTCAAACCTAGGGTGACCAGGGTGAGATGATGGTGAGCAGTGGCGCCATGACTTGTGTACTTAATTTCTCCTATTGATGACTCTACCTAGCTGTGGAGGTAATTAGGGAAAGTCTTAAAGTTTATTCTGCCTACCCCCACCTACCTTGAGCCCTGGTTTTCTATGTGGCCTAATGAATGCCACGCTTTTGTAATTTATTTTTTAACTGGAACATATACAGTGTTTCCTTTTAATGATATTAGTAAAGTATATTTTTTGTTTTTCTAGATATGTTTGATATTCTCCTCTCTATCGTTAAATGTTAAGGTGCCATAATCTGAAAATATTGGCACTTAATGCCAGACAGCTGACGTTCCGGCTCATGGTCTACACTGGTGTGGGATGCCTGTATTGGCACATGGAAAGTGCAGTGTTTGAAGAGGTCCAGTTTAAATAGGTGAGCCAGCCCCTTCACTATCTAGACATTGGCCCTATATCTAATCATAGCCAAAAGTTTTGAGTGACACAAATTTTGTTTGTTTCACAAAGTTTGCTGCTGCAATGTTTTTAGATCTTTTAGTCAATGTTTCTATGATTACTGAAATGAATTGTTTATAGTTATACAGGGTTTCACAGTTTTATTGACAAATACATCAAATTTATGCATCAATTCAATATTTACGGTGTTAGTCCTTTATATTCAAGACTTCTGCCCTCCGCCCTGGCATCTGGATGTCATCTGGGCCTAATCCTGTCTGATGACAGCTCATTGTTGTGTAATCGGTGCTTGGAATTTATCAACATTTCTGTGTTTTTGTTTGTCCATCCACTTTTTGAGCATTGACTTCAGGTTGTCAATGGCATTGAGGTGTGGGGAGTTTCTTGGTCATAGACCCAGAATTGCAGTAATTTATTCAGTCACTTTAGTTATCACTTTTCCTTGTGACATGGTGTTTCATCATAGGAAAGCAAATCATTTATCACCAGATTGCTCCTACATGGTTGGGAGATGTTTAGATAACAATATTTATTCATGGTAGTGTTCATAGGTAAAACTGTGTGTGAGCCCACTGCATGGATGAAAACCCCCCACTCCTAAATGTTCTTGGGATGCTTTACTGTTGGCATAACGCAGGACTCATGGTTTATGGTAGCATTCGCCTCATCTCTGGATAGTCATTCTTACAGATATCCAATCTGAAGGGGGCTTTATCAGAGAAAAGAACTGCAGTCCAATTCCTGTACTTCCTGCAAAGGTATTTTCTTTGAAGCCCAAGCAGCTGTCTTATCCGCTCTCCCACACAAAGGAGCACTCAATTGGCCGAGCATTTTTGTTCTATAGGAGAGATCTTCCGCCAGTCATCTCTGGCAGCGGCTTATCTCTGGGAGAACAAAAAGACCAGAAGTTTGAAGACTGACATGTCTGATTCTTGTCTCCCCTGACAACTGTAAATGACGGGTTTGGTCAACAATGTGTATGGGGGCTTTAGGCTAGTTTTCACACTAGCGTTTTTTTAGCGCTGTGCTTCGTGCGCAGTAGAATCGCATGCAAAAAACGCATCATGCGATTTGCATGCGTTTGCTTTTTTAGGCGCATGCGTTTTAATCAGTTTCTAGCCATGTTAAATCTTAAAACGCATGCGATTTTAAACGCAGGCGTGCGCATGGACATGCGCACGCCTACGTTCCCATAGACTGTAATGTGATTTTTTTTTTTGCACATTCCGTGCGCAAGCGTTTTTTTTGAGACAGGTCAGACGGACCAAAAATGCAACAGGTTGCGTCCGGCGCGCCTAGGTGCACACTACAAAAACCGCATGCGCACAAAACCGCATACGAACGCGTGCATACACTAGACCATGCGCCCCCATGTTAAAGATAGGGGCACAGGACGCATGCGCATGGACGCGCACTAAGCGCAGCGCTAAAAAAACGCTAGTGTGAAACCAGCCTAAGAGGCACTTTTTTCCTTGTATTGCTTTTGATTGATAAAAGCCAAGTCACAAAGAAAGGGGGCTGGCTTAGCTGCTGAAATGTGCTCAGGGTCTTGTGTCCCAGGCATATGTATCTGTGTGCATATAATATGTATATATTATAATTTATATTTTCTTTCACACTGGAAAGACGTGGATGAAGATTCTTCAGGAAAATGTGGGTGGTGGTTTTCCTGAAGCGTCTTCTGCTTCAAAAACAATGCAGTTTCTGTTCGGTATAGAAGTTTTCAATTCAGGATGCTAAAGCTATATTACCTGGTAATCATCAGTGACAATCCTCAATCTTTTTTTCAAGATTTATTGGATTTTAAATGTCCATTCTTGTTGTATCGTCTATAATCCAGGCATAGGCGCTGTATGCCACTGATCAAAAATGAAGCTCCTTGGCTGAAACCTGTTCTGAGAATAGTGACCGGGCTTGTGACATTGTATCACAGCGCAGTAAAATCGCTTGCAATGGTGTGTGTTTAAATGAATGGTGACTTTTGGTGTGCTCTCTTGAGAACCTATAATTTGTATAAATTGTTTTATCTGCTGTGACAATGTTCAGGGATTTGTAATAGTTTTCATTATGTATTTTGAGAGAATTAAGCAGAAGCTTAAACCTGAATGATTATTCACGAGCCAATATTTGGACTCTGAAACAGATCAGTCTTCTGGAGCACTAGGTTCCAAAGTGGTGGAATGGGTGCAGAATGTTGCTTGAAACCTCAGGATTTGCTGGGGATTTTTCATTTTTGAACAATAAACTAGCAGCTACACATCAGATCATGTAGCATTTGTGCATGACATAAGTGCCCAATGACCTAAATTCAGGAGATGTTGGAGGATGAGACATTTTATAGTAATGAGTTAACATGCTAATAGGCTTAGATAGATAATGCGGGATTGTCCATGGGGAGGGGGGAGTATAAACACAATATGGGTTGTGATTTATGAAACTTGGAGCTACAAAAAAATGGAGTTGTGTGTCGGCACACTGCGATTAATGAACACGTGACTTCCACTATTGCTATTCCTATAAGACGCGAAGTGCTTAGTTTACTTAGGTACTTTTTTTTTTTTTTCTTCCTGTTTAGCAATAGAGGAAGTTGTGTTCATTCTGACCTTTTTTTTTTTTTGTCTTTTTATAATTGTCTTGGGGTGTGTGGGCCCCTCCTGGGCTGTGCATCTTTCCCAAAAAGATTTTATGAGCTACCCTCTGTCTTCCCCATTTTCTTTGGCGCCCTGGCTAGACACATGAAGAGGTTAGTCATTAGAGTTATGGACCATCCAAAATAAGGTCACCTTGTCGTTGGATGTCATTTATACTTGAAACTCAGTATATGTATGTACTTTTATAAGTAAGTCTGTACTTTTTAAGTGCTTGTCCCCTTTGGGCAATTTTTATGTAAATTCAATAAATTCAACACTAAGGGCCTCCGTACATATTAGTTTGTTGGCCAAACTCGCAAATATCGAGGCGTTTGGCCGACTAACGTGCATGGTGGACTCCCGTCTGGCTTGCGACAGATGGGGGACCAGAAGAACCTAGCATTTCAGATTTCAGACTGCCTTTTGTATAAGAGCTAAGCTGCTGTCACGGTTGTCTGGAAGCGCTCCTCTCATAGACAGCACAGTAGTGCAGGAAGAATGCAGCGGACACTATTTGTATCCAGTGTATTTATGAGTAGTGTTCTCCTTCCCCTCCTTCTGTAGTTAATGGCAGGCTGCTGTGTGCTCGTGCATAATCAGCCTGTCAATCACTGCTCCGAGGGGGGGTGAATTGTTTGTATTTCGTATTTTTTTAGCATTAATATTAGCCATTTAAAACAATATTTTGTGTCATTTTGGATACTAGAATTTTGGACCTATAAAATGCTGACAGATCCTCTTGTAGTGTTACAATGTGTATATTGGAAAAATATTGAAATGAGAGAGTGCTCAGTAGTTGATACCTTTATCATCATTGGGCCGCTGACTTTGGCTAATTGTAGTGTGTGTGATTTCATAGGTACGTAGCGCACCGCTGAGAAGGTGCCCCGTCATGTTGTGAAGATAAGCAGGCATTTCATTGTTGCGGTAATGTGCCCCAGAGCCACGCTGCTGACTTTGGCAGGAGCTCTCGGCACCATCAGTGTGACGGTTAAGGAAACAATCTGCTTTATTTTCATGCGAATTTCTTTTCGCACACTGTAAGATGTTCATTGGATTACTCTCCCGAAATGTAATCTTTCCTTAAAATTTCTAGGAAAGATGGAGCTTGCCGTGTGCCAGGTAAATCCTTCACTTTTTAGGTATGAATAATATGTGAACTTTACCTTGCCAGTAAGGAACAATGAAAAACGGAAAGTGGATAAAGCATTTGACCTACTTATTTTTCTTTTTTTCTAAGGGTACATTCATTTGGGTATTTCCACAGCACTCTGATGTCAGCTGCTGGCCTCCAGTAGGCCCGTGGCTTGTATAGGTATAGTGATGCAGGGAACTAGTTCACTCGGCAATACTTTTCAAATGAACTTGTGTCCGAGGGCGCAGAGGATACTTCTTCCACAGGCCCGGTCACAGTTGCACCCTCTGCAACTGCAATCATTAGCCAAAAGGACCCTGAGCCAGAGACAGATGGAAAACTTGGGCAATTGCTCTGTTTGCCACACCTCTCCCTCTGACATAGACCAGTGCATCTTCTTTTAGTATGTGTCTCGCATTGGAGCTGGATTTACAGTTACACTGTTGAGTACTGCTATCTGATGCCATCAATGTTTACTTCTGAATGTGTGCTAAATAAAGACAAGACATCAGAAATTCCTCATGTCTGTGTGTGTGTGTGTGTATATGTGTGTTATGTATGGGAGACATCGCTTCTAGTCTCTACCCACTATCCCAAAAAAGGGAAATGGAAAATTGAGTACCTGCTGTAGAGTGGAAAACTGGTGAAAATTGCAGGGTTCAAATGGCCAGAAATATTGTCTTTACTTGTGCATAGACTTGACTGCTTGTTAAAGGGAATCTGTCACCAGAAGTTGCAGGCCTATGTAAATGGCCTGTGTCCGGTCCGATGGGCGGTGTTTCTTCTTTTTTCTCCACCCCATCCGTGGCCCCCGTCCGCGCTCTTCTCTGGTATTCTTCTCCATCATTTGCACGTGCGCAAAGCAAAGCCGAAAATCATTACTGCGCATGCGCCGGTACGCTGTGTTCCGGGACATAGTGTACCGGCGCATGCGCATTAACGATTTTCGGCTTTGCCCGCAGTGGGGCAAAGCATACTGCGCGTGCGCAAAGCAAGATTGCTTTGCGCACGTGCGAAAGATGGAAAAGAATACCGGCGAAGAGTGCGGATAGGGGCTACGAATGGGTTGGAGAAAGAAGAAACACCACCCATCGGACCGGACCCAGGCCATTTACATAGGCCTGCAACTTCTGGTGACAGATTCCCTTTAAAACTAGAAGTACTCTTTAAGCATTATTAAAGAAATGCTCAATTGCGGAGTCGTCTTCTATTGATTTGAAAAGGAGGTGATTTGAGCATTTCCAGCCGCTGACACAGAACAGCTGGTCGACGGGGGCCGATCAGACACTGATGACTTATGCTAAGGACAGGTCCGCAATGATGAAGTAGTGGACACCCTCTCTAACTGTTTCTGTAGTTCATACAGATTGCTTTTGAGATCGTTGTGTACATGCAATTAATTTCCTCAGATTTTAAGGGTCTTTTAAGGTATCTGGAAATTTGTGCAATAATTAGATTTATGTGGGGAAAAAAGCCCTTTGTCTGCTCCATCCCCTTTTTGATTGACCATGTAGTTTTGCAGATGTTTCCCCGCTAGATTGAGTGAGGGTACAGGGAATCGGTGGAAAGACCGCAGCAGCACATGGGGTTAAAAGCCGCAGTATGACTTCTGCTTGTGAACACGGTGTAAAACCTCCATTATTAACCTAAAACTTGTTTTACGGGAAAAACATAAGTGACTCACTGTTATCAATGCTAAATATGTCACAAAATCCTTTGAATGAACCAGTGCTGCTGCGTTACTAATAATGGAGCTTTTATTAATGGCAATCAGTGAGTACCTGTACATGCTCCTATTTGTTTTCATGTCTGGTGCGCCCCCCACTTTCTGGCAGGGTGAATCACACTTTTGCTCATTGGTTGCTGCAGGAGGCCTATGTCTTACATTCAGCACAGTGTTCCAAGACGCTAAATGTAAAGCAATGACGTGTGGCCGCAGCGTTCAGTGCCATGATCGGAACATCACAGAACAAACCAGGAAAAGCAGCAGCTTTACTCTACCTGACTCCTTTCTTGTCTCTTTCTTTTTTTGAAATGTAATCGCATCGCATTGAATCATTGTAATGATCTCTCTCTGTTTCAGCCAATGAACATGTAGAAAACATAGTTACATCAGATTGCCCAAACTTTGAAGATAATCTTCAGAATATTAGGGAATGTAGCAATTTGCAGTTAGCTTGCCGTATATACTCATGTTTAAGCCGACCCGAGTATAAGCTGAGGCACCTAATTTTACCACATAAAACTGGGAAAACGTATTGACTCGAGAATAAGCCGAGTATAAATCGTCTCCTTGTCCTGGTATGCATGACACCTCATCCCTATGCTGGTATGCATGGTTCCCTCATCACCCATCCAGGTATCCTTGGCCCTCCCTCTAGTATGCATGACCCCCTCATCCCTATCCTGGTATGCATGATCTACTCATCCCTATCCTGGTATACATTGTCCCCTCATCCCTATCCTGGTATGCATGGCCCCCTCATCCCTATCCTGGTATGCATGGCCCCCTCATCCCTGTCCTGGTATGCATGGCCCCCTCATCCCTATCCTGGTATGCATGGCCCCCTCATCCCTATCCTGGTATGCATGGTACCCCTTCATCCCTATCCTGGTATGCCTGATATCCTCATCCCTATCCTGGTATTCATTGTCCCCTCATCCCTGTCCTGGTATGCCTGATCTCCTCATCCCTATCCTGGTATTCATTATCCCCTCATCCCTATCCTGGTATGCCTGATGTCCTCATCCCTATCCTGGTATTCATTGTCCCCTCATCCCTATCCTGGTATTCATTGTCCCCTCATCCCTATCCTGGTATGCATGATCTACTCATCCCTATCCTGGTATATATTGTCCCCTCATCCCTATCCTGGTATGCATGGCCCCCTCATCCCTATCCTGGTATGCATGGCCCCCTCATCCCTATCCTGGTATGCATGGCCCCCTCATCCCTGTCCTGGTATGCATGGCCCCCTCATCCCTGTCCTGGTATGCATGGCCCCCTCATCCCTATCCTGGTATGCATGGCCCCCTCATCCCTATCCTGGTATGCATGGTACCCCTTCATCCCTATCCTGGTATGCCTGATATCCTCATCCCTATCCTGGTATTCATTGTCCCCTCATCCCTGTCCTGGTATGCCTGATCTCCTCATCCCTATCCTGGTATTCATTATCCCCTCATCCCTATCCTGGTATGCCTGATGTCCTCATCCCTATCCTGGTATTCATTGTCCCCTCATCCCTATCCTGGTATGCATGATCTCCTCATCCCTATCCTGGTATGCATTGTCCCCTCATCCCTATCCTGGTATGCATGGCCTCCTCATCCCTATCCCGGTATGCATGGCCTCCTCATCCCTATCCCGGTATGCATGGCCTCCTCATCCCTATCCTGGTATGCATGACCCCCTCATCTCTATCCTGGTATGCATGGCCCCCTCATCCCTATCCTAGTATGCATTGTACCCCTTCATCCCTATCCTGGTATGCCTGATCTCCTCATCCCTATCCTGGTATTCATTGTCCCCTCATCCCTATCCTGGTATTCATTGTCCCCTCATCCCTATCCTGGTATGCATGATCTCCTCATCCCTATCCTGGTATGCATGATCTCCTCATCCCTATCCTGGTATGCATGATCTCCTCATCCCTATCCTGGTATGCATGATCTCCTCATCCCTATCCTGGTATTCATTGTCCCCTCATCCCTATCCTGGTATGCATGGCCTCCTCATCCCTATCCTGGTATGCATGGCCTCCTCATTCCTATCCTGGTATATATGGCCTCATCCCTATCCTGGTATGCATGACTTCCTCATCCCTAACCTGGTATATATGGTCTCCTCATCCCTATCCTGGTATGCATGGCCCCCTCATCCCTATCCTGGTATGCATGGCCTCCTCATCCCTATCCTGGTATGCATGGCCTCCTCATCCCTATCCTGGTATGCATGGCCTCCTCATCCCTATCCTGGTATATATGGCCTCATCCCTATCCTGGTATGCATGGCTTCCTCATCCCTAACCTGGTATATATGGTCTCCTCATCCCTATCCTGGTATGCATGGTCTCCTCATCCCCATCCTGGTATGCATGGCCTCCTCATCCCTATCCTGGTATGCATGGCTTCCTCATCCCTAACCTGGTATATATGGTCTCCTCATCCCTATCCTGGTATGCATGGCCCCCTCATCCCTATCCTGATATGCATGGCCCCCTCATCCCCATCCTGGCATGCATGGCCCCCTCATCCCTATCCTGATATGCATGGCCCCCTCATCCCCATCCTGGCATGCATGGCCCCCTCATCCCTATCCTGATATGCATGGCCCCCTCATCCCTATCCTGGTATGCATGGCTCCCTCATCTCTATGTATCCAGATCCAAACGCAAATGACGTATTTTGTATGGACCGAGACACATTTACTACTTCCCTTTGTTTGCCTAAAACTCCCATACAGTCAGAGGGTTTAGCCTGTCATCTAACAAGGGGGCCTCCCGACTCTTCCCCCCACACGTTACCTGGAGGGTGTAAGAATCTGCAGTTCAAGGTGTCAGATCCTTTTATTCTCCAGGCACATAAGCCACTGTAAGAGGAGTCTGGTAGGTAACTTGCTCTTCTCGCCAAAGAGAGCACTTCTAAGGCTAGTTTCAGACCAGCGTTCTTGGGCGCAGCGCAGGGCCGCCGCTAAGCCGCGCCCTCTCCGGTCAGTTCCTCCTCTTCGCATGAGGCTGCATGCGATCAGTGTATCCTATATTTAGCGTTGGATACGCTAATCGTGCGCTGGTCTGATTTTGCTGGCACTGCGCCCAGCACACAAAAACGCGCAGTGTTGCATTTTTGTGCTCTGGGCGTAGCCCCAAAAAGGCGCAGTGCCAGCAAAATCAGACCAGCGCACGATCAGCGTATCCAACGCTAAATATAGGATACACTGATCGCATGCAGCCTCATGCGATCAGAGGAGGAACTGACCGGAGGGGGCGGGGCTTAGCGGCGGCCCTGCTCTGCGCCCAAGAACACTAGTCTGAAACTAGCCTAAGTCAAGCAGTAATGTTTATGTGGGAATTTGAGCTAGTTCGCAACAATTATCTAAGATGTATGGGCACCTTTACTCTGCATTGCCTGGACCACCTGTAGTTCTGCAGAACCAAACCTTAAAGGGTACCTGCCCACGATCAGGAGTAGCAGCGTTTTGGACACAGCTCACCTGCTCTGCGCTCTACTATACAAGCACAATGGATGGGCTTTATAGAAATCCCATGCCCACTGTGCTTCTATTTAATGCTGCGTACGCTCACCTGCGGTGTGGGTTTACGAGCCGCAGCATGACATTTCCACAATAGAATGTGTTAAATGCGGTAAATCCACATTGTTCAATGAGCACATGCAGATTTAACTGCGTGATTGAACACGCGTGGTCCATGTGCGATTTTTAACTTTTCTCCTCACACCCATTGACTTTCATTGGCGCGTCTCGGCCGTTTCAGGCTGCCGTGCGCAGCATGCTGCATTTTTTCCGCACCCCAATTCCAGGTGAGGAAAAACTTTGATGAGCACTGCCTCATTGCCTAACATTGTAGCGAGTGCAAGGCGAGGTTTTCTCACACTGCACTTGCCGCGTCTAATCGCTGCTGTCAGCGCATCCCAACTGTTATTTTGTTACATGGATGAATATAGTAGTGATTGAGAAGGGGTTGTCCAAGTATTGCTGGGCACATGTGTGAATGGCACGTTTTCAGGAGATGTTTTTTGGCCTTTAAGCGTATGTGTAGATGTAGTGTGTACCACAAAATCCGTCGCCTACTCCAATATCACTACTGTGGATCAGTTGTTTGGAAGTCTCATGGACACACTGCAGAGAATATTTGCAGGCTTGAAATCCACAGATTGTCAATTTCTGCAGCAGATGGTAAGGGGAAATGTGCAGCAGCAGCACTGTAGTTTTTCTGCTTGGAAAGGTCTCTAGGGCCTTATGGGGTTGTCCCAATGTTACAAGTAATCACCCATCCAAAGGATAAATTAGAACTTGCTGATCCCTGGGGTCTTACAAATGTACGTGCCCTGGCTGAACCGATTACCCAGTAGCTGTTGTTGCCAACTTTTACCATCCTAACTACTTCCGTTTTGTACTTTTATCTTGCAGCGTTTGTTTCCTTTTCTTCATAGTTCTGAGTATGTCTTGTGTATGCGAAGCCGGGATGATCTATGCAGAGCTGCAGATTTCCAGGTCAAACAAACTATTAACTTGCCTAGGGCTCCATAGAAGGCAGTGTGTAATTTAGGAGAGCCACTCACTAATGATCTTGACCTTGGGTTAATTGCCACACTAGTGAAACTGCCTTTTATAAATGACCAAAACGTTGCCATCTCTCATTCTGTTAGGGCCGTACATTATTAATGAGTTTATCTTTGCTTTCCTGGACATTCAGTTCTGTTGAATTTACTTTGGGAATAGTGGCTCGCTCGTCTCAGTCTTCAACTTGCCTGTATGTTCCTAAAATCCTTCTCTATAAGAACACTGTGAGCGGGGGAAGGGTAGCCTTCATTTTTTAGGCTTGATTTTAGATGACACACTGTGAAAAAGTAGTTACTAAAGCTAATCATACAACTTTGAGACTTTTTGACCTGAAAGCTTTGTATTGTGGTATCCTGATCTTTGGGCAATCTGTACTTGATAGACAAGTCCCTATAGGGAATGTATTGTGTCTTCTTGCTGGTTCCCTGCAATGTGCTTTAGTTTGTGAATCCCTGATAATCTATTCTATTATTTCTAAGCACTGTTTTTCGGTGATTCCTTTGTATCCCCGTTCATACTGCACCCACACACACAAATGATACACCATTTGAAAGGTAAACTTGCCCCCTTCAGCAAGAAAATAGCCAAACAAACCACACATCCCCGATTTGATCACAAAATACAGTTTAAACATTAATTTTCATAAACCTGCAGTAAGGAAAAATGACCTGCGGGTGGCACCACAGTACCCCAAAGCACACTACCAACACAGTAGTAAACATGCACTGCTTTTTTGCTGATTACTTCGCCTCACACACACACACACATGATGCACCATTTGAAAGGTAAACTTGCTCCCTTCAGCAAGAAAATAGCCAAACAAACCACACATTCACGATTTTATCACTAAATACAGTTTAAACCTTCATTTTCATATACTTGCTGAAAGACAATGACCTGTAGGTGGCACCTCAAACGGAAGACATTTTTTGGCCTCAACTTATCAAACCAATTTATTGCATTACCAATCTACATGTGTAAATACCCGTCTGTGTTCATCAGCTCATGAAATACATTTACATTTGACCAGCTTGCTTTTTCTGAATTTGCCTGCGCCCCCCACAACCAATGTGCAAAAATTTTGCACGGACCTGTGTTTAGCAGTGTTCTTTTCACTTGCGGTACTTGTTAGCTCCTATTTACCAGTGTGTCTCCATAAGGCTGGAATCTGTTGGCAAGTGTGCTGTGTCCAAAACGCTGCTATTCCTGATTGTGGGCACGCACCCTTAAGGTGTGGGGGTATGTGTTTTGTGTTTCGGCTTCACACTGGGGTGCAAGTGTCAGCGGCACAGGACTTAATTTTTGCATTCCAGGCTGCGATCCAGAGGTGAGCGATTGCATGTGTACATAGTCCCCGACCAGCCTGCCGTTCATGCCCTGTTTATATAGGACCAATAAGCCATTAGCAAGATTGTTCTGTACCTATACAGCATGCATGTTGTCGGCAGCAGTAAATCCTCTGTTACGTGAGGGATGTGCTGCGGACAGTGATTTAATGCCCCGCAAGAATCATCCAATCAGATAACTGATTAATATTTTGCTGGTTCATTAGCTAATCTGCAGCATGTTTGCATGGACTGATAATTGGTAATGAGCGAGGTTGCCTCCTCCTTTGCCGATTATTGGCCTATGTATATAGGCCTTAACAGGAATTTGTCACCAGGTTTTTGCTACCCCATCTAAGAACAGCATTATGTGAGGGCGGAGACCTTGGTTCTAGCAATGTGTCAATTACATTGCTGCAGTTTTGATTAAAAACGGTTTCCTCTGCTGCAGTTACAGTTTTCTGTGCACAGGCAAAAAGCTGTCAATAAGTGGTGCGTGTGGAGTCATAGGGAGCTCCTAAATATGGAGGACTACCTGGCAGTAAGTTTAGTAGTCCTTTAATGATGATCTCCTGCTGATTAAAAGTGATTTCATCAAAATAGTAGCAAGCAGCCCAGTAAGTGACACATCTCTGGAATCAGGGTCTTTGTCGCCACGTATTGCTACTTGGCATAGGCAGCAAAAGAGAAGTGACCAATTCTTTTTTAAAGGGGTTTTACACTTTCAGCAAATTGGCCCCAAACCTTTGCATCATGTAAATGACAAAACCACATGGTACCTGCACCATCTCTCCGCTGTCGTGCAAGTCTGCCTGGGGTAATGTAATGTTGACAGACTTGAGCACCGCTGCAGCCAATCTCTGAACTCGGCGGCACTACCGCTATAGACCGCACGAGCTACTGAACTCCGTGATGGGCTCAAGCAGTGATGCATGCTGTAACATCATTACCGTAGCGAAAACACACAGACCGGAGGAGAGCTGGTGCTCGGCGGGTACCGTCTGGTTTTGTGATTTTATGTTCCGCAAGTATTTGGGGTTCACGCTGCTGAAAGTGGAAAACCCCTTTAAAAAGGTCAGTTTACCCTGGGACTGGAAAATGACTATACATTTCTCATATTTTGTCACCATACATGGTGCACTCCATTTGCTTCCTCGGCTCTGAGCAGTGTTCCTTACCTTCTGCTTCCAAGATGCCATCGCAGCGGCGTGAGGAGTGCAGCGGTGCGTCTAACCTCCCTTGCCAATCCTATCAAGCAGCGCAGGAAAAGAAAGGGGGTGCGTGCTCTAGACTTACCGCTGTGCTCCCCCTGTCTCTGTGATGGCATCTTGTAAGACAGTGGAACAAACCGGCGATCGGTAGTGCAAATATACATGAGAAAATATATTGTTATTTTTCTGTTCCAGGGTGAAGGTTGCCTTAATTGTTCCAATATTCCTCATTAAGCATTGAGATGAATGCATTGTGTATGTAATGATGGAGCCAGAGACTTGTGTAAGATACTATTTGTAAAGTTGCTTTCTTTTTTCCCTTTTTTTAAATGTATAACTGAGAAAAATGGCAGCGAATGTGCGCATTAATTATTTTTTTAATAAAATTGTGCACTGTCTATCCTATACAAGACAAAGCGATGGTTGTAATCTAAATAGCATGACACCAGTGTCTCAGATTAGATTCCTACATGTTTAATATTCCAAAAATATTAGTTTTTATTTGCAATAGGCGCTGTGGTTTTACTCACCAGGTCAATCTTACAGTGCCCTAAAGCTTTTTCTGCTAGGAAGGGATGATACGTTTTCTTATATCATGAAGGTCAGTGTTGTAAGGTTATACAAGCATTAACCTAATCCTGTCTATATCCATTGTGAAGCCAGCTATGTGCCGGATAAAAGAACAACGTTCATTGTATGAGTTGACTACAAAGCAGCAGCCCAAACAGTGGCCCTAACGAGATGTAAAAAGGATAGCAGCGGCTATTGTGTTCTTACAGACGCCCATGTGCCTGACACCAACCTACTTTCCGATATTCCAGCTTATTCATAAATGTCTGATAGATGTGGGTCCTTCGCTTGCTGGGTTCCCCCTTCTGAGAAAAATGAGTCCCATCTTGGTTATTAATTGAGATGTTGCTATTTTTGTATCTGGAGAAAATGGTAAAGCCCCCCCATCTATGAGACTAATGTCCTATAATGTGGATCTTCCTCCTGATGGCTTTTTGTTTTTAATACTGGAGTGTTTAATCCATGCTGGTCTTCATAAACTACTTTTACTGTATATGTTTGCATAGGATGATGCCATTTAATGTTCTAGCGGCACTCACCAGATTGCCTTGCCTCTTACTGGGGTCTGTTAGGGGCCCCTGTCAGGCTGCACCATGCACTATTAATTCTCAATAAATGTGTGACTGAGGCTTCAAACTGAGCTTACACAAAGTACATTAAATTCATCAAATACAGGATGATAAAAGCCTTTCTGCAAACAGTAAATACATTTCTGACCAGTCAGCAGCTTTTCAGAAGAATCTTGTTTTTTTCACTGAAACGCTAACGTCCATCCGGCGTTTGGAAATCCTTTTTCAAACCAATTGTTACATTTTGTAGATAGCAGACACTGTATTTCGTCATCCGCTGTGCTTATTTGGTTGCATACGCTGCCCTGGTACAGGGTGCCAGTCCTATTAAATCAACTCTTATACGTGTCTGGCGGCTTTCTCTTAAAGAACATGTGCAGTACATCCATTAAACAGTAATGCCGCACGTTGGTGTCCATAGAACATCCGTATTTTTCACACACCCATTGAGTTTAGTGGGCGAGTCTTATTTGATAAACCTTTTTCTTTTTTTCCATACACACTCGTCTGAACTAGCCCATTAGGTCCGTGTGCTATCCGTTTCTCACATTGACCGACCGGGAAAACATCCGTCTGAACGAGAAGCCGTGCTAATGCCGGGTTGACCCTGCTCTCATGCTCCCATCATGTAGGCGTTGACGGTTTACAGTAATATCATCTTAATAAAATATTCCCAGGGTTATTTTTTTTTTAACTCTTTTCTTTATGCTGCCTGAGAATTTGCTTAAAAGCTGGCAGGCAGAGAACCTGTGCATTAGTCTCAGAACTCCACGTCCCCGTCTGGCTTTTTTCACTACTGAGTTCTTGCCAGTAAAATTGGAAAACAATCAATCCTAAGGGAAGAAAAGGAATTCCCCTTTCACTCGGAGGAGTCTGAGAAGAATTTAGGTTAGCAGACTCTGGAGGTTAGCCCACCAGATTCTTAACTCTGAAATATGCAAAGGGAATGCTTATTAGCCCAGATCCCAGGGGTACGCCCGAGGGTTACTGGAGTTCCTTCTACCTGCATTGTTCTATAGCAGGGGGAGGGAATCTTTTCTTTTTTTTAAACTTCCAAGGGCTATTTATATATTTTTTTTTTTCCATCCTTCGGGGTCCGTACAAATCGCGCGCTAATTTTCCCCACAAAGTACGTCCTGGTGCTGGCACTGGTGTCGAGACGTAATCTTGCCTCACAATTCAGTGGTGAATACCGGATGTGCGTGCTCATGGAGTAGGAAAAAATATTAATGGCCTGGAAAAATGCAGTTGCTGGCCCAAGCACTGCGGTCCTCTGCAATCTGCCCTGGGGCCGAATTTAAGGTCCTCAAGTGGTGAAAATGGCCCATGGGCCTGAGGTTCCCCACCCCACTTATAATAGGAATTTTGTTTCACTGCTGTGATGGCTTTGCCATCATCACCATAGGATCCTTCCTATGACCTGGGTGACGGCATTGTCAATAGTCACTGAAAAATATCTTACTTGCAGCTGTGACCACTAGGTTGGTTTTCTTTGCAGTGGCTGCTCGGAATTCGAAAGGGAAGTCTTAATTCAGCATGAGTCACAATAATGCCATGTTTGCACCATGACTCACCGGTCACACTGTCAGGATGGAGACCTAGTTTAGTGACATTTTTGGGAAAATTCGAATTTCTCCATGTAAAGTATCAAGTAAATGCCATAGTTTGTGTATGCATTACTGTATGGATGGCATATCATCCATGCATGGAGTGAATCCCTGGCTCCCTAATAACTGTTACTGAGGAGCCCTTAATGAGTAAAACATTAGGCTTCAGAAGCTCTCTATTCAGATTTTATATTTGTAGAATTTGTTATATACAACCCTATATCCATTTCTAGTTGTCTGGTCCTGTTTTAAAAGGGGCTTTCTGGGATGAATAAGAATTTAAGAAACAGCACAGATTGGGTTAAAAAATACCTGTAGATCTCTCACCACCCAATGGGAATTCTAGCTTTGTTTTGTTTTTATGTTGCTTTTTTGTGTGTTACATGCTCTTTTTGCTTATTCATTCCTTGCCTTTCACATCACATACATGTTTTCCTAGCGATCACAATATTAGAGTAAATCTATGACCTCTCACTTTCTGAATTATTGATGAAGCATGTGATGATCCGTTATCTTTATGATGCGGAGTGTGTTTCTGGCAGATGTCCGACCTTCCTACAATTGTGGTTTTCTTGATATTGTGCTTTCTGTAATTAATAGGAACCAAGACTCTGTTTTACACTTAAAGGTCTGGCATCTAAAATCTGTTTTGAGATGACATTTTTACTTTGTTACCATGGAAACCACATTGGTCTGGAATTTTTTTTTAATAAGATGGAGGTAAGACGGTTGACTATTGTTGACAGGGTTACCATGGATACCAAGGTATTACAATGCACGTACTTGGCAGTTTAGCAAAAATAGTAATAGGTCCATAATGTTGACGGGTGTGGTGGATGTTTTTGCTGCAGTAAACGTCCCTCCAGCTAGAGGTTAATCAGTCATTCTCGCCCAATTTACCAAAAACCAGTTTTGGATAGTCAGAATTGAGGAGGGGGGCACAAAGTAGATAGTTCCCACATGTGTAGCCTCGTCTTTTTTGGTAGAAAAGGAATCTTAAAATGCTCTCTTTTAGGTGCAGTTTATGTAAACTCTGCCCCTTCTCAGGTCAGAATATTCCTGCATTTGTTGAGATTGTTTCAGAAAGTTTTGCGCTGTCTTTGTAAATTTGTGACTGTTCGCAACTGCAGGCGATGGATTCTGAGGGAGCCGATTCATTAAGACTGAAGTTGTGCAAGCCAGTCTTGATGAAGGGATCACTGGCGTAAGATGCAGTCAGTTTATTAAGTGGCACACTTAATATATTGGCACATCTTATCAGTGGTATGCGCCTCCTTGTGTCTTGCCATAATTGCTATTCTAGTCAGGGACTGAAGTAGCATTTCTGGTTTGCTGAATTGGACAGCTTGGGGCATAGCCACATCCGACATGGCTCCTCCTCAGCACAGCACGTTTTTAGAGGAGCTGAGCTACTTAAAATTGGCCTAAAAATGACAAACATTATAATTTTTTTTCTTTTTTGCGCCGCTTTGTGTTGGGCAAAAGATTTGAGACTTTTCAAAATGTTCTTTTCCATGTGTCTTTAGCTCCTCCCTCTCCATAGACTATTATAAGCAGCAACTGTCGTCTCATTTTTCAGTAATAGGCAAATAATACATTCACTTCAGACAGGGTTTTACAGATTTTAACTGTTTGGGAGTGAAAGAGAAATTTGCTTCTTTTTCCCAATGGATTTCTCCAAGATGAAATACAAAGTTGCCTGTTTTAATGTATTAATTTATTAAATAAAAATTGAAATGCCAGTTACCCTTTAAGATTTGATTAAAACGTATATAAAGCAGGTCAAAAATTCATATATTTAACGTTCACAGTGCGATAGTATTTGTGTGTATAGTACACTGCTCAAAAAAATAAAGGGAACACTTAAACAACAGAATATAACTCCAAGTAAATCAAACTTCTATGAAATCAAACTGTCCACTTAGGGTACCGTTACACATAGCGATGCATCAGCGATCCCAACAACGATATGGATCGCTGGTGCATCGCTAAGTGGTCGCTAGTGAGCTGCCACACAGGCAGATCTCACCAGCGACATAGCAGCGGTTGGGGGACGCTACTTACCTGTCAGACGCGGCGATCCTGACGTCCTCCCGCCCGCGTCCACGCGTTGCTCGTCGTCACAGCAGGAAGCGCCGCAGGAAGCTGACGACGAGAAATGGTCCAGGAGCTTCTCGCGCGATCAGCGATAACCAGCGGGGGAGCCGGTCGGAGGTAAGTATCACATGCAGCGATATCACTAGCAATATCGCTGCGGCGTCACAAAATCGGTGACTTTACAGCGATATTGCTAGCGATATCACAGTGTGTAACGGGGGCTTTAGGCTGTGTGCACACGCTGCGGAAAAGGTGCGGATTCATCCGCGCGGATTTTGTACAATCCGCAGGTGAAACCGCAGGTCAAAAGACCTGCGGTTTTACCTGCAGATTGCTCTGCGGTTTTGCCCTGCGGTTTTTCATCTCCTCAATGGAGGAGATGGCAAACCGCAGGAGAATCCGCAGAAAGAATTGACATGTCAATTCTTTCTGCGGATTGAAAACCGCAGATAATCCGCGCGGAAAATTCCGCACCGTCTGCACTGCGGTTTTTGATTCCCATAGGGAATTATGGTACTGTACACCGCAGCAGAAACTGCTGCGGGTCCGCAGCGGCCAAAACCGCTGCGGAACCGCAGCAAAATCCGCAGCGTGTGCACACAGCCTAAGGAAGCAACACTGATTGACCATCAATTTCACATGCTGTTGTGAAAATGGAAATAAACAACAGATGGAAAGTATTGGCAATTATCAAGACACACTCAAATAAAGGAGTGGTTCTGCAGGTGGGGACCACAGACCACATCTCAGTTCCAATGCTTTCTGGCTGATGTTGGCTGTGAAGGCACAACCAACATTCAAAAGTGACCAAAACATCAGCCAGAAAGCATTGGTACTGAGATGTGGTCTGTGGTCTCCACCTGCAGAAACACTCCTTTATTGAGTGTGTCTTGATAATCTAATATATAAAGCTCTATGTGGTTGTGTGTGTATGTCCGGGATTGGCATCTGCACCGTCGTAGCTACAGCCACAAAATTTTGCACAGTCACACGTCTGGACCCCGAGAGCATCATAGGCTATGTTGTGAGGTGAAATTTTAACCCCACGTGTTCCAATTCACCAAACAATTTTGCCCCTATCTTCATAATGGGGGGAATAAGTGAAAGGAAAAGTGTTGGAGGAAAATTGACAGTTGCCAGATGTGAACAAGGGGGACTTAAAGAATGAGAGCGATGTCGCCAAAGAGTATATACCGTACAGTTGCTAAGGTGGGGCCCTGACATGGGATACTCACCACACACGGGTATATGAACACACACTCAAAATGCGCCACACACTACCAAGTGCTTCAACACATATACCACCCTCAGCACACATTTCACCACACATACACCAACCTCACCACATAAAAGTCGAAACACAAAAGTCGCCACTCAAAACTCGCCACGCTGTCCCAGAGCTGTTCAAAAGATGAAAAATGAGCTGTGATTGGTTGCTATCAGCAACAGTTTTCTTTGTAGCCAGTTGTGGTAACTGAGGCCTATTATTCTTATCATTTCTATTGTGTTATCGTCTGTTAGATGCACGGCTCAGCAGACAGTATCACACAGAATAGGATTAGATACACGGCTCAGCAGTCAGTATCACACAGGATAGGATTAGATACACGGCTCAGCAGTCAGTATCACACAGAATAGGATTAGATACACGGCTCAGCAGTCAGTATCACATAGGATAGGATTAGGTACACGGCTGAGCAGTCAGTATCACACAGGATAGGATTAGGTACACAGCTCAGCACACAGGATAGGATTAGATACACGGCTCAGCAGTCAGTATCACACAGGACAGGATTAGATACACAGCTCAGCAGTCAGTAACACACAGGATAGGATTAGGTACACAGCTCAGCACACAGTATCACACAGGATAGGATTAGATACATGGCTCAGCAGTCAGTATCACACAGGATAGGATTAGGTATACGGCTCAGCAGTCAGTATCACACAGGATAGGATTAGTTACTTTCTGCTGAGCTGTGTATCTAATCCTCTCCTGTGTGTTACTGACTGCTCAGCCGTGTATCACACAGGAGAGGATACTTGGGTAATTGTTTAGTTAATTTGTGTTGCAAATCTGTAGTGTTGAATATATGATGTGAAATGTTTTTATGTGCAATACAATCATTATAATTTGTTGTAACTAACCACAGTTGGTTACTATGCCGGGGCAACGCCGGGCTCTTCAGCTAGTTGCCAATAATTTCCATCTGTTGTCTATTCCATTTGCACAACAGCATGTGACATTGATTGTCAGTCAGTGTTGCTTCCTAAGTGGACAGTTTGATTTCACAGAAGTTTGATTTACTTACATTATAAGTTATATTCTGTTGTTTAAGTGTTCCCTTTATTTTTTTGAGCAGTGTATATAATAATTTTTATTTTGTGTTAATTTTCTCTGTTATGTCCCATTGAAAGGGGGTTATCCACTACTTAAAGCTATATTCCTCCAATGTCAAATACAAACACCTTATAACACTTCCAATTCTGGGGTCGTTCCAGTGATGGCAGTGGGGCTGCCAGGGCTTGAATGACATAGTTATTAGTTGTGCGCTAACGAGCTCGGGTAAGAGGTTACCCGCGCATGCTTGTGTGCAGAGTGTCTTCAGCGTGCAAAAAACAGCCGCAACACATGCAAGGATTGCCTGTTTGTTAGGCTATCCCTGTATGTGTCGAACAGCCGCGGAGACTGGAAAATATTTTTCTAGCACGCCAAAGACAGTCGGATAACACCCGAGCATGCTATGATAACGCCTCATCCGAGCCTGTTTGCTTATCATTAATAGTTGTGCAGCCAATTAGTGGCCACTATTGAGCTGCTTGCTCTCACTTTCTCCAGGTGTCGGGGAGGTGTCAGAATTGCAGCTCATTAGCTTCTGCCAAGTGGAAGCCGCCGGCTCACAAGGCATCACTGGAATAGTGCCAGTATGGGAGGGGAGTATAAGAGGTTTATTTTACACTGGGGAATGTAGTATATAAGCAAGGATTGTACAATTAGTTGACGGCTTCTTAAAAACCTGTGCTGGTTTTATTGTAATCAGGCCCATAAAGGATTTAGTTCCTCCACCTCTTACAATGAGGTTCTTTTGTGACATCTTTCACTCAGAATTGACAAGATAGATCTGGATTCACATTCTGGAAAAACCAGTTACCATTGAGACATTAATGACTTTCATCGAGGTAGCCAAACAAAGCAAACTGTAAAGTTCAGTTTTATCCAGCGTTGTTCTAGAATAACATGGTGAAACCCATATATCCTGACTGTTGCTTCACCACATTGCAACACTGTGATAATCCGTGCAGTTCTAATGAAGCTTTTGATGCTTTTTTCCTCCCTGTTACAAAGTGTGAATCTAGCCTTAGCACTACTCTGTGTGCTGTTAATTGGAGAAATGTGTGCTTAGGCGCTCCCTTCCATGGTGCTCTGTGGGCTTCTAGAGAAGATCGGTTTCTTGCCACTGTATGGCCATCCCAACCACAATTATATTTATGAAACAAATTCACATTTCTTATTGAGCAGCAATGCCCCTACTGTAATATCTGTAATGTTGGTGTAGTTTAGTGCCAATATTGTATCTCTCAGCAAATGGCACTTTTTAAGGTGCATGACTCTGAAAACGTCCCTCCTCTATCTGCGACAGGAGCGGCTGCGATCATTATTATTTAAAAGCCGCTGTTGGTTGCTGATATTGATATTTTAAAAGGCTGGATTGCTCAACAATACCCCCACCGCACGAACGTGAGTCCAATGTATGTTTTTTATTATTATTGATATGGTTGTCTTTCATAATGGGCTTTTCGTTTCAGTTCATGTGGGATCTATGCATTAATCCGCTTTTTCCAGATTTTGTGGTTTGATCTTCAATCTAGAGATTGATTTAAGTAGAGACGTGGCTTCCCTTGTACTCTGGACGCTGGGAATATGGTGGTTGAATACACTCACAGCAGGAGTATTGTATGAGGAATCGTATCCTAATTGAATGAAGAGGAGAGCAGTACAGAGCAGGAATAGTTTTTGATAAAAGGAGAATGCTAGTGAGTGTGACCCATCCTCAGCCAGAGTCATGGACCTCACCTTGTCCACTGAGAAAGTTCTGGATTTGTATGTATGAGGTGTGTAGTCGGGGAGACAACGTCTGTCTCCATATCCAACTATCGCATGATGAAGGTCTCATGAGATGGGCTTTTTTTTTTCTCTTTAGCTATCTAGAGGTGCTTTTAGTATGTAATGTCCAACCCCTGAATATGAAGGCGCAGTAGTGCTCCCCGTATCCGTTTTTTCTTAAGCTTAAGGCCGGGATCACACTACCGCGTGTGATGCAAGAAACTACTGTGACGAGCAATTCATAAGAAGTCCGAACTTGTCAGATATTTTTTTTGCGACTTGCTTATCGCAGGCATAGCACCTTGGAGGTCAATATGTGATCCCAATCGCATGTATTGTGCTGTGATGTGGCAGGGACACCTAGCAAACTTTGCTTGCACTACTAGTGGTCTGGGCAAATTTGCAGTGTAGCCCCAGTCTTAGAAGGATAACCTACTATGACAATGATATTGAAAAGCGACAATTCATGGTTTTGGGCTGTGCTGCCGAAATAAAGATCCTTGATCCAACGCTATAAGGAAGCTGTTTTTATTCTACAACACATTTCGATGCCACACTGGAGTCTCGGTTTTTACACTTGAGAAAGACACCAGTCCAGCAGCGAAATGCGTTGTAGAATTTCCGCCTAATTATATTTTCTTGGTGGGCTTATAATATATAAAGCCTATGCAATAATGCCAGTCACTTCACATTATAAAGGGATATATTATGATGCTTATAATGACAGAATTGCAGACGTTTTCTTTTAAGCCTTCCAATATGTTTAATTTCTCCTTGAGATCTTCAAAGTATCTTTTATTGTTAGCGGAGATAGATTTTTTTTTTTTTTTCTACAACAGGCAGCTTGATTTATTGGAACGCTACCTGTGAGCAACTGACCCAAACGTAGGACATGATTGAACAGTCCTGTGCTTCTAATCGTTTTGACCTTGTGTTTCTGGCATACTAAAGTCCTCTCCAGTCGTTTTGCTCTAGTTTCACAGGTTTTAGGATGAGCTAAAATAGTGAACGTTTTGCAATGATCAACAAACTTGTTTGTGGGTTCTATTAAGTATCCTCCTCTGACACTTAGGCCTCTTTCACACATCCGGTTTGTGCCGTCAGGCACAATCCGGCATGTGTGTAAAAAAACTGATCCGTTTTTTTTTTTACCGCCGGATGTGATTTTTTGTCCTTGAGAAGCACATGCGCCGGATCGCGTCGCATGTGCTTCCGTTTGTTCCGTTTTTTACTGGATCCGGCTGAATTCCTCTGTCCGGCGGCTGGACAGAACGGGTGCTGCAGCGTTTTTTTTGTCCGGCGAAAAAAGCCGGACATGGACGTATGCGGCCCTTCCGGCTCTGCGGGACAATGTTTCTCAATGGCACATTCCGGCCGCCTGATCAGGCTTCTACCTGATCCGGCCACCGCATGCACGGTTTTACCCTTTGCGCATGCTCGGATATCTCTCTCTTTCATACCCCGTTCTCTTTCTCTCTTTCATACCCCGTTCTCTTTCTCTCTTTCATACCCCGTTCTCTTTCTCTCTTTCATACCCCGTTCTCTTTCTCTCTTTCATACCCCGTTCTCTTTCTCTCTTTCATACCCCGTTCTCTTTCTCTCTTTCATACCCCGTTCTCTTTCTCTCTTTCATACCCCGTTCTCTTTCTCTCTTTCATACCCCGTTCTCTTTCTCTCTTTCATACCCCGTTCTCTTTCTCTCTTTCATACCCCGTTCTCTTTCTCTCTTTCATACCCCGTTCTCTTTCTCTCTTTCATACCCCGTTCTCTTTCTCTCTTTCATACCCCGTTCTTTCTCTCTTTCATACCCCGTTCTTTCTCTCTTTCATACCCCGTTCTCTTTCTCTCTTTCATACCCCGTTCTCTCTCTCATACCCCGTTCTCTCTCTCTCTCTTTCATACCCCGTTCTCTCTCTCTCTCTCTTTCATACCCTGGTCTCTCTCTTTCATACCCTGGTCTCTCTCTTTCATACCCTGGTCTCTCTCTTTCATACCCTGGTCTCTCTCTCTTTCATACCCCGTTCTCTCTCTCTTTCATCCCCCGTTCACCGGATCGTGGATCCTTTTCTTCCCTGGCGACTCCTTTGCAACATAGCCGTGTCAGGCGCCGTAAGATGCGCCACATATACTTCCGGTCCCTCCGTTCACGGCTGGATCCGGCACTCTATCTTTTTGCCGCACGGCGCCGGAATGCCACCGACTGACATGTGAAAGTAGCCTTAAGCAGTCATTTCAGCACAAAATGATTGTTCATACAAAGCACAACACCTTGTAGAGGACATAGCCCAAATAAAAATTGTACTTTGTGTCCAAATCCAGTTCTACATTTGCCAACCAAATTCTTTATTCAAATAAGCAAATGAAGTGTTTTGTTTATTACTCGGCCATGCCAAGGTGCACTGTAGTGCATCTTCCCAACTACTTGTTTTCCATCTCCCTCCGCCATTATCAGCTTCTGTAATGCCAGAGCTGTCAGTCATGAGAGAGGGGGTGGACACAGATGGAAAACAAGTGGCTGTTTCAGTGCACTGAGCTGCTGTCACCCCAAGGGTACCCTGTGAAGATTTCTGTTTAAAGCAGAAACGGATTAGAACACTAAGGTACGATTTTATTAGGGCTATGTCCTGTGCAAGGTGCGGTGCTTGGTTTGAACAGTTACACAGACACAGTAAGATGTAACTGGAACAGAGAGGTAGCCGAACCAGTTCTAGCAGGCGTACAGCATTGGTGGGAGTCCATTACAGTCAGGTCTGATCTGAGGTCAAGGCCACTTCCAACAATTGATTCTTTCACTGCTCTAACTAAATGCTGTGCTGCACAGCACCCAACACACGGGCTCCCTGGGGTCTGACCTCACACTCCGCGCCCCCCTGTGTCCTCTGGCACTTGGACAACTTGCATTGCCACCAGTATATACAGTACCATATCTACCTCTGTCATTAAACATGTAGTCATGCAGTGCCAGAAGTGACATTAAGCTGCACTGGCCATAGCATGGCATAACCAAGCCCACCGGCCATTAGTGACTTCACACGTGGTCGCAGGTCAAGTATACATTAGTAGAAAGAGTTCAGCGCTCAATAGTTATCATTGCGTTCCCCCTTACAGCCGTAGTGTTCTTATTTCCCAACATCACAGAAAAACTATCTTAAGCCTTTGTCATAGAGAATTGAGAAGTTGTCCATGATGTTCTAGGCACAGAGACCCCGACTGGTAATGACAAGGGGGCTGTTGTACTTAGCTTAGAGTCTGTCATTTTTTTTCCCTAATCCCGCCTAAGTATGTACAGTATATTATATCGTGCAAGTGTCTTAAAAATCACTGTACCCCCAGGTTACTGGCTCTGTGTTGATCGTCTCCTGGCCCGTACAGCCGTTCTTCAGCTTTGGTTTACACTGTGCGGATTGGTGCATCTTTTTCAATATAAGCATATGGGACCCAGAACCTGGCTGCATAGACTTACATTGAAAAAGTGGCTTCTGCGCCACACATTATCCTCTGTGCAGCTGGTATATCTTCAGGTCTCACGGGGAAAGAGGCCGATTGGGAAGTTTTTTAATGCACCATTACATAGATGACTAGGGCGGATCTTCTTTTCCCAGCTACCAAGAAGGCTGTCCTGACTATTCGTGATCACAGCATGGCATCTGATCTGAGACATGTTAAAACGAGCAACCTGTATATTACTTTTTATTGTTTGCTTCATCACTGGATCCTCCCAACCCAGATGCTGAAATGTTCAGGAATGTCTTGCACCCCATAAAAATTTACTAACCATCAATTTACCCATTTGTACAGAGAGTGACATAAGTCCGTGTAGTAAATAGTCTTGCACGGTCTAGTAATTGTTGCAGATAGATGTCACGTAGACACAATACTGGTGTAATGGCTGTTTTTCTTGGCTGCTGCTTCAGGCTTCATTGTCCTACACTATTGTACTTCTTGTTCTCCGAACTTCCAAGATTAAAATTAACCCTTTACCGAGCGGATGCTTTTATGTTCTAAAAACTGCAAACAAATAACCAATATTAAAAATGGTGGCTAAGAATAGTGCATTCCCAGATGTCTCTCTTCAGCTGCCTATAACCATGACACGTGCTTATTACTCGTTTCACCATATTTCCCTATTGTATGGCTTTCTCTCATGCCTCCAGAATGGGTGTTAAGTTTGTTTTCCAGGTTCTTACTATCGAGGGCCAAGACATCATAGTCCTATTCCCAGCAGCACAGCTGTATATATTACTATAGATGGCGTGTGAGAAAACGGCAGCCTCTTCTATCGGATGATCAGCGGGGTGCCTAGAGTCGGAGGTCCCCCTCACCCACTCAAATATCATTCTGAACCTGGAAGAGCCCCTTTATACTGAATGTAGTCTGACTTTTTATAATCTGTTTTTACCTTGTATACGGCACTACTCTGAATTAGGAAAGTTTTTCATGTCCGCAACAGAGACAGTCTGAAGTCTTGGTATTTGTTAAACTGCAGTCATTATTCCGGATATGAAATCTTGCCCTATCACAGAGCACAGGAACAACAGTTTATATCTTTCTTTAATTCTACTATCATATCTCTCCTGTCTGTTTCACCAGCCTCTCTTATTCTTGAGTTTGGCATATAACATGGGATAACATTGGTACAAACTGATATAGACGATTAGTGTAAAAGAGAACAATAAAGTGAGTGCCCATGTGTGATGCCCCAATAATGCGAGGTCTAGTGTGGTTTACTTCCAGTGAATGATGGCAGTAATGGAAATCACGAGGGGAGATCGACTCTGCCACAACTCTGCAGACCTCAGGATCTGTGTATTTCAGTTACCTGTAAAGTGGGCCTCCTCTCCTGCTGCCGATTTACCTCCCCATACCTTCCTCAACGTCTCCATAAGCACTAGGCTTAAGTTGATGAGAAATGACAATTTCTACCTATAACCAAAGTTTGTTGTGTTGGACTAATCGGTGGCTGATCCTTTTAGCCGGATGATGATCCATTTGTCATCCTATGGAAAGCCGTTGCCGTTTTTCAGTTTTTCAATTTATAGTCGGATGACCGACCTTTCCTTGAAAAAGCGTTTCCAAAAAGATTTTCCATCCTTATCATGTTGTCCACTGATAATGTGCAGTCAAAATATACAATTGTGCTGATCAATGTGAACTAAAATGTGTGGACTGCATTGGTGAAGCCATCATTGGGTCAACAATCAGCTTCTCTATAGTCACCGGAATGGGGAGGGCTACTTAAACAGATGTTATGCATTTTTTTTCGACATGTTCTGCTCCTATTAGCGTTGCCTTCCTCACAGACTCTATGGAGCTCTTGGGATATGTGACCATGTTAAGTATCCATGGCAGATTCATCTGCATCAATAAGTGAATATAAGTGAATAAAAATAAATAAAAATGGACTTCCAAGTCCAAAATGATGGATTTTCTTCATTATAACTGACATTCATAAAGATTATCTGCTTCATTTCAGATCATAATTAGATTTTAAACTGGTATTTAGTGTTACAAGTAGATGATATGACAAAGGTGTCAATGGTAAATGTTATTTCCCTATGACTATATAACTAGCAGCAGACATACCCGTTGGTTTCCTGTCGTCATCACTGTATACCCTATGACACTCTACATTACAATATATTGTGGCTTCTATTATATTTCATCAGTTTATGTATACATAATATTTCCCTATTGTATATATTCTTATTTAATTGAATTTATGTATTTTTTTTTTGCAGGTTTCAAGTGCCCAGTATGCTCGAAATTCATTCCTACAGATGAAATGGATTTGCACCTTGTAATGTGCTTAACCAAACCGAGAATAACATATAATGGTAAGTGCAACTCGACAGTAATATACATGAATTCATAAGAATATGTCACCGGAGAGCAGGTGTTCCCCTTCAGTGCCACCCCCTCCGAATTCCCATTTGGAGCACTGCTAAAATATGCACCATAAATGTTAGATTAGCATTATTGATTGTCGGGTCGAATCCATCACATCTCGGTTTGTAGATGGGGGAGGGTGGAATTCCTCTGGCTTATGTATATTTTGGTCATATGTTAAAAGAAATATTCTATTCCTATCACTGAGGTTTATCCACAGGACATGCTATAAATGTCTGATACATGTGGATCTTACCTCGGAATCCACATCTACTTATAGGATAGAGGTGCAGAAATAATTTATTGTACACTTGGGTTCAATTGAAAGCTTGAAACCTGGATCTGTGTCCATTATGATGTGCCGATGATGAGTCATAACCTGCAGATAGCGACCCTAACACTTGTGATGTACAAAAAGAAAAATGTCTTCATTGAAATTCTTAGTGGAATCTCTGAGACTATACAATCTATGAAATGTTTAATGGAGTGGAATAACGCACTCATGTTATAGATGTGCTGCAGTCAAGAGCGTGTAATCCTCATGGGGTAAATGATCCATAGCTTTACTACTGTCCCAGCTATAGATATGTGCGGCATCATACCAGAGTGGCATGTCATTGATCCGGATAATTATACCATTACTCTCAGTTCTTCAGTCTGTATAATGGCATGTACAAATTTGGGCCCCCCTGGTCAAAATTACTATTGTTGTGAACAGTTAAGCAAGATGAAATGATCTCTAAAAGGCCTAAAGTTAAAGATGACACATTTCATTTGTATTTTAAGCAAAAATAATACATATTTTCATCTTTTACATTTTAAAAATTGCAAAGCAGAAAAATGGGCCAATGCAAAAGTTGGGGCACCCTTTGAGATTTGCGTGCTCAGATAACTTTGATCAAGGTTTCGGACCTTATTTAGCCTGTTAGGGTAATGGCTTGTTCACTATCATTGTTAGGAAAGGCCAGGTGATTCAAATTTCCCTGCTTTATAAAAGCCAGCCTTCTCTAACCTTGTGCCACAAAACAGTAGCCATGAGTTTTTCGAAGCAGCTGCCTAGCACTCTTTAAATGAAAATAGTAGAGACCCACAAAGCAGGAGAAGGCTATAAGAAGATAGCAAGGCCTTTTAAAGTTGGCCTTTCCTCTGTTGGAAATGTAATTAAGAAATGGCATTTAATAGGAACAGTGGAGGTCGAGATAAGGTCTGAAAGACCAAGCAAAATTTCAGTGAGAGCAGGTTGTAAGATTGCTAGAGAGGCAAATCAGAACCCCCGCTTGACTGCAAAAGACCTTCAGAAAGATTTAGCAGACTATGGAGTTCTGGTACATTATACTACTGTTCAGATACACCTGCACAAATATGGCCTTCATGAGAGTCATCATAAGAAAACCTCTGCTGCCTCCTCACCATAACATTCAGCATCAGAAATATGCAAAAGAACATCTAAACAAGCCTGATGCATTTTGGAAACAAGTCCTGTGGACCGATTAAGTTAAAGTAGAACTCTTTGGCCACAATGATCAGAGGTACAGTACAGATCAAAAGTTTGGACACACCTTCTCATTCAAAGAGTTTTCTTTATTTTCATTACTATGAAAATTGTAGATTCACTCTGAAGGCATCAAAACTATGAATTAACACGTGGAATTATATCATTAACAAAAAAGTGTGAAACAACTGAAAATATGTCTTATATTCTAGGTTCTTCAAAGTAGCCACCTTTTGCTTTGATTACTGCTTTGCACACTCTTGGCATTCTCTTGATGAGCTTCAAGAGGTAGTCACCGGAAATGGTCTTCCAACAGTCTTGAAGGAGTTCCCAGAGATGCTTAGCACTTGTTGGCCCTTTTGCCTTCACTCTGCAGTCCAGCTCACCCCAAACCATCTCGATTGGGTTCAGGTCTGGTGACTGTGGAGGCCAGGTCATCTGGTGTAGCACCCCATCACTCTCCCTCTTGATCAAATAGCCCTTACACTGCCTGGAGGTGTGTTTGGGGTCATTGTCCTGTTGAAAAATAAATGATGGTCCAACTAAACGCAAACTGGATGGAATAGCATGCCGCTGCAAGATGCTGTGGTAGCCATGCTGGTTCAGTATGCCTTCAATTTTGATTAAATCCCCAACAGTGTCACCAGAAAAGCACCCCCACACCATCACACCTCCTCCTCCATGCTTCACGGTGGGAACCAGGCAGGTAGAGTCCATCCGTTCACCTTTTCTGTGTTGCACAAAGACACAGTGGTTGGAACCAAAGATCTCAAATTTGGACTCATCAGACCAAAGCATAGATTTATTCGGTCATCCATGACAGCACCACCTGAGAGAGGGGATCCCCCCTCCAGGAACAGGAAATCCTACAGATACATAAGGGCGGCACCTCTCCCACGCATCAGTTGGTTTCCTGTTCCTGGAGGACAGGATTCCCTACAGATCATGCCATCATGGATGAAGGAATCCCCAGGCCGGCTGTCCGACTCAGGTAGCAGAGGGGGGTCTCCTACCTCGGGCAGTGCGGAGTCCCCTGGAAGCGCCACGGTGGCCCGGGTAGGGTTCCACGTCAGTGTGCGGGGCAGGTGGGAGCGGGGTCCGGCGGATGTCCGTCTCCTGGGCCGGCACCGGCGGGTAAGTATGGATCCGGACCCCGGTCCTTGGTCCTGCTGGTGCGGTCTCCCTTCGTCCAGGCCGCGGTCGGGGGCGTGCGGGGTCGGGTGGCGCTGGTGGCCTGCGCGTCCCCTCAGACCGGAAGTGACACGGGGCCGGTAGCGCCGGACTGGAAGTCGGATGCCGCCGGTTTTTTCTCCATGTGCGTCGCCGGGGGGGCGGCGCATGGGGGAAGTACCCATGGACGTCGGAGGGAAGGGGGGGGCGAGAATCAGCCCCTGGCCATGACACCTGTGAACCCGGATTGCCGGGGGGAAGAAAAGGGCACAGAAGCACTGCAGAGCAGCTTTAGCTCAGGTGCAGGAATGGATGAGCCGGAGGCTCCCGTGGCCCAGCTGGACCGAGAGCAGGAACGTACTTCAGAGAGGTCCCAAACCAGCTCCCAGCAAAAGAAAAAAGCGAACTGGACAATCCAGCCATAGAAGTTCCTCCAGGCCGAAGGATCCAGCTTAACACCCCCCCCCGTGATCCAGTACCTACGCCTTCTGTTCAGGGTAAGAGATCTTCGTGAATGTGCCCTGATGCAGTGTTCCCCTTATGTTTTCCTCTTATAGGGGAAGAAATGCGCAGACAAGGCAAAAAACAGGGAATGCGCCCTTTGCAAATGCCCCTTTCCGGATGCCTACCCTAAGAGGCTGTGCCAGTCATGCATACGGCAGACGGTAAAAAAAAAAAAAAAGGGGGGGGGTGTAGTCCCAAAAAATTACCAGGCATACTTCATTACTCTGTTCCCCCATCCTGTAGGTGGCAGAAGAAACCCCCGACTTCGCTACAAGTCTAAGGGAAATTATCAGGATGGGAGGTTAAGGCCCTGAAATCCGTACCCCGGGGGGAGTCTAGGAAGTGAAAGAGAGCAAGTTTCTCAGGGTCAGCCTCTTCACCTGACCCTAGAGGAAATGAAGACTCCTCAGAGCCCTCCACCTCCGCGTCTGCGTCCTCTTCAGATGAAGACGCCAGTCGTTTCTGCCTGGGTCTGGAACAAACTAGTCAAGGCAGTCAGGGCTACCATGGGGGTAACGGACACAAAACCAGAACGGTCAGCGCAGGACCTAATGTTCGGGGGTTTAGACCCCAGGAAGCGCAAGTCGTTCCCGTTAAACGACAAGGTCCAAAATTTGATTAATAGGGAATGGAGGAAACCAGAAAGGAAAGGCTCCCTACCACCAGCTTTTAAACGGCAATATCCCTTTGAGGACCCCTTGGTAAATAAATGGGACAAAGCCCCGAAATTGGACGCAGCAGTGGCTAAGGCGTCCAAAAAATCCGCTATCCCCTTTGATGACATGGTCTCTTTAAAGGATCCGCTGGATAAAAAGGCGGACTCCTACTTGAAAGGCACATGGGAAATGTCAGCTGGTGCCCTGAGATCGGCAGTAGCAGCTACTTGCACAGGCAGATCTATGATGGTCTGGCTGGACGAGCTGGAAACGCAGTTAGAGGTCAGAGCCTCAAGGGAATCTATCTTGAAAACCCTACCTACCACGCAGGATGCGGCAGCCTTTTTAGCCGACGCTTCGGCAGATTCCGCAAGAATGGCGACCAAGGCCGCAGGGCTATCAAATGCAGTCCGACGGGCTATATGGCTGAAATGCTGGCCCGGGGATATCCAGGCCAGATCCCGGCTTTGCTCCATCCCGTGTGAGGGGGAATATCTATTCGGACCAGTCCTAGATGAACTCCTGGAGAAGGCTGACGACGATAAAAAGAAATTCCCTTCCCTGCCCACCCCTTCCTATAGACGTCCCTTTGCTAGGAAGAGATTTTTTCGGAGGAGGTCATCCAGGGACCGGGGCAGATGGGAAGATAAAAAGAAAAAAGGTACCAGGTTTATGTTTGGAGGGGGATGCCAGGAAGCATCCCGTGAGACCAAGAAACCTCCCCAATGACTAGAGGCCCCGGTGGGAGGTAGACTGTCGGCCTTCTGCCAAGCCTGGTCGCAGATCTCAAACAGTAACTAGATCCTGGGGTTGATAGCCTCAGGCCTAAAGCTAGAATTTGCCTGTGTCCCCCCAGAACAGTTTTAGGGTCACCCCGCTGAGGTCTTCCCTGGCGGAACAGACTGCCCTAGAGACCGAAGTTGTTGACCTATGTCAGAAAGGAGTAGTGATAAAGGTACCAGAGGCGGAGAAGGGCGAAAGCTTCTACTCCCCCCTATTTTTGGTCCGTAAACCAGATAATCCTTACAGGACCATAATCAATCTGAAGGCACTCAACAGATACCTGGTCATTCGACCTTTCAAAATGGAAACGATCAGTTCCACAATAAAATTGTTTGAAAATTGTTTTATGGTGGTGTGGGATTTAAAAGACGCTTATTACCATATACCCAACTATGCGTCTCATCAGCGTTTCCTTAGAGTAGCAGTTCATTTACAGGGGTCGTTACAGCATTTTCAATATGTCGCACTTCCCTTTGGTATAGCAGTCGGCCCCCGGGTGTTCACTAAAGCTATAGCGGAGGTTATGGCCCATCTGCGGGAAGCAAACATCCTAGTAATCCCTTACCTGGATGACTTCCTTATTGTAGGCAAAACAGCAGTCCATTGTCTGGATCAATTGCAAAAAGCAAAATCAGCTGTGGAGCAGTTAGGGTGGCTATTAAACATTAAGAAGTCCCGCCTACAGCCCATGAAAGTCCAGCAGTACTTGGGCTTAATCCTAGATTCGCAGAATCAGGAATGTCGTCTTCCACCCGAAAAATTAGTTCGCCTACGTCAGCAGGTCTTGAACGCCTCCAATAGTCCTACCATGTCTCTCAGGAAAGCAATGTCCCTCCTGGGTTCTCTCTCATCCTGCATCCCCGCGGTCCGATGGGCCCAATTCCATACAAGGGTGCTACAGGGCGAGGTTTTACGCCATCAAAAGATCCTGGGCGGTTATCTAGAAGGCCAGTTGACTCTATCCCTAGATACCTTAAGATCCCTTGAGTAGTGGCAAGACGAGAACAATCTAGCCAGAGGGGTGCCCTGGGAATATAACGTAACCCGTGTAGTCACACAGACACAAGCCCTACGGGTTGGGGGGCCCACATGGGGGAAATCTTGATCCAGGACCTGTGGGAATGCCATCAGTTGGGAATGTCCTCCAACCTGAAAGAGCTAACAGCCGTAGAGCAGGCAGTCAAAAACCTTTTTGTGTATCTACAGGGTCACCATGTTCGAATATTCTCTGACAATCAGGTCACCGTGGCTTACATCAACCACCAAGGTGGGACTCGTTCCAGGCCCCTGATGGAGGTAGCAGAACGGCTGTTCCAATGGGCAGAGCAACATCTCCTGTCTTTAACAGCTCTGCACATAAAAGGAAAAGAAAACACCACAGCAGACTTCCTAAGCCGCAGCCTTCTAAAGCAGGGGGAATGGTCCTTAAAAACGTCCATCTTCGACCGAATTGTACAAAAATGGGGGCAGCCAGAAGTGGACCTCTTCGCCACCAGAGACAACAGGAAGGTGCCTCAGTTCTGCTCTCTAAATCCCAGGGAGAATCCTCTGGCAGTAGATGCTCTTCTGGTCAAATGGGACTTCGGGCTAGCATACGCCTTCCCTCCTCTGGCTCTACTACCACTGGTGATGAGGAAGGTCAGGAAGGACAAAGCAAGGATTATAGTGATTGCCCCGTTTTGGCCCAGGATCACATGGTTCTCATGACTCAGGACCATGTCGGTGTCCGAACCTTGGGTCCTACCAAACATCCCAGACCTCCTATCCCAGGGCCCAATTTACCATCCTCAGGTAGCTGGCCTACATCTGATGACGTGGATTTTGAACGGGCACTACTAAAGGAGAAAGGTTTCTCCCCGGCCCTAATTAACACCCTGCTCAAAAGCAGAAAACCGATTACAACCAAAATCTATGTTAGGATCTGGAAAAGATTGCTTCAGGGGTAGTAGCTGGGCAGTCCACTCCCATAGCACAGATCTTAGAGTTCTTACAAAGAGGTCTGGACATGGGACTCTGCACCAACACCCTTAAGGTACAGGTGTCGGCTCTAGGGGCGCTTTTCAACTGCAACATCGCCAGTAACTATTGGATCAATAGGTTTATTAAAGCAACAGGCAGGTCCAGACCGGTAGTGAGAAATAAATTTATGCCATGGGATCTAAAACTAGTCCTTACGGCCATGACAAAGGCCCCGTTTGAGCCTATTTCATCATCTTCCACAAAAAACCTGTCCCTTAAAGTGGCTCTCCTGGTAACGTTGACATCAGCCCGGAGAGTTAGTGACATCCAGGCTCTGTCTAGACTTCCTCCTTACATACAATTCAGGGACGACAGGCTAATTCTTACACCTGATCCAGCATACCTGCCTAAAGTAGCCTCCAGTTTCCATAGAACTCAGGAGATAGTTCTTCCATCCTTCCTCCCTAATCCCACGAACAATAAGGAAAGGAAATTACACACGCTAGACGTTAGGAGATGTCCCCTAGAGTACCTGGCAGTTACCGACCCCTGGAAAAAAGATAATGCCTTGTTTATTTCCTATCAAGGCACTAGAAAGGGCCTTAGGGCTTCAAAAAGCTCGCTAGCGAGATGGATTAGGGAGGCCATTTCATTGGCATACACCTCAAAAGGCAAACCGGCCCCTGGCAAGCTAAGGGCGCATTCCACCAGGGCCATGGCAACCTCTTGGGCAGAGAGATCGGAGTTCTCGATCGACCAGATATGTAAGGCAGTACTTGGTCCTCTCCGAGCACCTTCTGCAACCATTATAGACTAGACCTGGGTGCTTCCTCAGACCTCTCCTTTGGTGTCAGGGTTCTGCAGGTTCTAGTCCCTCCCTAAAATAATTATTACTCTCTGTAATTCTCTCAGGTGGTGCTGTCATGGACGACTGAATAAAGTCGTAGTTACTCACCGGTTAACGGTATTTTTAGGAGTCCATGACAGCACCCGTATATTCCCTCCATTTAGTTTAATTTGGGTGTGCACTTCTTCCTCTTATATGTACACGGGTAATTAATAGTCGTGTAAGAGTATTGTATATAAATTATGCTATTAACCTTTGTGGTCCTCTTGTGCACTGTAAACCAACTGATGCGTGGGAAAGGTGCCGCCCTTATGTATCTGTAGGATTTCCTGTTCCTGGAGGGCGGATCCCCTCTCTCAGGTGGTGCTGTCATGGACTCCGAAAAATACCGTTAACCGGTGAGTAACTACGACTTTCCACTGGTCCAATGTCCATTCCTTGTGTTCTTTAGCCCAAACAAGTCTCTTCTGCTTGTTGCCTATCCTTAGCAGTGGTTTCCTAGTAGCTATTTTACCATGAAGGCCTGCTGCACAAAGTCTCCTCTTAACAGTTGGTGTAGAGATGTTTCTGCTGCTAGAACTCTGTGTGGCATTGACCTGGTCTCTAATCTGAGCTGCTGTTAACCTGCGATTTCTGAGGCTGGTGATTCAGATGAACTTATCCTCCGCAGCAGAGGTGACTCTTGGTCTTCCTTTCCTGGGGTGGTCCTCATGTGAGCCAGTTTCTTTGTAGCGCTTGATGGTTTTTGCCACTGCACTTGGGGACACTTTCAAAGTTTTCCCAATTTTTCAGACTGACTGACCTTAATTTCTTAAAGTAATGATGGCCACTCGTTCTTTTCTTAGCTGCTTTTTTCTTACCATAATACAAATTCTAACAGTCTATTCAGTAGGACTATCAGCTGTGTATCCACCTGACTTCTGCACAACACAACTGATGGTCCCAACCCCATTTATAAGGCAAGAAATCCCACTTATTAAACCTGACAGGGCACACCTGTGAAGTGAAAACCATTTCCGGTGACTACCTCTTGAAGCTCATCAAGAGAATGCCAAGAGTGTGCAAAGCAGTAATCAAAGCAAAAGGTGGCTACTTTGAAGAACCTAGAAGAACATATTTTCAGTTGTTTCACACTTTTTTGTTAATTATATAATTCCACATGTGTTAATTCATAGTTTTGCTGCCTTCAGAATGAATCTACAATTTTCATAGTCATGAAAATAAAGAAAACTCTTTGAATGAGAAGGTGTGTCCAAACTTTTGGTCTGTACTGTTTGTGTGGAGAAAAAAGGGCACAGTATTTCAGGAAAAGAATGTCTCGCCAATCATTAAGTATGGGGGTCGATCAGTCATGTTTTGGGGCTGTGTTGCAGCCAAAGGCACATTGAGCCATTCACGGGTAAAGAGAAGAATGGATTCAATAAAATTTAAAAAAATTCTTGATGCAAACAGATGTGTAAAAAAAGAAAAAAAAAAAAGAAAAAAAAACTGAAGTTGAAAAGAGGATCGCTCCTACAAATGGATCATGATCCTAAACACACATCAAAATCCACAATAGACTACCTCAAAAAGCACAAGCTGAAGGTTTTCCAATGACCCTCACAGGCCTCTGAGCTGAACATCATTGAAAGTCTGTGGCTAGACCTCAAAATGGCAGTGCATGTAAGACGACCCAGGAATCTCACAGAACTGGAAGAATTTTCTTAGGAAGAATGGATGAAAATCCCTCAAACAAGAATTGAAATACTCTTTTCTGGCTACAAAAAGCGTTTAGAAGCTGTGATACTTGTAAAAGAGGGTGCTACTAGGTACTATCCATGCAGGGTGCCAAAACTTTTGCATCTGCCCATTTTCCTTTTTGTAATTTTTAACATGTTTAAGATAAAGATATACTTAATTCTGATGACAACAAGTAAGATTTTGCATAATTGATGAATATGTTGTGCATTCTGTTGCCTAAATATTTCTGCTTCATTTCACCAGTGTCCTACCCCATATGTAGAGTCCACACTGCGCTGTAATAAAGAAGCCTACATTTGTCATGTTTTCGCCTTCCCACATGCTGAAAAAACAAATCTACACCTGCAATGAGCAGACATAGAATTTTTCTATAATTTTACCCCCAAATAATATTATACATGATGATGGCAGGTGCAGGAAGAACTTGGCGTGGCCATGTGCCCACCTCTCTAATCACCTAAAAGTAGACAGAAGCATAAACCACCCAAACTTTGCCCTTTTGCATTCCACAAATTACGCTTATAATAACTTACTTTTTTTATTAGCAGAATGTTTTGTTTTGTTTTTTTTTGCATAACACTTTTAATAATTAACCTGCACATTTCCCAATGGGTTTCCTATATCTTTAACTATGGTTGGCAAAATAATTGTTGTCCTAAGATAACATGTGGTGCCACTATGTCCCATGTATTAGAAGACTTACTTTGGTATCTTGTGAAGAACACAATTTGTTTTGCGAAGAACACATAATTGAAGTGGTAGGAACACTTTAGACCGTGGTATTCTCTAGGGCAGGGGTGCATAAACTGTGGGCCTGGTGGCTATTCTCTACAGCCCCCAACCTTCTGGTCCCAGAAAAACATGCTTGTATGTGGCTGTTGACATGTGGTTATCATAACAAAAAAAAAAAATGGGGTGGCAAATAGTCATCGTTTAGCAGAATGGGGTCCCTTGATCCATCTTTGTTAATCCACACAGAGGAGTTTTACAGGTGGCCATCCTTGCTTGCGCCTCTTCTCATTGTAGTTTTTGGCACTTAGAGCACTATTCTAGCATTTTATTTTATTTCATCACTGGAGTGGTGCTTTTTAGCCTCACTCTCGTGTTTTCCCCGTTTTTCGGCGTCGCTCCTGTCCCATTGTAACATCTTGTGAGCGCAGCTTCTGAGTGGCCTGGAGTCAGACGTTACATCACAAGCTCGCCGTATAATTCTGTGAGAGCCAGAATGAGGGTCTCATTTACTTGTATTGATTGGTGATCTCCGGCGCTCTCCATGAAACACAGGAGCAGCCGTCAGGTCACCAACTGCTGTAGACCGAAGAGGAGTATAAGACGGGGGGGGGGGGGGCACAGGACTTGAACTGAATCCCCACTCCAGCAGTACAATAAGACAAAACGGTGTTACAGTGCTTTGTTTACTATGGGGAGAGCCACATCCATGCCTGGCCTTCCTCTCAAGTGCTCGCTTAGGGTAAAGGGACCCATACTATTCCCATAAGCCATAAAGAGGAACGTGACCCTATCATCTCTCAGACGTTTTTGGCATATAATTTTGATTTGCTGGTAATGTCTCGGATGTTTTACCCCTGTAAGTTTTATATTACGGCCCCTTGGAGTGATTCAATAATGTAGTCCTTAGACCAGGAAACTTTGTGCACCCCTGCTCTACAGTAGGTCAACATGGTTGAGGAATAACAGACATGTCCGTTTTGTCAATATCTGTTTATTTAAAAAGGACGTATTCCTCATAATTCCTGGGAATCTTTTCTTACAACTTTGCATTGTACTGTTCTTGTTATTTCTGTTAGGGTGGTTTCACTTTAGCGTTTCAGGGCGCAGCGACGGCCTGCGCACGGCTGCTGCTAAGCCCCGCCCTCAGCCGCACCTCCTCCGGTAGCTCCGCCTACCGGCGCATGACGCTGCATGCGTCCTGCGTCCCCTATCTTTATCAATGGGGACACAGGCCATGCGCAGTATGCGTTTGGCGGCGCATGCGTCCTTTTGACGGTGCGCCGACCAGCACCAAATGCAACCTGTTTGTTAGGGAATCTCCCCATGTATTCAGGCTGTCTAGCAGCCACAAATCATGCAGCTGCGTTGACAAAAACTAAATCTCCAACCACGCCAAAACACTTGGAGGACACCCGAGCAACGAGTATACTCGCTCATCACTAAATAGCACCAATCCTGGGAAAATGATTAGCGCATGTCAGTGAGGGGAGTCATCAATTATATAAAACTATAAAGGTTGGGAAAACTTCTGTTACGTTGGTGAATCTAATTTAAAGTAAGTGTCCTGTGTACACGTTTTTCCTCCATTGTGGGTTCCAAGCACATGTTGTGTCCTGGGAACCATTACTACAAGGGTCCATTCACCCACTCAGTGGTAATAGTGCTGCCAAAATCCCCATCATTGCAGTATCTATTTACATAGGGTTTTTGTTTCATTTGGCGCTGACACAATTGTTTTAAAAAGGAGAACCTGAGTCATGGCTCTATAAAAATTAAGATTTTATTATTCCACCAAACATACCAATGATCAACATGTACATAATAAAAATTACTGTGGGTTCAAAAGGATTTGATCCATAGGTGAGATGAAATAACAGTGGCCGGAGGCCAGGTCAGGATTGTAGAATAAGAAAAAGTATGCGAAGCACCCATAAATTATAACAACCTACACTAGAGACGTCCGCATCATTTATCATTCTCGTGTCAGATTATTTCATTTGTTACTCTATACCAAACTATGGCAAGTGGGCAATCTAGCGAAGACATTATGATGTGAGGTCTGTTGTGAAATCCATGGTATATATCTGGTGCACGCTATACATGTGATACAATAGTATTAAATAAAATTGTGTTGAAACTGACTGTTGCGTAACAGGTAGGCAGGGATTAAAGGGAATCTGTCAACAGGTTTTTACTATGTAATCTGAGAACAGTATGATGTAAGGGTGGAGACCTGTTTTCAGTGATGTGTCATTTACTGCGCTGCTTGCTGTCATTTTGATACAATCACTGTTTTATCTGCTACAGATCGGTCAGTGCTCAGAAAGCTGATCTGCGTATAGCCCCGCCCACACCCCTGATTGGCAGCTTTGTGTGGACGCTGTATATGACAGTGGCCACTCAGTGGTGGGGGCGTGGCTACATGTAGCAGTTGACTAGAAGGCAGGAGGCATGGAGTCCTATAGTGATAATCTCCTACTGTTAAAACACTGATTTAATTGAAACAACAGCACAATCTAGTAAGTGACCTATTGCTGGAATCTGGGTCTCAGCCCTTCTATCATACTGATGGGAAAAACCTGCTGATTCCCTAAATGTTTTATGATGACATGTAAGAAAATGCAAGGGTGCCTTGGGTGACATGTAGAGGGGTGGTGATGTGGCTTGAGGGCAAGGATGATGTTTCTCTAGGCTAAGATCAATAATTATAAAAGGTACAGTAAAAATATCCCTAATAGCACTGTAATAAATCACTTCTAATTTCTGCCATTTTTATTTCTCCGGGGGCTAAGCCTTTTTGCCCTTAATTCTTGATCACTATCTGTACTTCTGATGACCTGTAAAGAAACAAAAATTAAAAAAAAGGTTTCACTTGAAAAACTTGATAATCGAGCCTATATAGCTTGCCTCACGTTTTGGTAAAGTCAGCTGTCATCTTTCAGAACAAGCTTGTCTTGAATAATCTAAATGCCAGAGGAAATTACTCATAAGACACGTAGACTGTATAATCGGGAGTTAAAGAGAAACTGATGGGTACAGTTCCCTATTCCCGCCACCACTCCTGTCCCTTTCTTAAGGGAACGCCTGTAGTCCCGCAGAGAATGAATGAAGCAGTGGTGCGGATGAGCGGCTTCCGCTTGATTCTGACAACTTAACTTGGGGCCCCATTCTCGTGTCATTAAACATATAATTTTTATTTTGGTTTAATTGCGGTATTCTATTTGGACATGTTATGCTAAATTTAGGACCCTGTTACTATTACTCTGGATGGTTAGTTTTATTAATCAAATATGTGGGAACCATTGTTTTCATTGGACCGGGTAACATATAAAAACTTCCCCCAATCCATTGTTATCTCACTCCTTGAGAAAGCCACATCAGGCGAAACGTGCGTTGGAGCTGGAGATTTACTGGGCACCTTATCACTGGTATATATTATCCTGTTTACATTTGTTATGCACTTTAATTCAAAGTTTTCTGTCTATTTGCACTGCACTTTGTTTCATTCTATGAGGATTGTATGTCAACAAATAGTATGTAATTTGCCCTTATGTCCATTGTGTGAACGCCATGTTGTTATGGTATTATATATGTCTATTGTAGCTGGTTTCTTCCTTTTTCCTTGTTTTTTTTAAAATAGAACTTGATAAAGTATTTAAATATTTCCATTCATTTGTATTTGGGTTTATTCATTTATTTGAGTAGGTTTAACAATGTTAAATGTTGGCAATAACCCTTTAGGACACTTACACTCTAATACATGCTGTACATGGATAAGTGAAAGCTGGAGTAGCGATACAAACTACTACAAGATACTGGTGATGTCTGGTCACTTACTTGTGGATGACATGATCGGATCCTCGTTATTTTGATGTGCTGATTGCTTCACCTCATTTAGCCTGTAGCACAATCCAATAACAGAGCTGTGGGGAATATCACATTTCCAGTAATTGCCTTGCAGACCTCATGCTGTTTTCTTTGAATGGCCTGCAGTCACCAGTTGTCACATAGCAGCCTGTGATCTGGCAGATGGGAAATTGCCAGGGATTTGGACATTCCCAACAGCCCCTGGAGGGTGGTGACACGGACGCTCCGCAGCCCCTGGAGGGTGGTGACACGGACGCTCCGCAGCCCCTGGAGGGTGGTGACACGGACGCTCCGCAGCCCCTGGAGGGTGGTGACACGGACGCTCCGCAGCCCCTGGAGGGTGGTGACACGGACGCTCCGCAGCCCCTGGAGGGTGGTGACACGGACGCTCCGCAGCCCCTGGAGGGTGGTGACACGGACGCTCCGCAGCCCCTGGAGGGTGGTGACACGGACGCTCCGCAGCCCCTGAAGGGTGGTGACACGGACGCTCCGCAGGCCCTGGTGATTTATAAATAAATCTTGTACACTTTTTTTTTTTTTTTTTTTTTTTTCATACAGTGGATGTCACTATTTTTAACCAATTATTAATAAGCCGTGTGAAAACTCATATCTGAGCATCTGACTGACAATCCTTGCCACAGATGGGGCGAAAACTGCACCCTACTCAGCGAGGAGCATTATTGTTGCCAAGCAACGGATCTCATGCTAGCACCCACGAGCCAGCAGGCCCAGAATATCTGTCACTATACGTGCCTAGCTATGGTAGTGATCATTTGTAGAGAGACATGAATGATAAAAGTAATAGTGTTATCATTCATCCTTATATACTTTAACACTGAAAAATTATTATAAAAGTAAATAGTTTCACATTCCTAGGGATTGGAAATTATGCAGCACGTCCATTGTAAGGCCAAAGCCGTTCTAGAGCATTATATTGACTTACCCCTTTACATTGGTATACGTATATCTGCCATCTCACACTTATTACAGAGCTCTACAGATTCCAGATCAGATTCCTGCTATGCTCAGGCTGCCAACATTCAGTATTCTGATCTTTACCATGTACCTTCTGTGAAATATAACTTTTCAGTGCTCTAGATCAGTGTTCCCCCAACTCCAGTCCTTAAGGCCCACCAACAGGTCATGTTTTCAGGATTTCCTTAGTATTGCCCAGGTGATAATTGCATCACCTGTACAATACAAGGGAAATCCTGAAAACATGACCTGTTGGTGGGCCTTGAGGACTGGAGTTGGGGGAACACTGATCTAGATCCCCCCATGTAAGCTCAGCCATGTGCCAGATATCAGTGCCTGTTGTGCTTAAATACTGTGACACCATCGCCCATTCACTATTTGACATTTATAACTCCCTGCCTGGGTGACACTGTAGCGGGGGGCTGTCTGGATGACACTGCAGCGGGGGGGGCTGTCTGGGTGACACTGCAGCGGTGGGCTGTCTGGGTGACACTGTAGCGGGGGGCTGTCTGGATGACACTGCAGCGGGGGGGGGGCTGTCTGGGTGACACTGCAGCGGGGGGCTGTCTGGGTGACACTGCAGCGGGGGGCTGTCTGGGTGACACTGCAGCGGGGGGCTGTCTGGGTGACACTGCAGCGGGGGGCTGTCTGGGTGACACTGCAGCGGGGGGCTGTCTGGGTGACACTGCAGCGGGGGGCTGTCTGGGTGACACTGCAGCGGGGGGCTGCCTGGGTGACACTGCAGCGGGGGGCTGTCTGGGTGACACTGCAGATGCTGCTGTGATCACAGGACTTCAGCTAGGAAATTTCTTCTTGAGAATGGTGAAAGTAGAAAGAAAAACAATTAGAATAACCATAATTAAAACCATGAGACAGAAGAAGAGAACCTATGAACACCCGACGTAAGTGTCATTTAAAAATCAGTAGTCTAACCTTATAAATAGCGAACAACTGACCCCTACAATGGCGGTTGTGCTCAGAGATAACAGCAGTGACTAGATCTTGGAATTCTGTTAAAAGAAACATCTGGGGAAGTGATATCACTGTGGGTACCCATCAGAGCTGAGCAAAATGTGATTTCCATTAACCTAAGAAATCATCCCTGACTGTGCCATACCTTCAACTGACTATTTATACTTGCTACCAAACTAGGCTGTCGCTGCAAGACTGGTACAATCTTTCCCGCAGCGGTGGTACAAGATACTTTATGCTAGACTTATATGCTGAATGTTAAATGGCAGTGCTATACATCAGTCTTTGTCAGTTAACCCCTTCACAACCAATGACGCCACATAGGGGTCTTGAAAACCTGTGCCAGTCTGACCAGTGACGCCTATGTGGCGTCATGACTTTAAAGCCCCCCTGCGGGGTTCGGGTGACCGGGGTCACTAAAAGGTCACCCGACCCACAGATACAGGGGGCTTTGTTCTTCACCACAGGGGGCGTGGCTTTGCCCCCACGTGGCTACGATCGCTCTGATTGGCTGTTAAAAGTGAAACAGCCAATTAGAGCGATAGTAATATTTCATCAATGAAAATTGATGAAATATTACAATCCAGCCATGGCCGATGCTGCAGTAGCATCGGACATGGCTGGAGACAGTAATGTGACCCCCCCCACACACACACCGGCTGGCGGGGACGATTGGCCCCCGCCACTGAATGACAGCGGCGATGTGCCGCCGTAGTCATCAGCTCCCCCCGCCTCCCTCCGCTCCCCCCCGCAGTCCGATCACCCCCCTCCCACCCCCTGGTGCCTACCGAGTGCTGCTGTCGCTCCCGGTGTCCCACGGTCCCGGATCATGGGCGCCGCCATCTTGGAATATGGCGGGCGCATGCGCAGTGCGCCGCCCGAATCTGCCAGCTGCAGATTCGATTCATTCATTTTGATCACTCTCACAGTGATCAAAATGAAATGAAAATTAAATAAAATCCCCCTCTATCACCCCCATGGGTAGGCACATATAATAAAGAAAATATTTTTATTTTTCCATTAGGGTTAGGGCTAGGGTTGGAGTTAGGGTGGAATTAGGGTTGGAATAAGGGTTAGGGTGGAATTAGGGTTAGGGTTACAATTAGGGTTAGGGTTGGAATTAGGGTTTAGATTAGGGTTAGGCTTGTGGTTAGGGTTAGGGGTGTGTTGGAGTTAGGGTTGTGGTTAGGGTTGTTTTGGGGTTAGAATTGAGGGGTTTCCACTGTTTAGGCACATCAGGGGGTCTCCAAACGCGACATGGCGCCACCATTGATTCCAGCCAATTTTGCGTTCAAAAAGTCAAACGGTGCTCCCTCACTTCCAAGCCCCGATGTGTGCCTAAACAGTGGTTTACCCCAACTTATGGGGTATCAGCGTACTCAGGACAAATTGCACAACAACTTTGGGGGTCTAATTTCTCCTGTTACCCTTGGGAAAATAAAAAATTGGGGGCTAAAAAATTATTTTTGCGGGAAAATTTTTTTTTTTATTTTCACGTCTCTGCGTTATAAACTTCTGTGAAGCACTTGGGGGTTCAAAGTGCTCACCAGACATATAGATAAGTTCCTTGGTAGGTCTAGTTTCCAAAATGGGGTCACTTGTGGGGGTTTCTACTGTTTAGGCACATCAGGGGCTCTGCAAACGTAACGACGATTGCAGACCATTCCATCAAAGTCTGCATTTCAAAATGTCACTACTTCCATTCCGAGCCCTTACGTGTGCCCAAACAATGGTTCACCCCACATATGGGGTATCAGCGTACTAAGGACAAATTGGACAACAATTTTTGGGGTCCAAATTCTCCTCTTACCCTTGTGAAAATAAAAAAATTGCGAGCTAAAAAATCATTTTTTGAAGAAAAAAAATGATTTTTTATTTTCACAGCTTTGCGTTACAAACTTTTGTGAAGCACTTAGGGGTTCAAAGTGCTCACCATACATCTAGATAAGTTTCTTGGGGGGTCTAGTTTCCAAAATGGGGTCACTTGTGGGGGGTTTCCACAGTTTATTCACATCAGGGGCTCTGCAAAGGCAACATGACGCCCGCAGACCATTCCATCAAGTCGGCATTTCAAAACCTCACTACTTCCCTTTCAAGCCCCAACGTGTGCCCAAACAGTGGTTCCCCCCCCCCCCCCCACATATTGGGTACCAGCGTACTCGGGACAAACTGGACAAAAACTTTAGGGGTCCAATTTATCCTGTTACCCTTGTGAAAATAAAAAATTGCGGTCTAAAATATAATTTTTTGAGGAAAAAATTTTTTTTATTTTCACGGCTCTGCTTTATAAACTTCTGTGAAGCACCTGGGGAAGTGCTCACTATGCATCTAGATAAGTTCCTTAGGGGGTCTAGTTTCCAAAATGGTGTTATTTGTTGGGGAGATCCAAAGTTTAGGCACACAGGGGCTCTCCAAACACGACATGGTGTCCGCTAACTATTGGAGCTAATTTTCCTTTCAAAAAGTCAAATGGCGCTCCTTCCCTTCTGAGCCCTGCCGTGCGCCCAACCAGTGGTTCCTCCCCACATATGGGGTACCAGCGTACTCAGGATAAACTGGACAACAACTTTTGTGGTCCAATTTCTCCTGTTAGCCATGTGAAAATAAAAAATAGCGTGCTAAAAATTCATTTTTGAGGAAAAAAAATGATGTTTTTATTTTCACTGCTCTGCGTTATAAACTTTTGTGAAGCACTTGGAGGTTCAAAGTACTGACTACACATCAAGATAAGTTCCTTAAGGGGTCTAGTTTCCAAAATGGTGTCACTTGTGGGGGGTTTTCACTGTTTAGGCACACAGGGGCTCTCCAAACGCGACATGGTGTCCGATAACAATTGGAGCTAATTTTCCATTCAAAAAGTCAAATGGCACTCCTTCCCTTCCGGACCCTGCCGTGTGCCCAAACAGTGGTTTACGACGACATACGAGGTATCGGTGTACTCAGGAGAAAATGCCCCACAAATTTTAGGATCCATTTTATCCTGTTGCCCATGTGAAAATGAAAAAACTGAGGCTAAAAGAAAATTTTTGTGAAAAAAAAGTACCTTTTTTTTTTTTAACGGATCAATTTGAACCCCCAGGTGCTTAACAAAGTGATCACTATGCATCTAGATAAGTTCCTTGGGGGGGGGTCTAGTTTCCAAAATGGGGTCACTTGTGGGGGAGCTCCAATGTTTAGGCACACAGGGACTTTCTAAACGCGACATGGCAACCGCTAAATATTCCAGCATATTTTTCATTCAAAAAGTCAAATGGTGCTCCTTCCCTTCCGAGCCCTGCCGTGTGCCCAAACAGTGGTTTATGACCACATATGTGGTATCGGTGTACTCAGGAGAAATTGCCCAACAAATTTCAGGATTCACTTTATCCTGTTGCCCATATGAAAATGAAAAAAATTAATGATAAAAGAAAATTTTTGTTGGAAAAATGTAAAATATCCATTTTTTCCTTCCACGTTGCTTTAGTCCCTGTGAAGCACCTGAAGGGTTAATAATCATCTTGAATGTAGTTTTGAGCACCTTGAGGGGTGCAGTTTTTAGAATCGTGTCACTTTTGGGTATTTTCTGCCATATAGACCCCTCAAAGTGACTTCAAATGTGATGTGGTCCCTAAAAAAAATGGTTTTGTAAATTTTGTTGTAAAAATGAGAAATCACTGGTCAACTTTTAACCCTTATAACTTCCTAACAAGAACAAAAAATTGTTTCCAAAATTGTGCTGATGTAAAGTAGACATGTGGGAAATGTTATTTAGTAACCACTTTGTGTCACATAGCTCTCTGGTTTAACAGAATAAAAATTCAAAATGTGAAAACTACGAAATTATCAAAATTTTCGCCAAATTTCTGATTTTTTCACAAATAAACACAAAAAATATTGACCTAAGTTTACCACTAACATGAAGCCCAATAAGTCACGAAAAACATTCTCAGAATCGCTAGGATCCGTTGAAGCGTTCCTGAGTTATTACCTCATAAAGGAACACTGGTCAGAATTGCAAAAAATGGCCTAGTCATTAAGGTCAAAATAGGCTTGATCATGAAGGGGTTAAAGCTGCATGTATACAGGAGAGTCTGCTTATTCTATGTGATGTATATGAGACAGTCTATTTCCTATGTGAAGTACATACAGTAGTCTCGAGGTCTCCTATATGATGTACGGTTTATAGCTGAGTATGTTTTGCCTATGTCATGTGTAAACAGCTGTCTGTCTCTTATGTGATGGTATACATTGAGACTACTGTTTATACATCACATAGGAGACGTAGACTCCACTGTATTTACATCATCGGATATAATGAGACTGCTGTATATATGATGTATATACAGCAGAGTCTCGTCTCCCATATGATGTGTATATACAGAGTCTGGGCCTCCTATCTCAGTGTATCTTTTCTGATGTATATACAACACGCTTAAATCCAGAATCAGGATCCACATTGTGTAGTTCTTGTTTTTCCAAGTCTTTTAAAAGTGTCTATTACAAAAATTATCCTTTTATTTTAATAATATATTACAGGTTAAAAAAAAAAAAATTGTAAATGCAAGCAATTAAGAAAAAAAAAACAAATTCAGGAAAGGACTGTTAATAACATTTTTTGCCAAAACGCACGTTGGCGCGAACGCCATTTTAGTGATATAGGCACATTCTGATTTGGGTCCATTTTTTTTTTACTTTTATGTATCATAATCGTGTTTAGTTATTTGGCACTAGATGCTTAATGTTATTCTGATAGTTATGCACTTTGCATCTTAATCCCTGATCCACATGTTTCTATCCAAGTAATGTAATATTTGCTGTTGGAGAGGAAAAAAGCACAGAATAGGGTCTTATCCAAGATATTTAGGGTTAATACAATCAAATTGCACTCCCAAAACGGAGCTACAATTGTAGCATGTAAGATTATCCGCTGCAGCAAATCCACCGGTCACGGATGATAGAGCTATAGAGGTTGATGGAAAAGCGGGGATTTTATCTGCGCTGCCGAATAACTGAAAGTCCAAAATTGATCATATACAAAATGTGGTTTAGTCAACGCGTTTTGAAGTACGGTATGTATGTGACATTACCTGATGAAGAAGTCATAGTACTGGTATGTATGTGACATTTCCTGATGAAGAAGTCCTAGTACTGGTATGTATGTGACCTTTCCTGATGAAGTCCTAGTACTGGTATGTATGTAGCATTTACGGCTGAAGTCATATTACTTCAAAACGCGTTGAATAAACCACATTTTGTATATGATCAGTTCTGGACTTTCAGTTATTCCGCAGCGCAGATCAAATCCATGCTTTCCCATCAATCTCTATCAAAGTAATGTATCATACATGTTAAGTGGACACTTAACCACCATTACCACCCGGTGTACTATGAATATGCATATACTCACATCATACCTTGCAATGACAACATTGTAAAGTATTAGCAGTGCATAGTTTACATATTGTACTATATGCCGGTATTTATCATCTCTGCCATGTCGTATTCTTCCCCATTTTGTTTCTGTTTTTGTTTTTTTTTAACTCCGGTATCTTCAATTTTAAACAGGTAGTTTGTCAAACAAAGAACATATTTTCTCATTTTGTGCTCTTGAACCCAATTCTTTATAGGTTTGCATTATTGGTGACTAGCCCATGCAGCACATTACAAAACTTTTCAGATAATTGTCCAATTACTTTTGCTCCTTGAAAAAAGAGGCCGCTACAGTTGAAACCAGAAGTTTACATACACTATATAAAAAGACACATATGCGTGTTTTCTCAATATCTGACATGAAATCAGAATAAACCTTGCCTGTTTTAGGTCAGTTAGGATTACCATAATTATTAATATTTGTCAAATGCCAGAATAATGAGAGAATGTTTTAAGGCATTTTTATTACTGCAAAGTCAAAAGTTTACATACACTAAGATTACTATACCTTTAACCAGTTCTGGACTGCCCATATGATGATATGTGTTTGGAAGCTTCTGATAAGTTTTTTGGCAACATCTGAGTTAGAGACACACCTGTGGATGTATTTTAATGCACACCTGAAACACACTGCTTCTTTCTGTAGCATCATAGGAAAGTCTCAAGAAATCAGCCAAGATATCCGGAAGAGAGTTGTGGACTTGCACAAGTCTGGCTCATTCTTGGGTACAATTTCAAGATAACTGAAGGTGCCTCATTCATCTGTACCACCAACAATTATACGAAAATACAAGCAAGATGGGAATGTCCAGCCATCAAACTGCTCAGGAAGGAGATGGGTTTTGTGTCCCAGAGATTAATGTGCTTTGGTCCGACATGCATATCAACCCAAGGACAAAAGCAAAAGACCTTTGTAATACTTAGGGGAAAACTACGTTAGAGAGTGGACCCTCTGGATCGCGGATCCGGAGCCCCTGGGCCGAGCACGCCAGGTGAAGACCGACCCCTATACAGGGATCGTTTGGGGCAGGACCACAGAGGACGGAGGCGCGACAGCCGGAACCATGAGGGACGGCTCCACGGACAAAAGGACAGGGGAGGCAACGGTGCGAAAAACGAGCAGGGACCAGTGGCGCAGGAAAGAAACAATACGGGAGACAGGCAAGTGGAAAGACCAAGGCGGACTGGAGACAGAGGACGGCACCGGGGATGGAAGGCAGCGCCCAGGCAGACTGGAAGGAAGGGAGACACGAGACAGGGGGCGACAGGGCGAGTCAGGCGGAAAGCGGTTGAGCTACAGGAGAACTGTAGAGGCCAGAGGGTGCAGAAAAACTACACAATCATCAGGCGTCCTCCTAACAGCGAGGACTCCTGAAGTACAGCAACCCCCGGAAGTGCGTCACCCAAGCCCGCCCCTCAGCGCTGCCCACCGCAGGAGAGAGAGCGTGGGAGGCGGCGAGCGCGAACCAGGGGGCGGGAGCCAGGAGCCGCCGTGAGGACGAGTGGACGGCGGGCGCGTGACCAGGCGGGAGCGCGCAGGTGAGGAAACGCTGCAGCGCGCGCTGCAGCAGAAGGGGCATCGGCGGGAATAACCGCCGATGTCACAGTACCCCTCCCCTTACGCCCTCCCTTACTGAGCTTGGCCAAAAACTTTTTCAGAATGCGAGGGGCGTTGATATTTTCCCGAGGCTCCCAGGACCTCTCCTCGGGACCAAAACCCACCCAATCGATAAGAAAAAGGGTCTTACCCCGGGCTTTTTTCATAGCCAAGATGTCCTTGACCTCGAAGACGTTGTCCGAGATAGCAGGTGAGGGAGGGACGATGGAAACTGGTTGGAACCGATTCAGGACTACGGGTTTCAAGAGCGAGACATGGAAAGCGTTGGGCACCCGGAGCGAAGCAGGCAACCTCAGTTTGTAAGCCACGGCATTAATACGTCCAATCACTTCAAACGGTCCAATGTACCGAGGACTCAGCTTATAAGAGGGAACTCAGACGGATATGTCGAGTTGAAAGCCAGACCTTGTCACCTGGATGGTACGGGGGCACATCCTTCCGTCTCTTGTCTGCATGTTTCTTGATTCGGTCGTTGGCACTTTTGAGCGCATCCCTGGTCTCTCTCCAAATCTGCGAGAATTCTTTAGCAAGAGAATCGGCTGCGGGTACCCCTGTAGAGGTGGAGAAAGGCAACGGAATACCTGGGTTTTGACCGGTTACCACAAAAAAAGGTGACCTGGTGGTAGATTCACTGGGATGATTATTGTGCGAGAATTCAGCCCAAGGTAAGAGCGCAACCCAGTCGTCCTGATGAGCGTTGGTGAAGTGACGTAGGAAGGTGGTTAACCCCTGATTAATTCGCTCCACTTGCCCGTTGGTCTGAGGATGATATGCGGAGGAGAAGTCGAGAGATGTACCCATAAGCCGGCAGAGTGCCCTCCAGAAGCGGGAGGTGAACTGGACCCCCCGATCCGACAGAATCCGCTGAGGAAGACCATGCAGCCTGAAGACCTGGTGGATGAAGATCTCAGCTAACTTCGGGGCGGACGGTAGTCCCGGTAAGGGAATGAAATGGGCCATTTTGGAAAAACGATCTGCCACGACTAAGATGGTGGTACATCCGGCTGAGCGGGGTAAGTCAGTCACAAAGTCCATGGCGATCTGCTGCCAGGGGGCCTCAGGAACTGGCAACGGGTGAAGAAGACCGGCGGGCAAAGTCCTAGCCACCTTATTCTGGGCACAGATTGTGCAAGAGGCCACGTAGTCCATCACATCCTGGCGAAGCGTGGGCCACCAGTAATACCGGGAAAGCAGTAAGAGAGTCTTCTTTGTCCCAACGTGTCCAGCAATTTTGGAGGAATGTCCCCAGCCCAACACCTCTATACGTCTGCTTGGAGGGACGAAGGTCTTACCGGGCGGAGGGATAGCAAAATTCACAGGAGCAACGGTGATCATCCTAGTAGGCTCGATGATATAGGATGGGACTTCATCCCTCTCTGAAGACTGCAACGACCTGGAAAGGGCATCGGCCTTGATGTTCCTATTACCCGGTCGGAAGTGAAGTTGGAAGTCAAAGCGGGAGAAATACAGGGCCCACCTGGCTTGCCGGGCATTGAGCCTTTGGGCAGACTGCAGATAGGCCAGGTTCTTGTGGTCCGTGAGGATGGTAAAGGGATGTACAGCCCCTTCGAGTAAATACCGCCATTCAGCCAAGGCCATCTTAATGGCCAGTAATTCTCGGTCTCCAATGGAGTAGTTGCACTCTGCCGGTGAAAAGACTTTAGAAAAGAAGCCGCAAGGAACCAGCCGTCCGGACGAAGCCTGCTGGGACAGGACCGCCCCCGCTCCAGTGGAGGAGGCATCCACTTCCAGGACAAAGGGTCTGCTGGTCACAGGCCGATGCAAAATGGGTGCTGACGCAAAAGAACGTTTCAGAGTTTGGAAAGCGTTTTCCGCTTCAGGGGACCAGCTGTTGGGCTTCGTTCCCTTACGGGTCAGGTCCGTGATGGGTTTGGTAACCGTAGAAAAGTGAGGCACAAACTGACGGTAATAGTTTGCGAACCCAAGAAACCGCTGGATGGCCTTAATCCCCACTGGACGGGGCCACTTGAGTACCGCACCGAGTTTTTCGGGATCCATCCTTAGACCGGAGTCGGTGACGACATATCCCAAGAAGGGTAGTGACGACTGCTCAAAAAGGCATTTCTCGATCTTGGCGTAGAGTTGGTTCTCTCGAAGGCGGTGCAAGACCAAGCGTACACTTTTGCGATGAGAGGGCAGATCGGGGGAGAAAACGAGAATGTCGTCCAGGTAGATGACAACACAAGAATAGAGTAGATCCCGGAATACCTCATTGATAAATTCTTGGAACACAGCGGGGGCATTGCAAAGGCCGAATGGCATGACTAGGTATTCATAATGCCCGTCACGGGTATTGAAGGCCGTCTTCCACTCGTCCCCAGCACGGATTCGGACCAAATTGTAGGCTCCCCGCAGGTCTAACTTCGTGAAGATCCGGGCTCCTCTCAGCCGGTCAAAAAGCTCCGGAATCAACGGAAGGGGGTAACGATTTTTGATGGTGATTTTGTTCAGACCCCGGTAATCAATGCAAGGCCGCAGTGATCCATCTTTCTTCCGGACGAAGAAAAAACCCGCGCCTGCGGGAGAGGAGGACTTTCGGATAAACCCCTTGGACAGATTTTCGTGGATATATTCCGTCATGGCAGCGGTCTCGGCTGGAGAGAGAGGGTATGTTCTACCTCTGGGAGGAACCGCTCCAGGAATCAGGTCGATGGGGCAGTCATAAGGCCGGTGCGGAGGCAGGGAATCCGCCTCTTTCTTGCAGAAAACATCAGCATAGGCGTGGTATGGCACAGGAAGACCAGGGAGGTCTGTAGGCTTGAGCTGAGGATGGGAACGGACCAGGGTACGTAAACAGCTTACATGGCAGGCGTGCCCCCAGCGCAGGATCTCTCCGGAGCGCCAGTCGATGACTGGCTCATGCCGCCTAAGCCAAGGTAGCCCCAAGAGAATGGCGTGGGATAACTGAGGCAGGACATAAAAGGCAATCTTCTCAGAATGAAGTGCGCCAATTTGCAGGTTTACTTCAGTGGTTACCGTGGTGATGAGCCCAGGAAGAGGTTTGCCATCAACGGAGGTGATTGCTCGAGGGTTACTTAGGACGACCACGGGAATCTGGAGTCTGTCAACCTCCTCCTGGTGGATGAAGTTGCCTGCCGCGCCCGAGTCCACATACGCCTCCACAGAGCTACGCCCCCGACCTGAAATAAGTAGAGCTGAAACAGTAAGTGGAAGAGAGGGGGTCGGATCACCTAGGGGGCCCTCTCCTACCTGGCCTAGGCGGATGCGTTTCCCGGTCTCTCAGGACAAGTGCGTATGAAGTGATTGGCCCCTCCACAATAGAGACAGAGTCCCTTGGTCATCCTCTCCTTACGCCATTGTTCAGACAGCTTGATGCGATCTACTTGCATAGGCTCAGGGGCGGTGTTACTAGGGAGAGCAACGGTGCGCGGAATGGGAGCTTGGTATAACCTAAAGGGCCTCCTCTCCCTGGCTGACTCTCTGGCGCGTTCCTGAAAACGCAGGTCAATACGAGTAGCCAGGGAGATGAGATCTTCCAGGGTGGTGGGAAGGTCACGCCCGGCCAACTCGTCTTTGATTTTACCAGAAAGGCCTCTCCAAAACGCACCAACCAGGGCTTCGTTATTCCACCCCAGCTCCGAGGACAAGGTCCGAAAACGGATGGCGTATTGCCCTACCGTAAGGGACCCCTGGCTGAGGTTAAAAAGGGCCTCTGTAGAGGAAGCAAGGCGTCCAGGTTCATCAAAAACCTTACGGAATGTCTCCAAAAAACACTGGATGTTGGTCACCACCGGGTCATCCCTCTCCCATAACGGATTCACCCAAGCCAACGCCTCCCCCTCTAGATGGGAGATTATAAAGGCCACTTTAGCACGGTCCGTAGGATACTGTTGGGGCGACAGATCAAAGTGCAATCTGCACTGATTTAAAAATCCCCTACACAATTTTGGGTCCCCACAGTACCTGGGCGGTTTACCGAGACGGGGGGGAGGAAAAGAGACGGTGTCCCGGGCTTGGGTGGAAGCGGCCGCAGAGGACTGCAAAGAAAGCAGCCGATCATCCACGGACGCCATATACCCCAAAATGTGAGACTGAGCATCGCGCTGTTGTGCGAGCTCCTGCTGGAGACTGACTAAGAGAGGTGCGTGTGCTGGGTCTGCGGTTTGAAGAGCGGAGAGCCGGGTGTCCATGGACTTCATGAACGACATGATACGGGTCTGATTTTCTCTAAGGAAAAGCAGTTCCTTTTGAGTGGCAGCCGCGGCACCGGCGGGGTCCATGGCCTGATGATACTGTAATACTTAAGGGGAAAACTACGTTAGAGAGTGGACCCTCTGGATCGCGGATCCGGAGCCCCTGGGCCGAGCACGCCAGGTGAAGACCGACCCCTATACAGGGATCGTTTGGGGCAGGACCACAGAGGACGGAGGCGCGACAGCCGGAACCAAGAGGGACGGCTCCACGGACAAAAGGACAGGGGAGGCAACGGTGCGAAAAACGAGCAGGGACCAGTGGCGCAGGAAAGAAACAATACGGGAGACAGGCAAGTGGAAAGACCAAGGCGGACTGGAGACAGAGGACGGCACCGGGGATGGAAGGCAGCGCCCAGGCAGACTGGAAGGGAAGGGAGACACGAGACAGGGGGCGACAGGGCGAGTCAGGAAAGCGGTTGAGCTACAGAAGAACTGTAGAGGCCAGAGGGTGCAGAAAAACTACACAATCATCAGGCGTCCTCCTAACAGCGAGGACGCCTGAAGTACAGCAACCCCCGGAAGTGCGTCACCCAAGCCCGCCCCTCAGCGCCGCCCACCGCAGGAGAGAGAGCGCGGGAGGCGGCGAGCGCGAACCAGGGGGCGGGAGCCAGGAGCCGCCGTGAGGACGAGTGGACGGCGGGCGCGTGACCGGGCGGGAGCGCGCAGGTGAGGAAACGCTGCAGCGCGCGCTGCAGCAGAAGGGGCATCGGCGGGCATAACCGCCGATGTCACAACCTTGAAGATGATGGCGGAAGCTGGTAAGATTGTGTCAATATCCACAGTGAAATGTGAACTGTATCAACATGGGCTGAAAGGCCACTCTGCCAGGAAGAAGCCATTACTCCAAAAGAAACATTAAAAAGCCAGATTAATGTCTGCAAATGCACACAGGAACAAACACTGTAATTTTTGGACACACGTCCTGTGGTCTGGTGAAACTAAAATTGAACTTCTTGGGCATAATGACCATTTAAATGTTTGGCGGAAAAAAGGAAAAGCTTGGAAGCCTAAGAACAGCATCCCAACTGTGAAACACGGTGGTGGCCGCATCATGTTGTTTTGCTGCAGGAGGGACTGGTGCACTTCACAAAATAGATGGCATCATGCGAAAAGAATATTTTGTGGCAATACTGAAGCAACATCTCAAGACATCAGCCAGGAAGTTAAAGCTTGGGCAGAAATGGGTCTTCCAAATGGACAATGACCAGAAGCACACTGCCAAAATGGTAACAATGTGGCTTAAGAATAACAAAGTCAATGTTTTTGGATTGGCCATCACAAAGCTCTGATCTCAGTCCTATTGAAAATTTATGGGCAAAACTGAAAAGGAAGGTGTGAGCAAGGCGACCTACAAATCTGGATCAGTTACACCAGTTTTGTCAGGAAGAATGGGCCCAAATTCCGACCAACTATTGTGAGAGGCTTGTGGAAGGATATCCCAAAAGTTTGACCCAAGTCATTCAGTTTAAGAGCAATGGTACCAAATACTAATGAAATGTATGTAAACTTTTGACTGAGTAAGTAATAAAAAAGCCTTAAAGGGAATCTGTCACCCCTTTTTTTGAGATATCATATAATGATATCATTCAATTGGGTGTCACATAAGGATGCTCTTAGTACTTTTGCTTCCCCCTGACCCCGCACCTTTCATGCATAAATACCTTTTTTATATTGGTTCAGATGTATGTAAACTGCCGCTGTCCGGTCCGCTGGGCGGGGCTTATTCACCTGCTCCCCCCATCCCTGTCTTGCTCTACACAAGAAGAAATGCGTAGAGCAAGAAAGAGGGGGGGGGAGCAGGTGAATAAGCCCCGCCAAGCGGACCGGACCGTGGCAGTTTAAATACATCTGAACCAATATAAAAAAGGTATTTATGCATGAAAGGTGCGGGGTCAGGGGGAAGCAAAAGTACTAAGAGCATCCTTATGTGACACCCAATTGAATCATATCATTATATGATATCTCAAAAAAGGGGTGACAGATTCCCTTTAAAACATTCTCTCTCTCTAATTCTTCTGGCATTTGACAAATATTAATTATGGTAATCCTAATTGACCTAAAACAGGAAAGGTTTATTCTGTTTTCATGTCAGATATTGAGAAAAACATGCATGTGTGTCTTTTTATATAGTGTATGTAAACTTCAGTATATACCGTTGAAACCAGAAGAGCTGTAATTCCTAAACCCTTACTCCAATTAGGAATCATAGAATCATAGAATCGTAGAGTTGGAAGGGACCTCCTGGGCCATCTGGTCCAACCCCCTGCTCAAAGCAGGATTCGCTAAATCATCCCAGTCAGATGTCTGTCCAGCCTCTGTTTGAAGACTTCCATTGAAGGAGAACTCACCACTTCTCGTGGCAGCCTGTTCCACTCATTGATCACTCTAACTGTCAAAAAGTTTTTTCTAATATCTAATCTGTGTCTCCTCCCATTCAGCTTCATCCCATTGCTTCTAGTCTTTCCTTGTGCAAATGAGAATAAAGTTGATCCTTCTACAATGTGACAGCCCTTTAGATATTTGTAGACAGCTATTAAGTCTCCTCTCAGTCTTCTCTTTTGCAAACTAAACATTCCCAAATCCTGCAACCTTTCCTCATAAGACAGGGTTTGCAGACCGGTCACCATTCTGGTCGCTCTTTTCTGAACTTGCTCCAGTTTGTTGATGTCTTTTTTAAAATGTGGTGCCCAAAATTGGACACAATATTCCAGATGAGGTCTGACCAAAGAGGAGTAGAGGGAAATAATTACTTCACGTGATCTAGACTGTATGCTTCTGTTAATACATCCTAGAATTGCATTTGCCTTTTTTGCTGCTGCATCACACTGTTGACTCATATTCAGTCTGTGATCTATTAGTATACCCAAGTCTTTTTCACATGTGCTGTCACTTAGCCCTATTCCTCCCATTCTATATATGCTTTTTTCATTTTTATTGCCCAGATGTAGTACTTTGCATTTCTCCCTGTTAAAAACCATTCTGTTAGTTGCTGCCCACTTCTCCAGTTTATTTAAATCTTTTTGAATCCTCTCTCTCTCTTCTCTAGTATTAGCTATCCCTCCTAGCTTTGTGTCATCAGCAAATTTAATCAGTTTACCCTCAATTCCTTCATCTAAATCGTTGATAAAGATGTTGAACAATACAGGGCCCAGGACAGAGCCCTGTGGTACCCCACTTGAGACATTCTTCCAACTGGATGTGCAGCCATTTACGACCACTCTTTGGGTCCGATCACTAAGCCAGTTATGAATCCACCTAACAGTTGCCTTGTCCATTCCATACTTAGTCATTTTTTCAATAAGGATTGTATGAGAGACTTTGTCAAATGCTTTGCTGAAGTCAAGATATACTATATCTACAGCATTTCCTTGATCCACCCAATCAGTAATACCATCATAGAAGGAAATTAAATTAGTCTGACATGACTTATTAGTTACAAACCCATGCTGACTCTGTTTAATCACTTAATTCTTATCCAGGTATTGACATACATGTTGTTTAATAATTTGTTCAAAGATCTTTCCTGGTATAGAAGTCAGACTCACCGGCCTATAGTTGCCTGGGTCCACCTTCTTCCCCTTTTTGAAGATAGGAACAACATTTGCTCTTCTCCAGTCTTCTGGCACTTCTCCTGTTCTCCAAGAATTTTCAAAGATTATGGAGAGGGGTTCAAAAATTTCTTCTGCTATCTCCTTCAGTACTCTGGGGTGTAATTCATCTGGACCTGGAGACTTGAATACATTTAGGTTAGCTGTGTTTCCTCACTATCTTTCTGTTTATAGATATCCTGGATTCTTCTATTCCCTTAATAGGACAGTGAATAACAGTTGATGTTACATTTCCTTTCTGAGAGAAAACAGATGCAAAATAGGAATTTAAAAGTTCAGCCTTCTCAACATCCTGTCTTACCATTTCATCATTTTCATCCTGTAAAAATCCTATAGCATCTTTGACTTTTCTTTTACTTTTGACATATCCCCAAAATCCTTTATTATTGCTTTTGACATCTCTTGCAAGCCTCAATTCATTTTCAGCTTTAGTAATCTGATTTGTGCCTTGCAGGTTCTGCAGACAGCATTATATTCTTCTTTAGATATGCCTCCTTCTTTCCATTTTATAAACATTTTTTGCTTCCTTTTTAGCATGTGCTTAAGTTCTGTGTTCATCCATCCTGGTTTCCTTAAATGCTTCCTATTCTTCCCTCTTTTCGGAATTGTTAACAACTGTGCTTTGAGAATTTCATTTTTCAAGATTTCCCATCCTTCCTGGACATTTTTGTCTTTAAGGATATCCAGCCATTGGATCCCTCCAATTCTCTTTCTGAATCCCTTAAAATCTGCCTTTTTGAAATCTAACCTTGACGTCTGAGTCTTCACAGGTCTTCCGCCTCTAGTTATCCAAAATTCTAAAATAGCATGGTCGCTACCTCCTAGGGTCCCAGCCACTTTTACCTCCTCAACCATTTCCTCCCTGTTTATAAGGATTAGATCCAAGGTAGCAGTTCCCCTTGTTTTCTCCTTTACCTTTTGGAAGATAAAGTTGTCAGCAAGAGAGGATAAGAATTTCCTTGACCTGTTAGTTTTGCCTGAGAGAGATTCCCAACAAATGTCTGGATAGTTGAAATCTCCCATGACAACTATGTCATATTTTTTGGAGAACTTGGCCATTTGATGCATAAAGAGTTCATCCATATCTTCAGCTTGCACAGGCGGCCTGTAGTAAATGCCTACAATGGTGTCCTTTCCATTGTTCTGTCCTTGTATTCTTACCCAAACAGTTTCCACAGAACTCCCAGTCTCTGAAGCTTCAATCTCTGTGCAGATATACGCATTTCTAACATACAATGCGACACCTCCTCCTCGTTTATCAAGTCTGTTTCTTGCAAATAAGTTGTATCCTTCTAGTCTTGTATTCCAATCATGTGTATTGTCCCACCAAGTTTCAGTGATTCCAATGACATCATATTTCTTTTCCTGTGTTAGTAGTTCCAATTCTCCTTGTTTGTTGCCCATGCTTTGTGCATTAGTATAGAAACATTTTAGTTTGTGATTGGTTTCTCTTTCTCCAATATTTTTTTTAATTAGATTCTTTCGTCTTTGTTCTTCCTTTCCACTTCTAATAGCAGAGTTCTCAGTAGCATTTGTCAGGTGTATGGCTTTTTCTGGTCTTTTGCTTCCCTTCCCATGTTGTTCTAGTTTAAAGCTCTCCTTACAAGTGTAGCAAGGTGACTTCCAAATACCTGCTTTCCAGTCTTCGTAAGGTGCACCCCATCTCTAGCAAGTAGTCCATCGTATAAGTAGTTCACTCCGTGATCCAGAAATCCAAATCGTTGCTGACGGCACCATCGACGTAGCCAGTTGTTCACCTGCAGAATCTTATTCCACCTCCTTGTTCCATGGCCAGGATGTGAATACTGTCAAATTAAAGCTGAAAGTTTACAGTTTAAGCCCATACTGATTATATAATTGTGTCTTGAATATGTTTTGTAAACCGCTAAAATGCCAGAACTTGTCACTGTCCAAATATTTTTGGACCTAACTGTACCGTACAATGCAGTTTTTACAATCATCATTTGGCTTCGTGGTAAGGAAACCTTGTGTCTAGTGACACCTAGTGGAAAACTGAAACGTTAACCACGCGAAGCACAACTTTGAAAGTTTACATAAAGAATTGTTAATTGAGAGGATCTTTATTCTTCTTGTTCCTTCAAGTATGTTGCACTTGGGACTTCCTTGGGTTGATGCAGGAAAAACGAAATGTCCCATGTCGTTTAATGTGATTGCCCTGTGGTGTTAGGGCAGTGTCTAATGACAACGAGCAGAAATGTGAACGTACAATAGCACTGGGACTAGTGAGAGATCAAAGGGACAATCCTATCTTAAAAAGTGATTCCATATTTCTTGATGTCACATCTAGTATGCAAATTTAAGCAATGTAAGGTTTTTATTTTTTTGTATGTGTGTGTAATTTTATTTGCTGCTGTTCTCCTACCAATATACAAAAAGTTTGTAGAGTGGATCACTCAATTATATATTAATGCCCTACAAATGAAGACCAAAAGTGTTCACAAACCACCCAAACATATAACATTCAAATATAATTTTATTAATCAAAAATTTTATATTATAATACATTAATTATACATACAAAATAGGATTTTTAAAGATGATCAAAATGACGAGAAAGACATAGAATAATGCCATCCGTTCCCATGTATACTAAAGCAAAGTGCCAGTGCATGTAAAGAGGCAGAAAAGTAGATAATTGCATCTGAAAGAAGTTTATTTAATGCTTACCTAGATGTAGTGTGGGGTTCACCGCAAACTCTATGATGTGTGTTTCGCATAAAAAAATGCTTTCTCAAGGGCAGTGTGTTTTGTTCTTGATTCTACCACAGCAGTGACTTTGCCAGTCAAGGGGCTAAAACTCCTGTACAAACTTTTTTTTTTTTTCTACACAGATCATTAAGTTCGTAAAGAAAACAAACTTTGATTATGTGGATACACTGGCAAATTCTCAAGCTCTTCACAGTAAACTCTTCCCAAAGCCTCTCCCTTGGCCTTGACAGTTTCCCCTTTCAGCCACAGTATTTCACTAACTTCGGCATCAGAATCACGCAAATGTGGCTTGCACCCCCTTACTGATGTACTGAGCATGTCACTGTGCCCCACATCAGTGAGAATATCATGTGGGGGATGATGGGTAGGGTACACACAGCTTTCCTGTGGTTTCAGAGGCATGGAGGATGGTTTAATAAGGAGAGCCATAGTATTGGCTGGGACCACACTTGCCTGTTAATTTGAATAATTTATTAGTTAGCATTGCAGAAGCTAAAGGGCCTGTCACACTAAGCGATATCGCTGGCAATATCGCTATAACGTCACCGATTTTGTGACGTAGCAGCGATATTGCTAGCGATATCGCTATGTCTGATACTTACCTCTGACCGGCTCCCCCCTGATTATCGCTGATCGCGCGAGAACGGCCTGGACCGTTTCTTGTCGTCAGCTTCCTGCTGGACTTCCTGTGGCGCCGATGAGCGACGCGTGGACGCGGGCGGGAGGACATCAGGATCGCCTCGTCTGACAGGTAAGTAGCGATCCCCGACCCCTGCTATATCGCTGTTGAGACCTGCCTGTCTGGCAGCTCACTAGCGACCACATCTGAAGCCAATAATTACCTTGGCCGATATGTTTTAGTTCCACACTTTTTGTGGGTGTTTCTTCAGTAACCATGAAGCTCAAGACTTCATGGCTTTTAGGACTCATGTTAGAAGGCTTTAGGGGATTATGAAATTGGGAATCAAGTTTGTCTACAAGAAGGAGTTCACTTCTTTGAGACAGGTTGTTAGGGTGAAAAAATATATAAAAATTACTTTACATCCTCCCACCGCTGCTTTGTATCCCTTCTTTTGTTCCCTAGCTAACTCCTGGCTTGCTCTTCCAGCAAGGGCATGAGGTGACATTGGCTGCAGTGGTCCCTTTTCCCTCCTCCTTCTTCCCCTGAAAGAGTCAGGAGACCATCAGGAGACACCAGCAGGGGGGAGCCAGGGAGGAGGAGCATCACTAGTCCACATTGAAAATATTTTTTTATTAAAATTATTGGGATAATTGCTAACCTGTCTCACAGTAGTGGGCAGCCTCTTTAAAATAAATCCTAGCACCACCACTCCTGGAAAATATCACCGCAGCATCAGAACGTACAAATGGACTCACGATTCATATGGATGTGTAAAAGTGGTTGTATTACTAGGAGTGTGGTGAAGTGGAGCATTGTAAAAGTGAATCATAAAGCTGTATGTATGACAGTAATGTAACACGGCCAATGTTTTCTCTTTTTAGAGGATGTTCTTGGCAAAGATGCTGGAGAATGTACAATATGTCTGGAGGACCTACAGCAAGGGGACACAATAGCAAGATTACCCTGTTTATGTATATACCACAAAGGGCAAGTATTCTGTATTTGTGTGTTGGCGTCTTTCTTTTATCCATATTTTGTCATTTAGTTTAAAGGAGTTATGTAGGTTTTTCACTTTTCCGGTTAGGGGATTCTGAGTTAATAGAGGGAATGCCCAATGCGTGAAGACCTGATGTGGCAAAGCTGGCAGACCCCAAGAGACTGGACACTGCTGTATAATCTAGTGATACGTCACCATTGTTTGCTATAAGACAACCTTTTAAGAAAAATACATTAGATATTGTTTAACCAGTAATGTCACATTTGCACATCCATGTATCGAAGTTTGAACATGGACTGTCCGCACGTATCCTGACCCCCAACTTGCCAAACCCATAGACATAAATGAGGCTGTCAAGTTCTCACACCTGAACTGCTCCAGTATAAAAGATGCATCGCATCTGGGATATTTCTGAAACAAGACATGTACTTTGTTACACAAGATGAAAGAAGCACTAGGTCCATCAAAATCAACCTTCCTCTACCTGTTATACATTCTCTATAGCTAGATCATTTATAACAATGCCATATGTTGTGAGAGAAGCATCCAGCCCTGTTTTGTTAATGTTGCTATAGTGTCTGCCATTATTACCTCTTGTGGCCGGCATTCCACAGTCTGACTGCTCTAACTGTAAAGAGCCTATTTGGCTGCCGGAATCGCCTTTCCTCCCTCCGGTCCTTTGTAAGGTTTTAGGAAAGGATAAATCATGTGCCAGTCCTTTATTCATCACACATGTATTTATACATAGAAATGAGATCTTTTTTTTCTGTTTTAAACCAGCCCAACTTTTTTTAACCTCTCATCATAGGAAAAACCTTCCATCTCTTGTAATATTCACATTGCCTGCCTTTTGAACTAAGTCTAGCTTTCCAATATTTTTTAAATGTGAAGCTGAAAACTGGATTTCATATTCAATATGTGACCTTACAAGCGGTAACTGAGGGAAAATATAACACTGGGATCACAGGTTTAAATATCTTTTTATACATCCTAATATTTTATTGGCTTTTGCAGCTGATGCTTGACATTGAGTGCTGCTGCTCAGCTTACTTGTAACCAGAATCCCCCGTCCTTCTCCTGTTCTGTAGTCCCAAGTATACTCCCATTTAATGTATATGCTGCTATAGGATTACTCCATCCTAGGTACATTACTCTACATTTATCAACATTAAACCTCCTCTGTCAAGTGTTCGCCCATTTGGACTTCTTATCCAGATCATTCTGTCAAACTCAGTTTTTATCATACAAATGTTTGTCCCCTTTGGAAACACTGACACTTTACCCTAAATCCTATCCAAAGGTCATTAATAAAGAGATTAAAAAGAATTGCTCCTAACACATATACTTGTGGTCCCATTTACAGCAAATTTGTTTCCAGTCCTTTAGGCTAAGTTTGCATTAACGAATAACAAAATGGTCCTTCCATCCAGAAATTTTGGACAGCTTTCATCCGTATTAATATGTGTCCCATTTTTTCTTCCGTATTTATATATTAAGTTTTTAAAATGTAAATGGTCAAATAGTTTACTATCTTACTACAGTATTGCAAAATCTGGTGAAAATCAGTCTCCTTGAAGGCCAAAATTTAACAGCGGTATTTAAATGGTTAACAGTCATCCTCCGGCTGAGGCTGTTCGAGACAGATGATGGCTATTTAATATAACCGATATCTGCCGCATGTGGTGAGCTCTCAGCTCCTGAGCCTCCTCCACAATCACATAAATTTACATGATGAGCGAGTGCCTGGATAACGTGTTATCCGAGTATCTTGGGCAAGCTCAAAGAATATGTTAGAGTCCCTGCGGCTACGTGATTTGCGGCCTTTAGACAACCACAACACATGCGGGGATTGCCTAACAGCCTCAAAACATGCAGGCGCAGGGACTCTATTGTATTATTCGAGCTCGCCCAAGATAAAGGGAGAACATACGAGCATGCTCGGATAGCACGTTATCAGAGTATGTTTGCTCATCGCTAGTGATATTGCATTAAAGGGTTAAACACTTCCCATGTGTGTTCGGCATCCCCAATTACCATGACATAGTTCCAGTCTACAAAACTGAGTTCTTCCTTTAAGCCAGAGAATTTCACTTTATCTAAAGTTCCAGGTATTTGTTTTTGTTCTATGAAATGTTTATTGAATATTATAATCATTGAAACTTACCTTATTATGGTCGCTGCTTCCCAAATGCTGCCTGACCTGTAGATCTGAAATTGTATCTGGTCTATTTGACAGAACCAGATCAGTAGATCACCTCCCCTGGTTGGTTCATCTGCCAGCTGAGAGAGGTAATTGTCCTGAACCGCGGATAATAACTTGCAGCTTTTAGCACCACCAGAAGATTCTGTGCCCTATTGAGTGTCTGGATAGTTAAAATCCCCCATAATAAGGACCCTATTATTTGCTGCCGTTTTAATTTGTTGCAGCATGTCATCTCCTACCTGTTCAGTGATGTTTGGAGGCTTATAGCAATCTCCAATTAGCAGCTTTCCATTATTTCATCCCCATGTATATTTACCCGTACTGACTCTAAACAGGTCTTAAGTTGGATTTACTAAAAATAAGCACCTTTCCTTTATTTTTCTCTTTCCTGTCCTTTCTGCATGTGTTGTAACCCTCAATATATCTCACCCAGTCATGGCTCTTAATCAGCCAGGTTTCCGTAATGTCCACCACATCACAACCTTTGGCCGACATTACAGTCCACATATCGTGCATTTTGTTTGCAAGACATCTTGCATTTGCCTCCAGATATTCAACCCCTTATTGACCACCAATATGTCTTTTTACAGACCTGAGATGTAACAGACTAGGGACACTCTGCTGCATCCAACACATAAAGCTGAGGTCTCAAACACGCGGCCCGCAGGCCGCATGCGCCCCTGAGGCAGGCATCTGCGGCCCGCGGTGCACCATGTCTCACTCCCTGAGGCAGGGGGAAGGCGCGCATTCAGGAGCGTGCGATCCGCGATGGCTGTTCTGTGTGCACACTTTGCACAGGAGCTGGGATGACATCACAGGAGGGGGAGGAGTCAGTGGTCACATGATCAGGGGCCTCCGTGTATGCAAGACGCTTGCTGTCTGTGCTGGTTGTCATGGTGCTGGATGAGGTAAAGTTTCTGTGTGGGGTCAGGAGGGGTTTACAGGGTGGATGTAGCAGAGCTGTGTGTGTACGGAGCGGAGCTGTGTGTGTGTGTGTGTGTATGAGGTGTATGGAGCCATGTGTGTACGGAGCGGAGCCATGTGTACAAGGAGTATGGAGCAGAGCCATGCCATGTATGTACAGAGCCGCATGTGAACCAGGTGTGCGGAGCGGAGCCGCGTGTGGACGAGGTGTACGGAGCGGAGTCGCATGTGGACGAGGTGGACGCAGCAGAGCTGTGTGTGTACGAGGTGTATTAAGTTTGAAAGGAATGCGGCAGCCCCCCAGCTCAAATTTTTTTTTATATGCGGCCCATTTACTCTGCCGAGTTTGAGACCCCTGACAAAGTGACAAGTCAGATTTGAAAAAATTGACTGTCATTAAGGCACATTTTTAGCACATTTATTATTCCTAGTCCCTTCTCTGCTTTCTTGCATGTCCAAACCCCCTCTAAATCCTCAATGACTCTCACTGTATTTCACTCTGCTCTATCCCCTTTTTTTTGTACAACCACCCTCTCACACCGATCCTAACCAGTTTTTCCCGTAGCACAGCTGCACCCCTCCCCATTGAGGTGCAGCCCGTCCCTACTGTAGAACCTGTAGCTGATGGAGACATCACCCCTGTTCTCCATGAACCCAAATCCTTTTTTCCTTCATCAATTTTTAAGCCATTTATTTAATTTCCTAAGCTCCTGCTGTCTTTCTAGTGACGCTCATAGCACTGTTACCCAGCCCACTTACCTCTGATCTTCCCCACCCTCCTGCATATCACTGGCCCCAGGCCGAACCGCTCAGTGAGCTCTAAACTCCTATCCTCAATTCTCCTGCAAGCTGCACAATTAGATCTACAACCTGGGCTTCCAAATACACAACATGCTGACATCAAGCGCAGATATAGTCACCCGGAAACGTCTGTTCAAGGCATGCATACATCTCAGAATACACACACTTGTTAGCATTGTCATTGGAGCACATATTAAATGGGGATGAACACTACAGACAATATCAAACCACGCAAAAACCAAAGGAAATACCACTCCTTAGTGCCAGATGTTCTTGTTTTAAACTATGGTACTGCGGTAAACCATACACTTGCGATTAATTGCAGTCCTTGCTCCTCTTCCAAGTCAGTGGAACTTGTCTTGTCTCATCTCTGTTTTTCTCTATTATAGGTGCATAGATGAATGGTTTGAAGTCAATAGATCCTGTCCGGAGCACCCGTCAGACTAGACACTGGTAGCCCGTATGATAGGTAAATAAACACACTTGACTATTTGGCTCTTGTCAAAAGGAACAGGGCTGTCTTAGGGTTCCGTTACACATAGCAACGCTCCAGCGATCCTGACAACGATACGACCTGGTAATGATCGCTGGTACGTCGCTACATGGTCGCTAGTAAACTGTCAAACAGGCAGATCTACTAAACGACTCAACAACGATACGGCGATCCGTATAATGACCTCGGCGGTCGTTGGGACCTTGTCACACAGCAGCTATTCTCACGACTCAGACCTCGATAGGCGTGCTTCAGCGTTGCCTTTTCCACGCCCCTCTGCTCCGATTGGTGGCCACTACTGTGCTATCACTACGCGGTTTGCTTCAGCATCCCTGTCTGAGTCGCTAGTGCGCTATTTATTCGTGGATCCACAGTCACTGACACGGGGACACGCGATTATTATAACTGTACGTGTTAAATGTTATGATTGCATATAATTGATAGCTGACCTATAAAAGGAAATGCTACAAAGATCCTAATTTGAGACCACCAATCGGAGCTGAGGGGGCGTTGAAAAGACAAAGCAAAATCACGCCTGCGTCCCTGAGTTCTGAGTCGCAACGATGTCGCTCATCGTTGTTATGGCGTCAAACACATTGATGCATGCTGGCCAGCGGGACACCAACGATCAAAAAATGTCCCAGGACATTCGAGCTCGATCAGCGAGATCCAGCGGGGGGCCGGTCGCCGCTATGTGTCACACATAGCGAGGTCGGTGTTGCGTCACAAAACCTGTGACATTTCAGCGATCTCGCTATGTGTGAAGTACCCCGTAATCAATGGTAAATAGACTGAATGATGTGATTATTTAAAAAAAAAAGACAACTGGGGGACTTGGCTTTCTTTGGAGAAGACATCTTCCTATTAGACCTACACAAGTCTTATACAATTCTAGGAGCCCAATCTAAACTGCAGGATATTGCAACAACACGCTGAACCAACCATACAAACATTCCCCTGGGAAGTCCCAGCTGTCTTCCCCCCTTCCCCTACAGAAGTAACAAAAATTATGCCCCTGTCTCCCCTTTCCCATATTTCTGAGCAGATGACCATTTTTCCTAATAGTGACAACCACCTCCCCCAGTAGTCACAGTGATGCCTTCCTTAAGTAGGAATTTTACTTATTTCTTATCCCTAGCTAGTAACCCCACCCTGCCATAGTTCCTCAAGAGTCACAACAGAAGCTCCAATTTTCCCTGGAGTCACACCTCTTTCCTGGTTTTTAGCAGGTTTTTTTAGTTTCCTATCCTGTTTCTTAGCGTTTGAGATCACTTTTGCAGGGAGAAATGGAACTTGATCATGCACCTCTGTTTAAAGCACCCACCTTTCTAATTCCTGATGGCTAGCACTCGCTGAAGCTTGTAGTAAGGCTATTTAGCTCAATTCACACTTAAAGGGAAGCCATCATCAGAAAACTGCCTACTGCTTAATTCAGGTTTTTGTTGGGCTTCTGTGTATTTTTAAATTTTGGCAGTGTTTGTATTTTCTTTTTTTCCCAATATCATCATATTTATTAAAAAAAAATTGAGGCAGGATTAGAATGATTCAGATTAGAAGTTCCTTCAAAATGACCTTTGCACAAGCACATTAGATGGTTCAATTCGAATATAGTCAGTTTATTGTGGCTATGTACATATGTTTACAGAAAACTGCACATCAAGAACTAGTCTGAATAGGTGCATACCAAAAAACAGCTTACACATCAAAATGAGGAAATGGTTGCACACAATTGCATTAAGGCATGTCAGTTTGAAATACATGAAGTGTGAATAGCGTAATGGCTTTTGAAATTTAGGAAAAACACATTTTTTGGCCAAATTTTGTGCTAAGTATCTCGTGTTATTCCTAAATTTCAAAAGCCATTACGCTATTGACACTTCTTGTATTTCACATTGATATGCCTTAATGTAATTGAGTGCAACCATTTCCTCATTTTGATATGCAAGCTGTTTTTTGATATGCACCTATTCAGACTAGTTCTTGATGTGCCGTCAGTTTTCTGTAAGGCCGGGTTCACATAACGTTAACACAGCCTGTTCAGCGTTGACGGGCTGCGTTATGCTATACCGCTAGCGCTGATGCTCCATCAGCGCTAGCGGTGACGGAGCCTCAGACGCTGCAGGCCGCATCCGAGGCTCCGTCAGTGAATAACGGCACATCGCTAACGTATGCCGCTTTATGGCATGTGTCGCGATGCGCCACATAATGGGGGTCTATGGCGGTGTTAACGGACTGCCATAACGCAGTGTGACCCCAGCCTAATTTGTATGCTAGCTTTCTGACTGAGCACTCCGCCCTTCACCAAGCTGTGGTTTTAATTACATCCAATCACATTTGGTTCCGACCTTCCTATAAACATAGGCTCTACCAAGTTATTAGCCAGAGGTAAGTGTTCACACTAGGAAGTTAGGTCGGGGCCCATTCGATGAGATCACCTTGACGTTGGTGAATGGGCTCACGTTTTTTGGCCAAATTTTATGCTAAGCCTCTCATGTGTTTTCCTAAATTTCAAAAGCCATTCCGCTATTCACACTTCTTGTATTTCACACTGATATGTCTTAACGCAATTGAGTGCAACCATTTCCTCATTTTGATATGTACATATGTTGTTTCCTGAAACTTGCAAGATTTCAATTTCTGTTTTGTTTTTTTTATATACAGATTTCAATTAAAAACATTGCCAAAATATATATTTAGCACACACATATATTTTCTGATACTGGATTAATTTTTATTGCCAAGGAGCATTTTTGGCTGCTGCAGGCAGAAACTGTGTGTGGTAGGCAAAAACAGTTCATTTTGTATTTTTTAATATCCTGTATCACTCTTGTTAAAATGATGGCTTTCAAGTAGAAGCTGCTCATAAAGTTTCGTCTAATTGTAAAAACAAATTTGTTCTTGCTACATCTTGTACCTAGCGTATGTTGTATAATGTGTTCTGAGAATGGAAACTGCACTTACATCTCTGCTAAATTATTATGCACAGCTCAACGGTGAGTATTCTCAATGGAGAAAAAAGTCACAAAGATGATGTGATTAGTAATCGGTATCATTTATTTCATTATTAGAATCTAAATTTGGTTAAAATCTAAAACTGACCAATCACCTAAAGCTAAAGGACATTTCTTGGCCATGACTCCGCCTCCTGGTGACATTTGATATTGCAACAGTTTGAATTTACCATAGTTTATTTTCAATTATTTTAAGCATAATTTTATTACTGGTTGACATATGTATTATATCTATACTAACCAGATGTATATATGTATCTTTTTTTTTTTTTTTTCTTCCGGTAGCTTTATTATCCAGATCATAAAAAGAGAATTACCTAAGGAACAGATATCCATCTGCTGTGACTATCCTGAGAAGGGGCATTATAGGCCTCCCTGCCTTAGACCTTCATGTTGTTGGGAATCTAGATTCAGTGAAGAGGAGAAGCTATAGATTTCCTCCGAGATCAGTGTGCCAAACGTTCACTATGGAAGGATGCACACAGGGATTTTCAAAATGCTGCACATCCTGTTAAAGACGACGACGCACTTGTGCCCCACCATTCCTGTTAATGAACGATCCATACTGTAGGCCAAAGTTAACTCTTGTCCCTGCGTTCAACTTTTTTTTTTTATTGACCTATACAAACCAGGAGCCAGTACGACCAATTTTTTTTGCTGGACTGAGCTGGGCTGAGAACATCTCTAAAACTAATTTTTCTTTTTTTTTTTTTTTTTTTTTTTATTGTCAATCTATATATTTTCCTTTTTAGATGCCAAAATCCAAACCGTTCATGGTTTTTACGGTACAGACCCATTTTTGTACTTTCAGAAGACAAAATGTGAAATAGTTCGGTTTTTTGCGCCCAATTACAGGACTTCCCATATCCACCATTTTTGTGTCCGTTCAGTGTCTCCATTATGCGGACTTTCGCTAGATGCCTCCAGAAGTTGATTACCATACTAAAGCATATCTTCCTACCGATTAACCCTTTCATCTCTGAGCCACAACCTGCATCTGAGTGGTGGTGATATTTGAGGTTTTTTTTTTTTTTTTTTTACATATATATTTAGTCAGGGAACACAAGCCATCAAAGTGCCATTAAACATAAAGCAGTTGGTATGTTTACATCCGTAAAATGCTTGTAATGTGCGCAAAAGACAATGCTGTCCATGTGATGCAGAGCGCTAAGGGAACCTTACACAGAACAACACGTTGCTACAGTGCTTGGAAAAGTCTATGTAGGGATCAGTGCTGCAGAAAAATCATGTCAAAAGCAGAGCGCCAAAAAACCCCAGCTGCAGCGTGTGAACGCAGCCTTGGAAAGTTACAAATTCAAACATAAATTAATGAGTCCCGCCACAAATATTTGGTACTCGTGTCTGCACTGTTACGGTGTGCACGGACTTCGTAGACGGGACTCCATTGCTTAGGATAGCCTTGCGTTGAGAATCGCGGAGGTAATGATATTGTTTGTGCAAAGTTTTTTTTTTTATTCCTTGTAGATTAAATAAAAGCATGAGTAACACAGCGATTTTCACACGTTGTGTTTTTGGTGTGGTTTTTTTTTTCTGGCAAAGTCGATGAGATTTCAGAAATCTCATGTACACACATTGTTTTTTTTTTTTTTTTTTTTTTTTTTTTTTTTTCCCCTTCCTGATTTGGAAAACTGTGTTTTTGAAAGAAGCAGAAAGTCACTTCTCTCAGCGTTTTTTTCATCTCCCATAAAAAGCATTGAGTAAGTGCAAAAATGCAGGTATCCGGTTTTGCTGCATTTTTTTTTTGGTGCAAAAACCTAAGGACGTTGCATCATGTTTTTTTAAGGGGGGGCACTAAACTTTATCGACATGCACAAAAAACAGCAACAACGCAACAAAACCTGCTTTTTGTAAGCAGCTTTAGGCTGTGTGCACTCGCTGCGGAATCTGCTGCGGATTCATTCGCACAGATTTTGCGAAATCCGCAGATAAATCCGCAGGTCAAAAGACCTGCGGTTTATCTGCGGATTAGCCTGCGGTTTTGCCCTGCGGTTTATCATCTCCACAATGGAGGAGATGGTAAACCGCTGCGGAATCCGCAGAAAGAATTGACATGCAATTCTTTCTGCGGATTTGAAACTGCGGAAAATTCTGCCGTGTCTGCACAGCGGTTTTTAATTCCCGTAGGGAATAATGGTACTGTACGCTGCGGATCCACAGGGCCAAATCCGCAGCAGAATCAGCAGCGCGTGCACACAGCCTAACTGCCAAGAGCAGGTTTTGCCTGCAGAAAAAAAAACGCAGCAAAAATCAGAGGTGTTCCTACAGTCTGGCACTAGGATATTGTCCAATCAGTGAACCAGACTGTGGGAACATGCCCCAACTGGTAATCTAATGACATTGTCCAATCAGTGATCACATCCCAACTGGTAAAAATCTAATGACATTGTCCAATCAGTGATCAGACTGTGGGAACACGTCCCAACTGGTAACAATCTAATGACATTGTCCAATCAGTGATCAGACTGTGGGAACACGTCCCAACTGGTAACAATCTAATGACATTGTCCAATCAGTGATCAGACTGTGGGAACACGCCCCAACTGGTAACAATCTAATGACATTGTCCAATCAGTGATCAGACTGTGGGAACACGCCCCAACTGGTAACAATCTAATGACATTGTCCAATCAGTGATCAGACTTTGGGAACACGCCCCAACTGGTAACAATCTAATGACATAGTCCAATCAGTGATCAGACTGTGGGAACATGCCCCAACTGGTAATCTAATGACCTTGTCCAATCAGTGATCAGACTGTGGGAACATGCCCCAACTGGTAATCTAATGACATTGTCCAATCAGTGATCAGACTGTGGGAACACGCCCCAACTGGTAATCTAATGACATTGTCCAATCAATGATCAGACTGTAGGAACACGCCCCAACTCTTATGAATCTAATAGTGCACTTCTTGGAGGAATAACACAGGAGCAGCACTTTGCAGAGATGCTCCAGAATTGTTTTTTATGTGAAATAAAAATCTGTACTAAAACCAAGAAGAGCTGCCAGGTCTTCTTTATAGAAGTAATTAACATAGTAACATCGTAACATAGATTTCTTTTTTGTACAGGAGATGAGTAATTGAGCTTTTTTTCAGTATTTAGTTGAAAACTCTCCTGGCTTGGAATAATACATTGAACGTGGAGATGTAGAGATCCCATTAGTGCAGACAACATTGCAAAGCCATACATTCCTATACAATCGGGAGGGGTTGTATGGCAGTCCTGGTGGTTTCCATGTCCTCAGCTATAACAGATATAGTTCATTAAGATTAGGGCATGACTGAAACCTCTGTCAGCGAGTTTATGGACTGTATCCATGTAATAGCCAATGTACAGCTGCAAATGCAGCAGGTTCGTGCTACAGCTGCCACCTTGGGTCCTTGACTCAGGATTAAGGTCACATACTGCCACAGTTTTTACTTTATTATTTAGTCACGAGAAACTGTTTCAGAGCATATATCTGAATACCAAATTGATCTAGGGGAAAAGCCATTTTTCTAAAGGAAACCACCTACAGAAATGTGATCGCGCAGTAGGTATGATTTTGAGAGCAGTCACAAAGGCACTGTGTGTAGGAGGAGATGAAACTGGGCTTTTCTAATACGTTTACAAAGCAAATCTAAATTTGCTGTCATACCATTTTGATCAGGCAAAAAGTACAATACAACCTATATATAAGATCAGGATACGAGCAGTGACTGGCATGGTGGAAGCATACAGTAGTTCCACACTAGAGCTGAACTACAATTCATTATGACTATAAGCGCTCCATGTAATGGGGAACAAACTAGATGTGCCAAATTTATCATAGCGGATCACTATGAATGATACTTTTGGTGCATATTGCTAGACAAGTTAGTCACTTCCTTATGCCACCTTTTGGGTTATCTTCCTTTACACCAAAACTTTGGCTCTTATTGGCTTATATAAGGAGGTATTCTGAAGTTTGAAACTTATCCCCTATCCATTTGATAGGGGATAACTTCATGATTGTTAGAGGTTTAATCTCTATGGTCCGCAACAATCCAGCTATTCAGGGCTGCAACGAGCCCCTTGTGAATGGCGCGAAGGTCAATCGTGCACTGCCGCTTCATTCATTCTTATTGGAACTGCAGGATTTAGTCGAGCACAGCACTTGGTTGATCTTCGGTAAAATGAATGGAGTGACCGTGTGCATGATTGACCACCAGTCCATTTATTTGGGGCTCTGCACAGCCTCAGTTCTCAGGATCAGTGGGGAGATCAAGCCATCAGAAACGCCTCTATTCTATGGATAGGTGATAAATAATTATAAACTCTAGAGCTCTAAATTATTATCATTATAAGCTCTAAAGATCACAATCTTTTCTAGACACTGTGTAGTAAAGCGCCAAATGTGTCTAAAAAAAAAAAAACAAAACAAATTTGTTGCAAGGCATGTACACAACTTTTTTAGCATAGTAAAGCCTCCACTGTCTTCTGGTTTCCATATTGAATTTATTGAATGTGTCTGCTTAACATTTTAATGTTAAGAGATAGTCTAATAGAATAACATGCAAAACTATGTATAATGAAAGATTTTTTTTTTTTTAACGGCTTAATACTACAATTTGTATATGGCTTGAAGTCTGCTTGGCAAATTATGGCACTTTTTTTTAATACTTATGAAGTGCAGGCAAGTCATTAAACTCAGGGATGAAAGGGTTAATACAGTGTGTCCTACGTGTTACAAGTTCTGAATAATTCAATACATCATAATATTGCAGCTATGCAATTTTTTTTTCTTTTTAGAATACAAGTTCAGTTTTTTAAAGTGGTAAATTAATTTTAATTTACGGGTAATTATTATTGGCCATTATGGTACATAAAATGCTGTAATTCATGTGTTGTAACCTTGTTATTGTATAAGATTATTTTTAATGCTACTTTGAAAGTAAAGGAAATCCTGTGCTGGATCTTAAGTCGTCTCAATCAAAGAAAACATTAATGATGTTTTTTGTGTTTAGTTTTTTTCTTTTCGATTAAGTAGTTTCACTTACTTTACTTTTGCGATGCTTTTTAAAGGGAATCTGTCAGCAGGTTTTTGCTACCTCATCTGAAAGCAGCATGATGTAGGCAAAGAGAAGCTGAATCCAATGATGTATCGCTTAGTTTAATAAGTGCAGCCGTTATCAATAGTGATGAGCGAATGTTGTTGGATATTGTGTTATCCGAGTATCCAGTGATATGTTAAGTTCCCCGCAGCTGCACGATTCACGACTGTTAAACAGCCACAACACGTTCGGGGATTGCCTAACAAACAGGCAGTTCTGCACCTGTTGCGCCTGCCTAACAGCCGTGAATCATGCAGCCAGAGGCACTTGAATATATTTCTAGAGCACGCCCGAGATACTTGGATAACACGATATCCGAGCACGCTTACTCATCACTAGTTGTCACACAATCCGGATCGGCAATGTAGCACAGCTCCGGAAGCTCCCCCTGTCCCCACCAGGCTCTCCATGTACAATGTCTGTAGACAGGGAGCTGCTTATCACAGGAGGGGCGTGTCGGACCAGGGCTCAGGAGGCCAGCTAGCTAGTCACAACAATGCTAAGCTCCTGGTGCTAAAACAATCACTGTAAGCAAACAAAACCACAGAGCTTGCTAAGAGAAGCATCACTGATCTCAGTTTTAATCCCTACCTCATGCTGCCTTCAGCTTGCATAACAAAAACCTTCAGACTGATTCCCTTTAATTCATAAATGAGAACACCTTGTACTATAGCTTGGTCAGACTGGCACTATAGTGTTGCAGTATTTTTAAAGTGCACATTTACATGCACCAGTTGAATTGAAGATGTTAGATCATTAACACAGACAATAATTAAAAAATGCTCTCCCAGTATGGTTAACAGTTGGAACACAAAGATTGTCTTCTTTCCGATAACATGGAATTTAAAGGGATTATCTAGTTAAAAAAAAAATTAGTGTTCAAAACTGATACTAATGACCTCTCTAGGATAGTTGTACACTAGTCATCTTCTCTACTGTATCAAATCAGTGGGGGCCTTCATCTGGCCCCTTACTGATCAGCTGTTCACTGCTCCCATAAGGTGCCACAAGTATTGTACAGAATTAAATCAGAGGTAAGATCCAAAGCACAATATAGAGTGTTACTGTTAGACTATCAAATCAACTTGGCAAACCATGCCAAATCACAACTGTGAAGGGAGGGTCAGAGATGGTAAACACTTTAGTAATAAAATGTGGTTTTATATACTAAACAAACATGATGGCAATTAAATTAAAATCAATAGCAACGGTGCCTCACAATGAAGGGGAAGAACTGACAAAAACAAATACCGTGGAGGCCAGCCGAGATCTAGAAGATGCAAGGTAAATGAGATTAAATAAGCCCTATGCTATCTCTCAGCATATTAAAACACAAGATGTAAGTATATAAGGCCATACCTTAAGAATAAATGTATACTGCTACTAGAAAGATACAGACTTGAACTTCATGCAGGGAATGGCAGAAATATGCAAGTGCATAATGATAGCCAAAGATATTTCTCCTGGTAAAGTGACAGTGCATGAGGGGAGAGTATGGCACGGCAGGATGGAGTAGAAAATTATATTACATTACCTTAGAGATAAAGTGCAGGGCAATGGCTAAGGGCTTTTCAAGCATTTCCCAACCCAACGCGCGTTTCGAACACACTTCCTCAGGGGGCGTCCCGGGGAACAGCGCTAACTACTGCTGCTTCCCAGGTACTGATACGTGTCACGCTAATGACACACGGATGTCATCTTTGTGTCATTAGTGTACACGTGCGTGGGACATTATGCTATTAATAAATGGACATGTCAGTGTATTTTGCGCAAGGACACACGGTCCGTGGAAACACTGACGTGCACAGACTCGTTCACTTGAATAAGTCTGTGTGTAAGCATCACCACACCTACTGGACACACTGATGTTTGAAAGAGGCCTTAGAGTGGATTCTCATGAAGTCTCCATGGAGAGGAGTGGATCGGATTATATTACACTGCAAGTGAAAAGTGGGTTGAGGCAGAAGACACCGTATCAATATACACCCTCAGGACTATGAGAATTGAAACGACAAGTATGGAAATTCATTGTATGACTTGGTATGTTACTAACTTGATCTTGCACCTGCATCCTTTCTCAGATGTCACACAGCATATTGCCGTAACTCGGAAGACCCATCCTACCAGGGAGAAAGGTAAAACTGAAGCCGTAAGACACTAAGCACAGGGTGAAAGGGGACGGTCTATTTCATAATACTATAATGAAATTATAACCTCTGGGACTCCTCTGAGAATGAGGGGCTTTCCAATCCACCCCCCCTATGCAGGGACATGCAACAAAGCTTAAAGAAGTTGTCCACTACTTGGAAAATTCCCTCATACTCCTCGCTTGGCCCAAATAAAATAAAAAAAACTATACTCTCCTGTGCTGGTGCCGTTCCCGTGGTGTTGGCACCCTATCCCTGGGGTTACTGTCCTGTTGTGACACGTGACCCTGGTGTCACTGTCCCTACCTCCTGTCGAATTGAATATGAAGAGGAAATTGCAGAGCAGCTTCATGTTCAATTTGTCTGAAGGCAGGGACAGTGACACTGGCGCTAATTGGGTGCCGTGCGCCACGTGTCACAACATCCGCATGAGTGCCTCAGAACCGTGAGTACTGACACCGTGGGAATGGCACCAGAATGGGAGGAGAGTATAGGTTTTTTATTTTATCAGGGCCAAACATTTAGATCAAGCAGTGGGTACAACCCTTTAAGGTTGGAATACATGGTGATTTTCGAGAAACTTTTTAAAGCAATGAGTGGGAACAAAATGAAGTGAAAGTATAATGAAAAACTGATACTTCCTTTTTTTATGTTCAGCCTAAAGCACAGAGGGTAGAAGTGAGCACGGCCATGCAGGAACAACTGAAAGGATCCACAGCTCTTTAGTAGTACGGCATTGCCTTCTTTCTACAGACTGAGGTTCTGGCAGTAGAACTTCCGCTCATTAAATGATGCCATATAGTATCAATATTCCATTACCTCTAATAAGAATAAGTATAATATACTTTATTATATCTTAGCCATCTTCTAATAAACTACAATTATAGATGATTGGTCACAAAATTGTTGAACAATGTGCAGCTCTGAAACGAGGAAGTTGAGGTTAAGCAGAAAAAAAGTGGATGTGAAAGGCAAGCTGACTAAGTAGCGGGCAGCACAGAACTGGGCATATGTGCTCACCTTTTTCAGTTACCCACTTTAAGTTTTCAGTACGTACATTTGTCAGGAAACGTTCTCTATGGGTTCAGATATTAACTTATTTTTTCATGGTGATTGAAGGTTGGGAACTATTGTATTCTGGATCAATCTTTCCCTGTAACAACCATGTTCTATAAAAAAAATGAGAAGGCGCTGAAAAAATCATAAGTTATGAAAAAAAGTTTATAGCCAAAGCCATACCCATGCTGAGGAGTACGCAGTAGTTACATTCCAGTAGAGGAGTTAAAGGGGATCTGTCAGCAGGATTTCGACCTCAAATTCTATACATGTGCATGGAGCTCTTTCAACCACAAGTCCAAAGTCCAGGAATACCTTTATGTGGCTGGTCCATTTCTCCACTACTGAGAAACCAGTGCTTGAATTGATATGCAAATGATTCTGTAGAACTATTTGTAGATCTGAAGTCTGTGTCTTTCCACTGCTATTACCCACGCAGAACCGTTTACGCTTTTTTGACAGCAGGTAATATAGATGGAGTAACAGGCTTCAGATCTACAGCTTTGCTTGTTTATCAGTTCAAATGCTGACCGAGGAATGGACTGGCCATGTAAAGGTATTGCTATATTAAAGGGAATCTGTCACCCTTTTTTCGACTATCAGCTGCCGGCATTGACATCAGGGGCTTATCTACAGCATTCTGTAATGCTGTAGATAAGCCTCTGATGTAACCTGAAAGATAAGAAAAAAAGTTAAGCCCCCTTGACACAGCGAGATTGCTAGCGAGATCTCTAAAGCGTCACCGATTTTGTGACTCAACAGCGATATCGTTAGTGATCTCGCTACATGTGACACGTCCGACCCGGCTCCCCGCTGGATATCGCTGATCGCGCGAGAACGGGATGGTCCATTTCTCATCGTCAGCTTCCTCCTGGCGCCGACGAGCGACTCTATGGACACGGGCGGAAGACGTCACCATCGCTGTGTGTGACAGGTATCAACCACCGACCGCTGCTGCATCGCTAGTGAGATCTGTCTGTTTGGCAGCTCACTAGCGACCATTTAGCAATGCACCAGTGATCCTGACCGGGTCGTATCGTGGTCGGGATCGCTGGTGCGTCGCTAAATGTAACGGGACCTTTACAGTGCTGTGCAAATTAATTGGGACAAACCATTTTTTTTTAAGTAAAATCGTAAGTTGGTTACCAGTCAGTGATTCAACCAGTTTTAACTGCTTTGAACAGGCACTCACACCTGTTCAAAGCAGTTAAAACTGGTTTGAATCACTGACTGGTAACCAACTTACGATTTTACTTAAAAAAAAAAAAAAAAAAAAATTAATTTGCACAGCACTGTAGATTATACTCACCCCGGCGTCCGGTCCGGTGTCTCCCATCTTCATACGATGCCGTGCTCTTCCCTTCCTGACGTGGCTCCGGCACAGGCGCACGGCTCTGCCCTGTTGAGGGCAGAGCAGAGTCCTGCAGTACGCAGGTGCCGGGAGAGGTCTGGCGCCTGCACACTGCAGTATTCTGCTCTACCCACAACAGGGCAGAGCAGTGCGCCAGAGCCACGACAGGAAGGGAAGAAGAGGATGGCATCGTATGAAGATGGGAGGCGCAGGACCGTACCCCCCCCCCCCCCCCCCGATGAGTATAATCTAACTCCTTTTTCTTCTCTTTCAGGTTACATCGGAAGCTTCACTACAGCATTACAGAATGCTGTAGATATGCCCCTGATGTCGATGCCGGCAGATCATAGTCCAAAAAAAGGGTGACAGATTCCCTTTAAGAGTTTGGGGTGAAATTCTCATAACAGATTCCCTCTAAATTTAACACACCAGTCAGCTCTATAGCCCATTCATTTTCTATACAGCAGTTAGTTGCTCATCTCCCTCTCAGCTCTTGATCAAAGTGCTCTTATTAGTCTTGTAGAATCACAATCCCTTGGACCTCCAGCATCAGAGGCTTATAGAACAGTTCTAATCATGGCTGTAACTTTCATGAGCTTTATGCTTGTTCAAATGACTATGATAGCAGTGTCGGCTAAAGCAACTTACTAAGGACTCATACTCACATGCAAGATCGGAGTGTTCAGCTGCATGTATTTATGCAGCTCACCGCTCCTATCCAAGTGTCAGTGGCAGTGCCGGGTATTGACGTGCAAGACTCATCTGAGTTCTCGCATGTGAAAATTTGACACACAAGGAAGAGCCCACTCCCCTCCCCCACATCAACCAGAATGTGAGGCTAGACTGCATAATTCTGAGCTGATAAAGCAACACCTTGAGAATACCCTTTTACATAATTAAAACTCAATTTTTATAGACAAAGCAAAGAACAATAAAAGGTATTCAAAGTCATTCAATATGTTGACATTTTGGTTGGGAATAAAATACCCCAGTCATGAGAAAATAATATGCACTTTTTTTTCCCATCCCCATGACAGCACCATACGAGAGAGAGGATCTGCCCTCTAAGGACATGAAACCTACAGATTTAAAAGGTGGAGCCTCTCCTCGCTTCAGTGGTTTCCTGTCCTTGGAGGGAGACCTACAGCCCTGGAGACGCCAGGGATTCCGGGACTCACTTCTCCCCTTGTTGGGTGGGGAAGAAAAGGTAGAATACCACTGTATTCTAGGGAAGATCTCATAGGACTCTCCCTGAGGCAGCAGACAAGATTCCCCTCTCACCTGTCAGCTGGAAGCTTGCAATTGCGGGAGTTCCCGGCGTATTGTCTGAGGGTGATGGGGGCGTAGTCCACAGCTAAAAGGGATCCTGCAGAAGCTCGCTTAGGGCCCATGGCGCTTTCACGGGATCACATCACAATCCAGCCTTGAATAAAACTGCCGTATGTCACGCTCACGTGTGCAGGGAGGAAGTGGCCAGCGTCTGTCATCACTTCTGGGGGTGTGGCCACCACAAAGACTAGAAACTTGAAAATGGCACCGGTTGGTATATAAAGTTACTTCCCTACAATTCTTGGCTGCACCACCAGTGATCTTGTGGAAAGAATGTAGGAAGAGAGCCAAGCCAAATATTGTGTAAAAGGTGCAGCCTCTTCATGTATGGTAGTTTTCTGTTACTGGGGTGGGTGAGTTAGGCTGCTTTCACACATCCGGCTTTTTGAATCCGGCACGATGCGGCGAAATTTGGAACAACCGGATCCGGTTTTATCCCATAGAGTTGTATTGTCGCCGCACCGTGCCAGACGGGTATGCGGCGCATCCGGTTTTTGCCGGATACGGCAAAAAGTATCAGTCCGGCGTCTGCAAAAAACGTTCGCTGCAACGTTTTTTTGACAGCGACGGACCAGTTTTTCTCAGAGCGCATGCGCGGAGACTCTGAGTCTCGCGATGCTCTTTTAAATGTGGGCGCCACCGTATCCGGCCACACAGGCATCCGGTGTCTCCGGCTTTTCGCCGCACGGCGCTGGAGAGACAAAGCCGGATGTGTGAAAGAAGCCTTAAACAACCCCATTCTTACCTAGAATCTAATGCTGTGCCCCTTGGATATATTTTATAGGGCAAGCCTAGGAAAGCGCTGTATAAATCAAAGAATAAGGAATGCGCACTGTGTAACATAAAGCTATTGTCATCCTATAAGAAAATGTTTTGCCAATCCTGCATAGAGAATAGTCGCAGAAGAATCTTCGTCCCTTATAAATAACTTAAAAGATATTGTAAATATGGAAGTCAGGAATTCCCTTAAGGGACTTAAAAATAGGACCCCTTACCCTCCTGCAGAGAAAATGGATACAAGCTCAGACGAGTACTTAGAAGATGGGGAATTAGAGGGGTTTTAGGCTGTGTGCACACAGCGTTTTTTAGCGGTATTTTTAGCGGATTTGCCAATAAAACTGCTAAAAATAAGCTTTCCATTCATTTCTATGCACTTTGCACTTTTTGTGCATACTGATGCGCTTTTTACCGCGAAAAAAACGCTTCGCTGTAAAAAGCGCAGCATGCTCATTAATTTCGTGGATTTTTCCGCGTTTCTGGCTATTTCTATGCGTCTTGAAAACGCGCTGAAAAAACGTGCAGTTTCTGGGAAGGGAGTCAGGTTTTTCAGCAGAAATTTTCTGCTACGTGTGCACATAGCCTTATTCTGATGTTTCATCTTCATCCTCCTCCTCAGGAGTCAGAATCTGCCCCATTTTTAAATGCTCCAGTATAGGAGGGGGCTGATTGGTTGTTGCTCCAGTGTCTGATCTGCCCCATTTTTAAATGCTCCAGTATAGGAGGGGGCACATGGATGTTGCTCCAGTGTGTGATCAGCCCCATTTTTAAATGCTCCAATATAGGAGGGGGCTGATTGGTTGCTGCTCCAGTGTCTGATCTGCCCCATTTTTAAATGCTCCAGTATATGAAGGGGCTCGAGGATGGTGCTACGCTGTCTCATGTCCCCCATTAACAATGCTCCAGTATATCAAGGGGCTCATGGATGGTGTCCATACCAATTTTTAAATGTTTAATATTTTTTTTTATTAATGAAATTATACATCTGTCACTTATATCAGACTAGTGGTGTGGGTGCTGATGTAGGCGAACTTATGACGTCTAGATATTACAACACTCACCATGATGAGATGCGCTGTGTGAGCGTATGTTGGCAATGCGTCCCCGCGATCTATAGCGCAGATCAGCCATTTTCTTGCATATCTGTGCGGTGCTGCGGTGGATGCCAAACTGTGTTGCCAGGCCATGCTTTATTCTGTGCAACAAAGCCTGCTTGTGCAGAACTGGGTGTTCATACACTTGTGCACACTCATAATCGTGTGCCTCCATCTCCTCTATGAGGTAACGCACCTCAGCCTCCTCCACGGTGATGCACGTCGCCTGGCCGCCATTTTACCGCTTATGTTGAAGTACTAGGCGCAGCAGCGTTCTTAGACATGCCCACGACGCTCCTGCTCCGCCCACTGCAGTTGACGAGCGGCGGCAAATATTGAACGCTAATGCGTTCTCAAAGCAACTACCTCAACAGTTGCACATTGTTTCTGAGACGCAATTGCGTCCTGAAATAGAGGCTTCCTCAATGTCAAAATATCTTTGCCTACATGAATGTCTGAATGTTGGATCATGTTTATGTGAGTGTGTGTATATGTCCATCTGTATATGTGTGTAGATGTGTATGTATAGGAATATGGATTCACAGACAGCCGTGAACAAAATTTACCACTCTACCAAATTTACAGTTGAACACTGCCTCATAATACAGATCCTCAACTAATTTTGTCTTAAAAAACCGCGCCCTTTTCCAATATGCACGTTGGGCATGTCGCACTCCCACACTTCCACCTACCCCAAATATTTGTAAACTATACAGTTGGCCTGAGACGACACCCAAAAGTCCTACGGATTCCAGTTCCAAGTATACTGTATGCCAACCTTACAGAAAGAAACACCAAGTTTTTGTGACTTTTAAAAAACAAGTTTATTACACAAAGGTTTTGAAAACAGTAAACATACTGAAGAAAAACATAGTTGCAATTAAAAAAAATTAGATTATACACATATTTACAAAAAAACAAAATAATGAGAAAAGTGGATATTGCTTTGATTGGGCTATAAATTCTGTTGCTGCCAATTAACAGCACCGGGTCCATTAAAATAAGCACAGTATTTGTCTCTGCAGGTCTTCGCATCCTGTGTACTTCTTCCGGGTCCCAAAGGCCGAAGGCCAGCTATCGAGTGTTCGTTTGCCCGCCATTTGCCAAGCTGAACTTCTCCGCTCTGGTTAACAGAGTCCACAAAGCCGGGCGGACAATATGAATTTGAATCCCGACGGCGAAGGAAATTGTGAAGCACACAACATGTTAAAACTACCAAGTCAATTGAGTCGAGTTTTAGGTTGATGGGTGTGTGCAGAACCCGAAAGCGATTTGCCATTATCCCAAAGGCATTCTCCACAACACGACGTGCCCTTGATAACCGGTAATTATAAATTCTCCGTTCTGGTGTGAGAGTTTTTTTGAGGGAACGGTTTTATAAGATTGGGATGAAGCGGGAAGGCCTCATCACCAATAAAAACAAAGTTCATGTTTCCTGTAGTGTTTGCGTTGGGAGGCAGGTGGAATTCGAAGTTATACAAACGCTCGCCAAAATAAGTATTCTCCAAAACCCCACCGTCGGAAACCCTTCCATTCATTCCAACGTCAACATAAATAAATTCGTAGTTGGCGTTTACAAGGGCCATCAGTATGATGCTAAAATAGCCCTTGTAGTTGAAAAAATATGATCCGCTGTTAGGGGGTTGAGTAATACGGACATGTTTTCCGTCCAAAGCCCCACCATAGTTTGGGAACTGCCACAAAAGATCAAAATCATTGGCGATCTTGCTCCATTCCGCCTCCGTGGTGGTAAACTCCATGTAGCTGCGACGACAACTAAAAATCACCTTGCACGTTTCCAGAATGAGAACACTCAGCAGTGGCCTGGAAATGGCAGAAGAAAAATGCAAATCTTGCAAGGAGCGTCCGGTGGCCAGGTAGCGTAGCGTGACTGCCAATCTCATCTGCTGGGATGGCAGCACACATCACTGTATCCTTGCGTTCGATAAGTGGGGTAATTTTCTCCAATAAAAATGCAAATGATTCCTCTGACATCCGCAGATAATTGCGGAAATCATGCAGATTTTTTTCCTGAAGCTTTTTCTCCAACTGCATGTGGGACAATTCGGACCTCCTCTGCAGCAAATCTCTTGTCCACATGCGACGCTTTCTTTTTGAACGCCTCTCCTGCATCCGAGATTCTTCTTGACGCCGATGTTCCTCAACAATAATGCAGCAACCACGACAGCACACTCTGCATTATTCATGATGGTGCAAACTGAAACACAAAAAAAAAAAAAAAAAATGTTTTGTTGGGGGTTGGGTGTGGGCACATAAGACCACCTAAAATGGCTGACCAGGTATTAAACATACGCACAGACAAAGAAACCACACCCTCCCTCCAAAAAGAGCTATGAAAGCTGATAATTGGTAATTGTTCTAAAAAGTTGTGAAAATGGAAACGCAGTAGAGACCACTAATGATACCTACTGTGATCAGGAGAACCGTTGATGAACAGAAATCTTAGAGTGGAATCACAGCCAGAGAACGGTAGATCTGTGACCAGCAAGAAGGTGCAAACAAAAAAAAAAAATACAATAGTTGTTTTGTTGGGTGCTGGGTGCAGACCAGGCAAACATACGCACAGACAAAGAAACCACACCCTCCCTTCAAAAAGAGCTATGAAAGCTCATAATTGGTACTGTTATTGGAACTATAAAGTTTTGAAAATGGAAACGCAATAGAGACCCCAAATGATACCTACAAGGATTGGGAGATCCGTTGATGAATTGATGTTGCAGTGTGGAATCGCAGCCAGAGAACTCACTCGATGTGTGACCAGCAAGAAAGGACAAAGAACAAAAACGCTGCTATGCTGCCTTCTTCACGGGGTCAGGAATTATGAAGAAAAGCGCCACTGTGTTACATTCTTTAAGGACAAGGGCACCAATCAGAACGTAGTAGCGACCACCAATCGGAGCTGAGGGGCGCGGAAAAGGCACCGCTTAAACACGCCTATTGTTTCTCGTTTCAGGTTGCTAGCGAGGTCGTTGGTTTGGTGTCAAACAGAACGATTCATGCTACCCAGCGGGGCCTCAACGACCAAAAAAATGTCCAGACTATTCTGAAACCACCAGCGATCTCACAACGGGGGCCTGGTCGCTGCTACATGTCACACGTAGCGAGATCGCTTGTAACGTCGCTGTTACGTCACAAAACTTGTGACTCAGCAGCGATCTCGCTGTGTGTGACGGGGCCCTTAGACACTTATCCATTATTAACCCTAGACTATTAAATGGTTAAACACACAGACATTAATTAAAAATTATTTTAATGAAATAAAGACACCTAGTTTTTGACAAGATTTATTGCTCTGGTAATCCAAAAATAAACAATCGACCTGTAACAAAAAGAAAACAAAAAAGCAATATCATTACCTCTCCTCTGCTCAGTCAGGTCCCCAGCTGCAATCCATCAGAAAGGGTTAAGTGGTTTACACAGGGACAGGTGCTAATGCGACCAGCCCCATGTAAACCACTGCCAGAATGAATTATTTCATCTCTGCGCAGCCTCCCAGGCTGCCCTGAGATGAACTAATTACCATGGGAAAGTTTCTGCATTTTTTTCCACGCTCATCAGTTCACCTCAGGTCAAGCAGTGACATCAGTGAGGCTGCGCGGAGTAGTAATTGATGCAAAAGGAGCTCCGACCAAGTATTGCGTGCATTTACTGAACATATATTAAAGTAGGCCAACATTTCGGATTTTAAAATAATTTTTCAAGCTGGTGTTATAAAGTATTCTAATTTACTGAGATGAAAAGATTTACTCAAGGGTGGATAAAAAAAGTACCACAAGATCAGAGCAGAATGTGCAGCATGAATGATGATACAATGATGATACAATAATAAAGTAATAAAAATGATTCATTGGCTTACAGGTATTTTTTTGGTTTAATAGCACACGCCTTAGGGCGTTTTTCACTTATTTGCACAGCTGCACTTTTGGCACATTTATTAATGTATATTTATTTTTTTGTGTCACCATAATTATGCACTTTTCTACCTGTATTATCAATTCAGCCTCTCTTGTTATGGAACGGGTTTTCCAATATACATAAGTATACCGCATATGTGGTTTTATATTTTATTATTTTTTCTTTTTTATGATTATATATATATATATATATATATATATATATATATATATATATATATATATATAATTTTAATGCACTTAATTGTTGTGCCAATATATTTTAATAAAGGCATTTTTTCCACAAAAAATTTTGCCATTTGTTATTAGCATTTTTATTACTTTATTATTGTATCATCATTGTATCATCATTCATGCTGCACATTCTGCTCTGATCTTGTGGTACTTTTTTATCCACCCTTGAGTAAATCTTTTCATACACACCGGATGGTCTGCCATCCTTTCTTTGGGAGATTGGTTCAATCACACTTTTTTATATATTTATATCTTTATTTATATTAATGTGATTACTACACTTTATATTAGCATTTTGTGTGTTTGTATTTTTTCTCCTTGTTCATTCTAATTTACTGAGATAATGACTTTTGGATTTTCATTGGGTGTAAGTCATAATCATCATCATTAACAGAAAAACACTTGAAATAGATCACTCTGTAATGACTCTATATAATGAGTTTCACTTTTTGTATTGAAGAGCTGAAATAAATTATCTTCTTGATATTCTTATTTTGTTAGAAGCACCTGTAAATATTTACAGATACAGTATCTTTTGATTTATTTTTTTTTAATTTACTTTTGTCCCACTATGGGACTATCATTTTTTTGCAGGCTGATCGCTTGTACAGCATGGGGATGCAGCAGCATCCCCATGCTGTATAAACTGCCAGCTCTGCACTGACAGAGAAACTTGCTAATCATGCACTGCGCATGATCAGCACGTTTGCTAGCTCTGGTGACCCGGATGTCGTCATGATGACTTCAGGTCACCATGGCAACAATCAGGACCCCGCATACAGCTCCTGGAATGCTGCAATCGCAGCATTTCGGGGGTTAAAGTGCCAGGAGCGGTTCGTGTCCACTCCTGGCACTTAGTGCCGGGTGTCAGCTGTCAGAATGACCTGACACCCGGCGGTGATCACCGCCACACCACCCATGTGCATAACATGGGCCTTTTAGGCCCGTTAGCTTACTTTTTTGATATTTTCCAGTTGATTACATAGTTTTATGTGATAGGCATTTTTTTTTTAATCTAAAAAATGTTTTTTTGGAAAACCACATATTTCCATGACACAGGCCTTTTAGACACTTATTATATTTATCATATACCGTACTTTTTTGACTATAAGACACACCACACCATAAGACACACCTAGGTTTTAGAGGAGGAAATAAGAAAAAAAAAATAGAAGCAAAAAAAGTGGTCATTTCTGTATTAATGTCCCCTATCCTGGTATATACAGCTCTGGCAAAAATTAAGAGACCACCACATCAAAACCCTGTCATGGGCAGCCCATTTCCAGACCTGAACCCCACTGAAAATGGAATGTAATCAAGAGGATGATGGATAGTCACAAGCCATCAAGCTAAGAAGAAATGCTTAAATTTTTGTGCCAGAAGCAGTGTGAAAGGCTAGTGAAAAGCATGCCAAGACGCATGAAAGCTGTGATTAAAAATCATGGTCATTCCACAAAATATTGATTTCTGAACTCTTCCTGAGGTACAACATTAGTATCGTTGTTTCTAAATGATTATGAACTTGTTTTCTTTGCATTATCTGAAAGCACTGTGTTGTTTTTTTTTAATTTTGACCATCTCCTTTTCAGGAAAAAAAACAAACAAAATTTATTGCTTGGAAATTTGGAGACATGTTGTCAGAAGTTTGTAGACTAAGGCTAAGTGCACACGTAGCAGAAAATGTCTGCTGAAAAACCTGACTCCCTTTCCAGAAACCGCGCGTTTTTTGCGCAGAAAACGCGCGGTTTTTATGCGTTTTTTTCAGCGCGTTTTCAAAACGCATAGAAATAGCCAGAAACGTGGAAAAATCCACGAAATTAATGAGCATGCTGCGTTTTTTACTGCGATGCGTTTTTTTTTGCGGTAAAAAACGCATCAATATGCACAAAGTGCAAAATGCATAGAAATCAATGGGAAGCTTATTTTTAGCGGTTTTATTGGAAATACCGCTAAAAAAACGCTGTGTGTGAACACAGCCTAAAAGAATAATTTACATTGTACTCAAAAATATACATATAAAGAGAAAAATCAGACAAACTGAACATTTGAAAGTGGTCTCTTAATTTTTGCCATAGCTGTATGTCTCTCCAATCCAGGTATACATGGTTCCCTCATGCCCATCCTGGTAGGCATTGTTCCCCTCATCCCTATCCTGGTAGGCATGGTTCCCCTCATTCCTATCCTGGCAGGTATGGTTCCCCATCTCCATCCTAGTATGCATGGCCTCCATCAGATAAACGTTAAAAACCCCAAACCATTCTACTTACCTTCATGCGCTCCCTTGCAGCTTCCTGTTCCGATGCCAGATTTATGTTTGTAAGCAGCGCATGGCAGTGACGTCATGCACTGTCCACGAGCAGAGGACAGCTGCTGGAATACTCACTGCTCCCCACGCCGGGACTATAGGCGTTTGCAGCAGTGAATATTCATTCTCTTTAATAGCAGGCACACATAATTGCCCAGCAGGAGCTGGCGGCCGCTGCTCCTGGAGCCTGCTATTAAAGATCAATGAATATTCACTTCTCTTCATGCCTATGGGAGTGGAGAGCAGTTAATATTCATTCCCTTAAATATCGGGCACACGAGTGCAGTGAATATTTTAGCAATGTGCACAGGAGTGAGCCGCAGCAGCCGGCTCCAGCCTCCTGTGACCCCTCACTCCCCCACCTACCCATCCACAGCCAGAGCAGGTACATCCGGACTATAAGATGCATCCCCCATTTTTTGAGGACAAGTGTCTTATAGTCCGAAAAATACGGTACTCATTAGTTTTTGTGGCATTTTTTTTTGTCTGTAAATATTTTTTATGATATTGCAGATTAAGTGGTTTTATGTACAAACTTAGAAGGAAGACTTATTGCTTTTAGAACAAACAAAACATGGAAAAATATCTCACGAGATTAATTTTATGCTTATATTGGACTAACACTTCAGGCAGGGGGTCAAAAATCTTATGATGTACCCATCAGAGAACCATTTGTGGACCCACATTCTGATCCATACTACAAAGCAACAATTTCAGTGAATAGATATGATATTCGGAGAAGCCTTCGGATTTGACGATAAGCAAACTCGTCCTTTGAGGTTGGAAACGGATCATCTAGCACCTATTAGTTACATTTGGAATATTTTTTATCAGGAATTGTACCATGCTCTACAGTGATAATGTAACAGTGGATGAGCAACTTGTAGCCTTCATAGGACGTTGTAAGTTCATTCAATATATGCCTAGTAAGCCAGCCAAGTATGGACTGAAAATATTATGGATGTGTGATTCTGTCAACTATTATGGGATGAATGGGAAAAGAAGTTGGCACACCAGTGCAGAAAGATCTAGGTTCTGACATTGTAAAAAAAAAAACTAACTTGCTGTTCCAATTTACAATTCTGATATAAACATAACAATGGACAATTACTTCACTAATATTGAACTTGACGATTTTTTTTTGCTTGGAAGAAAATCTTACAGTTGTTGGTACTATGAGTCCATATTGACGAGATATTTCTCCGATTATGAAGCACAATTCACAGCGAGCACTTTATGATAGGGTCTTTGGTTTCAGCAACAAATCAACAATGGTGTCTTACAAAGATAAGAAGGAAAAATCAGTTAAATCAGTTGATTTGCACACAGGCCTAAAAAGCTCGTGTTATGTGAAAGCATAGATTTCTACAGTCATGCATCGTAGGGTTAAAAAACTGGGCATTGGATCTGCAATCAAAAAGCAAATTACGTGGTATTCCATACCAAGGAGAAAAATATTCAAAATTGAGAGTCCTCATACCAAGGAGAATTCCTTTTTGGGCTAGCCTAAAGCCCCCGTCACACTAAGCGAGATTGCTGCTGAATCACAAGTTTTGTGACACAACAGTGACCTCAGCAGCGATCACGCTGTGTGAGACACATATCAGCGACCGGCCCCCCCAGCCGGGTATCGCTGATCGTGCAGGAGTGTCTTGGGCCATTTTTTGATCGTTGGTCTGCGTGTGGCAGTGGGAGACCATCGATCAGCGAGCTCCCAGCGCTGTAAGCAGACGCTAGGAGCTGGTATCCAAGGTAATCAGTGGGTAACTAAGCGCGCGTCGCTTAGTTACTCGCTGTGTACCCTGGATACCAGCGTGCTCACGCTGGGAGCTGGTATCCAAGGTAAACAGCGGGTAACTAAGCGCGGTGCGTGCTTACTTACCCGGTGTTTACCTTGGATACCAGCGCGAGTATCTAGGGTACACAGCGGGTAACTAAGCGACGTGCGCGCTTAGTTACCCGCATCCTTGCTGGTCCTGATCTCTTGTGAGTTTGCCTATTTGACAGCTCACCAGCGATCATGTAGCGAGACACCCGCGATCCTGACCAGGTCATATCGTTGTCGGGATCGCTGGTGCGTCGCTTAGTGTAACGGGACCCTTAGATGAATTACTGGAAATAGCGGCCAATGACAAGACGGTATTCCCCACTAATCCCTTTCAGAGGAGGTCCTTTCATCCCTCAGGTAGAAAGCAGTTTTCCTCTACAAAAATCAGAGACCCAAGATGGAAGGGCTAGAGGAAAGGATTTAACTACAAACTACTTTCCTGCTGAGCCCCCGAAAAGACCAAAAAGGCAATGACGCAAGGCCCCAGGTAGGTGGAAGGTTAAAAATGTTTCTTCCTGCCAGGGCGTAGATTTCAAAAGCCAGGTGGATCATTTCCAAAATGCCTCATTGCAATATTAGATCTCCAGGACACATTACCGTGTTCCTATTCTTCGGGAACACCAAAAATTTCTAAGAGTGGAAGTGAACATCCAGGGAAACTGGTAGCATTTTCAATTTCAAACTCTTCCCTTCCGAGCGTGTTCACGGAAATAATATTAGATATGTCGGCTCATATCCGAGGAAAAGCAGTATTGGTTCGTCCCATATTTAGATGACTTCTTGATAATGGGAAAAAAATCGTAGTTACTTACTGATAACAGTATTTCTCTGATCCCATGATGGCACCACGGAGAGAGAGGGATCTGCCCTCAGGGACAGGAAACCTACAGGTGAAAAAGGCGGTACCTCTCTCCCACATCAGTTGGTTTACAGAGCACTACACAGAACTTTCAGCTGCAACTCAATTGGTTATATAAAAATCCAAAATTAATCAAATTAAGCTTAATAGAGGCACTGCGTGGCTAAGTACTAACACTAACTAACTCACTCTAATGTGCACACCTGTGTGTGTGAAAGGGAGGGGGTGCCGTCATGGGATCAGAGAAATACCATTATCGGTAAGTAACTATGATTTTCTCTTTCCCCCATGACGGCACCACGGAGAGAATTACAAAGATTGTACATCTAGGGAGGGACCACCGCCTCCAGAACCCTTTTCCCAAAAGTGAGATCTGAAGAGGAGGTCAAGTCTAGACGGTAATGTCTGAAAAATGTAGAGGGGGAAGACCAAGTGGCAGCTCTTCATATCTGGTCTATTGAAGCGCCGGCTTTCTCCGCCCAGGATGACACCACTGCCCTGGTTGAATGGGCCCTTACGTCCTCTCGGATGGCCGTCCCGCAAGAGGAGTAGGATAGGGTGATGGCCTCTCTTATCCATCTTGCCAGCGTGGCCTTCGATGCTTTTTGACCCTTCCGTGGACACCGAAAGCAGGCAAACAGCCCTATCCTTCCTAAACCCCCTTGTGGTTGTCAAGTATTGGACCAGGCACCTTTTTACATCTAAAGTGTGTAGTACCTCTTCTGTCTTGTTCTTGGGACTGGGACAGAAGGAGGGTAGGGAGATCTCCTGGGTCCTATGAAACTGTGACAATACCTTGGGGAGATATGCTGGGTCGGTTCTAAGAATTACCCTATCATCCAGTACTTGTGTGAAGGGTGAGTGGGCAGACAAAGCTTGCATATCACTAATGCGGCGGGCAGAAGTTAAGGCTATGAGGAGGGAGGTCTTAAGGGTCAATATTTTTAAGGGAGCCTCCGCTAGGGGTTCGAAGGGAGATTTGGTTAGTGCGTTTAGCACTAGGTTTAGATCCGGTGGGGGTGCGTAGAGGGATCGGCCTAGATCTACTTGAGGCTCTAATAAATCTCATAACCCACCTATTTTTGGCTAGGTCATGGTTATACAAAGCTCCCAAGGCCACCACCTGTACTTTTAAGGTGCTGGTAGCTAACCCCTTTTCCAACCCCTTCTGTAGGAATTCCAGAATTTTGTGTATTGGGATTTCCCCGTTGGGTCAGAGCCTGATACTGACATGAATTTTTTCCATACTTTCCCATATGCTTTAGTGGTTACCAGCTTTCTGCTTTGTAGTAGCGTGGATACCAAGTTTGACGAGAAGCCCATAATGCTTAGGAGTTCCCTCTCAAAAGCCAAGCTGTCATGTGTAAGTTTTTTATATGGGGGTGATACACTGGTCCCTGGGATAGAAGGTCTCGAGTTTCTGGTAGAACCCAGGGTTCTGTTACGGACATTCTTCTCAGCCAGGGGAACCATATTCTCCGTGGCCAGAAGAACGCTATTACCACTACCGTCGCTTTGTCCCCCCCGTATTTTCCTCAGTACTAAGGGGATGAGAGATATTGGTGGGAAAGCGTAAGCCAGATGATAATCCCAGGGTATCGTGAAGGTGTCTAGAGCTACTGGGCCCCCCCAGGGATCGATCGAGCAGAATGTTTCCAACTTCCGGTTCTGACTGTTCGCAAATAAGTTTATTTCTAGCCTGCCCAGAGTTTCACAATCTGGTTGAAGACTAACTGGCTTAGTTCCCACTCCCCTTGTTTTAGGCGTGTTCTGCTTAAGTCTGCTGTTTGGTTTTCCGAGCCTTTTATGTGGAGGGTTGTTAGAGATTCTAGATTGTTTTCTGCTAGGTTGAAGATGGATTTTGTTACCTCCATCAGTGCTCGAGACCTGGTGCCCCCTTGGTGGTTTAGATATGCTACCACTACCTGGTTGTCTGAGAAGACCCTTGTGTGTAGGGAGCGGAGTGAATCCAGAAAGTGAACAAGCGCTAGTTTTACTGCCAGTAACTCTTTCATGTTTGAGGAGGCTGACTCTCTTCCCTGAGTCCAGGGCCCCTGTGCCACCTGGCTGCCTAAATGTGCACCCCACCCCCATGGACTTGTGTCTGTGGTTAGGATCTTTGTCGCTGGTAAAGCCCAAGGAACCCCCTAGGTTAGATTGACTGGATCCACCCACCATGTTAAGGAGTGTATTGTGTTTGGTGAGATGTTTAATTGCCTGTCTAAATTCTCGCGTAGAGAACCGACCACGTCTAATATTTCCCACTGTAGGTCCCGAGTATGGCTTTGTGCCCATTGTACCGCTGGCATGCAAGCTGTCATTGATCCCAATAGGGACACTGCTTTTCTCAGGGTAGTGACTGGGGAGGCTATCATTTGTGACACCATCAGTGTCATCTTTTGAATCTTCGTCTGTGGAAGATAGCATTTTTGTTGGGTTGAGTCCAGTATTATCCCCAAGTATTCCTGTACCTGACTTGGTACAAGTCTGGATTTGGGCAAATTCAGCATCCATCCTAGATTCACTAGAGACCTCATGACCATGTCCAATTGTTGTTTGCAGTGGTGAAAGGTGACGCCGACAACTAAGAGATCGTCCAAGTATGAGACTATCAGGATGTTTTGCTCTCTTATGTGGGCCATTACTTCTGACATTATTTTCATAAATACCCTTGGTGCAATGGCTAGCCCGAAGGGGAGGGCTCTGAACTGATAATGTTTTATCTCCCCCTGGATCGTCACCGCTACCCTGAGGTATTTCCTGTGGTCTCTGTGAATAGGCACATGGTAATATGCGTCCCTCAGGTCTAATACAGCCATGAAGCATGATGGGGGAAGCATTTTTACGCAAGATTTTATTGTCTCCATTCTGAAATGCTGAATTTTCAGGAACTTGTTCAGTCTTTTTAGATTTATGATTGCCCTGTATGTTCCGTCTGGCTTTTTGCGGAGAAAGAGAGGGGAGTAGAAGCCTTTGCCTCTGTCCTAAAGGGAACTTCTTGTAATACCTCTTTCTCCCTTAGATTTGCGATTTCTTGTTGAAAGGCCAGCTGCTCGTGTGATTTATTTTGGGGTGTTATCACAAAAGAATTTTTTGGAAGGGTATTGAATTTTAGTCTTAGAACTTCCTTTATTATGCTCAATATCCACGAGCTCGCAGATATTTTTTCCCAGGCCTGGAGAAAGTAGTACAATCTTCCCCCGACCCGGGGAGCACCCTCATTGTGGCTTTTTGTTGTCAGGAGGTTTGTTAAACATAAAGCCTTTGTTTTTATTTCTTTTATCCTCCCATCATTCTTTGTTCCTTTTTGGGGGTCTTCGTTGCATAAACCTTCTGTTCTGAAAAGGCTGTCTGTATGACTGACTAGGGAACCCGGGAAAGGACTTTTTCTTGTCCCCTGCCTTTTCCAAGATGTCATCTAGCGTTGGGCCAAATAAAAATTCCCCCTCGCACGGGATTGCGCACAATTTGGTTTTAGTCTGCAAGTCTCCCGGCCAGCATTTTAGCCATGAGGCGCATCTCGCGGCATTTGAGAAGGAGGCTGCTCTGGCTGCCAACCTAGTTGAGTCTACTGACTCATCCGCCAGGAAAACTGCTGCTCCCTTCATTACGGAAATTGATCTTTGCATCGTTTCTCTTGAGATTTTTCCTTTTATTTGGGAATCTAAGCGATCCAATCAGACCATTAGGGTGCATGCCGTGCATGAGGCTGCTATGGCTGGCTTTAGTCCACCTCCTGCCGCTTCCCAAGCATTTTTTATAAAAGTTTCTGCTTTTTTATCCATTGGGTCTTTTAAGGTGCCCATTTCCTCGAAGGGCAGGGCAAATTTTTTAGAAGCTACATCTAGTTTAGGTGCTTTACTCCATAGGGAGCAAGCTGGGTCGTCAAAGGGGTATTTCCTCTTAGGTGTAAGGAGGACTTTCTTGTTTGGCTTTTTCCACTCTCATTTAATTAGGGAGTGGATTTTCTCATTTATCGGGAAAGCCCTCCGTTTTTTTGTTCTAGTCCACTGAACATTAAATCTTTGGCTGTTTTCGTAGGGCGTTCGTCTACTAGTCCCATAGTTGTCCTCACGGCTTTTACCAGGGCAGTTTCCTCAATGGGGAAGCAGCTGCGTCCCCCTTCTGAGGATGATGAGGACTGGGAGGATGATGAATTACTTGAGTCAGATAGTTCACTTCCTGAATCGCTAACACAGGATTCTGGAGACCTATGCCTGGATTTACGTTTTTTCTTTGAGGTTCTAACGCCCCTAAGGGCGTCTTCGACCTGGGTCCTTATCAGCGTTTTGAGGTCTGAAGCAAACCTCGGGGACTCTTCCTGGATTGTCTGTTCTATGCACGCCACGCAGAGCTTTTTCTCCCACATAGGGGGTAGCTCCTCCGTGCATATAGCACATACCGTGTGTTTAGATTTGGCCTTGCATTTATGCCCCTGCAAGAAATTAATAACCGCATATTAGCGAGCAGACTTTCACGGAGTTCACTCACCCTCCTTGTGGAACGAGAGATACCGTCTCGGGCGTAGGGATTATTTCCACCGCTGAATCCACTTCTGGCTGTGCCGCCATGGTGGAGCTTTGGCTGCGTCACGATCCTGAATGACCGCTGCCGCTGAGCTGCTGGGATGAGGTGCGCTGGCGCCGGTCTTGCGATTGCTGCTGCCCCTGCCTCGGGGACTGCCACCGCGTCTCCTGCTTATCACCCATGGTGATTCGCTCTGCCCCTTTAATGGGGTTTAAAAATGGGCTCTTTTTTTTTCCTTCTTCTGGAGTGCGGCGCCGTGTTGTTACCCCTCCCAGTAATGCTTTGCGCCCCCGCTGGAAGTGGCCGCCCGCGCATGCGCACTGCGAATTTTCCCAGCAGTGCCCTGCGCCTTCGTCAAAAGGAGCCGTGCTCCTGCGCATGCCACAGCGTCCTGCGCCCTCCCCCCAGCCTGCAGAGGCCCTGTCCCGCGGCTCCCGGTGGCTGCCGCCACCCTTCACTGACCACACCGAGCTCCGAGCTTGGCGGGGGGAGGGAGGGGGGCTCTTTAGTGACCGCCGCCACTACCCTGGAGGAGACTTACCATTTTTTTTTTTCTCGGATCGGCAGGCTTCTTTCCATCTTCACTGCCTCTCCCCACTCACTCCCAAGGCCCGCCGGCCCCGATGGTGGTGCTTCGGGGCGGCAAGAAAAATGCCCCGACCCAGCCGAGGCAGGGAGCCCCACTGCCTATCACCGCACTGGTTCGGTCCCCGACATCCCACATTGTGCAGGTACGTGCTGTAGGTTCCCCATCAGGGACAGGAAACCAATTGATGTGGGAGAGAGGTACCGCCTTTTTCACCTGTCTGTTTCCTGTCCCTGAGGGCGGATCGCTCTCTCTCCATGGTGCCGTCATGGGGAAAGAGAAACAAGTTCAGACTGCAGTATGGCAGATCACATGACCAGCATCCTAAAATCCCTGGGATGGCTGTTAAATGCAAAGAAATCAAAAATAATTCCAGAGCAGAGACAAATATTTCTGGGAATTCTGCTAGATTCGTACAAAGGTCTTTTCTCCCAGAGGAGAAGGCAGACAAAATAATGAAGATTGTTTCCTGTCTGATCAACAATCCAGTAGTATAACTGAGGAGGGCCATGTTCATCCAGGGGTCCCTATCTTAGTGCATTCCAGCAGTTGCATGGGCACATTTCAGAATGCTCCAGTGGGAGGTTTTGGAAGCAGGGAACAGATATAAGGGACACCTAGACAACAGAATAAATGTGTCACAAGCAACTCGAGAGTCCCAAGTTTGGTAGCTTTGTCGAGAGAATGTTACAAGGAATTCGCTGGGAGATTCCGAATCCATCCGCCATCGCCACGGATGCAACTCCTTCAGTGGGGGGGGGGGGGGGGGCTCATGTGGAAATCAGAGCATTTTAAGAGAATGGTCACCATCTCTGAGGCAGGCTTCCTCAAATCTGAAGGAACTGACAGTAGTCAGGTTGGCACTAGTAGAAACATTACCTGGCCTGAAAAGCTGAAACATAAAAATCCTTTCAAACAGGACAGCTGTATTTTACATAGAGCAACAAGGGAGCACAAGGTCCAGATGGCCAAAAGAGGGAGACCCTATGACAGTAAGAAAAAAAAAATCTCCCTCTGGCAGCAGATTACCGGAAAGGAAGAGTGTACGATCTAAGCCGCCACTAGGTACATCAGGTTGAATGGTCACTAAACCAGTCAATATTTCAGAAGGTAGTGGATAAGCACATCAAAATAATAAAAATTCTACAAGCTTCATTATAAATCCATATCTTTAAAAGTGCATCCTCTGAGACTAAGGGCGCAGTTAGAGTAAGAAACGCGTCAGCGGTTTCTGTACCACTATTCACATAAGGACTTTTAAACATTTGGATTTCTAATAGAGCATGAAGAATTTGTTACCTTTTAGATGTGCTAAGGCCTGTTTCACATTTCAGTTTTTTGGTGTCCGCCAAAGTGTGAAAAAACGATCCGTTTCAGTTTTGCCACAAACGGATGCTACCGGATTCGTTTTTTGGACAGATCCGTTTTAGCCACTAATGCAAGTCTATGGGAAAAAGTTCTAGTCCTCTTCCTTCCTGAAGAGATAATTTGCATACAATACTTAGAAAACACATCTGAGTGAAAGAAAACTACTTCTCTTTTTCAGGTCCCAAAGAAAGGCCAGGCGGCATCTAAAGAGACCCTTGCTAGATGGGTTAGGTCGGCAATTTCTCTAGCCTATTCTTTAGGCGGACACCCCCTCCGCTCATGAAAATTTGAAAGCACACTCTACAAGAGCAGTATCTACCGTGTGGGAAGAAAGTGGCAAGGTTTCTCTTGAACAAATCTATAGCTCACCAACATGGATTTCACCATCCACTGGGTTTTTTTTTAAGCACTATCGGTTGGATTTGGGTGCTTCTAATGTTTCCTTTGAGAGAAAGGTTCTTCAAGTGGTGGTCCCTCTCTAAAGATTTCTTTGTCATCTCTCATATGGTGCTGTCGTGGGGATGGGAAAAATTATAGTTACTTACCAGTAATTTGATTTTCCAGAACCCACTTCAGCACCGCTCTTTATTTTCTCTCATTTATGTGGTTTTGTTTTTTTTCCACCTTTTAAATCTGTATGTTTTCTGTCCCTGGGGGTGGATCCTCTCTGTCGTTTGATGCTGTTGTGGATTCTGGAAAATCAAATTACCGGTAAGTAATTATTTTTTTCCCATTATATTGAATAGGCCATTGTATGGTGTGGGAAGTTAAATTTCTCTGTACCGAGAAACTGTACAACATGGTAAAAATTTTAACCTCACTTATTGCAAAGTGGTGCTTGGTGCCAACTGCACTGCCTGTTTTTTAACCCCTTCACCCCCAAGGGTGGTTTGCACGTTCATGACCGGGCCAATTTTTACAATTCTGACCACTGTACCTTTATGAGGTCATAACTCTGGAACGCTTCCATGGATCCTGGTGATTCTGACATTGTTTTCTCGTGACATATTGTACTTCATGTTAGTGGTAAAATTTCATTCAAATAACTTGCGTTTATTTGTGAGAAAAACGGAAATTTGGTGAAAATTTTGAAAATTTCGCAATTTTCCAACTTTGAATTTTTATGCCCTTAAATCACAGATACAGCACACAAAAAACTTGATAACTAACATTTCCCACATGTTTACTTTACATCAGCACAATTTTAGAACCAAAATTTTTTTTTGTTAGGAAGTTATAAGGGTTAAAATTTGACCAGCGATTTCTCATTTTTACAACACCATTTTATTTTTAGGACCACATCACATTTGAGGTCACTTTGAGGGGTCTATATGATAGAAAATACCCAAAAGTGACACCATTCTAAAAACTGCACCCCTTAAGGTGCTCAAAACCAAATTCAAGAAGTTTATTAACCCTTTAGGTGCGTCACAGGAATTTTTTTGAATATTTAAAAAAAAAAATAAACATCTAACTTTTTTTCACAAAAAAAATACTTCAGGTTCAATTTTTTTTATTTTACCAAGGGTAACAGGAGAAATTGGACTGCAAAAGTTATTGTTCAATTTGTCTTGAGTACGCTGATACCTGATATGTGGGGGGGAACGACTGTTTCGGTGCATGGCAGAGCTCAGAATGGAAGGAGCGCCGTTTGACTTTTTCAATGCAAAATTGGCTGGAATTCAGATCGGACGCCATGTCACGTTTGGAGAGTCCCTGATGTACCTAAACAGTGGAAACCCCCTACAAGTGACCCCATTTTGGAAACTAGACCCCCCAAGGAACTTATCTAGATATGTGGTGAGAACTTTGAACCCACAAGGGCTTTACAGAAGTTTATAACGTACAGCGGTACAATTAAAAAATCATATTTTTTCCACAAAAATCATCTTTTCACCCCAATTTTTATTTTCCCAAGGGTAACCGGACCCTAAAAGTTATTGTGCAATTTGTCCTGAGTATGCTGATACCCCACATGTGGGGGTAAACCACTATTTGGGCGCATGGCAGAGCTCGGAAGGGAAGCAGCGCCATTTGACGTTTTTGGCTGGTATTGAGATCGGACACCATGTCGCGATTGGAAAACCCCTGATGTACCTAAACAGTGGAAACCCCCCACAACAAATGACCCCATTTTGAAAACTAGACCCCCTAAGGAACTTATCTAGATGTGAGGTGAGCACTTTGAACCCCCAAAGGCTTCACAGAAGTTTATAATGCCAGGGCATGAAAATAAAAAAATCGTATTTTTTCCACAAACATGATCAATTAGTCGCCAATTTTTTTATTTTTCCAAGGGTAACAGGAGAAATTGAACCCCAAAAGTTGTTGTCCAATTTGTCCTGAGTACGCTGACACCCCATATGTGGGAGAAAACTACTGTATGGACACACGTCGGGGCTCGGAAGGGAAGCAGTGACATTTTGGAATGCAGACTTTGATGGAATGGTCTGCGGGTGTCATGTGCGTTTGGAGAGCCCCTGATGTACCTAAACTATTGAAACTCCCCACAAGTGACCCCGTTTTCGACACTAGGCCCCCCACGGAACTTATCTAGATGTGTGGTGAGCACTTTGAACCCCCAAGTGCTTCACAGAAGTTTATAACGCTCGGGCGTGAAAATAACAAAAAAAATCATTTTTTTCCACAAAAATGATATTTTTGCCCCCAATTTTTTATTTTCCTAAGGGTAACAGGAGAAATTGGACCCCAAAAATTGCTTTGCAATTTGACCTGAGTAGGCTGATACCCTACATGTGGGGGTAAAACACTGTTTGGGCGCATGGCAGAGCTAGGAAGGGAAGGAGCACCATTTGACTTTTTCAACTCAGAATTGGCTGGAATTGAGATCAGACGCCATGTTGCATTTGGAGAGCCCCTGATGTGCCCAAACAGTGGAAACCCCCAATTCTAACTCCAACCCGAACCCCAACACACCCCTAACCCTAATCTCAGCCCTAACCCTAGCCCTAACCCTAATGGAAAAATGGAAATAAATACATTTTTTTTTATTTTATTATTTTTCCCTAACTAAGGGGGTGATAACGGGGAATTTGATTTACCGTTTTTATGTTTGGCGGCTGTCGCACGCTAAAAGACGCTTTTTATTGTAAAAATAGTTTTTGCATCACCACATATTGAGAGCTCTAATTTTTCCGTATTTTGACCCACCGTGTCATGTGAGGTCTTATTTTTTGCGGGACGAGTTGACGTTTTTATTGGTACCATTTTCGGGCACGTGACATTTTTTGATCGCTTATTCCGATTTTTGGGACGCAGAATGAACAAAAACCAGCGTTTCATGAATTTCTTTTAGGCGGGTGCGTTTACACCGTTCCGCGTGCAATCAAATTGATAAAGCGGTTTTATTCTTCAGGTCAGTACGGTTACAGCGATACCTCATTTAGGTCTTTTTTTATGTTTTGGCGCTTTTATGCAATGAAAACTATTTTATATAAAAAAATAATTATTTTTGCATCGCTTTATTCTGCGAGCTATAACTTTTTTATTTTTTTGTGGATGATGCTGTGTGGCGGCTCGTTTTTTGTGGGACAAGATGACGTTTTCAGCGGTACCATGGATATTTATATGCGTCTTTTTGATCGCGCGTTATTACACTTTTTTTGTTTGGCGGTATGATAATAAATCATTATTTTTTGCTTCGTTTTTTATTTTTTAAGGGGTTCGCTAAAGGGATTAACTAATGGGACAGTTTTATAGGGCGGGTCGTTACGGACACGGCGATACCTAATATGTGTACTTTTATTGTTTTGTTTTTTTTTTTATTTCTAAAAAATGGATTTATTTGGGGGAATATTTTTTTTTTTCTAATTTATTTGGCGATTTTTTTAAATTTATTTTAACACTTTTTTTTATTTTTTTTTTTACTTTATTAAATAGTCCCAGGTGGGACATCACTGTCCTGTGACAGATCGCTGATCTGTCACATCACAGATCACTGTGACAGATCAGCAATCTGTCACAGGCACTGCAGAAGGCTTCCTCATGCCTGCGCTTTGCAGGCACTGAGGAAGCCAGCTTCCTGCAGGCCCCCGTCGCCATCTTGGATTCGGGGGCCTGCAGGAAAGGAGCCCCGGGCAGCAGCGCTGCACATTGCGCTGCCGTGGGGAGCTCAGGGAAGCACGGAGGGAGCCCCCTCCCTGCCGATGCTTCCCTATAACCCCTGATACACCGCTATCATGTTTGATCGCGGTGTGCAAGGGGTTAACGTGTCGGGGGCGGTCCGTGACCGCCCCTGACACATTGTGCCGAGTGTCAGCTGTGATAATCAGCTGACACCCGGCCGCGATCAGCGGCGCTCACCACGTGGGCGCCGCTGATCGCGGTAGACGTACTATCCCGTCCATGGGCATAGGGGCCCGGGTCCCATGGACGGGATAGTACGTCTCATGTCAGGAAGGGGTTAAGCAATGTTTTACCTCACAGAAAGAATCATCTGTGCTCCCCTGCAGTAATGTCTGTATACTGCTTTGTCCCCGTGTCCTTCCCAGGAGTTGTGGTATGATCAGACCATGTTCCTGCACAGTCAGACACAGACATTACACAGTACACAGCAGGGGCACATTTATAAGATTATCTCAGCACAGGAACATTTTTTTTTAAACATCCAATTGTAGAACTTATTTTATTCTAAAATCTATTGATTAAAACATTTATTGAAATCAACTTTGTTTATGGGACAACCCCTTTAATTACTTGTTGCTGTCTGTGGCCATCAGGTGGATGTCTGGAGGATGCTACCTTTCTAAACTTATAGTGACTACTGTACAATTTGTAGGAGGCAGTATATGAGGTTTCTCTTGACCCCCCCCCCCATCCTGTGTTTATGCATTATGTTGCAGCTATGTAAATGGACAAATTCTAAGAATTTCTTGACATCTAAGAAATTTGCAATAATTTAACATTGAAAAATCTGTTTATTAGAATACAATGAATGCATACATATTTACATAAAAAAATATGCAAAAAGATTATATAAAAGATCGGAGTTTATTATACATAAAGAATAAATGGTTGTATTTAAATATTACAAACATCAGCATTTCATATACAAAACGTGAATCTGATTATATACTATGCATGTACAGTGCATATTCCATCTCTCAATGTTAATTTTAACTTACCCTTAAAATTATAGACTGCTCATGTCTTTGTCAGTGGGTAAACTTACAGTACAAAATCAGCAAGGGATCAAATATTTATTTCCCCCACTGTACATAAGAAAATATAAAAAACAAAAAATATAAAAATATATATAATATGTTGTCAAACAACTTTGGGGTGTACTTAATTGTGCAGATCTATTGCAAATATAAAATTCCTTCCATACATCTAAATTGGGTTGTTTCAGTTGAGATGACGGCCACAGTTGCTGAAATATCTGCAAGAAATCTGCCTAGAATGAATTTGCCCTTACAGGTTTCTTTCACACAATCACTTGTTATTCCAATTATAGTGGAGAACAGAAGTCACTAATTTGTGAAGTGGAATTCTAAGAAATGTTAGGCTATGTGCACACGCTGCGGATTCTGCTGCGGATCCACAGCGTTTCTGGCCCTGTCGGTCCGCAGCAGTTTCTGCTGCGTTGTACAGTACCATTGTTTTCAATGGCCAAACCAAAAACGCTGTGCACATGCGGATTTTTTTGCGCGTTACAATCCGCAGCATGTCAATTCTTTGTGCGGAATCCGCTGCGGTTTCACACCTTATCCATTGTGAGGTGTGAAACCGCAGGGCTAATCCGCAGGTAAACCGCAGGACTTTTTACAAATCCGCAGCTCTCCAAACTACGTGTGCACATAGCCTTACAGTCACACATAGAGTAAGGCTGGTTTCACACTTGCGTTTTTTTTGCGCGGTTTCTTCGCACAAAAAAACGCATGCGCATGCAATACTGCTTTTTTTTCACCCAACCACACATAGTCTATGGGTGCGCTGACGTGCGCATGTTAATGCGCACGTCAGCGCAACAAAACGTGCGCAAAACCACACGATGCGTTTTTTATGTGCGTTTGCACTGCGCAGCGCAAAAAAACGCAAGTGTGAAAGTAGCCTAAGATGAGACGTTCTGGTTCAGAGTTACATAAGTGGTCTTAGAGCGGACTATGGGAAAATAAGTCAATGAAGAAAACGTAGAGAATATAAATGGAATGACAGTATGAATTCACTTCTCTGCTGTACTGTGAGTGAAATTGCTTTTATCCTGCTTATACAATGTATTATTTCTCCATTGAGGAAGATGGGGGGCTATAGGCTCATCTAAATTATGTACACTAGCATAATACAAGTGCCAATAACCAGGTTTTCCTTCCTTACACGTTTTACTGTGCATGGAGGGTTAAAAAGAATGACTTGTTCAAAGTTGCCTAACTTTGGAACACAACCTCCTTATTGCAGGGGGTCCGACAGGTGGGGCCCCCACCTATCCTGAGAAATATGTGAATAGAGCCCCGGTCGATCGATTAATAATGTGACCATCGGAGATTGTAGAGTGCCAGTTGGCTCTCCCTATCACAAAGATCAACCATTGCTCCATTCACACAGTTCTGGGGATCTCTAGGGATCCCAGCACTTGGAAAGTTATCTGCCATCTAATAAATAGGGGATAACTACTAAACTTGAAAAAAATCCTTTAATGTTCTTCTAGTCTCTGCTCTCTCATGAGATTTTCGTAGCATTTACTACAGTGGCAGGATCATTGTGCTTCGAGGTAAAGGGGTCCTAGCATATCCAAACATACCCTAATGCATCCAGCTACTATTTTCTATGCTCGGACTATAGGCTGCCTGCTTACTTTAATGAACGTTGTAGTGCCTGGAGAAGATCGTGCTTGGAATACTTTATTGTACTTAGCTTTTTGCATACACACCCCCTATATAATGGCCACTTCTACAAATAATCATGATGCAGGGGTTGAGCACTGCCTTTTCCGAGATTACATGCTTGGCTAATGCAGTGCTAGCGCTCTGCTTGTATTTCAGTTACACGTGTTTTTCATATCAATAGCAATTAGCTGATCAAATGTGAATTCTGATAGTGGCACACTGAACAGTTCATCTGATATTATTGGAATAGTAAAGGGAATCGGTCGTCATGTTTATGCTATGTGCCGTAATCTGGGATCAAAATAATGTAGTGGCAGAGAGCCTGATTCCAGAAACGTGTCACTTGCGCAGCAGCGTGCTATAGATTCAATACAAGAGATTATCACTGCCGGACTAGGTCTCACGTGCTGGCCGGTCCAGCTAATCTGTGTAACTCCGCCCCTTCATTGATTGGCAGCTTCCTGACATTGTACAGTGTGCCCTGAAAGCTGCTAATTAGATGTGGGCGAGGATTTACACAGCTCAGCCTTCTGACCAGCTACATCTACAGCAGAGAAAGTAGGGATTCTATAAAAACTACACCAAGCAACCCAGTAAGTGATATATTTGCTGGAATCAGGCTCTCTGCCTCTACATCATGCTAGGCTCTGAGCACCCAGCAAAACCCTGCTGGCAAATTCCCCTTAAAGATGCGGCAGGCTACATGTGCCATGAGGGGCGTAATGATGGTACAGCTAGCTGTCTTCTATCTTATTTCTGTTGCTCCTTGTAAATTACATAATCCAACAACCACAACAAGAAATGTGATTCAAAGTTCTATTGGGGTCACGTACTAAAACTGTGGGATCGACTAAACAGCCAATGTGATTAGTGGCCACAGACCTTTCGCTGTCCTATCGCAATTTATTTATACATGAACCACATTACATTTTTTTTGTCAATTGTAACAGAGTCTAAAACATGTACGTCTGCTGGGTGTATGCAGGACACTTTTACTATACTTAAAGGGAGTTTGTCAGCATAAAATGACTATTCAACCAAACACATAATAAAATCAGTGCACCTTCCCACTTACGGTACTTGTTTTCAATCTATGTCAGCCCGTCTTTGTCTTGTTCTTACGACAGAGCTGTCAACGAAAAAGGGGAAGGGAGGGTGTAGATGGAAAACAAGTGGGAAGGTGCATTGAACAATTCAGTCACACCAAGGATGTGCCGAGAGCATGTGTGTCACGGGTTTACCGCGACAAAGAGGAGCCAGAAGACCGTGCGGTCTGATTCCTCCTACTCCTGCACTGGTTAGAAGCACTTCACCTTCATAATAAACTGTGTAAACTTCTCTTAGCAGTGCAGGGGTTAATCTGCACTTGAGAGCATACGCTGCATGGCTGGAGGTGGTTGTTGGTTATTATAGGAGAAGGCGTTTGGTGGATCTATCTGTGACTATTGATAGGTTTTGAGTGTGTGATAATTCCTTTCCTTCTCTTTAGTTTTACCCCACCCTCCAATCCCCGATGCATTTCTCTGCTGTTTGTGTGAGTATATTTGTATGTTTGGTATTTTCCTTTATCCCTGTTTGTATTACCTTGTTAGCCTGGTTTGTGTATTACAGTACACTACCACTCCCCTCTTCCCTGGGTGGGGGCAGGGTACAGACTAAAGGCAGATTCAGGAGCTAAGGCAAGGAACGTGGCCCAGGTGTCTTCATCATCAGAAGTAATCGGGGGAACAGGGCGTGCTAGGGTGCCCCCAGTGTTAGGGAAGGAGCCCCTGGTCCTGGGACATCCAACAACAGAGTTGCGAAAAGATGCTTGGTTTGAACAGTCATTTTGTGCTGACAGACGCCCTTTAAAGGGAATCTGTCAACTGGTTTTGGCTGTCTAGTCTGAGAGAAACATAATGGAAAAAGAGACCCTGATTTTAGCAGTGTGTCACTTAATAGGCTGCTTACCTTAATTTTGATATTGTCTGTTGATAAAATCAATGTTTTATTTGTAGATGACTATTAAACCTGCTGCCATGTAGTCCTAAATATCTATGAGCTCTAAATAACCTCACCCCTACCACTGACTGACAGGTTTCTGCCTATGCACAGTGTGCACAGAAAGCAATTTCTCAGTGGTATCCGCAAAATTATACAGGTAGATCTACAGCAGAGAACAGTGATTTTATCAAAACTGCAGCCAAAAGCCCAATAAGTTATACAGTGCTGGAATCAGGATATCTGCCCTTACATGACACTGATCAAATTGGGTAGCAAAAATATAAAGAAATGATTGTGTTTTTGTTTTTTTTCATTTTCACTCAGCAAATATTCTGAACCCAATACCTTTTATTCATTATTGACAGTGTACAGTAAGGCTTCATGCTGGAAGGAGTATTGCCATGACCCGCAGGATGTAACAGGAGTGACGGCCGGAAGTTCCTCTAGTTTATTAGATCTTCAGGACCACATAGTCAAATCAGGTTTTAATTCTAGAATTCATCTGAAAAGGTTCACTCTCATCCAGAGTAAGAGGATTGTTATGTAAACTGAAAGAAACAGTATTATGTATGAAAATAATTGCAGTTTAAAAAAAAATATTTACCTCTAAAAGTAGTAGGATAGTGATATACAGTGCTTAGCATTAATGAGTACACCCCCTTTGAACTGCAAGAAATAAACAATTTTCTGGAGTTTCATAGAACATTTTTTTTATCCCATAATATGAAAATAAGGTTAACAATATAGCGTTCATGACAACCTCTTACGTTTTACAAATATTAGTTGATGCAAAAAATGATACACCCCACATCAAGACGTACTAGATCTAGTATTTTTTATGTTCTCCATTGCTTTTAAGGACAGCACCAAGTCTCTTAGGCATGGAATGAACAAGTTGGCGACATATTGCAACATCTATCGCTTTCCATTCTTCAATAACGACCTCTTTTAGAGCCTTGATGTTGGATGGAGAGCGATGCTCAACTTGTTTCTTCAGAACTCCCCATAGGTGTTCAATTGGGTTCAGATCAGGAGACATACAGTGGGGAAAGAGTAGTATTTAGTCAGCCACCAATTGTACAATTTCTCCTACTTAAAAAGATTAGAGAAGCCTGTAATTGACATCATGGGTAGACCACAATTATGAGAGTCAAAATGAGAAAACAAATCCAGAAAATCTGCCATCTGCACATGCGCCGCCCCCCGGCGGCAATGTTCCTGGAGTCCACCGCACACACAGGAAACCATGGAAGGACTGCCGGGGGAATCTAGACTTTCACAAAATGTCGGCAGTGCCCCCCGCAGCGCCGCATACCCCAGGCAGCACCGCTGGGGATACCCCAGCACCATCCTTCATCCCAGTCTGCAGCAACGGTACCGGTAAGGTATATACGCATTATAAGACGCACCCCCATCCCCCCCCCAATTTTTTTGGGAAAAAAAGTGCGTCTTATAGTGCGTAAAATACGGTATTTATTTTCCACCATAATTTGATAAATAAATCTCGGCAAATCAGACAAGGTGATTTTCTGGATTTGTTTTCTCATTGTGACTCTCATAGTTGTTGTCTACCTATGATGTCAATTACAGGCCTTTCATCTTTTTAAGTGGGAGAACTTGTACAATAGGTGGCTGACTAAATACTTTTTTTCCCCACTGTACTTGGCCACTTAAATATCTTTGCCGGCGCCTGTGCAGAAGATCCCTGAATGCAGTGCTCATAGAAGGAAGGATGAGGAATGGATTCTTGAGATCGTGAAGGGTGAAGGATTCTGGGGTCAGAACTGACGTGCATGGAAGGGGATAGTATTACAATGAAGACAGAGGAGGCAGGTATTTTTCCAGGCACCGCACGCTCCAGAGTCTGGACGAAATCATTAACACAGAAATATTATAAACTTTTTTTCAACATCAAGACCATTACGATGAGGCAGACAGGTAGGACCAGTGTACCATTTCTATTACCTGTATGCCCATATTAATAGGTCATATACATCCGGGGGGGGGGGGTAGATTCCCCCTAACTTCCATGGTCAGCCTGAATGTCTCTGAAATGGTTGCATTAACATCCTTGTTCCATTTTTGTATCACTTTTTGCTACAGTAATCTGACATACAGTCATGGCCAAAAGTATTGACACCCCTGCAATTCTGTCAGATAATACTCAGTTTCTTCCTGAAAATGATTGCAAACACAAATTCTTTGGTATTATTATCTTCATTTAATTTGTCTTAAATGAAAAAACACAACAAGAATTGTCCTAAAGCCAAATTGGATATAATTCCACACCAAACATAAAAAAAGAGGGTGGACAAAAGTATTGGCACTGTGCGAAAAATCATGTGATGCTTCTCTAATTTGTGTAATTAACAGCACCTGTAACTTACCTGTGGCACCTAACAGGTGTTGGCAATAACTAAATCACACTTGCAGCCAGTTGACATGGATTAAAGTTGACTCAACCTCTGTCCTGTGTCCTTGTGTGTACCACATTGAGCATGGAGAAAAGAAAGAAGACCAAAGAACTGTCTGAGGACTTGAGAAACCAAATTGTGAGGAAGCATGAGCAATCTCAAGACTACAAGTCCATCTCCAAAGACCTGAATGTTCCTGTGTCTACCGTGCGCAGTGTCATCAAGTAGTTTAAAGCCCATGGCACTGTGGCTAACCTCCCTAGATGTGGCCGGAAAAGAAAAATTGACAAGAGATTTCAACGCAAGATTGTGCGGATGTTGGATAAAGAACCTCCACTAACATCCAAACAAGTTCAAGCTGCCCTGCAGTCCGAGGGTACAATGGTGTCAACCCGTACTATCCGTCGGCATCTGAATGAAAAGGGACTGTATGGTAGGAGACCCAGGAAGACTCCACTTCTTACCCCGAGACATAAAAAAGCCAGGCTGGAGTTTGCCAAAACTTACCTGAAAAAGCCTAAAACATTTTGGAAGAATGTTCTTTGGTCAGATGAGACAAAAGTAGAGCTTTTAGGGCAAAAGCATCAACATAGAGTTTACAGGAGAAAAAAGAGGCATTCAAAGAAAAGTACACGGTCCCTACAGTCAAACATGGCGGAGGTTCCCTGATGTTTTGGGGTTGCTTTGCTGCCTCTGGCACTGGACTGCTTGACCGTGTGCATGGCATTATGAAGTCAGAAGACTACCAACAAATTTTGCAGCATAATTTAGGGCCCAGTATGAGAAAGCTGGGTCTACCTCAGAGGTCATGGGTCTTCCGGCAGGACAATAACCCAAAACACACTTCAAAAAGCACTAGAAAATGGTTTGAGAGAAAGCACTGGAGACTTCTAAGGTGGCCAGCAATGAGTCCAGACCTGAATCCCATAGAACACCTGTGGAGAGATCTAAAAATGGCAGTTTGGAGAAGGCACCCTTCAAATATCAAGGACCTGGAGTAGTTTGCCAAAGAAGAATGGTCTAAAATTCCAGCAGAGCATTATAAGAAACTCATTGATGGTTACCGGAAGCGGTTGGTCGCAGTTATTTTGGCTAAAGGTTGTGCATCGAAGTATTAGGCTGAGGGTGCCAATACTTTTGTCCGGCCCATTTTTTGAGTTTTGTGTGAAATGATCAATGTTTTGCTTTTTGCTTCATTATCTTTTGTGTTTTTTCATTTAAGACAAATTAAATGAAGATAATAATACCAAAGAATTTTTGTTTGCAATCATTTTCAGGAAGAAACTGAATATTATGTCAGAATTGCAGGGGTGTCAATACTTTTGGCCATGACTGTAAGTAAAGTCTTCCTGATCTTCTTGGAGCCTTCACCTTCCTTTCCTAGGTCTTGTGACATTTCTCTTCCATGTGGTGCCATTGCTGACAGCACGAAATAGGGTTTTCTTTAAGTATAATACCCTTACCACTAACAAGTGGTTGAATTATTGTTAATTCAAATTGTTTTTTTATTTGTAGTTTTGCTACTAAATCTTTCATTGGCGCGTACTCATTTTTGCAACATGATCTTTAATGAATTTGTTAGGAAAATTATTTTTGGGGGCGTGTAAAATAACTTTTTTTTTTTTTTTTGCAATCAACGGCCCACATTTATGAAAGTATTTTTGTAGTTTGATATACCATGGAAAATGTTCATTATGAAAGGAAACTAAATGTTTTATGACAAATCTGTTGGGGTGCACAAATTTATACTTAGCATTGCATCAGCCAAGATTCAATTAGAATGACTAAATTTTTAACTTGTTCTAGGTATCGATATCCTTGCCTAAAATATACTAGCGACTGATTCTACTAAAGGAAAAGATTGGAGCAGGGCTGGCAGAACAAAGCACTCAATACTCAAGACACTTCTGGTCTCCCAAATTCATAAGCCACCAGTACAGCTGGAATCCCGTAGAGAGCTCGTCAAGTAAGGAAATCGTAATACTCACACGTGGCTGAAAATTAGATACACACCTATTGAACACATACTATCTAAAAATACAAATGTAAATGCAAAGAAAAATGGAAGTATTCAGATTTGGTGGCCTGATAATGACCTTTGCGATTTAGCAACAAGTTTTTTTTTTGTTTTTATTTTTTTAATTAGTTGAGTAATAAGAGGTGAAATATAAGACCTCATGCTTAGTCATCTCCTAACTATACAAATTGCAGACAGATCTATTAGACTTAAGGCTCAGTGGTCTTGCACAATATGGTTATTCATACTTGTGGCGAAATTAGTGAGCATGTGGTTTTTAGCCTGAGGTTTGTGAACGTGTATCTTCCGGCAGGAGATTTAATACTCACCAAAGTTCCTCCAAACCAGTGTTATGGTCCAGTGCTTCTGCCAGTATATTGGCGCCATAGTTAGTGATGTGGTTTTTAACTAGCCTGCCATGAACAGAAATGGAAAACACTGTGAGAGATAGACTTTTGATCCAAAATCTACAAAGTGTCGTCTGTTGATTGAGCTGCTGCAATATTCTACACACGATTTGTGGGGCAAGTGTTAGATTTACAAAATAAAATACATATGCACACACATGTAATATACTGTACAATACAAATTTAAAAAAATGAATGCATGTTAAAATGTGGAAACATCTAATTTCAGCCATAGTTATATATGGTCTCACCACAGGTGTTGAAGAGTCTGGTTCACTCTCAGAGTTTCACCAAAGCTTTGGGCCACGTCATCTGTAAATTGGTTTTCTGTCAACCTATACAAATTCATATTGAAAATATAAAATAAAAACATTAAATTTGTTCTCATATAAAGCACTGGCATGTATAAATTCAGGAGAATCTTATTAACACAACAATCTATGTGTCACATAGTTTGTCAGTGTATACAAGCCTTATCTCAAAGGTCACAGAGGCTGAAACAACATTAAGCCAGAGGCACCACTAACCAAACACCATAAAGACCAAGGAGATCTCCAAACAAGTCAGGGACAAAATAGTTGAGAAGCGCAATTCACGGTTGGATTACAAAAATATCCCAATCTCTGATAATCCCCTGGAGCACCATAAAATACATCATCATCAAATGGAAAAACATGGTACTACAGCAAACCTGCCAAGAGATGGCTGCCCACCAAAACACTCCGCCTTGACAAGGAGGGCATTATTCAGAGAGGCAGTACAGGGACCAGAGGTAACCCTGAAGGAGGTGCAGAGTTCCCAAGCAATGTACCTACACCAGCAGATGACATGGCTCCCCAAACCATCACTGATTGTGGAAACTTCACACTAGACCTCAAGCAGCTTGGATTGTGGCCTCTCCACTCTTCCTCCAGACTCTAGGACCTCGATTTCCAAGGTCTAGTGTGAAGCATCCACAATCAGCGATGGTTTGGGGAGCCATGTCATCTGCTGGTGTAGGTCCACTGTGTTTTATCAAGACCAAAGTCAGCGCAGCCGTCAACCAGGAAATTTTAGAGCCCTGGAGATGGAAATGTAATTCTCCAGCAGGACTTGTCACCTGTCCACACTGCCAAAAGTACCAATACCCAGTTTGCAAACCGTATCACTGTGCTTGATTGGCCAGCAAACTCGCCTGACCTTAACCACATAGAGAATATATGAGGTATTGTCAAGAGGAAGATGAGACACCAGACCCCACAATGCAGATGAGCTGAAGGCTGCAATCAAAGCAACCTGGGCTTCCATAACACCTCAGCAGTGCCACAGGCTGATCACCTCCATGCCACGCCGCATTGATGCAGTAATTGATGCAAAAGGATTCCCGACCAAGTATTGAGTGCATTTACTGAACATACATTTCAGTAGGCCAACACTTCTGATTTTAACATCATTTTTTCAAGCTGGTGTTATAAAGTATTCTAATTTACTGAGATAATGACTTTTGTGTTTTCATTGGCTGTAAGAAATAATCATCAACATTAACAGAAATAAACACTTGAAATAGATCACTCTGTTTGTAATGACTCTGTCTAATACATGAGTTTCACTTTTTGTCTTGAAGAACAGAAATAAATGAACTTTTTTGAGGATATTCTAATTTTGTGAGATGCACCTGCATATATATAACTGAAAAAAGGTAAAAAATTTAGCTGGGTAACATTTCTTAGCCATACAGTATTACATGTTCTTTGGTCCATTTCATTGGTATATGACCCTGAAGAAACATGTTTAAAATTTAAAATTGGTATTATATTATATTGCTGATCCATAGGGTATTATATACTCTTGGGTACATTTCTTTGGTATATAACAATCAAAAGTACATAGCCTTTATGAGTCTAGCAGTACCAACACATGACAATTTGAACAGAATGTGTAAGGAAGGCCTTTGTGTCTAATACAAGGCTGTATCTGAGTCCCTTATTTTTTGCAGTTCTTTCTTCATAAATGAAACTGAAATTTCCTATTTTTTTTCCATAAAAAATCATTTTTGTTTTACTTAAATATATTTTTACATCCTTTTTAAAATTTGCCTTATGTAAAAGTCATTACACAGGAAAAAATGTTTAACGTTTTTTTTTCCTGTAAAATGCAATTTCTCGTGGGTTTGGAATGTTTTATTGTGACTCCTTAAAGTGGAGTAAAAGTGTGACATCAATGTTCTCAGCAGCGATCTGGGAGTCAGAGATGCTTCCAGGGGTCTTCCCCATGCAGTGGCGGATTATAATGAGGTAATTCTGGGCGGTAGCCCAGGGCCCAGTGGTGTGGGGGGGGCCCCACCAGCCCAGTGTAAATTGTCCCATTATAATCCACCACCATAGCTCCCAACCGTCCCGGATCTGGCGGGACAGTCCCTTTTTTGTTTGCCTGTCCCGCTGTCCCAGGCGGGAGCTTACTTTTCCCGCATTGCACTGAACCGCCATGCCCCCCGTGCACCGACCCCATCCTCGCCCTCCCAGACAGACCCACCGGCCACCGCAGCCCCTCACTGATAAATCCCTGCTCCATGTATGCCGGACTCTGCTGTGCTGGTTGTCATCGTGCTGGATGAGGGAATTGTGTGGGGTCAGGAGGGGTTCACAGGGTGGATGTAGCTGCAAGCGTGTGCGGAGTGGAGCTGCGCGTGTGCGAGATGTGCGGAGCGGCAAGTGTGTAATGTGTGCGGAGCGGAGTCGTGCGTGTGCGAGGTGTGCGGAGTGGAGCCGCGCGGCGCGTGTGTAATGTGTGCGGAACGGAGCCATGCATGTGCGAGGTGTGTGGAGTGGAGCCACATGTGTGTGTAACAGGAGTACACGGCGGAGCCCCGAGGAGCACTTGAAAACTTGCATGTGACGTTCCATCGGAATGGACATGCTGGAAGCTGACCAGAAATGAGGTAATTTTGGGAGGAGATTGTGACGGAATCATGGAGGCACTTCAGGGAATGCTTCAGATCATCACCATGTCCTCCTCCAACAGCGCGGACAGCGGGATCGCCGTGGACTGTGAGATGTTGGCCATGTGAGTGGATCATGATATGTCCCGCACCAGAAGGCTCAGGTGGGCACTACAATGTGAGCCGGACTGGTATAGTATCTTTTTCTCTCTGTTTCTTCCTCTCTCTCTGTTCTTTCTGTCTGTTCTTTCTCCCTCCCACCTCTTTCTCCCTCCCTCTGTTATTCCTTTCTTTCTCTCTCTGTTCTTTCTTTCCCCTCTTTCTCTCCCACTGTTCTTTTTTTCTGCCCCCTGTTTCTTTCCACCTGTTCTTTCTTTCTCTGTTCTTTCTTTCCTCTTTCTCTCTCCCTCTCTGTTCTTTCTTTCTTTCCCCTTTTTTCTCTCTGTTCTTTTTTTCTGTCCCCTCTTTCTTTCCCCCTGTTCTTTTTCTTTCTATCTCTCTGTTCTTTCTCTCTCCCTCTCTGTTCTTTCTTTCCCCTTTCTTTTTCTGTTCTTTCCCTTCTTTCTTTCTCTCGCTCTCTGTTCTTTCTTTCCCCTCTTTCTTTTTCTCTGTTCTTTTTTTTCTTTCTTTGTTTTTTTACTCTCTCTCTGTTCTTTCTTTCTGACGCTTTTTCTCTCTCTGATCTTTCTTTCCCCCTTTCTCTCTCCCTGTTCTTTCTTTTCCTTTTTTCTCTGTTCTTTTTTTCTGTCCCCTCTTTCTTTCTCTCTGTTCTTTCTTTCTCTCTGTTTCTCTTTCTTCCTATGTTTTCTCTCTCTCCTTTCTTTCTCTCTCTTTGTTTTCTTTTCTCTCCCTCTGTTCTTTCTTTCTCTCTCTTGCTGTTCTTTTTTTCTTTCCCTCTCTGTTCTGTTTCTTTTTCTTTCTCTCTGTTCTTTCTTTCCCCTCTTTCTTTCTTTGTTCTTTCTTTCCCCTCTTTCTCTCTCCCTCTCTGTTCTTTCTTTCTTTGTTCTTTCTTTCTTTCCCCTTTTTTCTCTGTTTTTTTCTGTCCCCTTTCTTTCTTTCCCCCTGTTCTTTTTCTCTCTGTTTCTTTTTCTTTCTATCTCTCTGTTCTTTCTTTCTCTCTCTCCCTCTCTGTTCTTTCTTTCCCCTTTCTTTCTGTGTTCTTTCCCTTCTTTCTCTCTCACTCTCTGTTCTTTTTTTCTTACCCCCTTTGTTCTCTTTCTTTCTCTTTCTTTCCCCTCTTTTTCTGTTCTTTTTTCCCTCTGTTCTCTCCCCTCTTTCTTTTTCTCTCTCTGTTCTTTTTTTCTGTCCCCTCTTTCTTTCCCCCTCTGTTCTTTCTTTCTGTTTCTTTCTTTCTATCCCTGTTTTTTTTCTCTCGCTTTTTCTCTCTCTGTTCTTTCTTTACCCTCTCTCTGTTCTTTCTTTCCCCTCTTTTTTCTCTTTTTTCTGTCCTCTCTTTCATTCTTTCTTTGTTTTTCTTTCTCTCTTTGTTTTCTTTTCTCTCTCTGTTCTTTCTTTTCCTCAGTACCATTCAGTGTGCCCACAATGCCAGCCACTATGCCCATAATGCCAGCCACTGTGCTCTCAGTACCAGTCAGTGTGATCAGCAGTGCTAAATGGGTGTGGTCAGGTGGCCGGTAACCAATCATAGTGGAAGTCGTCTGTTTCCATCAACTTTCCTATATGTGGGCACCTCTAGTAAGGTGGGCACGAGATGGGGGGTCTTGTCACCTCTGCCTCACACATAAGTTACTATGAGGTGTACTTTATTCCTGCCACATTTCTATCTTGGCCTACTAAGAGAAATGTTTTGACCAGTTGAAAGTTATACTACCTGAGGATTGTGAATGTGTGTGCTGCACGCATGTAGTAATGTGTGTGTGTATTAATTAGGATTAATTCCGGGAAGACCAAGGAATTGGTGGTGGACTTTCGCAAGGGCAAAAATCCACCAGTAGTGGTGAACATTCAGGGTAATGACATTGAGATAGTCGACACCTATAAGTACCTTGGTGTGATCCTCAATAATAAGCTTGACTGGGCCCATCACTTGGATGCAGTGTACAGGAAGGGCCAAAGCAGGCTTTATCTGCTCAGAAGGCTGAGAGCCTTCGGAGTTAGGGGGGCACTCCTTGCATCATTCTTCAACTCTGTTGTGGCGTGCTGGGGTAGTGGCATATCAACCAGGGACAGGAATAGGCTGGACAAACTGATTAGAAGGGCCAGCTCTGTCCTGGGATGCCCCCTTGACCCAGTTCAGGAAGTAGGCAACAGGAGGATACGGGCCAAGGTGAGCTACATGGTGCAGAATGATTCCCATCCCATGCATATGACCGTGACAAAGATGTGCAGTACTTTCAGTGACCGGCTACTTCATCCTAAATGTGAGAGGGAGCGCTATCGAAAGTCCTTCCTTCCTGCTGCAGTTAGGCTGTATAACCAGCACTGTCCAAAACGGAGAACGACCCAAACAGAGAACTGATAGATCCAAAGTTGTGACAGTCCGGTTACATTTTTTTTTTTTTTCGTATATGTACCTACCTACTGTCAATGTAATGCCTTTATGCATCTGTATCTGTTCTTGTTCCTGCCTTGCTACTGTAATGCTCTGAATTTCCCCATGGTGGGACGATTAAAGGATTATCTTATCTTATCTTATGCACATCGGAGGTTGCTTCTTTTATCTGGGGAAGTTCATGAAGCAGAAGCCTCTGTGTGACTCATGTGAAGTAACTTGTCTGCTAGGTCATGGGTCCAGGTAAGCAGGTGATTACAGACTATTAGCTAGTTGGGTGGAAGTCTTCCAGTATTTGTAAGACCTCGTGCACACGCTGAGTTTTTACCCTAGTATTTATAAGGTCTCGTGCACACGCTGAGTATTTGGTGAGTTTTTCGCTCAGTATTTGTAAGGTCTCATGGACACGCTGAGTATTTTGTTTTTTACCTCAGTATTTGTGAGGCCTCGTGCACACTGTGTATTTGCTGTGTTTTTTACCTCAGTATTTAACCCCTTGACGCACCGTATGTGTCATGAAAACTAGTGATTTCCCGACCCCGTCACATGACCCCTTCACATGACCAGGGGGCCCACAGAGTCTGAACATCCCGGGGCCCTGACTACCCTTAATCCACCCCTGTCCCCATAACGTTCTCCGTCCATTCAGAACTTTTCCCATCAATCTGAACATTTTCACTGCATCCCAAGACTCTGTAGGGTATGTCGGAAAAAAACTCAGCTTTCTCATTGACTCCCATTATACTCGTTATTCAAAACGAGCATGCGAGTATGAGGAATTGCTCGGTTTGAGCAACAAGCACCTGAGCATTTTAGTGCTCGCTCATCCCTAGTTATTATGCACAAGTCACTTATCAAGAAATCAGGGCTCGAAGTGGAGACTATTTCTCCCGGCTCACCTGACTCCAAATGTAAATGCTGCAGTCGATCAGTGGGTGCAAGTTACCATGGAGGAGTATCGCAAGACTGAGTATTTTTTTTTCTCACCCTCATGGGTCCATTAGTAAGGGTAGTGGACAGTTCCTTTTAGACAAATAGAAAGCTCACTGAGTATGCATGGGATCTCTAAGTAGTAGTGGCAGGTTAGTGGTGATGTGTGGTATATTGGGGGTGTGACATCACTGACAGCAGACACGTAGGACAGATGTAAAGTCACCATCTCCAGAAAAAAAAAGAGCAGATTTTAATATCCTAAGTAAATTAAAAAAATGCCTTAATTACCGCTCTACGAGTAAGGAAATGGGAAAAAAATAAAAACCCCTTTAGTAACGTGTCAATACAGACAGGACAGTTACCATTAATATGATTGTAATTATAACTTACCATAATATTCTGAGAGATGTATTGTGCTGTAAAGCATCAGCAATATATGCACCTCCAACAGACGTTATTTCATTGCAGGCCAGACTACGAAGAGAAATACAAGATGTGAATTAGATTATAGAATTGCTAGTAACAGTATAAAGAACATTATACAATATTATTTCTTAATATATTATTTATAACACTCTAAACCTAATTCAGACACAATTCAGCCCCCTCCTTAATGTAGTTGGTAGTCAAATAGATTTCTGCCATGTATATATTTGGCGGAAAAACGTATGGCAAAAATAAAATATCAGCTATGCAAATATATGATCGTGGGTAGTGTAACTGCTTATATGCCAGAAAACCCACAAACAAGACCCCATATTAAAAACTGAACCCCCCAAAGAATATATAACCACATTCAAAAAGTTTCTTAACCTTTCAGGTGCTTCAAGAGAATTAATACAAACTAGAAGAAAAAAAATGAAAAATTACATTTTATGTTCTAAAATATTGCTTTAGCCTCAATTCTTTTAATTTTCACAAGGATAAAAGGAGAAAATGAGCAAAACAATTTGTTGTGCAATGTCTCCTGAGTACAGGGTTATGCCACGTGTGGTCGGAAACTACTGTTTGTGCATAAGGCATGGCTCAGAAGGGAAGGAGCGCCATTTGACTATTGGAGCACAATTTTTGCTGGAATAGACTGCAGACACCATGTCACATTTACAGCACCTCCAAGGTGCCAAAACAACAGAAACGAACCCCCCCCACAAGTGACCCCATTTTGAAAAGTACACCTCTAGAGGAATTTTGCTAGGGGTGCAATGACTATCTTGAACCCACTAGCATTTCACAAAAATTTAGAATATTGGGCCGTGAAAATGAAATATTACGTTTATTCCACGAAAATGTTGATTTAGCCCCAAATCTCTCATTTTCACAAGGGTAAGAGGAGAAAATGAACCCAGCTATTTGTTGTGTAATTTCTCCTGAGTACACAATACCTCATATGTGGTCAGAAACCACTGTTTGGGTGCACAGCACGGCTCGGAAGGGAAGGAGCACCATTTGTCTTTTGGAGCACAGTTTTTGCTAGAATAGATTGCAGATACCATGTCTCATTTGCAGACCCCAGAGATGCCAAAACAGCAGAAACCTCCCACAAGTGACCACATTTTGGAAAATACACCCATTGAGGAATTAATCTAGGACTGTAGTGATAATTTTAAAGGCACAGATGATTAATTGTATAAGAACACAGAATACATGTGCACACTGTATACAGAATTGTATAAATTGAGCTGTGAAAATTAAAAATTACATTTTTTTTCCCACTAAAATGTTGTTATAGCCCCAAGTACTTAATATTCAAAAGGGCTAGTGGGAGAAAACAGGTCATATAATTTGTTACTCAACTTCTCCTGTCGACGATGATACCCCATATGTGGACAGAAACTACTTTCCACCAAGGTGCAAAGCTCAGGAAAGAAGCACAGATTTTTCTGGAATGGTTTGTGCATGTCATTTCACATTGGCGGAGCCCCTGAGGTGCCAGAACAAGAGAACTTCGCATAAATCACCTCAGTGAATTGATCTAGGGGTTCCACAGTATATTAAGAGCACAAATTGCCTAGTATTGAGCCACGAAGAATAAATAATTCTGCATGACCACCCACCAAAAATTGATGGCAGAGCGCACAAAGCCCACCAAGTGACAATGTATATTTACAGTCAGCTGACGTGTAGAGATTAAACGGGGTTATCCAGGACTTTATTTTTTTCCCACTTTGTGGCTAAGAACTTACCAGTAGATAGGTACTAGATCACCTGCCGATTCTGCCCTATGATGATCTCTCCCAGCTCAGAGTGGTCACTCCTACCAGCGATTCTCCTGCTTCCAGTGATGTAAAAAGAGCAGCTCTTTCTCTTCCACTCTGCTCTGTCAACGGAGCTCACTGACTGTCCTGGTGTGGACAGCTGGCTCCTCGTTGCATGACGTCAGCAATGATACTCCATCGACTAAGCAAACCAGAAGAGAAAGAGCTGCTCTGTTGATGTGAGGTCAAAGGAGGCAAGAGAATCGCTGCCTTGAGCCAGGAAAGAGTGTCGCAGGGCACAACAGGCAAGTAGAGAGTAACTACCTGTCAGTAAGTACTTAGCGTCATGGAGAAGAGAAAATAATCCCTATAAGGTCCCTTGATATAGGAATTTATAAATGAAATATCTCTGTCAACATGTGTTGAAAGAATTGCTTATCTCATATACAAAAGTAAAGATTTGACACATCTTGCTTAAAAGGGTGGTCTGAAACTAAAGTTTAAATTGATCCTGAATGTCTATTTAATGTAATAATCTAATCACTTTTTAATATAGTTTAATTAAATAATATTTCCTCTCAACTATATCTGCTAGTTTTGTTTTTACTTTAATTTGGATTACGTTTCATTCGATAATCCCAAGTGCATTCTGGGATACTTAAACAGGTCATTATCAGGAGTCAGTGACTGCTGTTACTGCTGCTTTATCCACCTTGAAATGGATGTCACTTGACGCTTCATTTCAGGGGCTGGGGTAGTCCCTGCTCTACTGCGCATGTATCAGTTGTCAATACCGGCTCATGCACAGTATGAACTACATGCTTACAATAGTGCTATATTCCTCTGAATGTGCAGTGACAGTGCACTCCCGAGTTGGCTCTTATGAAAAGTGAAGAGACGAAAAAAAAAGAGAACACTGTCACTGCGCATTGAAAAGGAGAGAATGCAGCAACAGGAACAGCAGAGATCAGCCTGGCCCCAAATACAGACGTCATCAGTGAATTTTTAATTAAACTGTATTATAAAAGTGATTAGATTACATTAGATTGACATTAAGGGTTAAATTAAGCTTTCGCTTCGGACCACTCCTTTAAAAACTAGTTTGCCGACTTGGAATCTGTGGAAGGAATAAATATGACTTATTCTCATCACCTACAGTTGAAGTTATTATTAGAACCTGAAAACAAACCTTAGATCTTTCAGGCAGGGATGGTTTCTTATAGCTTCTGCGAATGCCTGGGCCCCTTCATCACCAATACGATTTCCCCACATCCTGCAAATACATATATTCAATGCGTTCTTGAAGGTCAGAAGATTACCAATTAAGGAATTTTATGCACAAAAAAAGTAGTGTAGAGGAATAATGTCATACCGTACATATTAGATGTTGGTCAGCAAATCCTGATAATTTCAACAGAGTCAAACAACAGTCTAATGCTTGTATGAGGATAACCCCAATATTCCCAATAGTGCAGTATATTGTGCTACAATTCTATACACTATGCAGTAAGTTTTACAGCTCCTGTAACACGTAAAGTATTTTCCCATAAAATATATAATTATAGTCTATCCTTTGGCTAGGTGATGACTGTATTATTGCTGCAGGTCCAAGTGTCGAGAATTAGAGATGGGACATTAGATGCACAGGACTGTGGTACATCAGCCAGGTCAGTAATCTGTGACTGCTGGTCAGGAGACCTGCGAATCTTCTTACCTCCCGATCTTCTTTTGATAAGCCAGACCTGGCACAATAGCATCATTGCTCGCAAGACATCGGTCCAGCCCAGCTAAGAAGAGCTGTCAATTCCAAGAGGTAAGGGGTTTGGCAGGTCTCGCGTCCATCTGTCACAAATTACTGATTTGGCCAATAGACCAGAGTTCTGCAAATCGATTCACCCATGTTTAATGGTGACCCCAACTGATCCCGAGCTGTAAGTCACAAAGTCTTCTGTGTGAATGATGTGATAGGGCAATTATTTTAATACTGTTTTACTCACATCTGAAGGAGAGATTGAGAGGGCGGCTCATTCAAAAGATAAAAATGTTCTCCAGCATAGATGAGTAAAACTTTATTAATTCCAAACTTGTTAAAGTAAGGACATGTTGGCATACCAAAGACATCCTGGGGAAGGGGGGGGGCTTGACAGACGCTTTTGACTTAGAAAGTGTTAGTCATGGTCTCAGTCCCAAAAAAGTGAATGGAGTGGTGGTTAAGCACATGCTGCATTTACACAGAGAACTCTGGCAAGCCCATGCTTAAGATCCATGAGGGTCTCAGCAATCAGACTCTCCCAGTGATCATACATTTCGATAGGTGATACATTCAGTGGAAAGATGAGCTTAGCCTGAGTTTATTTGCTACAAGATTAAGCACATCAGAAAAGGTTATTGACACAGGACCATCAAAAGTAAAAGAATTGTAGGCTCACAGATTTCCAACAGTAGAAATCAATATTTTTATAGCAGTGAAGTACAAGCATATTGTGTGATTTAAGACTTTCATTTGGGATCGAATAAGGCAGATGATGCAATAAATAGAAAGGATTCCTCTCCCCCCGCCCCTCCACAAAAGTGCTCTATGCGTTTTGTTAGGTTAAGTTCTCATGATTTTTTTGAAGTTCGGTATTTTTAAAAAAGCAGCATCTTACAGTTCCAGCGATGTGAATGGAATTTTATAATAATCTCATGCCCATTGTGCTTCTCCTTTACTCAGCGTAAAATGACCTGCACAGTGTGTGTAACAAAACTGCAACATGTCAATTCTTCTTGCGGGTATGCTGAATTTTATGTGCAGATTTTCCCAACAGACTTGCATTAGATGCAGAAATACGCACATGACTATCAAAGTTTTGTTGAAGTCAAATACCATGAGATATCAGAAAGAAAGCAGCTTTACTCAAAACATGACATACCAACAAGATACAAAAACGCAACATCAAAAACGGCATGTAAAGAAAAAAACCAAACACTCAAAAACAATGAGAAAACGCAAGGAACCCAATTTACTTAATAGGTGCAGAGAATCTGCAACATCAAAAACTCACCAGCAGCTCATCATGGAAATGTAGACGAACAGGTCAATTGGCTTCCATGTACTTTATAGTGTTCGTATTGCCAAGCTGTCATTCTCTAAATCACCCGACTAACAATCTTCACCCCGATAAGCCTTACTTTACAAGTTTTGAAGAACACAACAAATACACATTTTTCAAATATATTTTTTATAGAATTGTGGAATTATTTTTTTTTTCAAATTCACGGAAAGTATTTATTACCCCACATCACAAACACTGGTGCTCCTTTGTAACGCTTGTGCAATACGTCTTCCACCTTCAGCAGAAAACCGATTGTACCCCAACCTGGTCAAAATGCAAGTAATAAAATTCTGCGTCAGATGAAAATTCAACCTGTAAATATCCTGAAAATTCCAGTACAGAGTATCATCTAATCAAAGTCTGTACTTTAAAAATAGCAAGATATTTTGTTTAAAATTTTATTTTTCTAAATATTGCGCCTCCTAAAAATGTATCATTAGGCAAAAAAAGCACATGTAGTATCCATGCCTTTATAGGCCGACTGGAATGAAGAGTTGGATTACCGCGGGAGAAAAAAATTGGGCAAACGGCCCATAAACCTCCACAATCTCTCATTTTCAGTTTATTCAAATAAATGAATATCAGAAATATGGCAGAATACGTGATGCTGCCCGCTGAGGGCACAGGGAATCTGTCCACGTCCTAGCTCTGCCTCTGCTAAGGGCAGGGTGCTGCCCCTCTTTAAAGAGGTTGTCCACTACTTTAAACATGCTTAGGATAGGTCAATATCTGACGGGTGAGGCTGTAATACCCGGCACTCCCGCTGATCAGATGTTCTCGGTGTCAGCAGCCGGAAGCGCTTAGTCATGGAGCTGCTGCGCCTCCTCATCGTAAAAGCGGCCAGGTACTCCACATCCGCCCCTTTACTGATTTGAATAGAAGGTAGATGTGCAGTACCCGGCCGCGGCCACTATAAGTAGACTAAGTAGCACCGTAACTGAGCACTTCCGTCCGCTGCCGGCACAGACATTGATGCCGTATGCTAAGTATAGGTCATCCATGTTAAAGTTGTGGACAATCTTTTTAACATTTGCTAGTTTTTGCCTTAGTAATTAATAATAGCAGATAGATGATATCATAAACTACTCGAGACATAAGTTGGAGAAAAACACCACCATTATGAAGACCTAAACGTTCTTTTAGAGATACATCTAAATATATTATATGGATATTGTTACATACAATATCCTGCTGCTCTCAGATTACATAACCTGATGACAGATTTCCTTTCAGAAAATCATGTTCATGACAAAAGAATAGATAAATTAAAATATTTGGCATACTTACTTTAAGTACTTTAACAAGGGGCATTCTAGAATGATTTTTGCCACATGCTTGGCTCCATGATCTGTTATTAGATTTTTGTACAAACTACAAATTACAGAAAAATAAAAATGTTTATTGCCTATATTTAGGTTTTTAAATATTACTAATTATATAATTTGTTACTGATGTTTCTTTTTTTCATATTTAAAGGCAGTACATACAGTATGGTTGAATTCTATGGCCCTAAAGATATCCAAGACGATAACTTCTAGCAAAAATAGAATAAACAGAGCCACAAGCAATCAGAGTAACTTAACAGATTTATCCCCAACTTCATAGATGGGTATTGTACTTGTAAATATTAACAATTTTGCAATTTACTGCTTTTTAAAATTCTCACCCTTTTTGAGATATTAACACTTTTCTTTTTGTCAGCTTGGAGACCAACCACCCTTCCAGACAGCAGAACATGCGCAGCGCTTACAAGCTCTTTTTTATTTACTTTGAATGCACTATTTTGAAGCTGGCCAGGAATGATTAAGTACACTTTTTACTCCTAATCGATGCAGTACTTAAACGCTATATATCAGCGGGGCGGTAGGTCTCCTAGGCAATGATATGAAAACAAAAGAAAAAGTATTAATACATCAAGGATGGCTGCAAAATTGTATTAAGCAATACAATGCAAGAATGCTTGTTTTAACATGAACTATGTGACAATTTCCATGCATGAAAATGGGATAATGACCCTTTAACCAATAACCGACATATGATGTATATGGTACGTCACATGCAGTCTGCCTGACTTTGATGTGGGCTTGCAAGCACATCCTTCATCTTTTCCAGCAGATGATGGCTGTGATTATCAACCATCACCTGCCTCTAATAACCCAACAGCTGTTAGCCTGTTAAATACCACTGTCAATCTGTGATGCTGGTCTCAATTTGGGCAGAATACCGTGATCGGAAAATTCACAGAAGTAAAAGTAAAAAGCGTTCAAGTTATTTATGGAATTGATAAATTATGGCTATCTACAAGATAATATTTGTAGGTCATCCTTTTTGGTTTTTGCAAAGGTAAGCACTACTAACATAAGATCTTTTCCTTGAAGATTTAACTACCGTACTTGCTGAAGGGGTTCGAATGGAGTCTCCAATAATGATCTGAACAAGGGCTAATAATTTATTCCACCAACTTCTTCAACATTCTGATGGGGCAGAGAGGAAAAACGTTTACTGGACCTATGGTCCAAACATGATACCACGTGATCTTGGTTGTGAAGAGAATGAAAAAACTTTACACTTTAGTTTGAGTTCTTCCTGGTGGTGAGGAGATCTACAAAGCCATGGTCATGTTCTCACCATAAGCTTGAAGCATCTCCCGATTCAGTTCTCATTCCACGTGAGAGTCCTTTTAAATGAACTGCAGGCATACAGGGAACTTTGTGTTCTGCAAAGACTTTTTGGGTTCTATTATTAGCAAAGAGACCAAATTGCATCCCTCACTCTTAAGGGCCTGTTACACATAGCGATATCGCTAGCAATATCGCTGTAACGTCACTGGTTTTGCGACGTAGCAGCGATATTGCTAGCAATATCGCTACATGTGATACTTGCCTCCGACCGGCTCCCCCGCTGTCCATCGCTGATCGCGAGAGAACGTCCTGGGCCGTTTCTCGTCGGGCGCTTCCTGCTGGGCTTCCTGTGGCGCCGACAAGCGACGCATGGACGCGGGCGGGAGGACGTCAGGATCGCCGCGTCTGACAGGTAAGTAGCGACCCCCGACCCCAGCGATGTCGCTGGTGAGATCTGCCTGTGTGGCAGCTCACTAGCGACCACTTAGCGATGCACCAGCGATCCATATTGTTGTCCGGATCGCTGGTGCATCGCTAAGTGTAACGGTACCCTTAATGAATCACCCCCTTAATGTTTGCCTGTTGCCTTGTATATCAGACCCCATGCCAGGTGTCATTGTAACAAGATAATCAATGTTATTCACTTCACCAGTCAACGTATAACCGAACATAAATTTGATTCAACCGGTCTTAGGATGATACCACAATGAGAGGTTTCATAATCACGCAGCCATTAGGTGGAGTGTCAGTCAATGTGCGGTTTCACAGTTAATGTGAATTAAATTCATACAGAAACAGACATGCATATATAATTTATTGGTTACAAACCTTCATCAATGTACAGGGGTCTGCACATGCACCCCAAGATAAAATATTAAAATGTTACTTGCCCAAGAAACTTGATGACCTTATGTTTGGTTAACTCTTCAGCCAAAACTTTGACACCTTCATCTGTGATCTGATTCACACTTAATCTGTAATCCAAGTTAAATAGATAAAATATTGAAGTTGTGCAACCAAATTAACCCAGAACATGTTTTAACCCCTTAAGAACATGACATTTGAGTTTATTAAATTATTATTAACTAACTGATTACATTACATTTTGAATTTTGCGCCGTTGCTGCACAAATGAAGTGTTAACTTTATTCTGTGGCTCAGAATAAGCAATATATCACATTCATATAGTTTTTTTAAGGTTTTATTTTATTACAAACATTTTGCACAATATAACCCGTAATTTGGTTTTGCATCGTCATGTTCTGAGAACCAGAAGTTTTACATTTTTCTTTTAAGTGAACTCACAGTTTTCTAAAGCATGGTAGAAGATCTACCACTCCATAATCATTTCTATTATTGTCCAAAGTAGCTTAGATTAAAGGGAGTCTCTCAGTGTACCCTTAACATAACCAAACAGTTCATTGTACCACCCAGCCTACACGTTTTCCATCTACAGTGGCTTGTGAAGGAATTCACCCCCTTAGCATTTTTCATGTTAACCCAGAATTTCACTTGTTTTTTTTGTTTTTTTGAGCGTTTGCATCAGTTCATATAAAGAACATGCCTGCAACTGGGAACGATTGCTTTTCTTTTTCTTGTGAAGCAAACAACAAATAGGATAAAATAACTGAAAATTTCAGTGTGCATATATATTCACCCCCTAAGCCAGTTCTTTCTAGAGCCTCCTTTTGCAGCAATTACATCTGCAAGTCACTTTGGATAAGTCTCTATGAGCTTTCCCCATCTTGCCATTATAATTTTTGCCCATTCAAGTTAGATGGTTTCCTCTGGTAAACAGCAATCTTCAAGTCTGACCACAGATTCACAATTGCATTAAGGTCTGGGCTTTGACTAGGCCACTCTTAAACCACTTGATTGTTGCTTTAGCAATATGTTTGGGTCATTGTGTTGTTGGAAGGTGACCCTCCGTCCCAGTCTCAAATCACTAACAGGTTTTACTCAAGAATATCCCTGTATTTCGTACCATACATCTTCCCCTCGACTAGGACCATTTTCCCTGCAGCCGAAAAACATTCCCACAGCATGATGTTGCCACCACGTTTCACTGTGTGGATGGTGTTCTTGGGGTGATGAGCTATGTTGGTTTGGCGCCAGTCGTACCGTTTACCTTTGTGGCCAAAAAGTTCAATTTTGGTCTCATCTGACCACAGCAACTTCCTCCATACATACACTTGGGGAGTTTCCCAAATGTCTTTTGGCAAACTCAAAACGAGCCTTACATTTTTGTGAGTAAGTAAAGGCTTTTTTCTGCTCACTCTTCATAAAGGCCTCCTCTATGGAGTGTACAGCTTATTGAGGTCATATGGACAGATACTCCAGTCTCTGTTTAGGAATTCTGCAGCTCCTTCCAATGAGGGCCTCTCTGATTAATGCCCTCATGGCTGAGAGTTTTGGTGGGTGGTCCTCTCTTGGCAGGTTTGCTGTAGCACCATTTTCTTTATAATGGATTTGATGGTGATCTGGCGAATCCTCAGAGATTGGGATATTTATATTTTATAACCCAACCCTTACTTGACTTCTCAACAACTTTGTCTCTTACTTGTTTGGAGATCTCCTTGGTTTTCATGGTGTTGTTTGGGTAGTGGTGCCTCTTGCTTAATGGTGTTGCAACCTCTGTGGCCTTTCAGAAAAGGTGTGTACCTTATTTCTCGAACTATAAGACGCACCGGACCATAAGATGCACCCAAATTTTCAAAAGGAAAATAGGGAAAAAAATGAATGCATCAGGACCGGTGGTGCTCACTGGTACAGGGGCTCCGCCGACATTTTGTGAAAGTCCAGAGCCCCTACACATCCATTGCTGCAATGCAGTGGCCTCTGGGAAATCCCATCCCAGGCCAGCGCGGCAAGTTCAGCGGTGGTGCGGAGGCTCTGTTAACATCTTGTGAAAGCCCGGATCCCCACCCCCCACATCCATTGCTGCAATGCGGTGGCCTCTGGGAAAATGGCTGCAGGAGGCAGCACATGTGCAGATTGAGATCTCGGGACGAGATCTTGTTGCCAAAATCTCACTCTGCACATGTGCCGCCTCCAGTGGCCATTTTCCTGAAGGTCACCGCAACGCAGTAATGGAAGTGTGGGGGCTCCAGGCTTTCACAAAAGGTCGGCGGAGCCCCCGCACGACCAAGCAACACTGAATACTGCCGCACAAGACTGGGATGGGAGATCATCACCCTGCAGCATTGGACCACCACAGAATCGCCCGACTCCTGCTGCCACCACACTACTGGTAAGTATATTCCGACTATAAGAAGCACCCCCATTTTTCCCTCAAATTTTGGGGGAAAAAAGTGCGTCTTATAGTCCGAAAAATACAGTATATACTCACAGACCATGCGACACTTAGATTGCCCACAGGTAGACTTCCTCTCACTAAGCATGAGATTTAAGAAGGTAATAGCTTGCACCAGAAATTTTTAGGAGCTTCATCACACAAGAGGGGAGTACACATGCACATGCCAATTTTTTGTTATTTGATACTATAAATTTAATTTGTCTATATTTCTCTCACTTCACCAACTTGTACTATTTAGTGCTGATGCATCATTGATATTGGATTATGAAAATATTTTAACACAGGTTACATTGTAACAAAATAGGTAAAAAGCCAAGGAGGTGAATACTTTCGCCAGCCACTGTATCTCCTTCCTTCTCTGACTCTTGTATTGCCATAATTGTCAATTAAGGAAGCGTGGACCAGAAACACAGTAGATGCAAAATAATTTTGTCCGAACTGACACAGTTTAAAGTAATACGCACATATTCCTTTGGGTAGAAATTTCCCCACGTTTTCTCATATATGTACTTTTTGATCACTTGTGATTACACTTTTTAGAATGCGGTACAAAGACAAATAATTTGTTAATTCTGATTTTTTTTTTCTAGCAGCTTTCACAATTTAATATAACTGACATGTTAACCTTATTCTGGGGGTCAATACAATTATGGAAGTACTCAGTTTACATGGCTTTTTTATGTTTTACTACTTTTGAAAAAAAATAATAAAAATGTACGTACCTACGAGCCACTGATGTCTACTGTAATATAAAAGTAATGTATTCCATGCAGTGTGCATTTCAATACAGCTAATGTTTATATCCACCTTAGAATTCGGCTCTGTTCATATAACAATTTGTAGAAGTCAGAACCAAATTTGTGGCATTCACAACTGTCACACAAAATAGAAAAGACTGCACTCACACTGTCCAACCGCAGCTGTTAAATGGCCGCCAACTGACTACTGGTTTGAATACAGCCAATCATTTTATTAACCTGTTTAGACAGGTCGTATCGTTAATACAATCATTATGTGAAGCACATTGTGATGCTGACAACAATGATTTTTAAAGGGTATCTGTCAATAGGATCAACCCTGCTAAGCCGTCTATATGGTTATGTAGGTCATAGGAAGCTGAATAAAATGATACCTTGATAGCTGCGATCTGATGTATTATTCCAGAGAAATCCACGTTTTTTATATGTAAATGACCTCTTTCAGGCTATGGGGAGGACGTTGTTGGGAAGAGTTACCAGCGTGAAACAAGTAACTAAGGCCTGTTTCACAGATCCGTTTATGTCCATCAGTCAAAATCCGCTGTTTTGCAAAAAAAACGGATCCTCCATTTTTCTTGACTATGGCCGACATGCCCGAACGGACCATGCAACGTTTTTTGGTGCGGCCGGATCCGCATTTGTCACTGCGCATGCCCGAAAGACTTCACTCAGCCGCAAATTTAACCCTAAACTCTGTTCTCTGTTCTCTCTCTCTGATTTGATCAGCTGTCATGTGCCCCTAACAGCCGCGGGTGTCAATCTGACTGTGGCATTTAACTCGCGCTTACACAAACCCCGTCTGTCAGTGCCCCTGTCATATGATCGCAGGGCGCCAATGGGTTGGCATGACAACTGGGAGTCTGCAGAAAACCCCCCATGCTTGTCATTGTAGATCTTCTATGAACACTGGCCCGCTCATAGGAGATAATGATTTTTGCTGAAGCACTGCTATGTGTAGCACAAGTGATCGGAAGATCGCAGCTTCAAGTCTCCTAAGGGGACTATTGAAACAAGTAAAAAAAAAAAAAAGTTTTAACCTCTTTCCGACCGAGCATAATAGAACACTAATGTCGTACTTCCCGTCTGGCACTGACTCTGGTGCTGAGCCCACTGCTGTTAACTAATTAAATGCCACTGTCAATTTCTGACAGTGACATTTAACTTGCACTTACCAGAAGAGAGTCACTAATCCCACGCATCGGTGACCGCATCACATGATCGTGGGTCACCGATGGTTCGGCATGACAACCAGAGATCTTCAGCAGACCACTATGGTTGACATAGCCAGATTTCTATGAGCGCCATCCCCTTGGACGGCACTCATAGCAAGTGAGCATTTCTGCTACACACAGGCGATCTGATCATTGCCCAGGTGTAGCAGAGGCAATCGAAGTAGTGCAGCTTTTAGTCTCCCATGTAGACTATTGAAGTATACAAAAAGTAAAAAAATATAAACAGTTCAAATCACCCAACATTCGCCCCATTAAAAATAAGCAAAAAAAAATCAAATATACACATATTTGGTATCGCCGCGCTCAGGAACACGAGATCTATCAACATGATAAAAGAATTAACCCGATCGCTAAACGGTGTAATGAGAAAAAAATTAAAAACTTCAGAATTATGTTTTTTCACTACATTGCAATAAAATGCAAACTTTGGATTTTCTTTTCACCACTTAAACAAAAAATGAACCCTATACATGTTTGGTGTCTATGAATGGTTATGACCTGGAGAATCATAATGGCAGATCAGTTTTAGCATTTAGAGAACATGGTAAAACACACACACACACTTGTAGAATTGCACTTTTATTGTAATTTCACTGTACCTGGAACTTTTTTCCTGTTTTCCAGTACACTATATAGTAAAACCAATGGTGTCGTTCAAAAGTACAACTCGTCCCGCAAAAAGCAAGTCCTCACACGGCCATATTGACAGAAAAATAAAAATATGTTATGGCTCTGGAAATAAGTGGAGCAAAAAAGAAAAACGCAAAAACAGGAAATCCCAAGGTCGTTAAGGGGTTAAGCAGCCTTAAAAAAAATATTTCACCTAACCAATGAGCATTGTTCTCATTAGTTGTATGATCAGTGTTCCTAGGAACACTTGATCCCAATCATCAGTCATTCTAAATGCACTTATTGTCCCCATATAGAATAAATACCTGTCTACCAACTCGGCGCGGCTTCAGCACCGAGGTGATGGACAGCGGGTGCAGTGAATAATACATGAGCCTAATGAGCGGGAGCACAGGACCTCCCGCTGTCTCTGCAGCCCGCAGCCAGCCCACCCCAGCCCCGACACCATGCCAGAGCCGCCCCCCTCCTCTACAGCAAACAGATTCGGATTATCAGACACACACCCCACTTTCCCCCGAAATTTGGGGGAACAAAAGTGCGTCTTATAATCTGAAAAATAAGGTAGCTGCTGGCTGATCCATTATTTGGCCACCAGCTGTCTCTCCTCCATACACAGGAGCACTTGGCTATGAGAGAGCTGCTGTCAATCTACTTTGGCGGAGAATTGGAAGGCCCCCACATACACATTAGACTGTTGGCCAAGCCCACCGATAACGGTGGCTTTGGATGACACTTGTCTAATATACTAATATATACGGGGCCATTAGTTCTAGGATGATCAGGATATTACGAGTGTGTACGTCAAAACAGATAATTTAACACACTTTACGGTAAGGAACACAACTAGCGTCTCCTCTTTAATAGATGTTTGAAGACAAAGAATATTTACCAAAAAGTGATAGAGCTATATATTTTTTAAAGAGGAAGTGATTTGCCTTTTCTTCAGATAAAGTCATTCAATGCAAAAATAAACCCATACATTTGGAAACACCTGGCTTCACTTGTGTTATGAAAAAACCTAAATGCCAAAATACTAAAAATATCCCACCCTATAATAACAACTGTACGGCCAATTGTGGTTTAAATAGAACTTATGAAAATATCTACTCCAAAATTTAAAGAATAAAAACATGAGACTTCTTACCGAACCACAGCGAGTTTTCTGAAGCACGGTATAAGCTCTTTCACTCCATAATCATTTATATTGTTATTGTCCAATTCCAAAGCCATTTGTTTCTGGTACTGATTCAGTAGAAAGGAGATGGCACCACAATCAGAAGAAGAGGCCCCACAGAAGCTTAGCTTAATGTAATCTGCACATATTCCTTTGGCTACCAGTTTCCCCACCTTCTCACACCGAGTCTCACATATGCATCGCGCCATCCAGATAAAGTGAGTCAATGCGTGGACACGGTTGTATCCCATAAACTTTGAGCGGGGCAGGTTTTTTAAGTGAAATTTGACACTTCTAAAAAGCTGTTGCTTAAGAGCTTTTCGCTTTACTTTCAAGATTGACGATGGCACTAGATGTCTTAGGAGAACTTGTTTCGGTTTTGAAAGTAACCCGCAGAGAAAGAGGTTGATGAATTGTAAGTGATCATTATTAGCAAAAGGATCTCCCTGCTTGTGCTTCTTTGCACAGACACACAAAGTCAGATTGCCCGAGACCTCCTCTTGTTGGGAATATGCACAATGACCAAAATATTTCAGAAGCTCTGTGGTACTAGTCCTACTGTCGATCACAAGAAATAAGGCGGTAAAGAATGACTGAAGAGTCACATGGAAAAATTCGAAAGAGCTATTTTCCTCACCTCCATTGTAATTTTTCACAGTCCTGAGGAAACCCAACTTGAGATCTTGCTCTGGGATCTTTAAAGAGGTGATGGTGGTATTATCAAAAACAAAGCGTGAGTTGTCCATTCCATGATAGGCAAGTTTACCTATTAACAGCAAGGTCTCCTTACCCCTCTTGTAAGTTTCAGCCTGACCTCTGTTGGCTCCTTTGGTAGATAAATTCAAGTAAACTTCAACTATGAGTAAGAATATATCCGTAAGTGTTACAGACCTGGTGGAAAACTCAGGACTCTCATTTATAAAGTGAAAGTGTTCATAAGACTTAAAGATTATCCAGCAGAACAGGGGAATGGAACACAAACTACTAAAATTGTGGTTGGCATTTAAATGACTTAAAACACGCATCCGAACACTGGGCTCCTTGAAGAATAAATTAGTATACTCCAATAAGTTATCCGTCCTAAAGCCACGAAGCATAATTCTCTTCCGAACAAATTTTCCTGACACCTGACAACCTGTTCTTGCTGTTAAGACTTTCCTTGATCCTTTCAACAATTTTCCACTCAGCAAATGCATGAATAATGCTGCAGGGTGTACGGTGTCTGTAGGTAGGGAAACTTCTGGAATGTTGTTTAGGTCAAAACTGGAATGCATTTCGTCAAAGCCATCAAAAGTGAACATTACAGTCTCGGGAAATGTTAAAATATATCGAAAGACTTCGTCTGCATCATGATCTGGATGACAGTTGTATCTGAACAGCAAGTCCTTCAGAGAAAGCACGGTGTCAGCATTAAAAAAGACAAATGTCCGACAGCGAAATCTAAACAAAAATTTAACTTTAGAGTAACATTCTCCTTTTGCCCACATATTTTGTAGTTTTTGGATCAGAAGAGTCTTTCCCATGCCAGCATCACCATAGATGAACGTAGTTTCTCCTTCTTCATTGATAACCCCAGTGTCATCAAACAAAGAACTCAAATCTTTCAATTGTCCCATATTTTCATTTCTGTCACTAGTTAATTCCATAACTCCATTAACATAAGTTTCTTGAAGCATCAACTCCTCTTCTAGAGAGTAGGACTTCACAAATTTGGAATCACTACACAACTCTTGTTTGAGCTTCTTGCTATATAAAGTAACTGGAAGATAAGAGAAGATAAATATTAATTCCAAGTGATTTTACCACCTTTTTCTGTGGTCTCCTTTTGAATTTCTATACCCATATACAAATCCTGTTTTTAATACGTTTTATATTGAATCTTTGTACTGGTGAGGGCACTCTGTTGCACACAGTGCTAATTATTGCCACCCAATGTTTAATAAAGGTTTTTTACATCATAACCTTTTGTCCCATATCCATTCTTCTCAACCGAATGGTCTGACATTCAACGTTTTAGGACGTACATGTTATTATATACACACACTCCTTTAAGCTTATTTGAGTTGTTATGCCTAATTTCTTGTTTGTTCTAACATTTGAAAAACAGACAGCTCCTTGTATTGCAGGAAACCCTTTTGGCAGAGTGCAAGCGTCTCACAAGCTGTATGTTGTACAGGCCTGGCATTGAGCATCTTCAGAGAAGAAAATGGCTGAAGAATGGTCAAGTCACCTTCTAAACGGCTTGGCGACTTTGGAAACCTGAAGCCGTTAAAACACGAACAAAACACTAAACATAATAATGGCAAGTTGTTTTTACATTGAAATGCTTTTTCAGGTTTTGGAACGGAGACAGCCTGAAAAATATGTTATGTGCACATACCCTTTATGTGCCATCTATATATTTAGTTTCCACTACATGTAACATGCAAGCTCTCAGTTGATATACTTTTGCTTTTCTTTCCTGACATCAGACGTACTATCCCGTCCATGGGACCCGGGCCCCTATGCCCATGGACGGGATAGTACGTCTAGCGCGATCAGCGGCGCCCGCGTGGCGAGCGCCGCTGATCGAGGCCGGGTGTCAGCTGATTATCACAGCTGACACTCGGCACAATGTGTCAGGGGCGGTCACGGACCGCCCCCGACACGTTAACCCCTTGCACACCGCGATCAAACATGATCGCGGTGTACCGGGCGTTAAAGGGAAGCATCGGCAGGGAGGGGGCTCCCTCCGTGCTTCCCTGAGCCCCCCACGGCAGCGCAATGTGCAGCGCTGCTGCGGGGGACTCCTTTCCTCCAGGCCCCCGGATTCAAGATGGCGACGGGGGCCTTCGGGGGGCCTGGAGGAAGCTGGCTTCCTCAGTGCCTGCAAAGCGCAGGCATGAGGAAGCCTTGTGCACTGCCTGTGACAGATTGCTGATGTCACAGTGATCTGTGATGTGACAGATCAGCGATCTGTCACAGGACAGTGATGTCCCACCTGGGACTATGTAATAAAGTAAAAAAAAAAATAAAAAAAAGTGTAAAAATAATAAAAAAAAAAATAAAAAAAAATCGCCAAATAAATTAGTAAAAAAAAAAAAAAAAATATTCCCCAATAAATTCATTTTTTGAAAATAAAAAAAAAACAAAATAAAAGTACACATATTAGGTATCGCCGCGTCCGTAACGACCCGCCCTATAAAACTGTCCCATTAGTTAACCCATTTAGCGAACCCCTTAAAAAATAAAAATAAAAAACGAAGCAAAAAATAATGATTTATTATCATACCGCCAAACAAAAAGTGTAATAACGCGCGATCAAAAAGACGCATATAAATATCCATGGTACCGCTGAAAACGTCATCTTGTCCCGCAATAAACGAGCTGCCACACAGCATCATCAGCGAAAAAATAAAAAAGTTATAGCTCGCAGAATAAAGCGATGCAAAAATAATTATTTTTTATATAAAATAGTTTTCATTGCATAAAAGCGCCAAAACATAAAAAAAACGACCTAAATGAGGTATCGCTGTAACCGTACTGACCTGAAGAATAAAACCGCTTTATCAATTTTACCGCACGCGGAACGGTGTAAACGCACTTCCCCAAAAGAAATTCATGAAACGCTGGTTTTTGTTCATTCTGCGTCCCAAAAATCGGAATAAAAAGCGATCAAAAAATGTCACGTGCCCGAAAATGGTACCAATAAAAACGTCAACTCGTCCCGCAAAAAATAAGACCTAACATGACTCAATGGGTCAAAATACGGAAAAATTATAGCTCTCAATATGTGGTGATGCAAAAACTATTTTTACAATAAAAAGCGTCTTTTAGCGTGCGACAGCTGCCAAAAATAAAAACCGCCATAAATAGTAAATCAAACCCCCGTTATCACCCCCTTAGTTAGGGAAAAATAATAAAATTAAAAAAATGTATTTATTTCCATTTTTCCATTAGGGCTAGGGCTAGGGTTAGGGCTAGGGCTTGGATTAGGGCTGAGATTAGGGTTAGGGGTGTGTTGGGGTTCGGGTTGGAGTTAGAATTGGGGGTTTCCACTGTTTGGGCACATCAGGGGCTCTCCAAATGCAACATTGCGTCTGATCTCAATTCCAGCCAATTCTGAGTTGAAAAAGTCATATGGTGCTCCTTCCCTTCCAAGCTCTGCCATGCACCCAAACAGTGTTTTACCCCCACATGTAGGGTATCAGCCTACTCAGGACAAATTGCAAAACAATTTTTGGGGTTCAATTTCTCCTGTTACCCTTAGGAAAATAAAAAATTGGGGGCAAAAATATTTTTGTGGAAAAAAATGATTTTTTTATTTTCACGTCCGAGCGTTATAAACTTCTGTGAAGCACTTGGGGGTTCAAAGTGCTCACCACACATCTAGATAAGTTCCGTGGGGGGGTCTAGTGTCCAAAATGGGGTCACTTGTGGGGAGTTTCAATAGTTTAGGTACATCAGGGGCTCTCCAAACGCACATGACACCCGCAGACCATTCCATCAAAGTCTGCATTCCAAAATGGCACTGCTTCCCTTCCGAGCCCCGACGTGTGTCCATACAGTAGTTTTCTCCCACATATGGGGTGTCAGCGTACTCAGGACAAATTGGACAACAACTTTTGCGGTCCAATTTCTCCTGTTACCCTTGGGAAAATAAAAAAATTGGGGAATAATTGATCATGTTTGTGGAAAAAATGATTTTTTTTTATTTTCATGCCCTGGCATTATAAACTTCTGTGAAGCCCTTGGGGGTTCAAAGTGCTCACCTCACATCTAGATAACTTCCTTAGGGGGTCTAGTTTTCAAAATGGGGTCATTTGTGGGGAGTTTCCACTGTTTAGGTACATTAGGGGCTCTCCAAAGGCAACATGACACCCGCCGACCATTCCATCAATGTCTGCATTCCAAAACGTCACTACTTCCCTTCCGATCCCCGACGTGTTCCCATACAGTAGTTTTCTCCCACATATGGGGTATCAGCATACTCAGGACAAATTGGACAACACCTTTTGGGTCCAATTTCTCCTGTTACCCTTGGGAAAATAAAAAAAATGGTGACTAAAAGATCATGTTTGTGGAAAAAATACGAATTTTTTATTTTCACGCCCGGGCGTTATAAACTTCTGTGAAGCACTGGGGGGTTCAAAGTGCTCACCACACATCTAGATAAGTTCCTTGGGGGGTCTAGTTTCCAAAATGGTGTCATTTGTGGGGGGTTTCCACTGTTTAGGTACATCAGGGGTTTTCCAATCGCGACATGGTGTCCGATCTCAATTCCAGCCAAAAACGTCAAATGGCGCTGCTTCCCTTCCGAGCTCTGCCATGCGCCCAAATAGTGGTTTACCCCCACATGTGGGGTATCAGCGTACTCAGGACAAATTGCACAATAACTTTTAGGGTGCTGTTACCCTTGGAAAAATAAGAATTGAGGGTGAAAAGATCATTTTTGTGGAAAAAATGATTTTTTAATTGTACCGCTGTACGTTATAAACTTCTGTAAAGCCCTTGTGGGTTCAAAGTTCTCACCACATATCTAGATAAGTTCCTTGGGGGGTCTAGTTTCCAAAATGGGGTCACTTGTAGGGGGTTTCCACTGTTTAGGTACATCAGGGACTCTCCAAACGTGACATGGCGTCCGATCTGAATTCCAGCCAATTTTGCATTGAAAAAGTCAAACGGCGCTCCTTCCATTCTGAGCTCTGCCATGCGCCGAAACAGTCGTTCCCCCCCACAAATCAGGTATCAGTGTACTCAGGACAAATTGCACAATAACTTTTGCAGTCCAATTTCTCCTGTTACCCTTGGTAAAATAAAAAAAATTGAACCTGAAGTATTTTTTTTGTGAAAAAAAGTTAGATGTTCATTTTTTTTAAAATATTCAAAAAAATTCCTGTGACGCACCTAAAGGGTTAATAAACTTCTTGAATGTGGTTTTGAGCACCTTAAGGGGTGCAGTTTTTAGAATGGTGTCACTTTTGGGTATTTTCTATCATATAGACCCCGCAAAGTGGCTTCAAATGTGATGTGGTCCTAAAAATAAAATGGTGTTGTAAAAATGAGAAATCGCTGGTCAACTTTTAACCCTTATAAGTTCCTAACAAAAAAAAATTTTGGTTCCAAAATTGTGCTGATGTAAAGTAAACATGTGGGAAATGTTAGTTATCAAGTTTTTGTGTGCCGTATCTCTGTGATTTAAGGGCATAAAAATTCAAAGTTGGAAAATTGCGCAAGTTAAACGCAAGTTATTTGAATGAAATTTTACCACTAACATGAAGTACAATATGTCACGAGAAAACTATGTCAGAATCACCGGGATCCATAGAAGCGTTCCAGAGTTATGACCTCATAAAGGTACAGTGGTCAGAATTGTAAAAATTGGCCCGGTCATGAACGTGCAAACCACCCTTGGGGGTGAAGGGGTTAATTATATTAAAAAAAAAAAAATGAAAATCCATTCACTTAATGCAAGTCACAATAAGTCACGCAAGTCATAAATCACGAGTCACCGTACACAATTACTGGCTCGAATACATAAGAACAAATTCCTACCAGGGTCATTGTTCCTAATATGTAAACCTTGTATTTGTTCTGAAGGTTGAAAATGAATTTCTGTTAACCAAGGGGTCAGATCAAAGTAAGCTTCGGGCACTTTATAAAGGACATATATAAAACACTCAGCAGCTTCCTCCCCCTTACTTTGTACCAGGTCAAGGATCTGACGAACCTGTAGGAAAAGAAATATTTCACATTTTAGATTTATTCCATTTCCTGTAATATACAGTATGTGGTCCACACCTATTGGAGTAGCTTACAGAAAATCAATCATTCGACTATGCATCAGATTTTTAAGGCCATTATAATTTGTATTAATCAAAACCAGACGGACAATGCACTATACAATCCAGTGCATGTCCTAGGAGAAATACCAAAGGCTGCACAATTCCAATATAAGAGGCACTTGTTGCTTAAAACCCTCCGTCTTGCTGACAATGTAATGACTTGACCAGTCATTCTTGGTAATGTCGCTTGACCAGGTAGAACAATCACTGACTGCCGGTGTGACCTCCCTGTACACCAAAAACTCACATTAAGAAGAAATGACGGGGGTGTAACAGGATGGTGAGCCAGAAATGGTTGTGAATCTGTAGTGACCACACTATAAAGTCTTTATATACCTGCAGATTAACCGTATATCTACAGGTAAATGGCGTTTTCCAAGGTGACGAGTTCTGTATAACAGGGAATTGTATCTAAAAAGTATTGAGTGAAATCCATGGTTTATCACAACTGTTATATGATGGCAAATAGGTGAAATAGCAGCAAACCTCCCCCCAAAAAGAACTATGAGAATTCCAACCAATAACCACTTATGAGGTCATAGACTAACCCATCACCTACATGAAAAACTAATTTAGGAAGAATTACCACTTAGATAATAACTCAGACAAAAGCTAAACACCAAGCTATAAATCCAGGATGCTGATCTCATCTCTGTATAGTAAAAAAAAAAAACTTTAGTTTTTACAGGAGTCAAAGAACTTGCCTGGTCCGCCCTTGTAGAAAACTGTAGGACGATTTCTGAATCTTCAGGGGAAAAATATCCATGGTCGAGTAAATTGTCAAGCAAACACTTGACATTTCTGGTCAGATTGACTAATGTTTCTCGACTTCTCATAACTATTTGAACATAAGACTGCGGCTTGGGCTGTTTTAGTTCCATTGTCCTGGTATAACATCACACTTCTTCACCAACTTTAGCATTTCACTAAAATAAAAAAAGCATAGATTAAATAATAAAGAAACATCATTTAAACTAAAGGTGTAATCCTGCGAAACAGGTTTATGTCCGATAGTGGAGATTATATTGTGGTGTACACCACTTATTCAAAAAATAAACGTGTAAAAACTCATGACTTCATTTTACAGTTATTCCAACAAAAGACATTCATGACTGACTTGTGCTCAAGACCGTTGGGGCCACCACTGATCTGGAGAAAGGGGATACTTTCTTCTTTTATGCTGCAATTAATCTGGGCTCAAGTGGAGGAGATAGCCAGAATTTCTGAACTCTGAACATGAAGAGTAAAATAAACAGCAGTGAGAGACTAATGCGTTCTGGGGTCCACATACATTTACATGAGATCAATGAAAAGCCAAGCTAGCGGCCTTGGTGGCTGATGTCACTTTTACTATGAACATAATATAAATGTCTCTTGTTGAAGTATCCCTTTGGTTTCAAGCATTATATTAATAAAGATTTTAAAATAATTCTCCAAATAAGACAACTCTTGCCTATGGATCCTATTGGGGAATATGGATATGAAGGACAAATGCCGCCTATTTAGGATTACTTTTACCCAAAGCAGAGTCTCTACAATGAGCAGTATGCTTTGCAACCCCAAGTTGGAGACTGAGCTCCACAAACGAAATACCCAAGTTGGAGACTGAGCTCCACAAACGAAATAGCACTGATTATAATCATTCAGATCTAATCATTACATAGTGTATGCAGAATGTAGAGCTAAATCTATATGAGAACACTAATAATGATGGCAAGCGCATAATAAAAAAATGTTAATGGCTGACACAAAAGTTAGTTAGTATCCATTGATGATGACTAAATGGGGCTACTAATAAAAAAAAAAGTTCAAGATAAAAAGTTGATGTGTCTTATAGTATCAAATTGGCTGGGGCCTGACCCTACAAGTACACCTGACACTTCCTTAATGACCATCAGATACTCAAAGCACACTTTGTGCTCATGTTGCTGAATGTAACGAACCGTGCACTGTGTCAGGCATGATGTCAAGGTTTGTGCTTTGAGCATCGGGGAGTCGAGGAATACAAGATACAGTCATGGCCGAAAGTGTTGGCAACTTTGAAATTGTTCCAAAAAAATGAAGTATTTCTCCCAGAAAATTATTGCAATTACAGATGTTTATTTCCTTTGTGTGTATGGAAATAACACAAAAAATAGACAATTTGGACATCATTTCACACAAAACCTTAAAAATGGGTTGGCATAATTATTGACATCATTACAAAATTGTGGGAAAACAACTTTATTTCAAGCATGTGATGATCGTTCAAACTCACCTGTAGCAAGTAAGAGATGTGGGCAATATGAAAATTACACATCAAAACCATATAAAAAGGGGAGACGTTGACTCAATCTTTGCGTTGTGTGTCTGTGTGTGCCACACTAAGCATGGAGAACATAAAGAGGACAAGAGAACTGTCTGATTGCTTGAGAACAATATCAACAATCTCAAGGTTACAAGTCCATCACCAGAGAGCTTGATGTTCCGCAACAATCAAGACGCTTACAACCTATGGCACTGTAGCCATTATCCCTGGAAGTGGATGGCAGAGAAAAATTGTTGAAAGGTTGCAACACAGGAGAGGCCGAATGGTGGATAAGCAACCGCAATCAAGTTCCAAAAAAAAAAAAAAAAAAAAGGCTGCAGATTGAGGGTGCATCAGTGTCAGCGCAAACTGTCCGTCAACATTGAATGAAATGAAACACTATAGCAGGAATTCCAGGAGGAAACACTGCTGACACAAACATAAAAAGGCAAGGCATCATGAAATCTGAAGGAAACCAAAGGATTTTGGTAGCAATGAAGTGCCCAGTGTCAGAAAGTTGGGTTTGTGTCCTAGGTCTTCCAGCAGGACAATGACCCCAAACATGCTTCAAGGAGCACCCAGAAATGGATGGAGACAAATACCCGAAAGTTCTGAAGTGGCCAGCTATGAGTCCGGATCCAAATCACATTCAATTCCTCTTGGGAGAAGACACCTAGAGCACTTTTCAAAAGAAGAGTGGCCCAAAATTCCAATTGATTCCAATTGAGACATGCAAGTAGCTTTTTGATGGTTATAGAAAACAATTGATTTCAGTTATTTATTCCAAAGGTTGTGCAATCAAATATTAAGTTGAGGATGCCAACAACTTTTTGTTTGAAAAATTTTTGGTGTTTTATCTGAAATTATATCAAATTTGCTTTTTTTCTCTATTTTGTGTGTTGTTCCAATACAAATATAATGATCATGTGTATAACAAAAAAATGTCAACAATTTTCTGGATTAAATACTTCATTTTGGGTAACAATTTCGGCCATGACTGTATATGTAGATTATATATAGCAGTGAAATAAATGTTGACCATGTCAACAATTTTCTAAGTAAATATTTTATGGACATCTACGGTTTGATTTCTTTGCCTGTGTGTATTGGATGGGTTGTTATGGACATCTGGTGAGAATTTCATGTCAATAGCACCTTTAGAAAAATACAGTTGTGATCAAAAGTTTACATACCCCGGCAGAATTTTTGCTTTCTTGGCCTTTTTTCAGAGAATATGAATGATAACACCAAAACTTTTTCTCCACTCATGGTTAGTGGTTGGGTGAAGCCATTTATTGTCAAACTACTGTGTTTTCGCTTTTTAAATCATAATGACAACCCAAAACATCCCAATGACTCTGATCAAAAGTTTACATACCCTGATGATTTCAGCCTGATAACATGCACAGAAGTTGACACAAATGGGTTTGAAAGGCTACTAAAGGGAACATCCTCACCTGTTGACCTATGCCAGAAAAATTGTTTGGGATGTAAAGAAAAACCCACAAATAACATCAGCTGAAATACTGGACTCTCTGAAAATTGGTGACGTGTTCAATACTTATTTCACCCATTGAACAGTATATGTAAGCATGTTAGTAATTAAGAAAAATGGTAAACCTGTGATGTCAAATTTTATGAATCAGTCTAAAATAGCTGGAAAAGCAACACGACGTAAAAATCAGGAAAACTAACGATACCACATAAGACAAGTTACGGGGGAAATAATTTTTGAATTTGTCGCAAATCAAAGTCACTAATTGAGAAGTATTCATGCCAAAAAATGGCAGAAATGCAATGAAGAATAGAGCCAATAATGCATTAATAAGGTTAGTAAAGAAACATTGATGTTCATTTAATCCATTTATTCCTACCTACACACTATCAAGTCAGAGCCTGTCCTGAAAAGAAAACCTTTGACCTTACCATAGTAATGATTTAACCAGACCCTACTTATGAATTATGAATTAGCGAGCCCACAAAAGTTTCTCGAGAAGTGCTATGGCTCCTCGGCCCCCCAAAAGAAATCCAGCTAATTTTGCGCATCCAAATGCCACCCACCCTTCTGAGCCCCAGTGTGCCTTATGCACATTTAGCGTCCACACGTTTGGCAGTTCTGTAGCAATGAGAGCCTACTTAATTTACGGGTGTATGTCTCCAGAGTACAGGTCACTACAATGTACTGTGCACTACAATGGCAGATTGCAATTTTCACTCATCAACATCCACTGCTGCTTGTTTCTGGAAAACACCCATGGAGTAAAAATCGTCGCTACACCTGTAGATAAACTACCAATGTTATTGCTAAAATGAGGTCACTTGAGGGGGGATTCTGCTCTTCTGACACTTAAGGGCTCTGTATATGGAGTCTGCAAACTATTCTATGATGATCTGTTCTCCACAAGTCAAATAGCGCTCCTTCCCGCCTGAGTTTCGCCGTGTGTGGTGTACTGCCATGTTGAGCAGAAATTGTGGGACAAATTTTGGTGCCATTTTTACCAATTTCTCCTTGTGAAAATGTAAGATTTGGGGCTAAAACAAAATTTGTGGTAAAAATGTAATTAGTTTTTCTTCACTGCCCAATAGTATAAAATTATGTGACACATCTGTGTTGTCAATATGATCACTGCACCTCTAGATGTAAAATGATGTTACTTATAGATGGTTCTGCTATTCCGGCAAATCAGAGGCTCTGCCCATGTAACATGGCACCCACAAACCATTCCAGCAAAATTCGAACTCTAGTGTGGCGCTTGTTCCCTTCTGAGCTTTGCACTATGTCTCCAAAGTAGTTTTTAGCCACATATGGGGTATTGGCGTACTAAGGAGAAATAGCTTAACAAATTGTAACATTTATTTTCTCCTATTATCCCTTTTGAAAATTGAAAACATGGGGCAACAGTAACATTTTAGTGGGGAAAAAAAAAAAAAAAGGTAATTTTCCATTGACTCAGCACAATGTTATACAATTTGGTGAATCGTCTGAAGGTGAAAAATAAAATGCTCACTAAACTCTTGCTTGAATTCCATAAGGGATGTAGTTTTCAAAATGGGGTCACTTATGGGAGTTCTGCAATTTTGGCATGTCATGGCCTCTTCAATTGTGAAGTGGCATCTATTTCAGCCACTCCAGAAATTGGCGCTCCTTCCCATCCAAGCCTTGCCATGTGCCAAAATACTAGTTTTCCACCACATATGGGGTATCTGTGTACTCAGGAGAAATTGCACAACAAATTTTATGGTCCATTTTCTCCAGTTACCTTTGTGAAATTAGAAATTTGGGGTCTAAAATAAAATTCTTGTGAAAAAAGTAAAATATTAATTTTCCTCCTTCACATACAATTGGTGGAGAAAAGTTGAACATAATGGACTTTTTCAACCTATGTAACATTGCATTAATACCTGTGACGCACCTGAAGGGTTAGTAAACTTCTTCAACGTGGATTTGAGGCCTTTGAGAGGTGCAGTTTTTAGAATGCTGTCATTCTTGGTATTTTCTGCAATATATGCCTCTAAAAGTTACTTCAAATATGATGTGGTCCCTGAAAATAATTGTTTTGTAAATTGTTGGAAAAATTAGAAATTTCTGATAAACTTTTGAACCCTTCTAACTTCCTAGCAAAAAAAAAAAAATGTTTAAAAAATGATGCCGATATACATGTGGTGAATGTTACTGAATAATGATTTTGTGTAATAGAACCATCGGGTTTAACAGCACAAAAATTAAAAAGTTTGAAAATTGCAAAAAAAAAAAAAAAACCCCGCAGAAAAAATAAAAATAAAATATGGACCTAAATCTACCACTAACAAAGTACAATGTGTCACAAAAAAACCCTCAAAACCACTGGGATACGTTGAAGCGTTCTAGGGTTATTACCACATCAAGTGACATCGGTCAGAATTGTAAAATTTGGCCTGGTCAGGAAGGTGAAAACAGGCTCAGGAGTGAAGAGGTTAATCAACGGGGCATATAAGGGTCCCGTTACACATAGCGACGCACCAGCGATCCCGACAACGATACGACCTGGTAAGGATCGCTGGTGTGTCGCTAAATGGTCGCTAGTAAGCTGCCAAACAGGAAGATCTCTTCAGCGACGCAACAACGATCCGGCGATCCGTATGACGAACTCGCCGGTCGTTAGTACCTTGTCACACAGCAGCTTTTCAGACGATGCCCGCCTGCGTCCCTGAGTTCAGCGTCAAACACAGCAATGCGAGCACGATCAGCGCTATCCAAAGGGGGGGGAGCGGTCGCCGCTGCGTGTCACATGTAGCGAGATCGCTGGTGAGGTCGCTGTTACGTCACAAAATCGGTGACACATCAGCAATCTCGCTATGTAAGAAAGGGGCTTAACACAGAACTTCTCTGTGTGGGCAGCCATTGTTTGATTGGCCATCATCAGAGGAGAAAAAGCAAAAACCCACAGAGCTTATTGGCATGAAGATAAAATTCATAATTGTGGTATGGACCCACACAGAAGAAAAAGAATAACTGTTCCTGATTCAGCACCAATTGGAGGAGGTACTCAGTTTAAATTACTAGAATCCAGTCAAAGGTCCACTTTAAAATGAATGAAATATGGCTTTGACTTTCATTAAATTTGCTCCCCTGTAACATACCTAGAACAACTGGTGTTTTAAAACAATCAGATAATGTGCTTCCAACCCTTTGAACATTGTGTGAAAAAATAAAGCTTTTCTTTCATTTTAAATTTAAGACAAAATTGGGTCCAAAACCAATATTTGATTTTGTACATCTGCATTGTCTGATGTCATATTCATTCCTTCTGTGACCTTTTATAAAAGATTATTTAAAACCTGTTAATAATTAACCTGCGATTGAATCAAAGCCTACAGAGAAGTGAAGCCAGGAGGAAATGTCCCCTCATTGCACACAAAGATGAACCTGAAATGCTATCATGTACGTTACACGAACAACTACCAGACACTAATAACATAAGGAGACCATATAGGTGTACTAATTTTGGTATTTCAACTTGCAGTATATTAGTTTCAGGTAAATCCAAAATATTTGGACGGGGATACAATTTTCATAATTTAGCCACTGTACACCTGTCCATTGGATGTGAAACAAAGTCATGAAGCTGCAATGAAGTGTCGACTTTCAAAATTGAATAAAGAAGTTAGAACCAAAATATTGTATTACCTATTCTGAAAATACAGCCAAGTTTTACATAGCCTCTAGATTTTTAGAGGCGAAAAAGTAATTGGACCAATTAATATAATTATAGGAATTAAGTTTAATACTTGAATGCAAATACATTGTAGTAGTTGACTGGCTAAAATCTGGAAATAAGGGACATCGCCAAATGCTGAGTTTTCACCATTTAATAGGACCTGACTTGATAAAAAAAAAAGTTAAATACCTTACAAAAAATCATGAGCTCCCCTGAGCTCCTGGTAAGCTTTTCCAATTCAAGCTCTGCCTTTCTGTTGCAGAGATATTCACAATTTGTTTCTTCTGGAGTGCAATATGTGAAACCTCTCCTTGCAGTCCAACTGGGTGTATCTTAACAGTCTTTTCTTGGGTCATCTCTCCCATATGCTGACAATCACAGCTTGGCAGCCTCTGAGACTGATAGACTGCTAGATAAGATGCTGAGAGCTAATTGGCAGCATCTGGGAGGGAGGGGTGAAATCAAACACCGCTATAGAAGACCATGACTAAATACCAATTAGGACAGCAAAGCAGAGATTTCACATTCTGCACTTCAGAAGAAACAAATTGAGAGTATCTAAGCAACAGTGTGACAGCACAAAACAGAAACGAGTGGCAGAATCAGGGGAGCTACAAGATTTTTACAAGTTAATCAACTCCATTTTTTTTGAGCAATTGACAAGTCCTCTTTAAGATAGTTAACAAGGTCTAAACTCTAGCCATGTTCAGCTACTGCTTGTTTCAGAATTAACTTATGTCTTCAATGAATACAAATCTAGATGAAATCGGGGTGAGATCGGGTGACTGAATTAACCATTTAAAAATATTACTGGACCTTAAGATGTTCCACAGATTTCATATTTAACTCTGCTCTCTATCCACAGTCACATCAACAGTAGGCAGCAGTGACCCAGTTTTATTGGCAGCCACATATGCCCATGTCTTAACACGGCCTCCACCATATTTAACATATGACGTGGAATACCTGAGACCATGGGTCCTTCCTTTCCTTCTTCATACTGCTCCCAGCTCCTCATAATGTTCTACTACAAAATAATATTTGGTTTCATCATCCATCTTTTGATCCAGACAGGACGCCTTTTTAATGTTTTCTAATTTAATGTTTTCTTTTTTTAATGTTTTGCAGGTTTGACGTTGCGTATTTATGCAGCGTCAAACCTGCAGCGGCCAGAAGTTACAGCATGAGCATAGTGGATGGGATTTCAAGAAACTCCATGTCCACTTCGTGTACACAGATGCTTGTACATGTGGCATCTCTTTCCAGACTGCAGCATGTCAATTTCTCTTGCGGAGACGCCAATAGACTGCGTTCAGTAGACTGCAGTGCTTTGGATGCAGTGAACATGCGCTGCGTCCATAGCGCTGCTAGTTCTAGATCATGGGCACCCGGCCTTATAGTGAAGTGCACATGCACTGAAGATTCATCCACTAATTGGCTTTCAAGATGAAACAAAGATGACATCACATGGCTATATCACTGTCACGCCATTCCGACATACTCACCTGGCCATCGCTCCCACGCCGCAGCCCCTCGCCGCCCGACAGCCACGGCGGTCACCTCTGACAGGCGCGCGGCCGACGGTGTCTTTGCATGCAATTTGCATGCGCCATAGGCCGTGGCCGCGCCTCCCTTCTGCTTCTTGTGCTCTGGCTATGCCCTGACCCGGAAGCACTCCCTAACCAATGGCAGACCAGACAGGGGCATATCAGGCCGCTTCCCCCTGAGGGAGGCGCCTGATCGTTGTGTTTCCTAGCACACTGGGCCTCGCTTCTTCGTGTGCTCTCTGCAGTCTCAGTCTCATTCTCGTGTGCTCCCTGCAGCAGCCTGACAGTCCTGCTATCCGTGTCCCCTGCTGTACTCCGCAGTCCGTCCTACTCCAGTCCTGCCTCCGGTGTTCCTGTTCCATCTGGTTCCAGTCCTTCCGTCCTACTCCAGTCCTGCCTCCGGTTTTCCTGTTCCATCCGGCTCCAGTCCATCCGTCCTACTCCAGTCCTGCCTCCGATGTTCCTGTTCCATCCCGCTCCAGTCCTTCCGTCCTCCTCCAGTGTTCCTGTTCCAATCCTGTCTCCTGTGTTCCTGCTCCAACCATCCCTCCACGTTCCAATCTACAGTCTTACTCCACTCCTGTCTCCTGTGTTCCAGCTCTGTCCATTCATCTACACTTCAGTCCCACACTCCTACTCCAGTCCATCCTGAGCCGCCCCTCTCGGTACCGGCTACCGTGATACTCGAACCCCTGGTCCTGCTCCTAACGGTCCCTGTATAGGGGTCGGTTCCACCTCGCAGCTCGTCCGGGGCCCCTCGGTGCCACGGCCCAGAGGGTCCACTCCTGGAGATTCCGGCTCCAGACCAGCCACGCTAACAATCACTTTATCATATAGACATATAATTTCCAAAACCAGCCAATGTAACAGCATGGCCATATTGTCAATATAACACACATATTAAGAGCTAAACGTGTGTCATTCATAATTTATAGCTTGATCTGAAATGTTACCCAAGAAACTAGCTGCTCACAGTGCAGATAATCCCAATCTCTAGCTAATAAACACAATCCTTCCCTATTATCATAGTAAGAGATAAGACACTGCGTACCCTTTTCATGTTCTGCAGGAAGGGGATCAACAAATATCTTAGCAACTGTTGCAGAATACACTATGTGTACAAAAATACTGGGACATGTCAATCATTGAGTTCAGGTATTTCATTCAATCCCAACGCTTCATTCTATAAAGCTCACTGAAGTTGAGAGTAGTTCTGTAATAGGGTGCTGCTATTGTAGCAAGTCAGTCTGAGGAATGACTTCGCTCCGAAGAGTGGAATGTCACGCCGCTGCCGCGCGCGCCACCGCTGCCCGCGCCCCGTCATACTCACCGGGTCCGGCGTGTCCCCGTCCTCTCTCCTCCTCCTGCAGCCGCATCTGCTTCCAGTCAGGCGCGCGCACATGCACACCGAACTCTGTGAGACCGGCCACCCTCCCGGTTCACTATAGGCTCTGACCCGGAAACACCACCGCACTTGCCCTAATCTGGCCGCCTCTTCCTTCTGGCGTTGCCTGATTGTCACTTGTGTTTAGCGAGTGATCCTGGCCCCACACCTGCCTACTTTCTCCGTCCTTCCTGCCGCGCTACCCTGCTTCCTATCACGTCCGTCCTGTCTAACTTGCTCCTTTGTGTCTCTCCCAGTGCTCGCCTTCTCATGTCCACTTCCAGCCTGAGTTCCTGTGTCTCCATCCAGCCCATGTCTCTTTGTTCCAGCCGTGCCTGCCAGCCCGTGTCTCTATGTTCCAGCCGTGCCAGCCTGTGTCTCTGTCCCCTCCGTCTGCCGTGGTTCCTGCCTTGCACGTCCGTCCGTCTGCCTCTCTAGTCTCCTGCTGTGTCTCCTCTGTCCTCCTCAGGTACTGGCTGCGTTTTTTAGGTCAAGATTATCTAGACACATGATAAAATCCACCCCCTCCAAAAAAAAAAAACATGTCTATATAAAAGTAGGTGTCTGCCAGAACTATACCACAACTATAGAGACAGCCTGGAGAGCAGACAGACTGCAAAAGACACGATTTGAAATTCCATCTTTAGTGGCAAGAATGTGAGTATTATTACATCTAATGTATGCCTGTCCTTTTAAATTGTATATGTACTAATGCTTTGTATTATTTTTTCATGCAGTATGTCTTCGAAATCGGAATATTCACCATCCCGGCAGGAACTGGCGCAAGCAGATCGTGAGGTGATTATTTTCGTGCGTTTGGTAAGTATATCTGCTGCTTCTCAAATATCTAACATTTTTTTTTTTTTTTTTCAGACATCGTCATCTTCAGCGGACGCGACTAGTGAGGGCGAACAGCATGAGCAGCCAAGCCAAGTCCCGGTGGTGATACGGAATGTAAGTATCAAATGATTTGTAATGTCCTTTATTTTTTATCTTCTATCTTTCCTCTTTTTCTGGATTTTTTTTTAACTTTTATTCACACAAAATTCAAATATTATAATGAATGCTTTTTCTCTAGGTTCCACAATGGGATGAAGACGTCTACCTGGATAATGAGCACCTTATCCGCCTGGTCCAGGAGCGTGCCCCGATGTGGGACAGCCATGACCAGCTGTACAAGGACAATGTGGTGACCCAGCGGCTATGGAATGAGGTGGCCGCAGCAATGATGGATGGCTGGGACAGCGCCCCTGCAACCTCCAAAAAGGCGTTTAGTAAGTATTTCCCTCCTCTGTTATGCCGCAGTGACTATTGTCCTTGATGGCACTGTTGGGTTTCCTGCTAGATATATTCTAGCAGGAAACCCAACAGTGTCATCTGGCTCAACAGTGACTGCTTTGGGTATTGTATTGCTGTATTGTACCGCATCGACTCTTGTCGATGATGGCACTGTTGGGTTTCCTGCTAGATATAGCAGGAAACCCAACAGTGTCATCTGGCTCAACAGTGACTGCTTTGGGTATTGCATTGCTGTATTGTGCCGCATTGACTCTTGTTCATGATGGCACTGTTGGGTTTAATGATAGCATATATTGTGCATCATACACAATTGTTAAATGTTGTTTGTTTTTCCAACAGCGAACAAATTCCGAACACGTTGGCGCTCGATCAAGAACCACTTCAACGCTGATGTTCGTGCTGAGGGGCAGGGTCGCAGTGGTTCAGCGACAAGGACCAGAACAAAATACCGGTACTATCAAGCTTTGCAGTTCCTAAGACCGGTCCTTGCCACCAGAGCGTAAGTATTATAATTTTTTGGTTTTTATTAATCTGTGTTTTTCTATTCTACAGCTGATGCTTCTTGTAAATGCATGATAGTAATGTTTTTCCTTTCTTCCACAGCACCTGGAGCAGCACCCTGCAACCTGCCCCTGGAGCGGTCCTTCATCGGACGACCTCGGACCCGTCTCAGCCATCCGACAGCCAGGAAGCATCTTGCATGTCTGCAACACGGACAGCTGCTGAACAGGAAGCTGGTCAATCAGGTGTTTCCCTGTCCCAGGTCTCTGCCACTGGTTATGCGGGCACTACCCGCCAGCGGCAGAGGGCCTTGGACAGGAATGTCTTGCCCGAGTTTATGCACTTGAGCGAGGCCTTTAATGCCAGCCTCAAGTCGCTGTCAGACAGAGTGGAAAGCGGTTTGTCACTCATGGAACGTGGTTTTAACCACATGGAACACCGCTTCCACTCTGTCGAACAGCGTCTTGACAATCTGGAGGCCGACCTCAATAGACCAGCGCTCCATTTTTTTAGTAAAATTGAAAAGGGCATGGCGGAACACCTTAGTCCTGAGCAACAGCTGAGTGTGCTGCAGGCCTGCAACAATGCTTTCTTGCTGGCTATGCAGCAAAATCGGTACGGGCAGCAGTCAGTGGTGTCATTTCCAACTGTGCCACCATTGACTCGCTTCACCTCACTACCGACTTGTGCTGCATACCACTGCATGGACACCTCTATTCAAAGTCAGGACACCCACCGTTACACCACCACAAGTGTGAGTGCAGCTGGTCACTTAACCGACACCACCATGGCAAGCGCTGCTCCTGTCTGGAGCACCACCGCCACCCCCATGCATGCTTGGAGCACAGCCACCGTGACCACTGCTCAAACATGGAACAGCCCTGCCGCCAACACTATAACATGTACTAGCCCTGCCACCACCACTCCGCAAACCTGGACCATCACTGCCGCCACCATTCCTCCTGCAAGGACGAGCACTGCCACCGCCACCACAGAGCATCAGCAGTCACAGCAGCAGCACCCACAGCAACAGCAGCAGACGGGGGACCCACATTCCTTATTTGCCCCAAGTTCCAGGCGGGGCCAACAATCAAGGCAGGCATGGGGCCCAAGGAGGTCCAGGCAGGCCAGTTTAAGGAGACAAAAAACAGTTAGCACCACTGTCGCTGAACCTCTGTCCTCTCCTCCTAGTGTGTCTAGCTCCATTCCCATCACTGGCCTCCCTTCCCCCACAAGGTTTGTTGCCCCTTCCCCTAGAATACCTTCATCCACGATAAGCTGTTCATCTTCACTGCACACCCTCAACTTGCAACCATCTGCCACCAAACGCAGAAAAAAATAAAGTTTGTTAAAAATAAATTTAAATTTCTGGCTTACCATAACAAAGTTTGATTAATATTTTTTGCGCCACCTATACACACTGCGCCGTACACACAATGCGCCTTAAACTTTGCACGGTATCATAAAAAGTGTTTTGAGGATGGGCTGTTTTTACCATCCTCATTTCACTTATTGTGATACTAGGCCAGGGGGATTATAGATATACCTTGTAATTAACAACATACTCTTACTGTGTGTTGAATCAACTGATGGGTAAAATACACGTAATATGGCCAATACCCAGGCCTAGTATCATAACTATTTATCAATCATGGGCAGGTGAATACACATGGGAAGTTGTTTATTTTACTGGAGTGTAAAAAGACATAGTGCACTCGGTACAGGTAACAAAACATGGTTTTTTTTGTAACATACACACACGAAAACATTTTTACACCATTTCATCTTGCCAGTGCACCTGTCCTACATCAGAGATAAAGTAGGCCGCAAATTGGTCCCTCATTTGGCCAACTTCAATGGATGACCTGAGAGCATCATCGAGCTCAAAGGTCGGGTGCTCTTTAGTCATCACAAAATTATGTAGAACCACACACGCCTTCACCACCTCATCCACTGTTTCAAGTTTAAGATTAATGGCTGTGCCGAGAATTCGCCATCTGGAGACAAGAATCCCAAAAGCACACTCTACAGTTCTTCTGGCCCTGGTCAGCCTGTAATTAAAGATTTTTTTGGTGTGGTCCAAGTCACGGCTGGAGTAGGCTTTCAGTACGTTTGCGCACATTTGAAAAGCCTCATCCCCAACCATTACAAAGGGCAGTGGCGGAGCTTCGGTGTGGGGAAGAGGCCGTGGCATAGGGAAATTAAATTGGTTGCCATACAACCTCCGGCCCATGTCTGAGTTTTTAAAAGCATGGGAGTCATTACCACGGCCAAATGCTCCAATGTCCACTGCTACAAACATACATCCGGCATCCGCAATGGCCATGAGTACTGTTGAAAAGTACTTTTTGTAATTATAGTACTCTGATCCAGTTCTTTTGGGTTTGATGATCCGTATGTGTTTACCATCAACAGCTCCCAAACAGTTGGGGAAATTGCAGACTGTCCAGAATTTGTCAGCAATTTCCATCCACTTTTCAGCGGTGGGCAGGGGCATAAATTCTGGACAAAGAACATTCCAGAGAGCCCGGCAGGTGTCCGCAACAATTCCAGACAAGGTGGAGATTCCAATACGATACTGGAAGTGTAGTGAAGATAGGGTCTCCCCAGTCGCCAGAATTCTGCGAAACAGAGAAAGAAGTAAAATTAATATTTCTGTATATGGTTTTTTTAACACAAAATAAAAAATTAGTACATTCATGAAAAATAATTAGGCCAGGTTTTGAATAGTACATGTTAAAAAAAAAAAAAAAAAAAAAAAAGCAGCCACACCCCCTTGGTTTTTAATTATTACGTACCGTAATGTGACGAGGAGCCGTTCCTCAGGAGGAATGCTGTGTGTCCTGTCTCCGGATGGATTCTTGGACACAAGCAAGCAAATCCCTGAAGCTTTCTTGGGACATATAATCTGTAAATTTATCCGGGTTCGCCTGTAGCTCGCTGTAGAGGGTGTGGTACGCCCCACGGCTCTCCCGGAGATCAACAATCGGATGTATCCACAAACGCCGCCGCTTCCGTCTTCGCTGTCTCTCTCTCTTCCTTTGTTCATGGCAAGCAACTGCATATGCCCTAGCCATCGCGATGTCCAAATCCAAGTTGAAGTGAAAACTCTTCCAGCGCAGATCCATGTTGACAAGAGAAAAATCAAGCAAATGTGAAGAATACGGCTGTAGACAGGGTCTATGTATTACCATACCACACCGCCACTGATGTCCCATCGGTGGTGTGTGTTGCAAGATTGTTATCTATTTTTTTTTTTTGGTGAAGACAAACACTGTGCAAAAAATGCAAACGCATAGAAAACGCATGCAAATGCTGCGGTTTTTTTGCTTCATGCGCACGAAAATGCTGCAAAAAAATGCAGCGTTTGTATGCGTTTTTTTAATGCGTTTGTGTGCGCAAAAAACGCAGCGCAAAAAAACGCAAGTGTGAAAGTAGCCTTACAGAGACATTTTGGACATTGCATTGGTTTGCTTCAAACTTTGGGGGAACAGTTTAGGGAAGGCCCTTTTCTCTTCCTGCATGATTATGGCTTAGTGCACAAAGCAAGTGGGTCGCCCTCCCAGGGCCGTGGGGAACTCGGTACCGGGCCGGTATCAGTGGGATGTGTCACAGCAGCGGTGACCCGGACCATGGCCCTGGGCGCCCAAGTAATAGGAAGATGTGAATGGTGGAATGTAGTTAGATGAATAGTTTGTGACGCCACCTGTGGTGTTCGGCAAAGGAGGTGTTAAGCCGACGCTGCAGACAGATCCTCCGGGCAGATGGCGTGGTGCAGCAATGATGTTATAGCCCTCCACAGGCACGGCTGTTGTCCCAGGGCAGTGTAGATGTGGAGACACTTAGATAGTGTAGTGTCCGGCGCAGGGGATGTAGCAGTGCCAGGCAGACGGACGCAGGAAGGAATCGAGGACACCAGGGCATGTAGTTCCATAGCTTTACTCACAGTCTGTAGTGCCCGCTTCTGTGCCGTGTCCTCCGGGTCAGGGACTCAGTCAACCTCCAGGCAAGATGGAATGCTCCCTTCCACGCTCCGCCAACTTATGTGCCTTTTCTGAACGTTTCCTCTATAGCGCCTTTAAGTGTGAAGATCTCCTAGTACTGTGTTACACTGGAGTTCCTCCTGACAGATGTTCACAAGAACTCTACTTGCACGGCAGACAGCTGTAGCCTGCTTCGGGGACTCTCTACTCCTAAGTCCCAGCTCTCTATCCGTGTTGCTGTTGTGCCCTCAAGTCTTAGATGGGAGTAGAGCATTTACAACCCACTACTCCACCGGTGTCTGCTGCAGAACCATTAGTGTCCACACAACCTCGAGGACCGGGCCCTGGCCTTGCGCTTAGAACTTCTAGGCAGGGTTCTTCCTCTAACCCACGTCCTCTGTGTTCCCTTTTACTCCTACGTTCCGTACTTGTCTTTTCCCTTCTATGGAAGCTCAGGCTTCGGTTCAATGTCCTTCACCTTCTTTCCTTTCCCGTGCCAGCTGGCTCAGATCACTGAGGCAGCTGCAGCATTCCTTCCTCCATCCCTCTTCCAGGGATCCCCACTCCTCCCGAGTGGCTTCCTCTCTCCTACTCAACCTCTGAACTCAATCCTGGAACTGTCCCGCATAATATATATATATATATATATATATATATATATATATATATATATATATATATATATATATATATATATATATATATATATATATATATATATATATATTCTGAACTCCACCCACCTCCCAGCACATCTAGTGTTCCAAGCAGGGAACCACCAAAGGTGCTCTGCTTCCCTCTAAGCAAGGAGCCGCAATGTGGTTTTGCTGAACTACTCTATTGTGTGGGGTGCGAGTGTTGGAGCGTGGTCAGGAGCCCCCAACCTACCTGGATGGTGGGGCACCACACCTTAGGAGGTGTAGTACCTCCGTGGCGACTGAGCCTCAGGGGCGCCACACAAGCTCCATAAAGGTAATGTTGCCCGAGGTTGATGTTGAAGAACTTTATTGGTCCACACTGACCTCAACCCCATCAAATACTTTTGGAGTGATCTAGAATGAATATTGCGAGCTTGACCTTCTTATCAAAGATCAATATTCTGACTTCACAAATTCTCTTTTGAATGAATTGGCAAAAATTCCCACAGACACACTACAAGAACTCGGACAAAGCCTTCTCAGAAAGGGAGAAGCTGTTTAGCTGCAAAGGGAAACATCAGTTCCATTATTACTGTATTTGCCTATGGATTTAGAGTGGGATATCATAAAAGCCATTGTAAAGTCTAATATGTAGGTGTCCGTATACTTTTGAAATGTAATGTATATTGCAATTAAGCATTGCCATTATGACTGAGAAATCTTTACTTATATTTTTCCATTGATTATCCCAACAGCCATATATATTTTATTATTACTTTAATCTAATTGTGTAAAATTCTACAATATGCTCCCCCATCTTTGTATATGCTCCCCCATCCTGCCGACGTCGCTGTTCAACTCAGACAAAAAAAAAACAAAACAATTTACATACCTTCCTTCCTCTCCCCCGCCGCGCCGCGTTCTGAGGCCAGCAGCCGACTTCAGCATCCAAGCGATGGGTGCGCATGACGTGTATGCAGACGTCAGCTGCTGGCCCCTCTGCTACCAGCGTGTACTGCTACGCATGGACCCAACAAGTTCGTGCGCTGCAATACACTTCAGATGGATGTACAGTATGTCCGAGGATAAATGTGGATATAGGAGCATAGCAAGGCACGTGAACCTGGCGTCTCCACCTTCAGGAGTAATGAGGGACAGACTAGAACACCCCTAGTTCTAGGGACCTGGTTAGCGCCAACAGTCCAAGGCACTGAGTGACAGGTAGATCTGTATGTTCTGTATTATTACAGTAGAGCTCGACCACCTAAACGTAGCAACCCTTGCCCTAAAAGGTAATTGCAACTGCTCCGCACACAGGTGACAAATGCTGAAGCCTAGCAATAATGGGCAAAAACGGGAATTACCGGGACATAATAAAAAGAGGACCTTCTCTTTGTCAGCACTGAATGCAGGATTGAATCAGACAGAATTGACTTTGTGACAATACCAGTCTGCCAAAAACAAGCCTGGTTTTCACTAGATCAGCAGTGGGGAATTCTGTACAAACTTAGAGGTTTTCTTGGTCCCACAACATAATAGTTATTTGCTCATAGCTAATGTTTATAGTGCTTCAGCAGAGAAATCAAATAACTCCTTACCAAATTTGTTACGGTACTCTATTATCTAGCATGTTAATTAAGATACCTAAGAACCAGACAAGGCTATGTGCGCACATTGGTTTCTTCTGCCGGAGAATCTGTTGTAAATGCTCAGTGATGGCAAGAAAAAAAGCTCATTAAAATAAGGACTTTTTTTTTTAACGTCATTGTGCATGGGTTCTTTTTTTACATTCATTTGAATGGGTGAAAAGAAACCATTGACAAAATGGTGAAAAAAAACTGACATGTGACATTTGAAAAAAACGATTTGATGGTTCAAATATGCAAGAAAAAAAAAAAAAAAAAAAAAGCAGCGTGTGCACGAGATTTCAAAATCTAAATCACTTTGCTGATACTGTAAAACACAACTTTTTCTCCTGTGGCAAAAACTTGACAAAAAGAGAAGCATGTGAACAAACCCTACGTACATCATTTGAACAGCTTCATTCTGCAGTTGTACAGTACAATTTGTATATTGTGGCTTCACTTCAAAATTAACAAGATCTAAGACAGCAAAGATATATAGGTAAAAACTAAAAGAATAAGAAAGCTAATTAAGAAGAGACATTTTTATGGGGTGTTACAAATGAGTGCCTCAGCAAAACAAGAATCAGCATTCAATAACTGTAGTAAAGGAAGATACACAAATTAGTTCTTGTCTGGCCTTCGGGCACAATTCTGAAGTCGATCTATGTGACAGCAGACTTATGAATCCTTACAGCATGCGCACTGTGCGATGTGAGGATTTTCCAGTGTCGGCAGCGGGCGTGTGGCTGCAAGTATGCTATTTATATACTGTACATGCAGTCACCTGCCGACTAGACATGAGCAGCCTCACTCAATGCAAGTGTATTGAAGCTAGACAAGTCTAGTCAGAATGTGGTCGAAAGTGTGCAAATTGCATGCGGTCACATGACCGCCCGCTCCTGGCTCCTGTGAGGATTTGTAAGTGTGACTGCAGACTTGTACCCTAAGGCTGGCCAATCTCATTAAACTAATTCTAGATTGCTTAGCATAAAATTATAATATTGTAACTATTCAGCAAGCCTAAAAACAGTCTCCTCCCTAACCTCAAGGGCAGAAACTACCAATTCCTCCTCACCCAACAGCACAGAAATGCTGTAGGAGTGCCAAAATTGTTTTATCTAGCCGAATTTTCAGATATCCAGCAATTATCCTTAGTTCTGAATCCTCCCTAATTTCTTCAGTATGAAGAGGTTACTTGTATAAAAGCAAAACTGCTAGTTCATGTTACTCTTTTATAAGATTTTACCACTAAAAAAATACCAACAAGTCATACTATTTCAGCTCTTATTGCTTTCTATTTTTATTAGCAAGACGACACAAGTCAAAACCTAATAACAACTCCAACCTTTATCAATACAGACATAACACATTCCTTAGACCTTTCCAAGCAATAAACAGACACAATGGCAAAAAGTGTTAACAAATTAACATCACATAAAAGGAAACAAAAAAAGGCCAATGACAGTCAGAAATTTAACATTTTTCTCCTATAAGTGAATGACCTATGCTATTTTAACAGAATGCTAGGCCTAAGATTCAATCTCTGCCCAAAAGAAGGAGAATTTTTTTCAGGAAACGTTAGAGATTATTTCCCCACTCTCTTGTACTAAGACTGGATCCTCTTTTTGATGAAAAGATGTGTATAGAAAAGGGAACTCAGAACAGTGATGTGAACAGGTCTGAAACATTCTAAGAATTATTGATATTTCCAGAAACGGCACCGCTTGAGCGTGATATTATAGCACACACACATTTAATTGAATAGGACTGAGCTGCAATACCAGATACAGACCAGACCATATACAAAAGTGGCGCTGTCTCAGAAATCAATGAAGACCGTAACTCTGGCATTTTGATTTTATTTTTTTCCTTATGCCATTTACTGTTCAGATTAATTTGATATATCGGACTTTTACGAGCGCAGCGATACCAATATGTGTATATTTTTTATTTTCTTTTAATTGTTTTAATTTTTAATGGAGAAAAAGGGTGTGATTTCATTTTTTAAAATTTTTTCAGATACTTAAAAAAATATACTCTTCACTGTATTTAATAGTCCCCTTAGGAGACTTGAAGCTGCGATGTATAGCATAAATCAAGATCTCCGATGAATGCCGGCCACAGGCCAAAGTTGACAGAGGCATCTTACTGACAGGCATGGGCGTCATCAGCAGACCCCCAGCTGTCATGACAACTCATCAGCACCTTGGGATCATGAGACAGGGGTGATAGTGGGTGGGATAAATGACGCAAATGTGTCTGCTGCGTGCTAAATCCCGCTATCAGAGATTTAACTGGTTAACATCATGTGCGGAGAAAGATGTGAGCTCGGCATGCAAGCCCACATAAAAGGAAAGGATATGACCTCCGACGTGAATATACGTCAAAGATCGTGAAGGGGTCAAAGGGATTGTCCACTGCTCGGACAACCCATTCTCATTCGTCATGTTTGCCCTGTAAAATTTAAGCCAAACCTCTGTTTAAATATGCTCCTTCATGGTATTGGTGCCTTCAGGTTGAATCGACAATAAACATTTTCCAATAAGGACAAGGAAAATCATTGCAGGAACAGGTGTGTCCAAACTTTTGACCGGTAGTGTACATGGCTGACAAAACATAGAACTGTGACGGTACACGGTGCAAATCAGATTTACGGAGGTACTATACTATGTGTATAGTGGCCAGTTATTAAGCACAGGAAGAAGAGTAAGTTGCACCGTTCATGTAGTGTTGGCCCTGCAATTCAACATCAATAAGGTCACAAGCATAACGGTGCTCATGTAGAGACCCAACAGTTTTTTTTTACTTTAAGAAAAGTAGTCCCCAAACCTTTCATACTTGTAAAATAAACAGTGCTGTTTCTACACCTCAGCTCCAGTCTGTCTTATACTGAATGCAGGGGTAACGTTGCCATGGCTCGGTTTGAGGATTCGATCCAGTGACCTCTGGCTCCGTGGTTGGTTCTCCTTTCTGCTGAGCTATTGTGCTTTGTTATGAACACGTCCACAGACTCACATGGGTTTCGGTAGAAGGAAAGGACTTACAAAGAGAAATTTCGTACCTGCACCCGACTGGACCCCGTACAAACTAGGAAAGTCCTTAACTACACAACTAAAAACACCTCTTCAGACCTGGCTCCCTAAAAGGCCACCGAGGAGTTTATCGTACCTCCTAAGGAACCAGAGGGTAGGCTGTAACACATATCCTACCAAAAGGTAAAGGAGAGCGTGCAGGGAGAAACAAGAACTCCAGGTAAGGAACTAAACACGCTCACAAAGGATAGACAGGGTAAAATACAGAAAACCAAAAAAATAAAAAAAATAAATGAACTAAACGAAAAACCTCCCAGACCTCCAAACGTAAAACAAAGTGGGAAGGAGAACTCACAGGTCAGACTGCAGAAAAAGCAACTGGGTTCTTCAGGCAAGATAATTCTCAGTTAAGGAGCTGGAACTCTTAACACCATACATAGAAGTATAGCCAGCAAAGAAAGTAAAGTCAGTGAGAGTTTAATATTATATGAATCCCATCCATATAATATGTGATAGGATAGAACCAAAAGAAAAAAAAATAGAAAAACCTGAAATGAAGCAAACCAAGAAAAAGGAAAGCAATGACAAAAGAGTCATCAGCATTTGGACAGAGACAAATTCAGCTGTAACTCAACAGACAGGGAACCAAACCACACATCAAAATTTCACAGGGAGAGTCACGATACCGAGCGATGACACCCTTTTATTCAATGTCCTTATGTTGATGGTTCCTATTGCCTTTATTTTTCCTTTCTGGGTTTGCTCTTCTTCAGGTGTTTCCCATTGTCCCGTTTTGGTTGCCCTTTCACATTCTGGGTTGCACTATATATATTCTCCCTTCGCTACACTTCCTTGCTGGCTATACTTCTAAGAGGATTAGTGGGTCGCCCTCCCAGGGCTGTGGGGTACTCGGTACCGGGCCCTACGAGCTTCACTGGGAGATGTCACGGCAGCTGTGATCCTGGGCTCCCATTGTAAAAGGGGGGTTGTTTCAGTGTGCTTGTGGTAGTGAAAGTTTATAAATGATTTTTGACGCCACCTGTGGTGTTCAGCAATGAAGATGTAAGCCGACGCTGCAGACAGATCCTCTGGGACAGATGGTGTGGTGCAGCAGTGATGTTATAGCCCTCCACAGGCAGGGCTGGAGTCCCAGGGCAGTGTAGGTGAGGTGACAGATGGTGTAGTGTCAGGCGCAGAGGGTGCAGCAGTGCTGGGCAGGTTCTCGCAGGAATGAGTGGAGGACACCAGGGAATGTAGTTCCAAAGCCAGTCTGTTGTACAAACAGGTGCCTGCCTCTGTGCCGTGTCCTCCGGGCCAGGGACTCAGTCAACCTTCCGGCCAGATGGAATACTCCTTTCCAACACTCCGCCACTATGTGCCTTGCTGAACGTCTCCTCTTAAAGCCTTTAAGTGAAGTACTCCTAGTACTGAGTTACACTTGAGTTCCTCCTGTCCGATGATCCTATGAACTCTACTTGTAAGGCAGACAGCTGTAACCTGCTTCGGGGACTCCTTGCTACTAAGTCCCGGCTCACTATCCAGTTGCTGTGGTGCCCCCCAAGTCTTGTGTGGGAATAAAGTGGTCACTACTTCTATTCCTCCGGTGTCTGCTGCAGGACCATTAGTATCCATACAACCTCGGGGACCGGGCCCCGGCCTTGCGCTTAGAACTTCTACGAAGGGTGCTCTTCTAACCCACGTCCTCTGTTACTCCTCACGTTCCGTACTAATCTTTCCTTCTATGGAGAATCAGGCTTTCAGTATACGTTGCTCTTTCTCTTCCTCTCCCGTGCCAGCAGACCCAGATCACTGGGGTCTGCTGCAGCACCTCCATCCTTCCATCCCTCTCTCCGGGGATCTTCTCTCCAACTCTCTAACCAACTGACCTCTAATCCTAAACCCTTCCTACTCCTTGTAATGTAAACGAACTCCACCCACCTCCCAGCACGTTTTATGTTCCAAGCAGGGAGCCACCAATGGGTGCTTTGCTATACTCCAAGCAGGGAGCCGCCGAAGGTGCTTTGCTACACTACTTTGTGGTGTGGGGTGCAGGTGTTGGAGTGTGGTCAGGAGTCTCCAGCTTACCTGGACGGTGGGATACTGCACCTCAGGAGGAGGTGCAGTACCTCTGTGGCGACTGAGCCTAAGGGGCGCCACATTAGAGTTAAGGAGTTCCAGCTCTTCAGGAGCTACGGAGTTACATGCTAGGTAAACGCCGTGTGTATTTTTGCTGTTTGTCTGCCTTCCCAGCCATTTTTCTTCCTCCTCAGTTAGGATGGTGGGAGATTATTTTTGTTTCATTTACTATTCTCTTTAGTTGTCCTAATTTTCCTTTGTGCGCATACTTTAAGTTTCCACACCCTGGGTCCTCGTATCTTTCTGCATACTTTCCCTCTCCTGGTTAGCTGTCCACAGCAGCCTCCCCTCTGGTTCCTCAGGAGGTACGTGAAATCAATCATCGGCCTTTTAGGGAGCCAGGTCCAAAGTGGTGTTTTTAGTTGTGCGTCTAAGGATTGTCTAGTTTGTACAGGAACCACTAGGGCATGGGTGCGCTCTGTGTTGTAGTCTATATCATTCCCATTATCAGTGCTTGAGTTACGTGCATAAAACGTCCAGTCAACAGCGCACATCAATGATGTAGCCAATCACTAAGCTCAGTGGCTTTTGCAGTCTACATCAAGAGAGCTGCTCATCTCAGTGAATTGCAGCCGTGGTGATTTGCCCATTACAGTCAAAGCAGAGACCAAAGCAGTGGCAGAGAGCAGATGATGGACATGGGGAGGGTTAGTACCATGTTGTGTTACTTTACAAGTATAAAACCATTCAGGGACCACTTTTTTATAGTGGAAAGTTCTGTAAAAGTCTTTAATTGTAATAGTATAACATAGTTGAACTTAGTGCAAGCTGTGCTCATGCTAAGTCCATTTATATAAAAGAAGTACATGTAGAAATTCCACTGAAATACCATCTACCAAGAAAAACCTGTTACTCAAGTGAAAGCAATGTGACTAAATGACTGCATAGGAGAAGTATCAAGCAAACTATTTGTCTAGAACTTCCAACATCAATTCAGCTGCATATACGTTGCTGTTAAAGCAAAGGCCAATAAACAAACAAAACAAAAAAAAAAAAATCACATGCAGAGTTTAAAAGGCAAATCTGATTACAATGTAATAAAAAAGGAGGCGTCTGATACAAGTATTCTGTGCACCTCTATTTCTGCCACAGCAAAGCCCTGCTGATGTACCTTAGCTCACTCGATTAATACATAATTCCAATAATCAAAGCCAGCATGTTCATTTCCTATTTGTTGTGGGCAGTCTGATAATCCAATATGTTAAGGTATACGGACACAAATGGATTTCAAATGAGAAAAAAGCTATCGCTAATAATCTATTCTTTCCCTCCACTTTTCCCATCCAAGGAGATAACATGAAAAATGGGACAGGATGACCAAGAATACGCAGATCACATCACTAAAGAAAGCTTGTTCATACACTTAAGGGCCTGTCACACTAAGCGATATCGCTATCTCTGATACTTACCTCCGACTGCTCCCCCGCTGGTTATCGCTGATTGCGCGAGAACGTCCTGAACCGTTTCTCGTCACCTTCCTGCTGTGACGACGAGCGACGCGTGGACGCGGGCGGGAGGACGTCAGGATCGCCTCATCTGACAGGTAAGTAACGACCCCCGACTCCTGCGATGTCGCTGGTTAGATCTGCCTGTGTGGCAGCTCACTAGCGACCACTTCGATGTACCAGCGATCCTGACCGCGTCGTATCGCTGGTCGGGATCGCTGGTACATCGCTAAGTGTGACAGTACCTTTACATAAACCACATCCATCTCCCCTCTAAGAAAATCATTGGAAAATGGCAACCTCTGTACTAGGAAGGGCCACCGAAAGCCAATTATACTGACTGCAGTGCTGCAAAGTTACAAGGGGTAACAACCACTCCATTAGAAAAATCTTTGATCGTTTCCACTATTCTTCTTCAGTAGACATATGCAACAAATAAACTCAGTTTACTAACATACTTGTATTAAAAGGGAACAGTTAGGTCCAGAAATATTTGGACAGTGACAATCTTTGTGACATGGGCTCTGCATGCAGATACAATTGCAGTGTAGACTTTCAGGAATTGAACTAAAATATCCTGTGAAAAGTTTAGGAAGAGCAACCATTTTTCTACAAAGTCTCCCCATTTCGGGCTTCAAAGTAACTGGACAAATTAACTTTACCATAAATAAAATGATCATGTTTTAGATACTTTGTAGAGAATCCTTTGCAGGCAATGATTGGTGACGTCGACATCTTCCAGATCGCAGGCAAATGCTGGGTTTGCTCCTTTGTGGTGCTTTGCCAGGCCTTTACAGCAGAGGACTTCAGTTGTTGCTTGTTTGTTACTCTTTCTACCTTAAATTGTGTCTTAACCCCTTCATGACCGGAATTATTTTCGGCTTTGCGGTTTTCGTTTTTTTGCTCCCCTTCTTTCCAGAGCCATAGCTTTTATTTTTCAGTCAATATGGCCACGTGAGGGCTTGTTTTTTGCGGGACGAGTCGTACTTTTGAACTACACTATTGGTTTTAACATAGCATGTACTGGGAAACGGGAAAAAAATTCCAAGTAAGGTGAAATGGCAAAAAAAAAAAAAGTGCAATCCCACAGTTGTTTCTTAGTTTGCTTTTTTACTAGGTTCACTAAATGCTGAAACTGATCTGCCATTATTATTGTCCAGGTCATTACGAGTTTATAGACACCAAACATGTCTTGGTTCTTTTTTATCTAAGTGGTGAAAAAAGATTCCAAACTTTGTTTAAAAAAAAAAAAATTGCGCCATTTTCCAATACCCATAGCATCTCCATTTTTCGTGATCTCGGGTCAGGTGAGCGCTTATTTTTTGCCTGCCGAGCTGACGTTTTTAATGATACAATTTTGGCTTAGATACAATCTTTTGATCGCCCATTATTGCATTTTAATCCAATGTGGCAGCGCCCAAAAAAACGAAATTCTGGCGTTTTTACTTTTTTCTTGCTACGCCGTATAGCGATCAGGTTAATCCTTTTGTTTATTGATAGATCGGGCAATTCTGAATGCAGAAATACCAAATATGTGTATGCTTGATCTTTTTTATTGTTTTATTTTGAGTGGGCGAAAGGGGAGTGATTTGAACTTTTATTTATTTTTTTTATTTATATTTTTAAAAATATATATTTTTTTTTACTTTTGGCATGCTTCAATAGTCTCCAGGAGACCTCTGGTTGTCATGCCAACCCATCGGTGACACCCAATCACGTGACGCGGTCACCGATGGGCGGATTTCCGGCACGATTGCCGGAAGTGCATGTTAAATGCTGATGTCATCGTTTGAAAGTGGCATTTAACGGTTAATAGCCGCGGGTGGATCACAATTCCACCCGCAACTGTTCCAGGCACGTCAGCTGTTGTGCATTGAATGTACCCCCTTTTTCTATACTCAATGTTTTGAGGCTTTTATCTTGTATTTGTTGTCCCTATTTATATATACTTTTTTGCACTATTGCATTATACTGATTGAAATAAATTTTTGAAAAATTTTATGGTAAAAAGCTTCCACATTTTTTCGGTTCTTATGCTTTCAGACTGATAATTGTCCTGAACGACTGGTCGAGCTTCTTTATCAGAAACAGGGGAGAATAAAACCCCCTCCCCTGCTGCTGAACGGGTACCTCCATCAGTACCCTCTTTTGAAGTAGGAGTAACACCTGCTGTTCCTTCCAAGATCTGGGGGATGAGATCCTGAAGCTGTGCCGAGATTTTCTCTCAGGCCGGTTGGAAGTGGGACAGCCTTCCTCCTACCAGGGACAGCCCATCACTTGGAGGATTTTCGGCTCCTCATTGATGAACCCCCGAACATGAAACCCCTTTCTCCTTGGTTTCTTATCCTTACAGATACTCTGTTCCTTGCAAGGTCTACTCCTGTTATACCTTCTTCTACGAAAGGAACTTTTAAACTGGGGCAGGACACACTGGGAAAACCTTATTCTTGTTCGCTGCCTTGTCAAGTATATCGTCCAGGGCTTGACCAAAAACAATATTTCCCTTCACACGGGATAAGCCTAGTTTTGGACTTGGCATCTCCCGGCCAGCTTTTGAGCCATAGGGCTCTACGGGCAGCATTAGAGAGGTTTGCTGATCTTGCAGCTAACCTAACAGAGTCAGCTGAGGCATTGGTCAAAAAGGAAGCTGCTCCCTGCAACAGCAGAAGATCCACCAGGATCTTCTCACTTGGGGTGTTGTCTCTAAGATGGACATGGGAAAAATAGAAGTAGATCCAGCTCACTCACATGGCTTATTTAAAAATTAGCAAACTTTTATTGGATAATCCTTTAAAAATTCAAGATTACAAACAGACATCTCATATGGCACAGCATTGACGGGGTGGTGTGTAACGAGCCCATACGCGTTTTGAGCAACACGGCTCTTGAACACTGGTTAACTTGTGAGGGAGCTGGATCCACTTTTATTTTTCCCATTGCCTTGGATGCTGTGCAGCAGTAAGGAAGCTGTGCTCCTTCTCTTGCCTGGAATTACATCTCAGGGGTGAGCTGAAATTTTCAAATTTTTTTCTCTTAGATGGTCGCCAAGCTGCTGTAGCCACACCATCATTGATATTGCCGTGCAGGTTGCTGCTATTGCCGGCTTTAATCAGCCTGGCGATGACTCCCAGGCTTGTTTTAGGAAGACCTCTGCCTTCTTGTCCAAGGAATCCTGAGAGTCACTAGGTCTTCAAAGGGCAACGTAGATCTTTTAACCGACTTTACAACCGCTACTTCGATCTTTGATTTTTTCATTAACCGGAATGGAACGCCTCTTCCTCTGATCCAAGCCACCAAACAATGTCCTGAACTGTTTTGGTAGTTTTGGGATCAGATATGCCCATAGTGAACCTTATTGCCCTAACCAGCCTGTCAGTATCCTCAACTGGGAAGCAGGGCCTATCCCCAGTGTCCTCATCAGAAGAGGAAGATGACTCCGTCAGGTCCGAATCCTCCCCCTTGAACTCTACTGATTCTTCAGACTCTGACAACAGTGGTTCTGGCTTCCCTTCTTCTCTTTGCCCCATAGGCATTTTAAGGACTCCTGGACCTCCGATTTTATGATAGATTTCAGGTCCATAGCAAACCTAGGGGTTTGTTCTGTGACCGTCTGCTGTATACACCCAGGGCAGTGTCTCTTATTATAAGTGCTGGATAGATCCCGTTTGCACAGGGAACACTCCCTATTGTTGTGCTTTGAACTGCGTTTCAGGTGCCTTCCCTAGTAAAGGAATACACAGAGAAAGGGGGGCAAGTTTTAATACAGTGCACTTTCACAGAGATCACTCACCATTCAGCTAATTATTTTAAAGTACCAGAGGCTGAGCTGGTTCCTAAGAACGTCTCCCCCTGGAGGTGGGCTCTTTAGGCTGGTCCTGCTGCTTGTATGACTGCCACTGCGTACTTGCCGATTCTGCTGGCGGAGCTGAAAAGGCTCCTGTGTCGACTGCAGCAAAGATGGTGGTAGTGGTGGAGGCTGCTGCTGCGGTGGCGTCGGGCGACGCTGTGGCTGCAGCTCATCCATGATTCGGATGCACACAGTCAGTATTTTACATCAGTATTTGTAAGACAAAACCAGGAATGGGACAATCAGAGGTAAAGCCTAATAAAAACACATCACCACTTCTGAATTATCACTCACTCCTGGTTTTGGCTTAATTGCTGACCAAATACTGATCGTGTGAACGTGGCCTTAGTCCCATATACAATGATTGCAGCAGAGGTCCATTGTGCCCAACTATGCTGCATTCAATACAGGTCTGCGGAGCCTCAGGGTCCGAGAGACCCATCCTCAGGATTGTTAGGGGTCCCACCAGTCGGCTACCCCCATAACTTAGGAATAACCCTTCGAGGAAATCATAACTGACAAAAAAAATAGAAAGCTGGAAAATGTGACGCTCTAACTGCAACAAGTGCAATGAAGGGTGTTATATTGTGTCCCCACAGGGCTGTGATCTGATAGTTATTGTAGAGCAAACATCAGCCAATGCTCCAAGTGTAGCGAAGTAGTAGCACTCTGCCACTTCTAGGACCAGCGCTGCAGGCGATCAGTGACAGGAGAGATCGGTACCATCTACATTCCCACACTGAGACCCCAGCACCTGTCTGCACTCTGCAGAGCTGTGGGCGCCACATGAGACCCCGAGCTCTGATCACTAATACCCCCACAGTGACTGTGGAAATCGCACTTACTTTCCTCCACGTCCCCGCAACACCCGGCCACTGGTAGCGTGTCCATAAACTGAGAACCGCAAGACGTTTCCTAAAAGAAGGATCCGGCTAGTCTACACGGAGAAGCAGCTATTGTGCAGGGCTGCGATCAGCAGGGAGGACTGCGCCCACACTCCACGCTCACCCGTCCCACACCACGGAAGACTCGCTCTACTACTGCGACTCTGCCAGCTGTCACCCAGCCAACCTCCTAGCCCCGCCCACTCAGACAGTGACGATCAAGACCAGGCGGGGACCCCACACCCCACTGCGCATGTCTACAGAGATCCTGTCTGCTCTAATGCTGCGACACGTGACTGTGAAGTAGCGGGAAAATCCAGCTGACTGGCATCGACGTCCCAGAGAGAAGTCCTGCAAATACCGGGCGCAAAAAACGACATTACAAAAGCACCTCTCCCTCTCCTCATTGAGCCAGCAGTGAGTGAGAATTACCCACATAAAGTACATGAGGTACACCCCAAACAGGTAAAAGCCAGGGCAAATCCCATGGAGTATAGGAGTTTCCATAATCCACATTTTTTTCATGATTCAATTATAATGAATCCAGCAAAAAGGCAACAAGACCTCCAACAGTTTAGAGGAGTCTCTTGAGGGATATGAAGGGTTAAAAAATAAAACATTACACTCACCTGTCCTGATGCCGTAGCGCTCTGCCCAGCTCCCCCACCCAGGCTTCTGTAAGGGGGTGAAGAGGCAGAAGAGCACAAAGGGGGTTACCTCTCCTCCATGTCCGGAACCAGCTAGTCAGACAGCAGGGTTGCCGGGGAAAAGACTCTGACCTGGAGCGACCGGACCATGTGAGCGGGAAGAAGAGAGGACGGACAGGAAACTGTGCAGCGTCAGGGCGTAAAAGCAGAGCGCGCAGGACAGAGAGCAGGCTGCTACACCGCGCACCCAGAGAGAATTCCCCGTCTGAGGACTGAGTCTGAAGGACAAAGTGTTGTGGGTGCCGTATGTGGACCTGCTAGCTTCCGCGACCAGAGGAGACTTCCCCCTGACAGTATTGAGACAGTGACACCAGCACGCAGTCTCGGGAACCACAGTGATGAGCCAGAGCCCGTGATTGTGGTGAAGAGACTTAACAGCGTGCGCAGCATCACACCTGCGGTGAGACAGGCGGGGTAGTACACAGATTCAGAGCAGGGAGACCCAGGTTCCTCATCAGCTTCCTGCTTTAACCCCTGGAGGCCCCAGCTTCAACTTGAGCAGAGACTGTAGAGACTGCATACGCCACTGTTGCGGGTGCCGACGTGGGAGAAGTAGATCCTTTAATGAAGCTTTCCCTGGACTGATAAATTATAATTATCCGAGTTTAATCGTTTTAACGCTGCATAACTGTTTAACTGCTTTCTTCAGCTCCATTGTTCTGCTTTGTTTTACTCTTTCAGTTATCTCCCTACTGCTCCTCCGTGCGTGGAGAGAGAAATCCCTGTAAATAAACCTTTAACTCTTGGTCTGTCTCGGCTCTGTGGCGACATCCTCCGTACCTGCAGGTTATTACAAGTGGCGTAGTCAGCAGGATGTTGCACAATGGCGCAGAGGCAGCAGACCAAGCAGTTGGGGAAGGCTCCAGGTCTAGCATCTCCCTGGGAGCCATGTTAAATAATTTGCCAAAATTCTCTGGGAACAATGTTATGTTGTGGAGTTGGACGGAGCGCATCCGAGGGATGATGCGTATGCATCCCATGACACCGGCCCTGGAGGCAGAGATAGCAGTGATGGCCCTAAAGGGGGGAGGCACAGGATTCTGTTTTGCTTAGACCCCCCAGGCAAGAGACACCATGGAAAAAGGTCTACTTATACTTGAGGGGACACATGGGAGACCCCACTGGCGTAGGGGAGCTGCGCATGCAACTGTTCCACCGGCTTCAAAGAGAGGGCGAGAACGAGACACAATTTATAAATGCCCTGCAGGAACTCCATAATACCACTGTCTGGAAGGATGGCCTAGGCGTAGGGCCGATTGATGTGCTGTGAGGCCAGCTGGTGACGGGCTTGAGTGACATGATGAAGCAAGCTCTACGAGAGCGCATGCGGGTAAATCCAGGCATGACTTTCTCTGAGGTCGGGAGTGAGGCACGCACGTGCGAGCAGGAGCAGGGAGTGATAGTGCCGGGGGGAAGGTGAGGAGCGGGGAGGTAGCTGCCGGGGGTGGAAGACTTGAGAGATTAAACAGAGCCAAGAAGAATTGGCTGAATCCAAGAAAACCCGTCGTACAGTCCAGTTCACCGGTGCGAGACAGAGAGACCGTGCCCCACCATGAGACTAGTGTCACCCGACGCAGAGGACCACCCACATGTTACAACTGCGGAGAACTTGGCCTTATTGCTGGGTTATGCACCTGGAGGAGCCGACCTTCCCAGCGTCAGCCATTAAACTAGCTCTGAGCTAAGGGGGCACCGTCCAGAGCCTGAAAATTAGAGTATCGAAAGCTCCAATAGCCTCATTTCCATGTGTCCCTTGGTCTGGGCCGAGATGAATGGACGAGCAGTACGTTGCCTAGTAGACACTGGCTCTCAGTTCACCAAAATGCCTGAGGGATATTTCCGCGGACGCTTCACAGAGGCGATATGGCCAGAATGGGGGCCGGTGATTAAGCTCACGGCGACTAACCACTTACCCATCCCGGTCGCAGGGGTTGTGTGGATGAACATAGTGATCTGCGGTAAGGATGTAGGGAGAGGAAGAGTAGTGCTGGTGGATGGAGAAGTGGCCAAAGACCATACCGTAACCTTGTGCAGAAATGTGCTTAAAGATCTCAGGAACCTTCTCGAGTCCCCAGATCAGTTCCTACCACAATGGAGCATCCATACCCCTCAAAGGAGGGTCTTCCAGCAACTGATATGGACAGCTCAGGCCCAGGAAACATACAGTGATGGGAAGTCGCTTGGCAAAATAATCGTGCCCGCCTCTGTCAACTGAGTGTTGCCCCCTGGACAGACCGTACTTCCCTTGCCCATCTGGGCTGGTATCCCTCTGGAGGGGGTTGAAGTACAAGTTGAACCTAGCAAGACTGATCAGCTACCAACGGGAATATTAGTTGCACGGACACTGGCTACGGTGCAGAATGGAACTGTCAGTGCGCTGTGTAAATTTGGGAGACAATGACGTGACCTTGCCTCCCAGGAGTGAAGTGGCCCACATCCTAGGCATGCCCGATGAATTAGTTCCATCTGAAGCAGTACAACTGACTGTGTAGCTAGAAGATCCATGGATGGTGACTGTAGGTGCTGAAGTCACCCCGGACTCCTGATTGCTGAAGGAGGGGCGACGGATACTGAAACACATGCGGGCAGAACTCTCGGAACTGACCCCCAACAGGATCCCCATGTGCGTGTGGAATCCCTGCTAGGAAAATACCAGGATATGTTTGCAAAACATGAGGATGATTTTGGGCACACCACCGCAATAACACACGAGATACCCACCGGGGATGCGAAACCAGAGAGCGATACCGTTAGATACCCCCACAAATGTACCAGGAGGTGAAGGGGATGCTGTCACAAATGTTGAAGAAGGGGGTAATACGTGAGAGCCAGTCGGTGGGCCACCTCCATTGTCCTGGTGCGGAAGGACAAGACTTTACGCTTCTGTGTGGACTTCCTCAGCTCAATGCCTGTACCGTGCGGGATTCGTATCCATTGCAGAGAATAGAGGAGCCCCTGTCCACGTTAGGAAATGCCAGATACTTTTCTACACTAGACCTGGCCAGCGGTTATTGGCAGGTACCAATGTCCGAGCAACACCGAGCAAAGACGGCATTCATTCTTCCAATGGGATTATATGAGTTCGACCGCATGCCATTCAGTCTGGCCAATGCCCCAGGAACGTTTCAACGTGTCATGGAAAGACGATTAGGGGACTTGAACTTTGAAGCTACCCTAATCTATCTGGATGACATCATTATCTTTGCCCCCACATTCAAAGAACATCTATGGAGACTGGAGCAGGTTCTGAGTCGGCTACAAACGCATGGGCTGAAAGTAAAGCCTCAAAAGTGTCATCTCTTCCATCCTCAGATCGAGTATTTGGGACACACTGTCTCAGCTGAAGGAGTGAGGCCTTCTCAAAAGAAGATTGCCGCGGTACAGGAGTGGCCTTCCCCAACCGTGAAGGATGTGCACGCCTTCCTGGGGCTCACAGGATACTTCCGACGCTTCGTAAAAGACTTTACGTGCATCGCAAATCCTCTTCTCGAGCTACTGATAGGGGTGCCCTCCTGTGCTAAAAACAGGAGCGTACAGTGGGCAGAGCGCCAGGAAGAAGTATTCCTAGCCTTGAAGAAAGCTTTGACAGAGGCCCCCGTGCTAGCCTACGCTGACTTCACTCAACCGTTCATCTTGCATACCGATGGGAGTCTGCAGGGGCTTGGAGCAGTACTGTCACAGATATAGGACGGGAGAGAATGCGTCATAGCGTATGCGAGTCGGTCTTTGCATGACTCCGAGAAGAACCCAGATAACTAAATTTCCTTCAAGCTGGAGTTGTTGGCGTTAGTATGGGCAATGCTGGAGAAATTTGCAGAGTACCTGGCTGGCTCTGAAGTTCACGTGCACATGGATAACAATCCATTAGCTCATCTGGAGAAAACGAAGCTCGGGGAGCTGGAATAACGTTGGGTAGCTCGGATGGTGAAATTTTGGTACAAGATCACCTATTATAGAGGAGCAGAGAATACCCATGCTGATGCCTTCTCCCAAGTAAATTATTGTAGGCCAGAGCCTAATTGAGATGAAGAGCTGGAAGCTGTGGAAGTACCGGAATTTAAAGGAACTACCAGGATGGGCAGCTACGTGGGAGACAGAACAGGAGGAGACTCGTGCGAGTTTAATGGAACAACCCCGCGATGAGTGGGTCCGAGTGCAGCAGGAGGATCAGGAAATAGCCCAGTTGAGGCAGTGGGTCACGTCTAAAAAGATGCCCAGCCATCATGAGAGTACTGCATCACCAGAAATGTTGCGAATGTTTCGTCAATGGGAAAGGCTTCAGCTGCGGGAAGGCACCCTTTACCAGATGTTTCTGCAGTCAGAACTCAGCGTCACCTTGCAGTGATTCCCTCACCCTTCGTGTTTCGGGTGGTTACGGAGGCTCATGAGAAAGGAGCCCATTTTGGCCCTGAAAAGACCATCCAATGGCTGCAGCGCCTGTTTTATCACCCAAGTCTGAGAAGTGTGATGGAGAGAGTCTGTCAGCAGTGCAGGAGCTGTGAACTGGCCAAACCACCCGAACAGTGGGCTCCCACGCAGACGGTGAAGTCGTCCGGCCGTCTAGAATGCTGACGATAGATTATCTGATGATCGAGCCAGCACATCAAGGCTACGAACACTGCTTGGCGATGGTGGACCACTTCACGAAGTTTGCTGTTGTGACTCCAACACGAGATCAGACTGCCGAGTCCGCTGCACATGCCATCTGCAAGTACTTCATCCAGGTGTATGGATGTTCTAATTGTATCCATTCCGATCAAGGAGCCTGTTTTCTTGGAAGAGTGCCAACGAGAAAAAGAAAAAAAAAACAGCTCACCTTAATAGCCTGTGGAGCGGGGAAGCATGGAAGCTATGGATTCGTCATGGATAATATTGAAGAGAAAAAAGGATTTTCCAGCTTCCAAAAAAATTCTAATTTATTGTAGATAAAGCATGAAAAAATAGACAGCAGTTCACATGGTGTGAGATTAAGGCTACACTGTTCTATCTCAAAGCTTTCTCTGTTCGAAACACGTAGCCTTATCTCACACCATGTGAACTGCTGTCTATTTTTTCATGTTGTTTTATCTACAATAAATTGGAATTTTTTTGGAAGCTGGAAAATCCTTTTTTTCTTGGAAGAGTGATGGAGGAGTTGCACCAGTTGTATAAGATTGGGAAATCACAGACACCTTATCATCCACAGGGGAACGGAACTTGCGAGAGATTTAACCGCACCCTGATCAAAATGCTACAAACCCTGGAGGAGGAGGAGAAGGCGGCACGATGACCTGAATACGTCCCTGAATTGGTATGGGTGTATAATAATCGTAAGCACAGCACCACCGGCTTCACACCCTACTCTCTGCTCTTCGGATGGCCTGGAAAAGAGATGACTGAATTGGAGATAGAGCCCGATGGAGGACTACCCACAGACGGGGGTGTACTCCTGGGTTCGAGAACACCATCATCAGCTACAGACTCTTCATCGACTGGTACGGACCAGACTACAGGAGCTGGAAGATCCTCAAGTCACTCCTCTACGGGGATAAACTAAGTGTGAACAGATGCTTAACCTAGAGTCACCAACTTATATACACTCAAAACAAAATAGGAAGCACACTGTAGTGCCATAGCATGAAAACATGAAATATGAAAAATGAATTGCATTACTGCATTAGAAATATTAAAAATTGAGAAAGCTTAGCTCATAAAATTGCCAATTTATGTGTACCTGGAAGCCACGGTAAGGTGTTTCTCGTTTTCCAGGACCCAAACCTTGCCAAGCCTCACTTAGACTAAAGTCTTCATTTGTATGGAAACCTATGTAAATCCTCTCCTTAGACTGAAATCGATATCTCTGTGGAGGGGTGGTGTCCCTGCTGTGATTAAAAACGCCTGCAGCTAAGAGGTGGAGTGCTCAGTCAGGTTGATGAATACAAATTTAAAAAACTGACTGTTACATCCAAGCATAAACTAAGTGTGAACAGATGCTTAACCTAGAGTCACCAACTCATATACACGCAAACAAAATAGGAAGCACACTCCTTAGACTGAAATCTCTCTCTGTGGAGGGGTGGTGGCCCTGCTGTGATAAAAAAAAAACGCCTTAGCCTAAGTGAGGATTGGCAAGGTTAGGGTCCTGGAAAACGAGAAACGCCTTACCGTGGCTTCCAGGTACACACAAATTGGCTGCTTTATGGACTAAGCTTTCTCAATTTTTCATATTTCTAATGCAGTAATGCAATTCACTATTCATATTTGCATGCTATGGTGCTAAAGTGTGCTTCCTATTTTGCTTGACTCCTCTATGGGGGACAGCCCTACGGGACAGGGACCGAGTTTTAGTGAGAGAAAAGCGCCCCCATAATAAATTGGAGTACCGTTGGGGGAAGGAGCCATACATAGTGAAAAGTTGAGTCAATGCCAAAGGCCCAGTCTATGAGATCCAGCCAGAAACAAGAGAGGGTGCCCCCACTCACACGCTGAACCGAAATATGTTACAACCGTTTGCCTCGGGATCCTGACCGAGAACCAGAAGCACCTGCTGCCCCACAGGCAGCTCCATTGACTGATGTTGATTTTGAAGACGAGGAAGACTCTTAATTTCCCCCAGGGGACGCTGAAGGGAGGCTGGCGCCTGAAACTGCCAACCCAGCGGGAGAGGCTCAGGTCACCGTTCCTCCCGTAACAGCGGACACGACTGCTCCTTCTGATTTGGACGCTCTGAGCTTTTAACGGCCAGTGTACCCCCCGTTCACTTGTTTGGGTCGCGGAAAATGGCCGCCGGAGCTCGCGCATGCTCAGATTCAGATCTCGTCTCCCGAGATCTGAATCTGAGCATGTGCGGGCTCCGGCAGCCATTTTCCCGGAGGCCACCGCATTGCAGCAATGGAGCTGCCTGGGCCTCCGGGCTTTGGGAAATGCCGGAGCCCCGACGCTGGACAAAGAGCCACCTCAGCCGCCCCCCAGCACAGCGCCTCCACGCTGCACAAAGAGAAGCTGCCACACTGCTGAAGTAGCAGCCGCACCGCTGCCACCAATGAGGTAAAAGGAGGATAACACCACTTACACCCTCCCTTCTTCATCGGGACCACTCCCCCCACCATATGCACTCTGCATATAAGACGACCCCCCGACTTTTAAGATTCTCAGGGGTTAAACGGTCATCTTAAACGCCAGAAAATACGGTACATTGGGCTCGTTGCTCACCCATCACTACTGTGTACTTAATCCCTTTTGCTTGAGACGGGAAAAAAAGTCAACTTGAAAGTGGCTCCTGCGCAGGAGCAGGTATCAGTGTGTATAGAGATCTGATAGCTGCTACTGCACAGGCTCGGTGACGCCATCTTGCCGATAGCAGCTATTACGCAGGTGGCGCCATCTTGGAGAAGTAAATATTTTTTCCTTCTCCAGCATTTTGGCGCCACCAGCGCCTGCACAATAGCAGCTGTCGGATCTCTATACACTTAACATATATAGCACAAAAAAAGGATTTATAGATCCTCCAAAAATTTTAAAAAAATACTAGCAAAAGGCAGAGATGCTTACCTTCCCAGGCCTCCAAATAAATGCAGGATGCAGTGGACCCATGTAGTTAAGATGGCAGCAACACAGGTGCAGAATGAGGCAACCACTCACGACCTACCCATCACAATGGAGGGGGTGGCTGTTTGGTATATTATTGCACAAAAAGAGACTTGAATGTGGCATTGTTCACACAATGGAAATGCACAGCATCCAGGTTAACAACCTATTAGTGACGCCCTTCAATTAGATCAGGCGGGCTGCCCAGCGCTATCCAGATGCATCCCATGTGAACATACACCAGTTTACAAGACTGTGTGCAGAGCAAAGTACTGCAGAGCGCAAGCGCTGACCTGACTTTTCCCGGCGCCTGCGCACTGCAGTACTTTGCTCTGCCCTCAACAGGACAGAGAAGTACGCCTGCGCAGAAGTGCGATGCCAGGAGCGAGGAAGCAAGCAGAAGGGCGGCGTCACAAGAAGATGGGAGGCCCCGGACCTGCGACACCCATCGGACCGGATCGCCCACCCGGGTGAGTATAATAAAACTTTTCTTATCTTGCAGGTCGGACAGGGGGTTTATCTACAGCATTATAGAATGCTGTAGGTAAACCCTGAAAGGCGGTGGCCGCATCTCTTAGCGGCCAAAACAGCTGACAGGTTCGCTTTAATGAGAGCAAGACTGCCCTCCCTGGGAAGAGCGGTGTATTCAACTGTTAGGTGACCAAAGCAGCATTCTGGTCAGCAGAGTGAGCTGCATTGTAAAGGCATTGTGACTCATAGGCTGTGGCAGTGGGCACAGCCAGTAAAACGTTCCTCCTTTTACTCAAATGTTCTTCTCTGGTGGAAATTATATTCTAAATTAATTCTCTAAATGCATGGTGCCTACTTTGACACATGATGGGGACAGTGTCCTTATGTGAAACATGCAAAACAGAAGCCGCGGAGACACCATCACGTGTTTCTCAACGCAGTGATTCTAGAGCACTGCCCCCATCCCTTATGGGAAATATGTAAAACATGCAAAACAGAAGCCGCAGAGACACCATCACGTGTTTCTCAACGTAAGCAATGACCAGCCAGGTCTTTGCCCGGGAAGGAACAACCACGGGAAGGGCAGTCTCCAATGAAGGAAACCATCTATGCCAAAACATGGTATCCATCCACATCAGCTGTTTCGGGGTATTGCCCCTCATCAGTGTGGAGTAGGAAACTGGCTGGTAGGAGCAATGCCTAGTAAAAAGACTATGAAAAGGAGGATGAATGAACTCATGGAGATCAACATCCGACACTGCGGAGACACCATCACGTGTTTTTCAACGCAGTGATTCTAGAGCACTGCCCCCATCCCTTATGGGAAATATGTACAATTTGAGAGTCACCGTCCATCCAGTATCCAGGTTCTAAAAAGGGGTCTCATTCTGCACTACAAATAAAAAGCAGCTTTTTTTTTTTTTTTTTACTGTTTTCACCATGTTGTATGAATGACACATTAACTATTTTACAGCTCAGTAAGATTATGTCAATACTGTATTTCTATAGGTTTTTTTTTTTTTTAAACTGCACAATAAAAACAATTCATGAAGAAACATTCTTTCACCTCTATTCATAAGTACCTTTTTTATTTTACTGTTGATAGGGTGGTATTTCGAGCCACAAACTACATTAGATCACTTTGTATTCCTTTATTTGTATGTTTATTGCTATGTTAAATTTTATATTTACCTTTTACGGCATTCATGTGATATGCGTAATTTGATGGCTTTATAGTTTGAGTAGTTATGGAAGATTAAAAATTTTAACCTTTTAAAAATGTGAACACTTGTAAAAGACATTGAAATATGTCTGTATCACAGTGTATTATTGCCCGTCTTCCTTGCGCCACTGGTTGGTCATAACAGGTGTACAAAGATGGCTAACCTAAGATCCATTGTTAGGCCAGTTTCACACGCCCCGCTATTTCTGGTACCGGAAAAAACGGTATCTGAGATATCAGTGTCCGTGTGTGTACTACGTGCAGCACACGTGTGCCAACCGTGTGCTGCATCAGTACCACACGGACGCCCGCAGGGGAAGAAGCGCTACTGTAAGCGCTGTTCCCCGGCGGCTGGTGCGGAGCACGGCGCTTTCATCCATTCTCCCCTGCTCTGCCACGATCAGCACGATCAAAGGAGAATGAATGAAAAACTGACCTGCTGTAACCTCCGGATCGTGGGAGAATGCAAGTAATGAGGTCACTGTGACAGAGCTTGAACTGCCGTGACCTCATCACTTGCATTCTCCTATGGTCTGGAGGTCACAGCAGGTCAGTTTTCCATTCATTCGTTCTCCTCTGATCGCCGGCAGAGCAGGGGAGAATAATGACAGCTGCGTTCAGCACCTGCCGCAAGGGAACAGCGGCTTACAGTAGCGCTACTTCCCCAGTGCCGTTAGTGCACATGGAGGACAGTGTGCACTATTCTCAGTGTGGACCACGTTTTGCGGCCTGTGTGTCTGGGTGAAAACGGACATGTCTGTGTTTTGCTCACGGAAACACGGTCAGTGAAAACACGCTGACCCATTCATTTGAATGGGTCTAAGTGTGTCAGTGTCTCCAGTACGTGAGAAAACGGTCACCACACATACCGGAGACACTGACGTGTGAAAGGGGCCTTAGGCTTACAGCTGGCATACCTCATTATTGCACCCTGCAATCTTCGAGGATGAAAAAGAAAGTTTACTTTGTGCATCTATCCACTTAAATGCTACTGTCTCACTATTGACTGCAGCATCAAAGGTGTTAAATAGCTGAAATCAACGTTCTCTCTGATCCACTTGTTGCAGAAGAGTGTCAGCTGTAATGTACAGTGTACACACTGCTGTTAATGACGAAGGTGCAACCTCTGTGACATCCATACACTTTAATGGTGGGTGGCTTTAATAAATTACCTAGTAAATGCAGAATAGTTAGAGACAAGGGGCTAATGATCCTGGTCCTTGCAAGTATGGTTGTTACTGCTAATACACAATTCAAATTACTTATCTAACCTTTTTAGATTAAGAACATTGCATGACACTTGAGACAAGTTGAAATATAATTAAAAGTTTTCTAATTTGATCCATTGCATATTCCCAAAAACACAAGTTGCCAGATAAAGTGCATAGGAAAAAAAATACATAAATTATCTTCTATCATCTTGCACTTTCTGTATTGCTTCTTTTAATATGTCCATTATTGCAATTGGTCCGGAGTAGTTATTGGTTTGTAGTTCTCCCAACATTTTCTGATATTCCAGTGGTAAATCGTTCTGCTTTGCTCCCATACACATCACCTGTATATGAATAGATGAAACCCATGAACAAACTACAAGACCTATAGGCATTCGTTTCAATGTCTATTATCAAACAGAAAGTGGTATCAGCAGAAGTAATCAAAAAGGTAATCTAGTAGTTGATGAATTTAGTGGAAAACAGGTGATCTTGGTGCAGTGTGTACCATTCATCTGTCCCATCAAATGTCCCAATGAAATATACAGTTCTGATTCTCATTGGCATGAGAAATTGCATAAAAAGGGGGTTTTCCCCACGAAGATCTTGGAGTAATAATTTTCACAATTAGGTTTGCTAAATAAAATGTTCCTGTGCTGAGATAATCTTATGTGCCCCTGCTGTGTGTGTATAATAAAAAAAAAAGAAAAAAAAAAAAAAAAAGCATGCTACAATGCTACAATTCTTTTAACACACGGTTATTACAATCTCAATATCCTACTAGTGAATATGTTTGAAAACTGCAAAAATGTATCCAAATGTACAGGCTGACAGAGCTATAATCTGCAATGTTCAGATGAAAAACTAAATGAGAAACTAGGTCTGTGCAGAAAAAGTAAATTAATGTGTATGCAAAATGTAAATGCATATAAACACATCACCTTTACACAGAGAAAACCAAAAAACAAATATCCTAAAATAAAAAAGTAAAAGATAAATAAATTGCAAAAATTGCATGAAGGTAGTAATAAGGGTATTTAGTAAACATAATTTTGATCAAAAGAATGTACAAGCCATCCCGCCACGTCAAGAGTTAGGACAGTCTCACAAGGGTTGCCTTGACGTGGCGGGATGGCTTGTACACTCTCTTGATCAAAATTATGTTTACTAAATACCCTTATTATTATTACTACCTTCATGCAATTTTTTCAATTTATTTTTTACTTTATTTTAGGATATTTGCTTTTTGTTTTTGGTTTTCTCAATGTTCAGATGAAGTATACATCAATATGCTTTCAATTGACCATCTTTTTAATTTTTATTTATTTTTTTAGTGTGAAAAAACGTGATGTGCTTTTAAAATTAAGCATACTTGTACTACAGTGCCTTGAAGTATTCATACCCCGTGAACTTTTTCCACATTATACCGAAACTTAAATGTATTTTATTATTTTATGTGATATACAACACACAGTAGCAAGTATTTGTGAATTGTGGAAAAAAATAATATATGGTTTTCAAAATAATTTTGAAAATATAAATTTGAATATTGTGACATGCATTTATATTGAGCCCCGTTGTCTGACAAACCTTAATAAAATCTTTAGTGACCAATTGTCTCTAGACATCACATACTTATTAAATTGAGTCCATCTGTGTGTAATGTATTCTTAATATAATTGCAGCTGTTCTGTGAATTCCTCAGGTTTGTTTGAGAATATTAGGAGTCAAACAGCATTACAAAAACCAAGGAACACACAAGACAGATCAGAGATAGAGTTGTGGAGAAGAGTAAGGCAGGGTTAGGTCATAAAAATAGCCCCAGCTCTGAACATCCTACAGATCACAGTTCAATCTCACATGCAAAAACCAAAAGTGTATTGCACAACTGCAAACCTACCAAGACATGGCCGTCCACCTAAACAAGGAGAGCACCAATTAGAGCAGAATCGCATGATCCACAGCTCAGGTGGGAGAATTTATCCACAGGACAACTATTGGTCATATACTCCACAAATCTGGCCTTTATAGAAGAGTGGCAAGGAGAAAGCAATTTTTGAAACCAAGCCGTAAGAAGTTTAATTTGCAGTTTGCCAAAAGTCAAGTAGGGGACACAGCTAGCATGTGGAAGAAAATGTTCTAGTTATATGAAAATAACGTAGAACTTTTTGGACTAATGCAAAACGCCAAGTGTGGCGGAAAAAAAATAACACTGGTCATAACCATGAAAACGCTATCCCCAGCGTCAAACATGGTGGTGGCAGCAGCATCATCATGCTGTAAATACGCTATTCCTCCGTAGGGACAGGAAAGCTGGTCAAAGTTGATGGGAAAATGGATGGAGGGAAACCCTGTTAGAAGCTGCAAAAAACTTGAGACTGGGGCGTAGGTTCACCTTCCAGCAGGATAACGACCTGAAACATACTGCCAGAGCTACAATCGAATGGTTTAGATCATAGCATATTCATGCATTTGAATGGCCCAAAAGTCCTGACATAAATCCCATTGAGAATCTTTAGCAAGACTTGAAAATTCATGTTCACAGATACCTCCATCCAATCTCTTCGAGCTTGAGCAAGTGTGCAAAACAAGAGTGAACAAAAAGGTCACCTCTAAATGTGCAAAATTGGTAGAGACATACCCCAAAAGACTTACAGCAGTATTTGCAGTGAAAGGTGGTCCTACTATTGGCTCAGTGGGTGAATAAAAATGCTCATCATAATTTTCAGATTTATAATTTTAAAATATTTGGAAAACCATGTATCATTTCATTTACACTTCATGAATACTGGAAACTATTGCTATATCAGAAAATAAAATAAAAAATAAATAAATTTGAGGATTAACTTGGAAAAAAATGTGAAAAGTTCATGGGGTATGAGTATTTTTTCAATACATCGTATATTTGACCATTACATCCCATGTCTCAGCTGAGTGGCACTTCTAGATAAGCGTACTTGGCGGATGCAGAGATAGCACTTAGAATGGCCATGAAGCTGTGCTGTGTAAAAGGTGTTATAATATTTTGGAAGAAGACAGTATGGAACGGAAGAAAACCGTAATTGCACTGTATATTGTAATACACAGCTGCTGCTATTGCTATATGCACAGTGGTCTGGAGGAAGACCTTGCCAACAGGGTTGCATATCAAAGGTGGGTGTCAGGAAGGGGTTAAATAAAGACTATCACTTTCCTAAATACAGAGATGTTGGCAATCAAGGTATAGCCTAGTTCTAGACAAAGTTCTTGCTGCAAGTGAAGGCATTTCCAGTACATACAATGCCACAATGTAACAGACATTACCTGCTTGTATTGAGGAGATGTCAGTCCATAAATACATTTATTCATTTTATAGCACCGGCACACGAGCTCACCATCTGTTGTCTGTACATTGATTTCTATCGGTTGATAAATGCCAACAGCTACACCCTCCTGGCTGGAAAATATGGAATGAAAAGCTGTTATCAAGTCCTAAATTAAGACATGATGAAATGAGGTTTAATCCCATCTTGTACATTTATGGTATATGCATATAGTTTGCCATGAAACTATGATGTATGTGGATCTCCCCACACTGAAGAATGGCCACATGCCACGGTCAGTGGAGGTGGCCACACATGCAGAGCCACCTCAACTGTGGGTGGAATGCAACAGTGCCCCAGCGAGGACCTGCATCCATCATACATTCCTCAACATTGAAATTGCAACACCATGAAGGACAAGTCATGGAATTATGAAAATCACACAGTTAACAGATATGGTAATGGTATTCCAGTGATAAAAAGAATGAAGCAAAATGTTGAACATTTAGATGTATTCAGTATCAAATATGAGCACAAAGCGCAGAGATAGACAACTATTACAAAACTCAAATGATAGCTGCCAAAGTGTGTGAGCAATGTTATGCTGTGTTGAATGCACTTTGGCAGCTTCCTTTGCAATTACCGCCCCAATGACATCCCAGATGTGCTTGATGGGAAACCATTCCAGAGACGCTGCAGGCCATAGTAACACGTTCAAGCCACTTGGGCTGCTCACAGTAACACAAGCAACATGCGGCATGACGTTGTGTTGAAAAACAGCTGTTGGGATACTTTTCTAGAAGTGGATGGATGTGCCACTGATTCCACAACCAAATCAGTGTAATGCTAAACTGTTAGGGGTACTTCACACTAAGGGAGATTGCTGATGCATCACCGATTTTGTGACGCGCCAGCGATCTCGCTGTGGCACGCATCAGCGACCGGCTTCCCCCGCCGGGTATTGCTGATCGTGTAGGAATGACCTAGGCCATTTTTTGATCATTGGTCTCCCGCTGGCCAGCATGCATCGCTGCGTGTGGCAGCGGGAGACCAACGATCCAAAAACGGCCCAGGAGATCCCTGCACGATCAGCGATACCCGGCTGGGGAAGCCGGTTGCTGGGTACCCAGAAATAGGCTGGATTTCTCCCAGTTCACTTGCCAACCCAGGCGCTCTAGAATGTTGATTGTAATCCGCCTCAACTGGCCCAGACTGTCTGCTACCAGCAGGATGTCGCTCAGGTAGGGGACCACAATAATCTCTCGCCTCCTCAGAAAAGGTGCCACCCCTGTCATTATCTTTGTAAAGATGCAAGGGGCTAAGGATAAGCCAAATGGAAAGCAAGTAAACTCGAAATGGTGGCCCAAGTCCTGATGATCTAAAGCGAACCTTAGATATTGGCGGTAGTTTGGGGGAATTGGCACGTGATAGTATGCATCTCTCAGATCTAATGTGCACATGGCGTTGCCTTTCCCTATTAGTTGGATGTTTGATTTTATGGTCTCCATTTTGAATCTCCTGTACCTGACCCAATGATTCAGGGGCTTTAGATTTATAATGGTCCGATAGGTTTTTTTAATGAAAAGGGAGGAGTAGTGACCATGACCTATCCCTAAGACAGGTCGACCGGCTCGACTGCTTCCAACTTTAAGGAGGTTCCTGACATCTGTCCAGAGTCTGTTTTGTGCGGAGAGGGATTGGGTTTTGGTGGGGAAAAACCATTGGGGTGGGAGATGGCAGACATCCATCCTGTAACCTTCCCCTATGGTTTGTGGGATCCACTGGTTGTCCGTTATGGTTCCCCATTCCCCCAGGAAAAACTGCAGTCTCCCTCTCCCTTCCTGGTATTAAGACATATGTGAGCTGGAGGAGAACTGGATGGATCTACCCTTACCTCCCTTGGGGTAACTCAACCTGCCCAATTTTCCCTTCCCAATATAGTCCTGCTTACGGGACTGACGGGGCCTACGAAAGGAATGGAATCTCCAGGGGTTTTTTTTTTTTCACTCCGGGAACCCCTTTTTGTCATCATCGTCCCTCTCTAAAATGTCATCTAGCACCAGACCGAAGACGTGCGTACCTGAAAAAGGGATGGAGCAGAGTTTACTGTTAGACTGGCTGTCCCCTGACCATGTTTTAAGTCAGATGGCCCGCCATGCCGAATTAGAGAGTACATTACTCCTAGCCGCAAACCTTACAGACTGTGCAGAAGCATCTGCTATAAACTGTGTTGCCGTTTTCAGAATAGGGAGGGACTCCAAGAGAATCTCTCTAGGGGTGTTAGATTTTATCTGGGTGATCAGCTTGTCGATCCAGATCTACATAGACCTGGCTACCAAGGTGGCTGCTATATTGGTCTTAATAGCCACTGAAGATTCCCACACTAATCTGCGTGACCAGAAGTCAGCAGCCAGCGTGGAGCCAAGAACCCTGCAGAGAGGGAAGCGGCATAGTTAGGAGCTCCGTCCTGCTCCATCGACAGGCGGAGGGAACCTTGTCCAGTAAGGTTTCAGCTTCGGAGCCTCTTGACAGCAGGAAGGGAAGAAATTCAGTCCCCTCCGATCCTGCTGAACCCTGATAAATAAAATCGTGCTCCTGAGCTCCTCTTGCTGCACCCTGTCCTGCTAGCGACAGGAAAAACACTGGGGATGATGTGGAAGGGGGCTTTTAACCTCTTGTGCGTTTCCTGTCCCTAGAGGATAAACAGAACTACCTTCTCATGTCGTGCTGTCATGAGGGACGTCCTGGGGAAACCACTGCTGAGCAATAAGAACATAAAGGCTCATCCCAGTTGTGCCAAAAAACCATCTTGATGATCCCCAAGACTTTTGGCAGAATACTCTGTGGACTCATGAGACACAAGTTGAACTTTTTGGAAGGTGTATGTCTCCATACATCTGGTGTAGAAGTAACAGCATATCAGAAAATGAACATCATACCAAAAGTAAAATATCATGGTGGTAGTGTGATGGTCTAGGGCTCTTTTCCAGCTTCATGACCTGCAAGACTTGCTGTGGTAAATATAACCATGAATTCTGTTAGCTACCAAGAAATCCTGAAAGAGAATGTCCGGCCACCTGTTCATGAACTCAAGCTGAAGCGCACTTGGGTTATGCAGCAGGACAAGGATGCAAAATAACAAACCAGCAAGTCCATATCTGAATGGCTTAAGAAAAACAAAAGACTTTGAAGTGGCCTAGTCAAAGTCCTGACCTTAATCCGACAGATGCAGTGGCATGACCTTAAAAAGGTGGTTCATGCTTCGAAACCCTCCAATGTTAAATTACAACAATTCTGCAAAGATGAGTGGGCCACAAATCCTCCAGAGCATTGTACAATACTCACTGCCAGTTATTGCAAATGCTTGATTGCAATTTACTGCCAAGGGTGGACTCAACTAGTTATTAGGTTTAGGGGCAAATCACTTTCTCACAGGGCCCTGTTGGTTTGGATTTCTTTTTCCCTTAATAAAGACTGAGGGAGATCTCCCCTCCACTCCTGAAACGTGCCCCCAACCTTGCATCCCCCCAGGTCATAAAAAGCCATGCAATATTTTCCTTTAATAGACTCCAGAAAGAAGCTCTTTGAAGGTCGGTCCCCACCAATTAGCACCAGGGTGTGAGCTCTCTGCAGCTTCACGGCAAATTGGATTCTTTTGTCTGACACAAGCACATGGAGACATCGTAGCACTATAGGTCACAGCAAGACTCAGGTGTTGAATCTGGAAAATGACCTATAATAACAGAATGCAATATCTCAGACTAGCCGAGCACATAATCCGAATCAGGGTTCCTTCCCCCACATGCCCGTGCCCAGCAGCCACCCGTACCAGGAATTACATACGGTAGGCATATTTAGTCTATGCGCAGATAAAATCCAGCAGAACCCAGTGGCAGCGCCGCCAACCCATTCAGTGCTCCGGGTGGAAAGTTATGGGCCATCCACAGTTCTGGACAGAAAATTATTCTCAGATATGGGAAGAGAGAGGCTGCACAAGCCCAGGGGTGGGAGCAGAGTGTGGGAGGGAGCAGCCTAGGAGATTTAAGGCAGCCCCTCATTTTTGACTTATTTTTCTACTGGCAGGAGAGTCCGTTACCTGAGGCGTACAAGGAAAGCTTGTAACTAAGATTTGGACCTGTGATCCATCAGCGCTTCCCTGTGGTCACATGCTACATAATACGTTAATTGCAACCTATCTATACCCTACCCTTGTACTGCACTCCTGACTAAAACACACACACACATATATATACACACATACACACACATATACATACAGTACAGACCAAAAGTTTGGACACACCTTCTCATTCAAAGAGTTTTCTTTATTTTCATGACTATGAAAGTTGTAGATTCACTCTGAAGGCACCAAAACTATGAATTAACACATGTGGTATTATATAATTATCAAAAAAGTGTGAAACATCTGAAAATATGTCTTATACTCTAGGTTCTTCAAAGTAGCCATCTTTTGCTTTGATTACTGCTTTGCACCAGAGCTGTGGAGTCGGAGTAGTGGAGTCGGTGCTCATTTTGGTGGAGTCGGAATAAAATGGACCGACTCCTAAAATTTAATATATAAAGCTCAAAGTGTGTATGCATGCATGCGTGCGTGCGTGCGTGCGTGCGTGCGTGCGTGTCCGGGATAGGCATCCACACCGTCGCAGCTACAGCCACAAAATTTGGCACAGTCACACGTCTGGACCCCGAGAGCGTCCTAAGCTATATTGTGAGGCGAAATTTTAACCCCGCGCGTTCCAATTTACCAAACAATTTTGCTCCTATCTACAAACTGGGGAAAAAGTGTGTGCGTGTCAAGCCCCGCCCCTCATTATATCATAATGCCCCTATTTGCATAATGGGGAAACTGTGTGTATCAAGCCCCGCCCCTCATTATGATGTCACAATGGTTGCCATGGCGACGCTGATGTCATCATAGGTTGCAAGTGTGATGTGTGATGGGTATATGGGCACTGGACTATGGGATGAAGGATATGTATGACGGGTATATGGGCACGGGACTATGGGATGGCGGATATGTATATGGGCACGGACTATGGGATGGAGGATGTGTGATGGGTATATGGGCACAGGACTATGGGATGGAGGATATGAATGATGGGTATATGGGCATGGGACTATGAGATGAAGGATGTGTGATGGGTATATGGGCACTCGACTATGGGATGGCGAATATGTATGATGGGTATATGGGCATGGGACTATGGGATGGAGAATATGCATGATGGGTATATGGGCACTCGACTATGGGATGGAGGATATGTATGATGGGTATATGGGCACGGGACTATGGGATGGCGGATATGTACATGGGCACGGGACTATGGGATGGAGGATGTGTGATGGGTATATGTGCACTGGACTATGAGATGGAGGATATGTATGACGGGTATATGGGCACGAGACTATGAGATGGCGGATATGTATGATGGGTATATGGGCACGGGACTATGGGATGGAGAATATGTATGATGGGTATATGGGCATGGGACTATGGGATGGAGAATATGTATGATGGGTATATGGGCACGGGACTATGGGATGGAGGATGTGTGATGGGTATATGGGCACTCGACTATGGGATGGAGGATATGTATGATGGGTATATGGGCACGGGCCTATGGGATCGTGAATATGTATGATGGGTATATGGGCACAGGACTATGGGATGAAGGATAATTATAATTTGCTATAACTAACCACAGTTACTATGCCCGGACAGCGCTGGGCTCTTCAGCTAGTATATAATAAATTGGGTACAGTAGTTCAATGCAGAATGTGCTGAATATTTTTTCATAGAAATTTGGGAAAGTTATGAAATGCCCTATAAATGGCTGTTCTATTCCTGATCTAAGGCTACATTCACACACAGCATTTTTGCTGCGTTTTTTGTGGATACGTTTTTCAGCTGCAAAAGCCGATCAGATTTTTAAAAAAACGCATCACCTGAAAGGTTTTTGAGCTCATAGATAATGTTTTCAATATCAAAAGCAGATTAGAAATCTGCTCTATCCATTTATCCATATCTGTCTCCATATCTTATCTGTACCAAAGAGAATGAAAGCTGGGTAGCACACAGACTAACACTTCCTGCCAGGCAAAGGAGGAGGAAAGAGCGTCTCCAACATCATTAACAAGATATTTTGTAAGTGACAAAGTTACTGTAACAATGACAGCAGATATGTCTAAAAGACAGCTCATACAGCTTGTTGTGAAGGACGGTGTACCATTAACATTATTTGCACGACCAGCTTTTACAGCTCTTAATGGAGAAATGGCCCCCAAACTTGGTGTTTCTCTGGAAAGAGAAAGTATTAGAAAATTAGTGATTGAAGAAGCCCTTAAACAAAAGGAAGATCTTAAAAAGACTCTCAAAAGACGCTTCATGTTTCTTAAAATGGATGCCTGCACACGTCACAGAGTGAACTATTTTGCCATCAATGTTCGATATGTTTGTGACAACAAAAATTGTTACCAACACGCTGGCAGTAATAGATACTAAAGCTCATCACAGCAGCCAGTTTCTCCAGGCCTTAGTGGAAAAAGATCTGCAAGATTACGAACTCAAAAAAGAACAGGTTCTTGCTATTGTAACGGACAATGCTTCAAACATAAAGTACAATTACACTGATGAATGAGAGTAATGAACAACAGCTAGAGGAACATTTAGGATTCAGTATGTATGAGATGGAAGGCCACAGTGCTGTTCATGTAAGTGAGGAACAAACAGATATTACTACAGAAGAACAGCAAAATTATACTGTAGAAATAGATGATCTTGTTGAAGCTGCTTCAAAACACTTTCCTATTCATCACATGCGCTGTGTTGTGCACACGCTGCAGCTGGCAATAAGAGATAGTCTGCAAGAGGGACATGCTGGAAATCTGATTGGAAAAGTGAAGAAATTGGTTATTGCCGCCAGAACCCCTAAAATTGATTCCATCTTGAAGAGACGTGCTGGAAAAGGGCAATTGTTGATCAACTAAAACCTTTTCTTATAGATATGGCGAACCCTCAGGTAACCCTAAATGAAGGTCAATGGACACAGGTGGCTGAATTGAAGGAATTGCTTAATCACCCATTTACTGTGACAAAAAAATTACAAGCTGAGGATTTAACTCCTGCCATTTTCATGAGGGAGCGGGAGAACTTGCTATTTTGCTGTTTAATCGCAGATGGCATTTCTGCTTCAATGAAACGGAGAGAGACACAGCTATTGGAAAATAAAATTTTTCTGGCAGTTGTTTATGTGGACCCAAGTCATCATATATTGCTTGATGATCAACAGCTTACTAAAGGAAAAGATGCTCTGTCTGAGGTAGCAGTTAGGATGAGTGGCCTACAGGAGGACTGCCAGGCTCAAGAGGACTCGGGTCCTGACAGTGCTACTGCTGCCATATCTTCATCCTCATCAGATGAGGAGTTTGACTTTGACAAGTATTTGTATGACATGAAGCAGGCAAAGCGTTGCCGCAAGGAAAAAGATTTCACTTGGTCTCCTATAGCAAGCAGATTGACCATATTTCAGCAAAATGTTTCACTTGTTCTCAAAGAAATAGAAAAATTCAACCGTTCATCAAAACTGACTGTGCATGAGGCAATTCCTTTATACCCGGAAATTGTTAGAGATGTTGCCCATGTGGTTACGGCTTTGCCTCCAACCCAAGTTACTGTAGAGAGGTTGTTCTCTAGCCTTAAAAGTATTAGGTCAGATTTGAGGTCATCTATGAAGGAGGATCTGATGGAGGCAATTTTATTTCTTAGAACAAATTCATAGACTGCACAAATGTTATTTAGTATGTTTTTGTTGAAAACTGTTTTTTGCCACTTATAGTTTATGAAATAGTGTGTATATATATATATATATATATATATATATATATATATATATATATATATATATATATACACATACATACACATACACTATATATATATACACATACACTATATATATATATATATATATATATATATATATATATATATATATATATATATATAATCCGATATTACATGTTTACAATTTATTACAGTTTTTTGTGTTCTAAAGTTGTATTCCAATAAATATTATATTCTATCCAAATATCTTGATTATTGTATCATAAAAATGATTTAATGTCTGATGTTCACATTGTACTAGAATAAATTTTTCACTTAAATATAAGCAATATATGTGGGAGTCGGAGTCGTGGAGTCGGAGTTGGAGTAGGTGTAAGGGAAACTGAGGAGTCGGAGTCGCAGGTTTGGCTTACCGACTCCACAGCCCTGCTTTGCACACTCTTGGCATTCTCTTGATGAGCTTCAAGAGGTAGTCACCGGAAATGGTTTTCACTTCACAGGTGTGCCCTGTCAGGTTTAATAACTGTGATTTCTTGCCTTATAAATGGGGTTGGGACCATCAGTTGTGTTGTGCAGAAGTCTGGTGGATACACAGCTGATAGTCCTACTGAATAGACTTTTTTTTTTTTGCCATAATACAAATTCTAACAAAGGAGCTAAGTAAAGAAAAACGAGTGGCCATCATTACTTTAAGAAAGGACGGTCAGTCAGACCGAAAAATTGGGAAAACTTTGAAAGTGTCCCCAAGTGCAGTGGCAAAAACCATCAAGCGCTACAAAGAAACTGGCTCACATGAGGACCGCCTCAGGAAAGGAAGACCAAGAGTCACCTCTGCTGCGGAGGATAAGTTCATCCGAGTCACCAGCAGCAGGCCTTCATGGTAAAAATAGCTGCTAGGAAACCACTGCTAAGGACAGGCTAAAGAACACAAGGAATGGACATTAGACCAGTGGAAATCTGTGCTTTGGTCTGATGCGTCCAAATTTGAGATCTTTGGTTCCAACCACCGTGTCTTTGTGCGATGCAGAAAAGGTGAACAGATGGACTCTACATGCCTGGTTGCCACCGTGAAGCATGAGGTGGTGTGATGGTGCTTTGCTGGTGACATTGTTGGGGATTTATTCAAAATTGAAGGCATACTGAACCAGCATGGCTACCACAGCATCTTACAGCGGCATGCTATTCCATCCGGTTTGCGTTTAGTTAACCATCATTTATTTTTCAACAGGACAATGACCCCAAACACACCTCCAGGCTGTGTAAGGGCTATTTGACCAAGAAGGACAGTGATGGGGTGCTACGCCACATAACCTGGCCTCCTCAGTCACCAGACCTGAACCCAATCAAGATGGTTTGGGGTGAGCTGGACCGCAGAGTGAAGGCAAAAGGGCCAACAAGTGCTAAGCATCTCTGGAAACTCCTTCAAGACTGTTGGAAGACCATTTCCGGTGAATACCTCTCGAAGCTCATCAAGAGAATGCCAAGAGTGTGCAAAGCAGTAATCAAAGCAAAAGGTGGCTACTTTGAAGAACCTAGAATATAAGACATATTTTCAGTTGTTTCACACTTTTTTGTTAATTATATAATTCCACATGTGTTAATTCATAGTTTTGATGCCTTCAGAGTGAAGCTACAATTTTCATAGTCATGAAAATAAAGAAGACGCTTTGAATGAGAAGGTGTGTCCAAACTTTTGGTCTGTACTGTACATACATGCATTTGCTTTAAATTGTCCGTCTGGATGTCCCCGAATCCCGCAATCCACCGCGCCGCACTGGAAGTACGCCCTCCACCATTTTGGAACACCCAAGTGATGCCGCTCGGATCCAGGACGCAGCTCCGAAACCGAACGTCGCCGCGATCTCGCCCGCCGCTCGGATCGCCGCTGGGATCCAGGCTACCGCTGCGATCACGAGGCTGGGAAAGGGGTGTAACAAAGGGGTATAACGAGAGGGGTGTAATGAAGGGGGTATAATGAGAGGGTGTAATGAGGGGGGGAGTAATGAGAGGGATAACGCCGCCGGCTCTGTCGGTCTGTGAGTGCTGAATGATGGCTTCTTGTATTAGGTGCAGACACATCCACGCATGTGCCGATGGTCTCCAGATGTCATTCAGTGGACTTCATTCTGTCCTTATGTAGGTGTCAATGCGCGTGCGCTAGCTCGCACACGTCATACTATTGAAAGACAGTTTAAATTTGTTGCCCTGACTATATATACTAATGCCGGTTCACAATTAGGCCACGCCTCCTGAAGAAGCTACGGCGTAATGCGCGTAGGGGCGGCAGGCCAGGGCAGCGTTACCACATATTACATGCAAGTTTTACACATTATGATGGCACTTTTTATGTCATAGCACTTTGCAATTTTTTGATTGGATTATATTGCTTAACGCTACATGTTTTGTAGGCACTAATGCACTTTTGTAGTGCTTGGAACAAGCTTACAGCTTATTCCCTTATGGCACTTAAAGCACCGATATATTTTTTCATATATTTTCTTCAGCGATGTAATGTTTTGTAGGCACTAATGCCCTGTCAGTGCCTGGAACAAGCTCACAACTTGCTCCTTTGTGGCACTTAATAGCACTGATGCACTTTTTCAGTGATTTCAGTAATTACATAACCACGTGTTTTTTACTTAGTAAAAGGAAGAAAAATTTAGTTGCACAAAAAAAACTTTAATTTTTTCTGTACTTTATTTAATATAAATATAATTAGACTAAAGCTTTGAGTTACTGTAGCACAAGTGCACTTTATTAATCTTTGTTAATGTCATATATGAAATTTACACCTGATTGTGATCAAGATATATGTGCTATTAATTCATAGTGTTATTCATAAGATACATCAATTTTTGCCCTTTGTCATCCTTTAGTATACTCTGTTGTGTCTTAACTGTGTAGAATAAATAAAAATTTGATATTTTAGCTATAAAAACTCTGGATACCCCCTTTTTTCAATAATTCTTAGAGGATATTGATGCTATACATTCCAAACATGTATAGGTTCTTTCCTATTTAAGAGGTGAACAAAAATACAAAAGTTTCTAAAGAAAAAAAAGTTGCCATTTTCCGAGACACGTAGCGTCTCCATTTTTCGCAATCTGGGGCTGGGTGAGGGCTTAGTTTTTGCACGCCAAGCTAACGTTTTCACTTACACCATTATGGTGTAGATATGACCTTTTGATCTAACGTTATTGCATTTTAACCCCTTAAGCCCCAAGGGTGGTTTGCACGTTCATGACCGGGCCAATTTTTACAATTCTGACCACTGTCCCTTTATGAGGTTATAACTCTGAAACGCTTCCATGGATCCCGGTGATTCTGACATTGTTTTCTCGTGACATATTGTACTTCATGTTAGTGGTAAAATTTCGTTCATATAACTTGCGTTTATTTGTGAAAAAAACGGAATTTTGGCAAAAATTTTGCAATTTTCCAATTTTTAATTTTTATGCCCTTAAATCACAGAGATACGGCACACAAAAAACTTATTAAATAACATTTCCCACATGTTTACTTTACATCAGCACAATTTTGGAACCAAAATTTTTTTTTGTTAGGAAGTTATAAGGGTTAAAAATTGACCAGTGATTTCTCATTTTTGCAACACCATTTTATTTTTACGGACCACATCACATTTGAAGCCACTTTGAGGGGTCTATACGATAGAAAACACCCAAAAGTCACACCATTCTAAAAACTGCACCTCTTAAGGTGCTCAAAACCACATTCAAGAAGTTTATTAACCCTTTAGGTGCATCACAGGAATTTTTTGAATATTTAAAAAAAAAATGAACATCTAACTTTTTTTCACAAAAAAAATACTTCAGGTTCAATTTTTTTTATTTTACCAAGGGTAACAGGATAATTTGGACAGCAAAAGTTATTGTGCAATTTGTCCTGAGTACGCTGATACCTGAAATGTGGGGGGGAAACCACAGTTTCGGCGCATGGCAGACCCCAGAAGGGAAGAAGCGCTGTTTGACTTTTTCAATCCAAAATTGGCTGGAATTCAGATCGGACGCCATGTCGCGTTTGGAGAGCCCCTGATGTACCTAAACAGTGGAAACCCCCCACAAGTGACCCCATTTTGGAAACTAGACCCCCCAAGGAACTTATCTAGATATGTGGTGAGAACTTTGAACCCACAAGGGCTTCACAGAAGTTTATAACGTACAGCGGTACAATTAAAAAATCATATTTTTTCCACAAAAATGATCTTTTCACCCCCAATTTTTATTTTTCCAAGGGTACCTGGACATTAAAAGATATTGTGCAATTTGTCCTGAGTGCACTGATACCACATATGTGGGGGTAAACCACTATTTGGGCGCATGGCAGAGCTCGGAAGGGAAGCAGCGCCATTTGACGTTTTTGGCTGGAATTGAGATCGGACACCATGTCGCGTTTGGAAAGCCCCTGATGTACCAAAACAGTAGAAGCCCCCCACAAATGACACCTTTTTGGAAACTAGACCCCCCAAGGAACTTATCTAGATGTGTGGTGAGCACTTTGAACCCCCCAGTGCTTCACAGAAGTTTATAACGCCCGGGCGTGAAAATAAAAAAATCGTTTTTTTTCCACAAACATGATCTTTTAGTCACCATTTTTTTTTATTTTCCCAAGGGTAACAGGAGAAATTGGACCCCAAAAGTTGTTGTCCAATTTGTCCTGAGTACCCTGATACCTCATATGTGGGAGAAAACTACTGTATGGGCACATGTCGGGGCTCGGAAGGGAAGTAGTGACGTTTTGGAATGCAGACTTTGATGGATTGGTCTGCGGGTGTCATGTGCGTTTGGAGAGCCCCTGATGTACCTAAACTATTGAAACTCCCCACAAGTAACCCCATTTTGGAAACTAGACCCCCCACGGAACTTATCTAGATGTGTGGTGAGCACTTTGAACCCCCAAGTGCTTCACAGAAGTTTATAACGCCTGGGCATGAAAATAAAAAAAATCATTTTTTTTCCACAAAAATGATATTTTTGACCCCAATTTTTTATTTTCCTAAGGGTAACAGGAGAAATTGGACCCCAAAAGTTGTTTTGCAATTTGTCCTGAGTATGCTGATACCCTATATGTGGGGGTAAAACACTGTTTGGGCGCATGGCAGAGCTTGGAAGGGAAGGAGCACCATTTGACTTTTTCAACGCAGAATTGGCTGGAATTGAGATCAGACACCATGTTGCATTTGGAGAGCCCCTGATGTGCCCAAACAGTGGAAACCCCCCAATTATAACTCCAACCCTAACCCCAACACACCCCTAACCCTAATCTCAGCCCTAACCCTAGCGGGAAAATGGAAATAAATATATTTTTTTTATTTTATTATTTTTCCCTAGCTAAGGGGGTGATAACGGGGGGTTTGATTTACTATTTATGGCGGTTTTTATGTTTGGCAGCTGTCACACGCTAAAAGACGCTTTTTATTGTAAAAATAGTTTTTGCATCACCACATATTGAGAGCTATAATTTTTCCGTATTTTGACCCACCGAGTCATGTGAGGTCTTATTCTTTGCGGGATGAGTTGACGTTTTTTTTGGTACCATTTTCGGGCGCGTGACATTTTTTGATCGCTTTTTATTCCGATTTTTGGGACGCAGAATGAACAAAAACCAGCGATTCATGAATTTCTTTTGGGGGGGTGCGTTTACACCGTTCCGCGTGCGTTAAAATTGATAAAGCGGTTTTATTCTTCGGGTCAGTACGGTTACAGCGATACCTCATTTAGGTCTTTTTTTTATGTTTTGGCGGTTTTATGCAATGAAAACTATTTTATATAAAAAAAATTATTTTTGCATCGCTTTATTCTGCGAGCTATAACTTTTTTATTTTTTCACTGATGATGCTGTATGGCAGCTCGTTTCTTGCGGGACAAGCTGACGTTTTCAGCAGTACCATTGATATTTATATGCGTCTTTTTGATTGCGCGTTATTGCACTTTGTTCGGTGGTATGATAATAAATCATTTTTGCTTCGTATTTTATTTTTATTTTTTAAGGGGTTAGCTAAAGAGGTTAACTAATGGGACAGTTTTATAGGGCGGGTCGTTACGGATGCGGCGATACCAAATACGTGTACTTTTATTGTTTTTTTTTTTTTTATTTTCAAAAAATGAATTTATTGGGGAATATTTTTTTTTTTTTAATTATTTTTACACTTCTTTTTTTTTTAACTTTATTACATTGTCCCAGGTGGGACATCACTGTCCTGTGACAGATCGCTGATCTGTCACATCACAGATCACTGTGACAGATCAGCGATCTGTCACAGGCACTGCTGCAGACTTCCTCATGCCTGCGCTTTGCAGGCAGTGAGGAAGTCAGCTCCCTACAGGCCCCCGTCGCCATCTTGGATCCGGGGGCCTGTAGGGAAAGAGCCCCCCCGAAGAAGCGCTGCACATTGCGCTGCTGTGGGGGGCTCAGGGAAGCACGGAGGGAGCCCCCTCCCTGCCAATGCTTCCCTTTCACCCCCGGTACATCACGATCGTGTTTGATCGCGGTGTATAAGGGGTTAACGTGTCAGGGGCGGTCCGTGACCGCCCCTGACGCATTGTGCCGCGTGTCAGCTGTGATAATCAGCTGACACCCGGCCGCGATCAGCGGCGCTCACCACGTGAATTAAGTCCCAGGGAACATGGATGGGATATTACGTCTTATGGCAGAAAGGGGTTAAAGGGAACCTGTCACCCCCCCAGGGCATTTTTCAGGTAAAGAGCCACCTTCAGCAGCACTAAGGCTGCATTCTGTGAAGGTGGTTCTTCTTTTTCTGACCCCCAGTAACACTGAAATATCAACTTCTATAACTAGGTCCTCATACCTGTTATGTGTCCCATACTTATGGTGTGTCCCCCTGTATCAGCCGCCTACCATCCATCCATCATGCCTGTCCTGTGTTCTGTGCGCCGCCTGCCATCCGTCAATCATGCCCCTGTGCGCCGCCGCCTCCTCCTGTTTTGTATTCTGATGCCTGCGCTGTGACAAGAGTTCTCGGGCATGCGCACTGCGCATGCCTGAGAACTCTTGCCACAGCGCAGGCGCCGGCACTCAAAACAGGAGGATGCAGCGACGCACAGGGGCATCATGATGGACAGATGGTGAGCGGCGCCGAGACCACAGGACAGGCATGATGGACGGATGGTAGGCAGCTGATACAGGGGGACACACCATACTTATGGGACACATTACAGGTTACTAGAGGTCAGAAAAAGAAGAGCCACCTTCATATAATGCAGCCTTAGTGCTGCTGAAGGTGGCTCTTTAACTGAAAAAACGCCCGGGGGGGTGACAGGTTCCCTTTAATGCAATGTTGCAGCGACCAAAAAACATGCAATTCTGGCAGTTTCATTTATTTCTCGTTACGCCATTTACTGATCTAATTATTTTTATATATTGATAAAATTCTTAACGCGACCTAGACATAGTTACTTACCGGTAACGGGATTTCTCAGAGCCCATGACAGCACCACGGAGAGAGGGGATGCACCCTTCAGAGACAGGGAACCTACAGGTAAAAGGGCGGTACTCTCCCCCACATCAGTTGGTTTACAGAGCATCGGAGGGCCTCCAGGTGCACCATGGAGAGAATTAGAGATTTGTTAGCTTAGGGAGGGACCACAGCCTGAAGATCCCTTCTGCCGAAGGTGAAGTCAGAGGAAGAGGCTAGGTCCAACCGGTAGTGCCTAAAAAGGTTGAAGGTGATGACCAGGTGGCTGCATTACAGATTTGTTCTATTGATACTTCCGACGTTTCCGACCATGAGGTCGCCATTGCTCTTGTTGAATCTTCAGCCCCTCTGGGATGACATTTCCACTGGAAGAATAGGCCAAGGCTATCACATCTCTTATCCATCTCGCCAGGGTACTCTTGGAAGCTTTGAGTCCCTTAAATAGGTCCCTGGAAACACACACAGAGATCCTTCCTACATGTCTGGGTGGACTCTAGGTACTGAACCAGGCATCTTTTCACGTCTAGGGTGTGAAATCTTTCCTCTTCCCTATTCTTAGGTTTTGAGCAGAATGGAGGAAAGACTACCTACTGAAACCGAGATGCTACCTTTGGTAAGTAGGCCAGGTCATGTTTTAGGATAACTATCATCTAGAATCTTTGTAAAGGGAGGACCTGCGGATAAGGTCTGAATATCGCTTACTCTGCGGGCTGACGTTAGAGCTACCAGAAGAAGGTCTTTAAAGAGAAGATCTTAAGAGGGGTTGAATCTATAGGCTCAAATAGGGGAACTGTTAGGACCAGATTTAACTCCCAAGATGGTAGCTTCCGACTATCAGTCTAGACCTTGTGGCAGGCTTTGATGAACCGTGCTACCCATGGGTCACCTGCGACATCCTGATTATATAATACCCTTTTGTAGAAATTCAAGGATTTCAGTAATTGGGACCCCATCCTGAAACCTTACCCCAAAAGGTGGACAGGAATTTCTTCCAGGTTTTGCCATAAGCTTTTGTAGTGACAGCTTTTCTACTTTTTAATAGTGTAGAAATTAAATTTTTCCAAAAATCCCCTTTCCCTCAGCAGTGTCCCTTCAAATTCCATGCTGTTAAATGGAGGTTCGCTGTCTGAGGGTCGAACACCGGTCCTTGAGACAGAAGGTCTGGGAGTTCTGGCAGAATCCAAAGATCGGTGACCGATAACATCGGCCAGGAGAACCAAGTTCTTTTTGGATAGAAAGGGGCTATTAATATTAGTCTTGCTTTGTCTTTCCTGACCTTTCGTAGGACTGCTGTAATGAGGATTGTTGGGGGAAAGGCATATGCCAGACTCTGAGACCAAGGAGGCATAAAGGCGTCTAGGGCCTGAGGATTCCCCCTGAGGTCTAGAGAACAAAATGCCTCCACCTTTTTGTTGTTGAAGTCGGCAAACAAGTCTATTTCCGGGGTTCCCCACATTTCCACAGTCTTTTCGAAAATGGACTGATTTAAACCCATTCGCCCTGTCTCAGTTGAGTGCAGCTCAAAAAGTCTGCCTTTTGGCTTTCTGCCCCTCTGATGTGTAACACAGAAAGGGATAGAAGATTGCACTCTGCTAAACTGAGGATCCTGGACGTGGTGTCCATTAGGGCTCAGGATCTGGTTCCTCCCTGATGGTTTATGTAAGCCACTACTCCTCAATTGTCTGTGAAAACCCGGACATGATGACCCTGTAGAATATGTAGAAAACTTGATAGAACTTAGAGCGTGACCCACTGCCCATTCTGGTTCGAAGAAGCTTTTAGCTCCTGGCTTCCCCATACTCCCTGAGTGACCCTGTTGCCCAGATGTGCTTCCCATCCTGTGGGACTTGCATCAATGGTAACTAGGTGGGACACTTCTGTTTCCAAGAGGATCCCGTTGGATAGGTTGTCGGCATACTTCCACCAGGCTAGGGTATGAATAGTAACTGAATTTAGAGTTATGTGACCCTCTAAGTATCCCATTAGTGTAGTCTGGTTTTCTAATATGTCCCACTGGAGATCCCTTGTCTGTAGCCGTTCTCACTGTACTGCTGGTAAACAGGCAGAAAGGGAACCTAATAGAGACATCGCCTTCCTGAATGTCATGGAGGGGGTTTGTAATGCTTTTGACACATGGGAGGCGGGACTCTTGTTTCCGAGAGTCCAATGTTAACCTCAGGAACTCCTGTACTTTGCTGTGCTCTAGCCTTGATTTCTTTAGGTGTAGAAGCCAGGGTTCACTAGGGCATTCATTACTCTGCCCCTCTGCTTTCTGTAGTGTAGGGCCGAGTCGCTTGCTATTAGAAAGTCGTCCAAATAGGGGATTATCAAAACGTCTTGTTCCCTGAGATGAGACATCATTTCCCGCTACTAGTTTGGTGAAAATACGAGGGGCTATTGATATTCCGAAGGGGAGGGCTCTGTATATTTCCCCTTTTATGGAAACTGCCAATCTGAGGAATTTCTGGGACTCTTTGTGAATGTGGACATGGTAGTACACGTCGCTGAGATCCAAGACGGTCATAAAACAGTTTGGAAACAATATTTTGATGGTCGATTTTATTGATTCCATCTTGAATTTTTGATTTCTCACATAGCCAGTTTCCGCAAGTTTATTATTGTCCGCTAGGTGCCATTTGGTTTCGACATTAGAAAAAGCGGGGAATAGACTCCCTTTCCCTTTTCCTGAGGGGGGACTTCCTGAAGGACTGATTTTTGTACGAGGTTCATGACTTTGCATTCCAGAGCCCTTTGTTCTTGCAGGGAAGATCTTAGGGGAGTCACTACAAAGTTTTGTGGGGGCACAGAGAGAAAGTCTATCCGCAAGCCCGACTTAACTAGATTTAAGATCCAAGAGCTGTTCGAGATCTTTTCCCAGGCCGGAAGGAAAAAGGTTAATCTTCCCCCCACCCTGGGGGCACCGTCACTTGAGGATTTTTTATTCCGGAAGGAATTGCCGAAGAGGAACCCTCTGTCTCTTTCGCCCCTCATCCCATCTATTTTGTTCCCTCAGGGATTTTCTGCGGAAAAACTTTTTGTTCCAAAAGGACCGTTTAATTGATGGGGGGCCCAGGTTTGGGAATCCCTTTTTCTTATCCCCTGCTTTTGGAGGATATCGTCCAGCGTCTCCCCAAACAAAAACTGGCCCTCACATGGGATCAAGCATAGCTTGAGTTTTGTCTGTAAATCACCCGGCCAGCATTTGAGCCATAGGGCTCTGCGGGCTGCGTTTGAGAGAGCTGCGGATTTGGAGGTTAACCGGACAGAATCAGCCGATGAGTCTGCCAAAAAGGCCGCTGCACCTCTGATCATGGGAATAGATTCCAATATCTTATTCCGGGGTGCCCCCTCCCTCAACTGTTTCTCCATCTGAGTCTATGTCCCCAGAGCTGGAGGCATTGGACTGGAAGTATGTGATTGTTTCCCTCTTTTTGGCTTTATCACCTATCTTAGGGATGTAAAAGCGCTCTGGACCTCCGATCTAATCGCAGGTCTATGTTCGGAGGCGAAGACTGTGAAGACTGGGGTTTCTTCACCGAGTACTTGTCCTATACAAGAGTCACAGAGCTTTTTATTCCAGGACACAGGCAAGGCTCTGTTGCACAAGGGGCAGCACTTGTTTTTCGTCTTTACCAATCTCTTTAATCCCTAATAAAAAGGAAGAAAAGGCACCCCCATTTGTTGTGAGTTCATTTTCCCCTTCACCATTGAGGTCTGATGAACTCCCTCTTCTGGTGAAGGAAGGTAGTGAGGCTGATTACCAGGCACCTGGGCAGGATGATGATGACTGGGTGACGGGAATTACTGACTGGATATAAGGCAGCCGACGCCCTTCTGCCTTGCTGGTGATCTCTCTGAGGGATTCTAGGAGACCAGTCTGATTCCTGCTCCGCAAAAGCTAAGTTTTCTGCTCTACTTTTTGCATTTGTGTTTTGGTTTTGTTTTGCATTGGTTTTCCTTGATTTCTGCCATTCCCTGCTGGGGTGAGCTGAATTCCTTTTTGCTCTGTCTTCAGAAAATACCCGAGTACTGATATAGTCTTTTTGAAGCCTAGCGTCTTCAGGGCTTTTTTCCCTATCAGCTGTTGGCTCTTGTTTTGATAGGGTTTTGGCGGATTACAGACAGCAGCTTTTCTATCCTGTCCTATCTAGTTAGCTTGGGCCCCATCATTTGCTCAGCCTATCTTTCTATCTGTGTGAGTGTTTTTTCATCTTGCTTCACCGTCATATGTTGGGGGCTGCCTATTGCTTTGGGGTCTGCTCTGGGGCAGTTTAGATTTCCCTTTCTGTCTTTAGGCTATGTAGATCTCCGGCTGTGATCGAGGGGTCTAGGGCACCGTAGGAACCCCCCACGGCTACTGCTAGTTGTTGTTGATAGGTTCAGGGGTCTGCAATCTGATAGCTGCCAACTTCTCTGGTTTTCTGGACTTAGCTAGTATTTCTGTTTTTGCCTCCTACGGTGACTCATTCATAACACCCATTACACTGGTGAACTTTCTCGAAGGTCACTCACCAGTCAGACGCAGCCGCAGGTACCGTTCTGGCGGAGGGACAGGATCCTGCAAAGGATGTTCCGGAGATGGTGTGGTGACTTATTCATCATGCCGGATTCCTGGCTGCGCTGTGTGGAGTGGCTGCTGGACCGGTTGGCTTCTACTTGTGTTGGTGTTTCCTCTGTTGTCCTTTTTTTTTTTTACCACGCGTATGACGTCACTTCCGGTCCTCCTCCTGCGGCCGTGTCACTTGAGGAGCGTCTCAGCTGCGCATGCGCCTGCTCCAGGACCCGGAAAGAGCATTCCATATCCGAAGCGGAGGCCATCTTGCTCCACCCGTATGCCTTCTCCAGTCTCAGGGTGCACGCTAACTGCATGTGCACCTGCCCGGACCCCGGAACCCCCTGCATCCTCTCTGGAGCGGAGGCCACGCTTCCCCACGCTCACCCTGAAAGACTCGTCGGTCTCAGCGGTGGTGGCTTCGGGCACCGCATCAGCCCTGGAAAGGGCCTCCCCAGTATCCGGACTGGCCAGCCCCGGATCTTCTGTGGAGTCAGTCGAAACTGAAAAGAGGTTACCCGTCAGGGACAGGAAACGAATTGATGTGGGGGAGAGGTACCGCCCTTTTATCCGTAGGTTCCTTGTCCATGAAGGGCGGATCCTCTCTCGCCGTGGTGCGGTCATGGGGGATAGAGAAGCCAAATATGTGTTGTTGTTTTTTTAATGTTTTATTTCTGAACAGCTGACTTGCCGGAATAGTTGAGGGCTCGTCGTTTGAGCCAGCAGCAAACAGGGGGGAAGGGGAGCTAACCTTAGACGCAACTATATGTCTAAGGTTGGAGAGGGGTTAAACATGCAGCCTCAGCTGAGAGCAGAATGATTAAAATGATATAGATATATTTGTGGGAAGAGATCTAGGTGGTTCTAATCAGTGCCTGACAGCGATCTCTGTATAAACAGGTCGTCAATCATGATTAGAATTGGCCCCTTGATTGCTAAAACTAGATGACATAGGAATGACAAAGAATAAAACCACCTGAAGAGGGCATATCCCTAAAGCTGGAGTCACACATAGCAATCTCGCTAGCGAGATCGCTGCTGAGTCACTACTTTTGTGACACAACAGCGATCTCACCAGCGAGATCGCCGTGTGTGACAGCGATCAGCGAGCGGCCCCCCTGCCGGTATCGCTGATCGCTGCAAGAAACCTCTGGACTCTGGGCGCCAAAATCGTCCTATTAGGGTGCCAACCTCCACGGATAGGCAGGAATCAAGTGTAGCCATATTGTAGGGTATCATGTAGGTTAGTTTTTATCTTATGGTATTTTCTATATATATACACACACCAGTTTTTTCACTGGGTTGGTGTTGTTTAATTGAAATTAATAAATCTGTGTTTTATAGGGAAATATATGTTCACATATTCAATTTATTATTTATTAAGGGATCCTTTATTGAACTTGATTTTCTAACATGCTGCCTGTAGATTGCACAGCATTTCCATGCTGACAAGTTCCCTTTAAATTTTAAGTCTCCCATGATCAGTGTGCTGTCCAATTTTTACACACACACTTCAGTGAAAACCCAACATTTCGTGTGTGTAGTTTCTAACTAAACAAACATCTGAAAAAAGAAATGGCGTTGGAGCCCCCCCAAATTTTATTAACCAGGAGAGGAAAAGCGGACAGCTGGGGTCTGAGGTTCATAGCCTAGGAAGCTCTGTGTATCAGCCCAAAGCTGTATACTTAGAATTTACTGGTTATTACAGTGGGGGGCACAAAAAATAAAAAAGTTGCCAGTGTCTTTATTTCAAATGAAGGACTTTATTCAGGGTGTTTTTTTATTAACAATATGACTATGGGGTTAGTTATGGGGGTGTCTAATAGACAACTCTCCATTACCAACTCCTGGGCTTGATGTCAGCTGCCAATACAAAGCCAACGTACCAGGACAAGTGGGAAAAGCAAAGCCAAGTGCCAGAATTGGCACAACCTATGGATGTGCCTTTTCTGGGGCAGTTGAGAGCTGAGGTTTTAAGTCTGGGAGGGGGCCAATATCCATGGCCTCTTCCTAGCCTATTAATATCAACTCGCAGCTGTCTGCCTAGCCTTTGCTGGTTAATAATTATAGGGGAGGACCCCGAGTCTTTTTTTTTTTGTGTCCCTCATTTTAAAAACAGTAAAGGTCAAGTATACTGCTATGAGCTGATATTAATAGACATATAAACATCAGCGGTCTGCTGGTTAATAAAATTTCAGGGTATCCAATGCCATTTTTTTTCAGAAATGTATTACCAAAATACATGTACCGTAAACTACACACGCAAAGCACATAACGGAGACACTTACACATGTAGACCCATTCAAGAGAATGGGTCTGTGCACATGTCAGTGTGTTTCAACGGACAGTGTGTCTGTGAGCAAAATACGTTGATATGTCCGTTTTTTTTTTTTTACCAGCAGCACGGGCCACAAAACGTCCCACACATGGTTGACACACAGGGCTATCATCCCATGTGACACGTACCGAAACCTGAGAAGCAGCGGTACAGTTAGCACTGTTCCCTGGCGCCAGGTGTTGAAAATGGCATTCATCATTCTCCCCTGCTCTGCCGGCGAGCAGTTTAGAATGATGAGAGTTATATTCAAGCGAAAATAGTGAGATCAAGCGGCGGCTGATGGGACTATTATTCCCATCAGCCTATACCTACTGTTGCTGCTAACACCAGCGAGAGCAGGTGGCAGCTGATGGGAGTATTCATCGCCTGCGCTATAAATAAAAAAATCCAGTTTGGGTTCCCTTGTATTTTCTATAACCAGCCAGGAAAAACTCAGCTGTCAGCAAGGCAGGTTATCAATAAAAGAGGGGTTCACCACAGTTCAGCTCAGCAAGTTCACTGCAAATCACCGACTGAACTGCCGTGAACTCAATGACTTACCAGCTTGAGAATGCCAGCCCCCAGCTGTCAGCATTAGCAAGGCTGGTTGTCAAAAATGAGGGGGGACCCCACTTAAAATTATTTAAATAATTTAAAAAAAAAAAAAAAAAAAAAAAAAACAGCGTTGGGGACCCCTTTATTCTTGATAACCAGCCTTGCTGAAGCTGACAGCTAAGGGTTGCAGTCCCTAGCTGTGAGTTTTGCCTGGCTCGTTATAGAAAATACAGAGGAACCCATGCTGTTCTATTTATTTACAGAACAGGCAGAGGGTGATGGGAGTAATAGTCCCATCAGCCGCCGCCTGCTGTCTCTTATCAGTGCACCATAACTCATCATTCTCACCTGATCGCACTGATCAGAGCAAGGGAGAGTGATAAGAGCTATGTTCAGCACCCGCCACCATGGAACAGCGCCAACTGTACCGCTGTTTGTCAGGCGCTGGAGCACGAGATGGTTGCCATACATGTGCCGCAAGTATTACACACATAGACACTGCCATCTCCAGTACCTTTTTTCCTGTATCGGAAAAAAACGGACATGTAAAACCAGCCTAAATGACACAGAATTACTCTATGTAAAAGCTAATGTTAAAACTGGATTGCATTCGGATGCTAGGTGATAAAATTGCATTGTACTCTCAAAAATCGCATATCAATTGCATGACACGCGTGAAACATTGGACCGATATTTTTTTCCTTTTTTAAATGGTGATTTGCATGAGCCATAAATGTTATGTGCAGAGGGCTTAAAAGTCATAGTGTATTACATGTGCATAGACCCTTACATGTCCAAGGAATCCAGACAGGAAGTGTCCATTTTCCATACAACTCCCCAAACGTTATCACCTTCACTTTCAACTACTGTCGCCACTCCTCCATGCCATCGTTTGTTCTGGTAGCCATTGTGGTTGCCAAACGCAAGCTTGAAGTCCTGAAGTAAAAAAACAAACTTTTAGTGTTGTTAGCAAGTCCAGACAACATAATAAATTAGTGCCGTTTCATGTTCTATTGTTGGGCAACTGTTATATTAACAAGGCTCCCTATTCTAAGGCTTTACTCTTGCCGGTGTAAGGAAGGTGGCAGGGACTCTCCATTGCCTCCTCTCGCCTACACACCGAGCCCATGCGGCAACCAAATGGTTCCCTCATGTTTTATATTGTTATGCCGTGTATTACTATGTAATGTGAAATGTGCTGTATATGTTATGTGACTTTATTTGTACATAGTTAGCTTAGGGACAGAAGGAGTTAAGAAGGGGGACGATCCAAAAGGCTTACAGGAAAAGGATTTCCTGTTCTTGCAAAAGAGCCCCGGCAGGCTTGCCCAGGGCAAGACTGTCTCCACGTCCAGGAATAGAGGGTACCTCAGTCAGGAGCATATAAGCTGCCATGGACTGTCGGGCAGTGTGGACGGGCCCTTTTACTGTGGGAACGTCTCCAGGACTGTTGTGGTTCTCAAATCTGGATGGGAGCCATTGATAATGAGCAGCCTCCAGAAGTTGCAGGGACATAGCAGGAAGCATTGTGTTATTTACAATAAAGTTTTCGCGTTGTAACAGAACTGTGGCATTTTCCTGAATACTGATCCCCAGCGGATGGAGAGAGCATGCGGTGAAGGTAACTGACTGTACCACAGGACTGGGACTTCACTTGTCTTTACATGTGCAAAGGGCCCGGGATGCTTACTGACTGACTGATAGACTCGGCCATGACTACCACCCCGTGCCCCCTTGTCACATTGGCAGTCCATGATAAAATACTTACAAATTGCCTCAATTTACTTTACATTTATTCTACGTGGTACCTTACGTTTCCTGATATCCCAATTTTCTTTTTTAAGTTTGGCAATGACTGATATTTAATGGCTGCTAGAGACTTGGGTTTCCAAAACATCAGACCTGTTACATTCTATTGAAAACTCACCTCCCCTCTGGTTCCATGATTTCTACTGAGTCACAAGCATGTAATGCCATTATCAAAAATCAGGAAGATTCCTACACTCCAACACTAATAACGGATGAGGAAACTTTTGCGAGTAATGAGTTTTTGGACAAATTTAAAGAAACTTCTGAACATCCAGTTTGTTTTTATACTAATGCAGAAATGTAGGTAGATGACGCAGGTACAGGACACGTATGAGTAATGTTCAACAGAATCTGTCAGCACCAAAAAGCACTTTAAACAGATATAGTCAAGTTGTAGCGCTGCTGACCCTTTGTTTATCTCGACCCACTGTCCCCCACAATTTGCCTGCAAAAGAACTGTACATCTGCTGTCACACAAGCTTCAGTAACACCCAGTCCTCAGCATGGCATCAGATTTTTACAGATACATTACAATTCTGTAGCATAGGAAACTGTAAATGGTCCAGTGAATGATTAATAACTACTGAGTAACAAAAAAAATAGAAAACAGACTGCACCACTTTCCTGGACGAGAGTAGGACAATTTTTTTTTTTTTTTAATTTGCTCTTCTGACCCCTGCCTTAGGCCTCATTTAGATGTCAGTCTCTTTGACGTATTGCAAAAATGGACAGAATTTCATCAGTAATATTCATTATAGTGTCAAAGTTTCATCATTTTCTTTCACTAATGAGAAAAAGGAGAAGGTGGGAGACTTTCTATTTATCAACAGACAACACATGGATGGCATCTGAATTCTGCTGTCACGATTCCACCACTTAGTGTCCTAAGGACGCTGTGAGTGACAGCTTAGCCGCCCTATAGGATCAGGGGCGTGTTGAGCTGTCCATATTGTGAATGACAGCTCTGCTGTCAAATCTGGCCTGGCTGGTTTCCTCCAGGTGTCGCCCGTTCTGGGTGTTTTGCTGGCTAGCAATGATTAGAACATTGCCAGTTGTAGCTCAGCTCAAGTGTTGTGTGTTTGCTCTGTGCTCAGAGTGGTTATATTCTGATCTTTGTTGCCTGACATTGCCTTTGACCATCAATTTGCCTAGCCCCTTCGTCTTGCCCTGCTACCTTCTCGAAACGCTGACCCCAGTGTGTGACCTGACAATGCCTTTGTCTCCCCCTGTTTAGGATGTACCCGACTGGCTCTTGACCATGGACTCCTTAACTTCCCTGATTCTTGGCTTGTCTGTGAGAAATGACTTAGGCTGTGTGCACACGCTGCGGATTTTGCTGCTGTTCCGCAGCGGTTTTGGTTGCTGCGGACCCGCAGCAGTTTTTGCTGCGGTGTACAGTACCATGATTCCCTATGGGAATCAAAAACCGCAATGCAGACGGTGCGGAATTTTCCGCGCGGATTATCTGCGGTTTTCAATCCGCAGAAAGAATTGAAATGTCAATTCTTTCTGCAGATTCTGCTGCGGTTTGCCATCTCCTCCATTGAGGAGATGAAAAACCCGCAGGGAAAAACCGCAGAGCAATCCGCAGGTAAAACCGCAGGTATTTTGACCTGCGGTTTCACCTGCGGATTTTACAAAATCCGCGCGGATGAATCCGCACCTAATCCGCAGCGTGTGCACACAGCCTTAGGCTACGTTCACACGTCGTGGAACTCTCGCGGAAATTACCACGAGAATTCCAAATTCCATTCCGTGGGAAAATCGCATTTTAAATTCCCACGATTTTTCCGCGGAAAAACTAGCATTTTGCAAGCGTTATTAGCTTGCAGAATTGCTAGTATTTTCCAAGCGATCTGTAGCATCGCTTGGAGAACTGATTGACAGGTTGGTCACACTCGTCAAACAGTGTTCGACGAGTGTGACCAACTTTTTACTATTGAGGCAGCCTATGCGACATCAATAGTAAAAGATAGGATGTAAGGATGCAAAAAAAAAATAAATAAATAAAAAAAAATAATAATATTGTTATTCTTACCTTCCGGCATCCCGTGCAGCCTTCCCGCCTCTCTCCACGCTCCCAGTAATCCTTTGCGAGAATTACCGCGATGACGTCCGTTCTTGCGGGATCGCGACGTCTCGCGGTCATTCGCGATGACGTCGCGCGAATGACCGCGAGACTTCGCGATCCCGCGAGAACGGACGTCATCGGTCGCAAAGGATTACTGGGACCAGGAGCGTGGAGAGAGGCGGGAAGGCTGCGCGGGACGTCGGAAGGTAAGAATAACAATATTTATTTTAAATTCTATTTTTTACAGGGATATGGTACCCAGAGCCCGGAGGACAGTCTCCTCTCCTCCGGACCATGGGTACCATCCGCAAATGTTCTGCTTACTAAGCGCATGGTGTGCACAGCCACATGCGGTAAGTAAACAGAACAATGCATTCCTATGGGAGCAGGATCGCCGCGATTCCGCTAAATTAATGAGCATGCTGTTTTTTTACCGCGAAGCGATTCCGCCGTGGTAAAAACCGCAGCATTAGCACAGCATTGCGGCATCCCGTAGGAATGCATGGGATGCTTATTTTTCGCAGCAAAATCGCGCGGTTGAAAACGCGAAAAAAACGCCACGTGTGAACATAGCCTTAGGGTCACAGCTGTCAGATTTTTTTCCCTGACTCAGACTTGAATTGTTGACCGAGTCGACACTCGTATCAGTTTCAAGCACGTTTCCACGATTTTGCACAAACCACTTGGTCTGAGGGAAAAAAAATAAAAATATCGGATGTTTGATCAGCTCAATAGACCATATGTACTAGTGCGATCTGTGAAATAAATGGATAGCACTTTATGTGAAAAAGTGATGTTAATAATCCCTTAGGTTTCATTCAAACGTCAGGTTGTTTTTTGGGGTTTTTTTCACCTACGATAAAAACAGATTTAATTTCATCACCGTTATCGGAGTTTTAATTTTCTTATTTTTCTTGTATAAAAAATTCTCCACCAGCTCTTGTCTAACAGTCCGTGAAAAAAAACACAACAGATTTTTTCATAGACCCATAGACTCGCATTGCCGAGTTAGATCCAACACTCGGATCACTATCAGACATGTCTCCACGAATTTTGCACAAACCACTCAGTCTGCAAAAAGTCATGGACATGTGAACGTCCTTATACACTATCATAGATAGGAGTGTTATTGAAAAACTGTGATTGAACTAGTATGTGAAAATGGTGAAGTCCGAATGAGTCCCAACGCCCTGCTTAGTAAAAGTCAGATTTTTTTGGCTGACTGATGAAATGGATGGCGTGACGTCTTGGAAAGAAGGAGGTTGAGATCGCCGTATCCACATATCAAGGACTAGATGGCACCAGCTGAACAACAAGCGGACTACATGCAGAAGCCAGTAAGCGCTCTGTTCATAGGACTGCAGTGGAGGCAAGAGCGTGAGCTGTAAGATGATACAAGCATGTCCAGAACCAGTGTTTAATGCCATGTTCACACAATCAGATTCGGTCAGTATTTGTAAGCCAAAACCAGGAGTGGGTGAAAAATGAGGAAATGGTGGTGTTTCTATTATACTTTTCCTCTGGTTGTTCCTTTCTTGGTTTTGGCTTACACATACTGATGTAAAAAGCTCAAATATGGAACGTAGCTTACTGATCCGATAACTGCTTACTGTAGATTAGGAACTAAAACTAGCTGACAGATTTTATTTTAATAAAAACTCTAATTGCGGGCATTGCAGCTTTCTTTGCTATGGAAACACTATGGATGTCACTACGAATGGTCACATCCGAAAATTCTAAAGGAAAGTTTCACTGCAGCAAGTTATGGTGGGGGCACTGGGCGCAGTGGGTATAGAAACAGAGCTGGGAGCTGACAACCTATCAATAAGGGCTCATACTCACATGCGAGAAACTCGGACGAGTCTAGGACATCAATACCCGGCACTGCCACTGGCACTCAAATCGGAGCGTTCAGCTGCATAGAAATACATGCAGCTGAACGCTCCGATCCAGTGCCGGCGGCAGTGCCGGGTATTGATGTGTGAGACTCGTCAGAGTTTCTCGCATGTGAGTATGAGCCCCAAGTCCTGAATCTGGGAGCAGAAAAAAAAAAAAGTTGTCAGGTCTCAGCCCTGTTCTACTTTCTCCATCCTTCTGTCCGACCTTGGAACAGGAAGGCAACGCTCCATATGATTAGCAGGTGTCATGGTGGGACAGTTCTACCAAGCACTGGTTGTATATCTCAAATACTGGCAGCAGTCTGCAAAGTCTTACATAAGTTCAGTACGGTGAGGAAACACGTTTCAGGAACCTACATGTACAGACTGAGCTCAAGCCTGCATTTAGGAGCCTCATATTGTGGCAGGTTGAATCCCACAGGCTTTAACAAATCAGGAACTATAGGAGGAAATGTCCTCATCTGCACTCAGTAATTGTCTAGGAGCTTATTCAGGACAATATATACAGATCTACATAAGGGAATGGTTGTGCCACATAATTACAAAATTGCTGCCAACTCCCAATGCTTACCAAGCCTACATACACATTTGAATAAGCATACATGCAAATATGAAACCAAACAACAAATATAGCTGGCTCCCATAGAATTCAAGAGAAGTACAATACAAATACAATTTCAAAGTAACAGACTTCAATAAAGTGTCTTAAAATCTACAAGGATAAAAAAAAACAAAAACAAACAAGCAAAGAAGTCCCTTTAAGAAAATAGGGCACAGCGGTATCTGTAAACCAATAAAGTACAGCGTGGAGCACACATTAAGAACAGAATAAATACTAAACAGTAAACTGCCGTATATAGTAACTGATAGTGTACGAGAGGTGAGAATAGGTCAAAGTCTGAAATCAGGCAAAACAATATTGTGGCATTAGTTATAGGCCGGATGGGGACTAGTGTCCGAAGTGACCTCAGAAAGGATCCTACTATAGTGGGTCCAACATTAAAACTACAATGCAAGCAAGGTACCCAACATACATCACCCGACGAACTGAAGATCAATATTCAAAGTGGACAGTACATAAAGTGCTAGTGCAAAATACGAATCTCAAAGTATTGTGATGTACATCATAATGGTATATTAATGTAGCAATTGCTAGTTCCAACAGGTGAATAAAGATGGTGGAAGATAAGCACCAAGTAATGTATACCTCTGTGTCCAACAAGGATATAACAAGCTCAACAAAATGGCAAACAAACATAATTATAAGGGGATAGTAAATAGCATACCTGTACCTGCAGGCTAGTATAGATCTACGTGTACCCAAGCCTCAACGCGCGTTTCACCCCGCTTCTTCAGGGGTCGTTGTCCTAGTAGTGGACAACCCCTTTAAAGAAAAAATAAGCAGCAACATGAATGTGATTACAGAAATCTCATTCATTTTTCTGGTACTGTAAATTAGAACGTGCAAATAAAATTGTGTAAAACACTACTGATAAAATAATTCTTGAGGGCTCCTTCATGCTTTTTCTTTTTCAGCGTTCTGAAACACATCATGGTGCCCTTTCATGAAACTGTGTAAGGCCACGTTCACACGTTGAATAATCGGCAAGTGTTGTAGTTCAGCATTTCTAAGCCAAAGTCAGGAGTAGAACAGAGTAAAAATATAATAGAAACATCAATACTTCTGCATTTATCACCCGCTCTTGATTTTGGCTTACACATACTGATGTAAAATACTGACCAAATACTGAAGAGTGAATGTGGCATTAGCGCTCACTCACACTGGTGTACAAGTCAGATGAGTGCAATCTGATAAAAAAAAAAAAAACATAACGGATTGCTCGAAGACCAATGCTATGGAATGAGGCAGTGCAGATTGAATACAGCTGAGAAAAAATACACAATGTGGATAAGTACTGCAGGTAAAAAAACATCAAATACACAACATATGCATGTGGCCTAAAAGTAAACCGGTCCTCAGCTTTCCATCGCATCAGCATTAAGTTTTTCCATATAAAATTAATACTGCGCTCTGATTTCTATGGGCAACAAAGAATGCGTTTTTCGGTGAGGTTTCTTTTTTTCCCTACTTTGCTTTAAAGTGTGTGCATTTTTTTCCGTTGTTATTGAAATTATAGCCATTATTCATACTACCATGTTTCTAATTGAGAAAAAATTAATGAAAAACAGATGGCAGCCATGTGCTGTCTGCATAAAACAACTTTCCATTAGAATGGGTCAGTCTGGCATGCATCTTTTTTTTTTTTCCTCAGATGTGTGTGATTGACATCCTCTATACAGGTAGGAAAGCATAAGATCTTGTGCATGATTAGGGGTGGGGGGAGAGGGGGGGGGGGGGTCTTCCCTGATGGGAGGTCCTATCACTGCAATGATTGATTGTCCAAAGGGTACCAATGATCCCATCCACCATATGCATGACAAGAGGATCTGAGGCAGGACTAGTCTAGGAAAGCAACACCCCGCAATAAAATATTTTTAAAAGTTAGAAACCTTTTTGTGTGACACATACAGAGGTGTGAGAAAGTTTTTGCCCCCTTCCTGTTACCTATTCTTTTGCACGTTTGTTCTTTGGATGTTGTTGGTTTTTTGTGATCTTTTGGATGAGTCGCCGCTGCGCTCTTTGGGTAATCTTGGTTGGCTGGTCGCTCCTGGGAAAGTTCACCACTGTTCCATGCTTTCACCATTTGTAGATGGCTCTCACTGTGGTTCGCTGAAGTTCCAAAGCTTTAGAAATGGCTTTATAATCTTTTCCAGACTGATAGATCTCAATTAGTTTCTCATTTGTTTCAAAATGTCTTTGTATCGCGGCATGATGTCTAGCTTTTGAGGATCCTTTGGTTTTCCTCACTTTGTCAGGCAGGTCCTATTTAATCATGTATTCAATGGGAATTTGCAGTTAAAACTCCGCGCTGCCGCAGGGATAAATTCCAGGAGAGAGATGTCAGATTCACAGTGGCTTCATTCAACACGCTTCAGGGGTCTCATGCCCCCTTCATCAGGAAATACCACACAGATGTACAGACATCACAAGTATATATACTGTAGTTCTGAGAGGACGCTGAGTTTCAAAAAAAATGAGCGCCAAGACATCAGATGACACAATGTCTTAGCGCTCATTTTTTTTTTTTTTAAACTCAGCGCCCCCTGAAACGCGTTGAATAAAGCCACTGTGAATATTTGACATCTCTCTCCTGGAATTTATCCCTGCGGCAGCGCGGAGTTTTAACTGCAAATTCCCATTGAATACATGATTTCGTCTCGTCCTTGAGGACTTGTGGATCTGCAGCAGCCGCCAGACTATATGCTCTTATCTCATCCTAACCAGGTGAGCAAGTTTTTTGTTATATTCCTTCCTTTGTAACGTGGATAAGACCCTATTGCGCTTTTTTTTGACTCCCCATTCCTTTGCAATAGGTCCTATTTAAGTGATTTCTTGATTGAGAACAGATGTGGTAGTAATCAGGCCTGGGTGTGGCTATGGACTTTGAACCCAGCCTCCCAAAGATGTGATAAACCACAGTTAATTTATGTTTTAACCTCTTAAGCCCCAAGGGTGGTTTGCACATTCATGACCGGGCCAATTTTTACAATTCTGACCACTGCCACTTTATGAGGTTATAACTCTGAAACACTTCCATGGATCCCGGTGATTCTGACACTGTTTTCTCGTGACATATTGTACTTCATGTTAGTGGTAAAATTTTCATATAACTTGCGTTTGTGAAAAAAACGGAAATTTGGCGAAAATTTTAAAAATTTCGCAATTTTCCAACTTTGAATTTTTATGTCCTTAAATCACAGAGATACGGCACACAAAAAACTTAATAAATAACATTTTCCACATGTTTACTTTACATCAGCACAATTTTGGAACCAAATTTTCTTTTTGTTAGGAAGTTATAAGGGTTAAAAATTGACCAGCGATTTCTCATTTTTGCAACACCATTTTATTTTTACGGACCACATCACATTTGAAGCCACTTTGAGGGGTCTATATGAGAGAAAATACCCAAAAGTGACACCATTCTAAAAACTGCACCCATTAAGGTGCTCAAAACCACATTCAAGAAGTTTATTAACCCTTTAGGTGCATCACAGGAATTTTTTGAATATTTAAAAAAAATGAACATTTAACTTTTTTTTCACAAAAAAAATACTTCAGGTTCAATTTTTTTTTCATTTTACCAAGGATAACAGGAGAAATTGGACTACAAATGATATTGTGCATTTTGTCCTGAGTACGCTGATACCTGATATGTGGGGGGGAACCACTGTTTCGGTGCATGGCAGACCTCAGAAGGGAAGGAGCGCTGTTTGACTTTTTCAATGCAAAATTGGCTGGAATTCAGATTGGACGTCATGTCGCGTTTGGAGAGCCCCTGATGTACCTAAACAGTGGAAACCCCCCCACAAGTGACCCCATTTTGGAAACTAGACCCCCCCAAGGAACTTATCTAGAAATGTGGGGAGAACTTTGAACCCACAAGGGCTTCATAGAAGTTTATAATGTACAGCGGTACAATTAAAAAAATCATATTTTTTCCACAAAAATGATCTTTTCACCCCCAATTTTTATTTTTCCAAGGGTAACAGGAACCTAAAAGTTATTGTGCAATTTGTCCTGAGTACGCTGATACCCCATATGTGGGTGTAAATGACTATTTGGGCGCATGGCAGAGCTCGGAAGGGAAGCAGCGCCATTTGACGTTTTTGGCTGGAATTGAGATCGGACACCATGTCGCGATTGGAAAACCCCTGATGTACCAAAACAGTGGAAACCCCCCACAAATGACACCTTTTTGGAAACTAGACCCCCCCAAGGAACTTATCTAGATGTGTGGTGAGCACTTTGAACCCCCAGTGCTTCACAGAAGTTTATAACGCCCGGGCGTGAAAATAAAAAAATCGTATTTTTTCCACAAACATGATCTTTTAGTCACCAATTTTTTTTTATTTTCCCAAGGGTAACAGGAGAAATTGGACACCAAAAGTTGGTGTCCAATTTGTCCTGAGTACCCTGATACCTCATATGTGGGAGAAAACTACTGTATGGGGACACGTCGGGGCTCGGAAGGGAAGTAGTGACGTTTTGGAATGCAGACTTTGATGGATTGGTCTGCGGGTGTCATGTGCGTTTGGAGAACCCGTGATGTACCTAAACTATTGAAACTCCCCACAAGTGACCCGATTTTGGAAACTAGACCCCCCACGGAACTTATCTAGATGTGTGGTGAGCAATTTGAACCCCCAAGTGCTTCACAGAAGTTTATAACGCCTGGGCGTGAAAATAAAAAAATCATTTTTTTTCCACAAAAATGATATTTTTGCCCCCAATTTTTTATTTTCCTAAGGATAACAGGAGAAATTGGACCTCAAAAGTTGTTTTGCAATTTGTCCTGAGTGTGCTGATACCCTATATGTGGGGGTAAAACACTGTTTGGGCGCATGGCAGAGTTTGGAAGGGAAGGAGCACCATTTGACTTTTTCAAAGCAGAATCGGCTGGAATTGAGATCAGACGCCATGTTGCATTTGGAGAGCCCCTGATGTGCCTAAACAGTGGAAACCCCCCAATTATAACTCCAACCCTAACCCCAACACACCCCTAACACTAATCTCAGCCCTATCCCTAGCCCTAACCGGAAAAAGGAAATAAATACTTTTATTTTATTATTTTTCCTTAACTAAGGGGGTGATAACGGGGGGGGGGGGGTTTGATTTACTATTTATGGCGGTTTTTATGTTTGGCAGCTGTCACACGCTAAAAGACCCTTTTTATTGTAAAAATAGTTTTTGCATCACCACATAGTGAGAGCTATAATTTTTCCGTATTTTGACCCGAGTCACGTGAGGTCTTATTCTTTGCGGGGCACGTGACATTTTTTGATCGCTTTTTATTCCGATATTTGGGACGCAGAATGAACAAAAAACAGTGTTTCATGAATTTCGTTTGGGCCCCCGTGTTTACACCGTTCCGCGTGCGTTAAAATTGATAAAGCGGTTTTATTCTTCGGGTCAGTACGGTTACAGCGATACCTCATTTAGGTTTTTTCATGTTTTGGCGGTTTTATGCAATGAAAACTATTTTATATAAAAAATAATTATTTTTGCATCGCTTTATTCTGCGAGATATAACTTTTTTATTTTTTTGCGGATGACGCTGTATGGCGGCTCGTTTTTTGCAGGACAAGCTGACGTTTTCAGCGGTACCATGGATATCTATATGCGTCTTTTTGATCGCGTGTTATTGCACTTTTTGTTCGGTGGTATGATAAATCATTTTTTGCTTCGTTTATTTTTATTTTTTTAAGGGGTTCACTAAAGGGGTTAACTAATGGGACAGTTTTATAGGGCGGGTCGTTACGGACGCGGCGATACCAAATATGTGTACTTTTATTGTTTTTTTTATTTTCAAAAAATGAATTTATTGGGGAATATTTTTTATTTTTTTTTAAATAATTTATTTAGCAATTTTTTTAAAATTTTTAACTTTTTTTAATTTTGTTTTTTAACTTTATTACATTGTCCCAGGTGGGACATCACTGTCCTGTGACAGATCGCTGATCTGTCACATCATATCAGCGATCTGTCACAGGCACTGCTGCAGACTTCCTCATGCCTGCACTTTGCAGACAGTGAGGAAGTCAGCTCCCTACAGGCCCCTGAAGGTCCCCATAGCCATCTTGGATCCGGGGGCCTGTAGGGAAAGAGCCCCCCGCAGCAGCGCTGCACATTGCGCTGCCGTGGGGGGCTCAGGGAAGCACGGCGGGAGCCCCCTCCCTGCCGATGCTTCCCTTTAACCCCCGGTACACCGCGATTGCGTTTGATCACGGTGTACAAGGGGTTAACGTGTCGGGGGCGGTCCGTGACCGCCCCTGACACATTGTGTCGGGTGTCAGCTGTGATAATCAGCTGACACCCGGCCGCGAAGATCCCGAAGAGTATATATACTAGCTGAAGATCCCGGCGCTGCCCGGGCATAGTATCTAACTGTGGTTAGTTATAACAAATTATAAATTATCCTCCTTCCCATAGTCCCGCACCCATATACCCATCATACATATCCACGATCCCATAGGCCCGTGCCCATATACCCATTATACATATCCTACATCCCATAGTCGAGTGCCCATATACCCATCACACATCCTCCATCCCATAGTCCCATGCCCATATACCCATCATACATATTCTCCGTCCCATGCCCATATACCCATCATACATATTCGCCATCCCATAGTCGAGTGCCCATATACCCATCACACATCCTCCATCCCATAGTCCCATGCCCATATACCCATCACACATATCCTCCATCCCATAGTCCCGTGCCCATATACCCATCACACATCCTCCATCCCATAGTCCCGTGCCCATATACATATCCGCCATCCCATAGTCCCATGCCCATATACCCATCATACATATCCTCCATCCCATAGTCCCGTGCCCATATACCCATCACACATCCTCCATCCCATAGTCCCGTGCCCATATACATATCCGCCATCCCATAGTCCCGTGCCCATATACCTGTCAAACATATCCTCCTTTCCATAGTCCGGTGCCCATATACCCATCATACATATTCTCCATCCCATAGTCGAGTGCCCATATACCCATCACACATCCTTCATCTCATAGTCCCATGCCCATATACCCATCACACATCCTCCATCCCATAGTCCCGTGCCCATATACATATCCGCCATCCCATAGTCCCGTGCCCATATACTCGTCAAACATATCCTCCATCCCATAGTCCAGTGCCCATATACCCATCACACATCCTCCATCCCATAGTCCCGTGCCCATATACATATCCGCCATCCCATAGTCCCGTGCCCATAAACCCATCATACATATCCTCCATCCCATAGTCCAGTGCAAAAATATACCCATCACTAGAGTTGAGCGACTTTGGTCGGATCGGGTTTCATGAAACAAAATTTGTTTCAGATGAAACTCGTCCGACTAGGGCAAAAAAAGTCGGAGTTTCGTCCGAAACCCAACCCCAATGCAAGTCAATGGGGAATAGGTTTCGGATGAAACTCCGACTTTTTTTGCCCTAGTCGGACGAGTTTCATCTGAAACAAATTTTGTTTCATGAAACCCGATCCGACCAAAGTCGCTCAACTCTACCCATCACACATCCTCCATCCCATAGTCCTGTTCCCATATACCCATCATACATATCCTCCATCCCATAGTCCGGTGTCCATATACTCATCACACATCCTCCATTCCATAGTCAACCATTATGACATCATAATGAGCGGCGGCAGGGCTTGCAACCTTTGATGACATCAGCGTCGCCATGACAACCATTGTGACATCATAATGAGGGGCGGGGCTTGATACGCACACACTGCTTCCCCAGTATGCAAATAGGGGCATTATGACATCACAATGAGGGGCGGGGCTTGATGTGCACACACTTTTTCCCCCAGTATGTAGATAGGGGCACAATTGTTTGGTGAATTGGAACGCGCGAGGTTAAAATTTCGCCTCACAACATAGCTTAGGACGCTCTCGGGGTCCAGACGTGTGACTGTGCCAAATTTTGTAGCTGCGACGGTGTGGATGCCTATCCCGGACATACACACACACACATTGAGCTTTATATATTAGATATATATACACACACATACACACACAGTACAGACCAAAGGTTTGGACACACCTTCTCATTCAAGAGTTTTCTTTATTTTCATGACTATGAAAATTGAAGATTCACTCTGAAGGCATCAAAACTATGAATTAACTCATGTGGAATTATATAATTAACAAAAACGTGTGAAACAACTGAAAATATGTCTTATATTCTAGGTTCTTCAAAGTAGCCACCTTTTGCTTTGATTACTGCTTTGCACACTCTTGGCATTCTCTTGATGAGCTTCAAGAGGTAGTCACCGGAAATGGTTTTCACTTCAAAGGTGTGCCCTGTCAGGTTTAATAAGTGGGATTTCTTGCCTTATAAATGGGGTTGGGACCATCAGTTGTGTTGTGCAGAAGTCTGATGGATACACAGCTGATAGTCCTACTGAAAAGACTGTTGGAATTTGCATTATGGCAAGAAAAAAGCAGCTAAGTAAAGAAAAATGAGTGGCTATCATTACTTTAAGAAATGAAGGTCAGTCAGTCCGAAAAATTGGGAAAACTTTGAAAGTGTCCCCAAGTGCAGTGTCAAAAACCATCAAGCGCTACAAAGAAACTGGCTCACATGAGGACCGCCTCAGGAAAGGAAGACCAAGAGTCACCTCTGCTGCGGAGGATAAGTTCATCCGAGTCACCAGCCTCAGAAATCGCAGGTTAACAGCAGCTCAGATTAGAGACCAGGTCAAAGCCACACAGAGTTCTATCAGCAGACACATCTCTACAACAACAGTTAAAAGGACACATTGTGCAGCAGGCCTTCATGGTAAAATAGCTGCTAGGAAACCACTGCTAAGGACAGGCAACAAGCAGAAGACTTGTTTGGGCTAAAGAACTCAAGGAATGGACATTAGACCAGTGGTAATCTGTGCTTTGGTCTGATGAGTCCAAATTTGAGATCTTTGGTTCCAACCACCATGTCTTTGTGCGATGCAGAAAAGGTGAACGGATGGACTCTACATGCCTGGCTCCCACCGTGAAGCATGGAGGTGGTATGATGGTGTGGGGGTGCTATGCTGGTGACACTGTTGGGGATTTATTCAAAATTGAAGGCATACTGAACCACAGCATCTTGCAGCGGCATGCTATTCCATCCGGTTTGCATTTGGTTGGACCATCATTTATTTTTCAACAGGAAAATGACCCCAAACACACCTCCAGGCTGTGTAAGGGCTATTTGACCAAGAAGGAGAGTGATGACCTGGCCTCCAGTCACCAGACCTGAACCCAATCGAGATGGTTTGGGGTGAGCTGGACCGCAGAGTGAAGGCAAAAGGGCCAATAAGTGCTAAGCATCTCTGGGAGCTACTTCAAGACTGTTGGAAGACCATTTCCGGTGACTACCTCTTGAAGCTCATCAAGAGAATGCCAAGAGTGTGCAAAGCAATAATCAAAGCAAAAGGTGGCTACTTTGAAGAACCTAGAATATAAGACATATTTCAGTTGTTTCACACTTTTTTGTTAATTATATAATTCCACATGTGTTAATTCATAGTTTTGATGCCTTCAGAGTACAGTTTTCATAGTCATGAAAATAAAGAAAACTCTTTGAATGAGGTGTGTCCAAACTTTTGGTTTGTACTATATATATTTACATACTAGCTGAAGAGCCCGGCGCTGTCCGGGCATACTAACTAACTGTGGTTAGTTACAACAAATTATAATTATCCTCCATCCCATAGTTCCGTGCCCATATACCCATCATACATATCCACCATCCCATAGGCCCGTGCCCATATACCCATCATACATATCCTCCATCCCATAGTCCGGTGCCCATATACCCATCACACATCCTCCATCCCATAGTCCCGTGCCCATATACCCGTCAAACATATCCTCCTTTCCATAGTCCGGTGCCCATATACCCATCATACATATCCACGATCCCATAGGCCCGTGCCCATATACCCATCATACATATCCTCCATCCCATAGTCGAGTGCCCATATATCCATCACACATCCTCCATCCCATAGTCCTATGCACATATACCCATCATACATATCCTCCATCCCATAGTCCAGTGCCCATATACCCATCACACATCCTCCATCCCATAGTCAACCATGATGACATCATATTGAGCGGCGGGGCTTGATGACATCAGCGTCGCCATGGCAACTATTGTGACATCATAATGAGGGGCGGGGCTTGACGCACACACACTTTTTCCACATTATGTAGATAGGGGCACAATTGTTTGGTGAATTGGAACGCACGGGGTTAAAATTTCGCCTCACAACATAGCTTAGGACGCTCTCGGGGTCCAGACGTGTGACTGTGCCAAATTTTGTAGCTGTAGCTGCGACGGTGTGGATGCCTATCCCGGACATACACATACACACACACACACTTTGAGCTTTATATATTAGACTAGCTGAAGAGCCCGGCGCTGCCCGGGCATAGTAACTAACTGTGGTCAGTTATAACAAATTATAATTATCCTCCTTCCCATAGTCCCATGCCCATATACCCATCATACATATCCGCCATCCCATAGTCCCATGCCCATATACATATCCGCCATCCCATAGTCCCATGCCCATAAACCCATCATACATATCCGCCATCCCATAGTCCCATGCCCATATACCCATCATACATATCCTCCATCCCATAGTCCCGTGCCCATATACCCATCACACATCCTCCATCCCATAGTCCCGTGCCCATATACATATCCGCCATCCCATAGACCCGTGCCCATATACCCGTCAAACATATCCTCCTTTCCATAGTCCGGTGCCCATATACCCATCATACATATCCACGATCCCATAGGCCCGTGCCCATATACCCATCATACATATCCTCCATCCCATAGTCCCATGCACATATACCCATCATACATATTCTCCATCCCATAGTCCCATCATACATATTCTCCATCCCATAGTCGAGTGCCCATATACCCATCACACATCCTTCATCTCAGTCCCATGCCCATATACCCATCACACATCCTCCATCCCATAGTCCCGTGCCCATATACATATCCTCCATCCCATAGTCCCGTGCCCATATACCCATCATACATATCCACCATCCCATAGGCCGGTGCCCATATACCCATCATACATCCTCCATCCCATAGTCCCGTGCCCATATACCCGTCAAACATATCCTCCTTTCCATAGTCCGGTGCCCATATACCCATCATACATATCCTCCATCCCATAGGCCGGTGCCCATATACCCATCATACATATCCTCCATCCCATAGTCCGGTGCCCATATACCCATCACACATCCTCCATCCCATAGTCCCGTGCCCATATACCCGTCAAACATATCCTCCTTTCCATAGTCCGGTGCCCATATACCCATCATACATATCCTCCATCCCATAGGCCCGTGCCCATATACCCATCACACATCCTCCATCCCATAGTCCCGTGCCCATATACCCGTCAAACATATCCTCCTTTCCATAGTCCGGTGCCCATATACCCATCACACATCCTCCATCCCATAGGCCCGTGCCCATATACCCATCATACATATCCTCCATCCCATAGTCGAGTGCCCATATACCCATCACACATCCTCCATCCCATAGTCAACCATTATGACATCATATTGAGCGGCGGGGCTTGGTGACATCAGCGTCGCCATGGCAACCATTGTGACATCATAATGAGGGGCGGGGCTTGACGCGCACACACTTTTTCCACATTATGTAGATAGGGGCACAATTGTTTGGTGAATTGGAACGTGCGGGGTTAAAATTTCGCCTCACAACATAGCTTAGGACGCTCTCGGGGTCCAGACGTGTGACTGTGCCAAATTTTGTGGCTGTAGCTGCGACGGTGTGGATGCCTATCCCGGACATACACATACACACACACACATACACATATACACACTTTGAGCTTTATATATTAGACTAGCTGAAGAGCCCAGCGCATAGTAACTAACTGTGGTCAGTTATAACAAATTATAATTATCCTCCTTCCCATAGTCCCGCACCCATATACCCATCATACATATCCACGATCCCATAGGCCCGTGCCCATATACCCATCATACATATCTTACATCCCATAGTCGAGTGCCCATATACCCATCACACATCCTCCATCCCATAGTCCCATGCCCATATACCCATCATACATATTCCCCATCCCATAGTCCCATGCCCATATACCCATCATACATATTCGCCATCCCATAGTCGAGTGCCCATATACCCATCACACATCCTTCATCCCATAGTCCCGTGCCCATATACATATCCGCCATCCCATAGTCCCGTGCCCATATACCCATCATACATATCCTCCATCCCATAGTCCCGTGCCCATATACACATCCGCCATCCCATAGACCCGTGCCCATATACCCGTCAAACATATCCTCCTTTCCATAGTCCGGTGCCCATATACCCATCATACATATCCACGATCCCATAGGCCCGTGCCCATATACCCATCATACATATCCTCCATCCCATAGTCCCATGCCCATATACCCATCATACATATTCTCCATCCCATAGTCGAGTGCCCATATACCCATCACACATCCTCCATCCCATAGTCCCGTGCCCATATACATATCCTCCATCCCATAGTCCGGTGCCCATATACTCATCACACATCCTCCATTCCATAGTCAACCATTATGACATCGTAATGAGCGGCGGCAGGGCTTGCAACCTTTGATGACATCAGCGTCACCATGGCAACCATTGTGACATCATAATGAGGGGCGGGGCTTGATACGCACACACTGCTTCCCCAGTATGCAAATAGGGGCATTATGACATCACAATGAGGGGCGGGGCTTGACGCGCACACACTTTTTCCCCCAGTATGTAGATAGGGGCAAAATTGTTTGGTGAATTGGAACGCGCGGGGTTAAAATTTCGCCTCACAACATAGCTTAGGACGCTCTCGGGGTCCAAACGTGTGACTGTGCCAAATTTTGTAGCTGTAGCTGCGACGGTGCGGATGCCTATCCTGGACATACACACACACACACACTTTGAGCTTTATATATTAGATATATAACTAACCCGTCACCACTCAGAGTGAACCATGTACAACCATAACCTAAGGTAGGGAAGTGAGTGGGTGCTGTCGCAAACTCTATAAAAGAGCATTACCGGTAAGTAATCCAGTTTTCTCTCTTCGCCACAACAGCACCCACTGAGAGATTTTCAGAGCTGATCACCTGGGAAGGCCACCGTGCCAAGAACCGATCTACCGAAGACTAAGTCAGAGGAAGAAGACAAGTCAAGCCTGTAGTGACTGTAGAAGGCGAGGACCAAGTTGCAGCCTTACATATGAAGTCAATCGGAACGTCCGCCTTCTCAGCCCAGGAGGATGCCATAGCCCGTGTGGAATGTGCTTTTATCCCATCCGGAGGGCTTTCACCTTTTGCCAAGTAGGCCAGACGGTTTCCATCTCTGATCCAACAGGATAGCGTGCCCTTTGTGACTCCAGACCCCCTTCCTGTAGCCCTGAAAGGACAAAATGAGAGCCCTTCTCTGCCTCCAGGGACGGTTCCTGTCTATATAGGCTAGGACACCTCTCCTCACATCTAAGGTGTGAAATTTTTCCTCTTCAGGTGTTGCAGGGATATCAAAAGGAGGGCAGAAAAATCTCCTGGGATCTATGGAATTTGGTAGAAACCTTAGTGAGGTAAGAAGGGTCTGGTTTTAACACTATCCTATCATGGAATATTGACAGGAAGGGGGGATCCACTGACAGAGCTTGGATATCACTCACTCTTCTCGCTGATGCTAACGCTACTAACAAGGCAGTCTTTAACGACACACACTTTATTGAAGATAAGTGTAAGGGTCCAAATGGTGCCCTTGTCAACGCATCGAGAACTAGGTTCAGGTCCCAGGGCAGTACTCGAGCAATATGTACTGGGTCTGCTCGCTGACATGCTGAAATAAACAGAGCTACCCATCTGTCCCCAGCGATATCGTAGCTATACAGGGCAGATACCTGAACCTTCAAGGTATTTACTGACAACCCCAATTCTCGACCCCTCAGCAGGAATTGCAAGATAGCAGGGATAGGTACCTCACTAGAGAAGACCCCTGTGGAAAAGCTAAGAAATTTCCTCCACACCGTGGTGTATATCTTGGTCGTGGTCTATTTCCGGAAGACCCCATAAGGCTGTTATTTTCTTGAAGATGAGGTGGCTGAGCATCCACTCCCCCTGACATAGGGAAGTCTGCTCTGAAGTTGTCTACCCCACTGATGTGGAGGGCTGATAGGGACAAAACATGTGTTTCGGTTATCTGTAGGATTCTCTCTGTGGTAGACATCGGAGTTCTTGATCGTATTCCTCCTTGATGACTTAAATATGCGACAGAGGTGGCGTTGTCCGATAGGACTCCTACACGAGATCCTCGCAGTTGTGCAAGGAATTCACGTATAGCATGATCAATTGCTTTTAACTCTCAAATTAGAAGAGTCTTCGGCCACTCCTATAGACCATTGTCCTTGGACTACACTTTCACCTAAATAAGCCCCCCAACCGAAGGGACTGGCATCCATAGTAATCACTCAAGGGTCTCAGCACCCACGGAACCCCTCTAGAGAGATGGCCCAACCACCATGACAGGGATCTGACTACCTCAGTTGACAGGGATATCTCACCCTCCAACTGTCCCTGCAGTCGCTCTTCCTCTTGCAGGATAACTTGCTGCAACTGTCTAGTGTAGAACTGGGCCCACTGCACTGCAGGAATACAAGATGTAAGGGAGCCGAGAAGGGTTATAGCCTCCCTCAGGGACATCTTAGGGTTGTCCGTTGCAGACCGCACTTTATTGTCAACATCTTCGTTTCTGGGAGGAGACACTTTTGACTTACAGAGTCCAGATGGAGGCCTAGAAACATCTGCCGAATTACCGGGAGAAATCTGGAATTGGTCAGTTGATCAGCCATCCCAAAGCCTGCAAATATGAAATTGCATCAGCTGATCGATGTTCACATTGGGAGACGGAGTTTCCTACCTCCAGGAAATCATGGTATGGGACTATTAAAGTGTCCTTTAACCGTACATACGCCATCACCTCTAACATTAACTTGGTGAAAACCCGGGGAGCCATGGATAAGCCGAAGGGCATTGCCACAAACTGAAGATGGTGGACACGGCCTTCCAGAGTGACCGCCGCTCGAAAATACTGCTGATGCATGGCATGTATTGGCAGATGACAGTATGCATCCTTCAGATCCAGGACCGCCATGAAGCATCTGGGGAACAAAATTTTAATTGCTGAATGTATGGACTCCATCTTGAAGGTATGAGACCGTAGAAAGCCGTTCAACTTTCTCTAATTATGGTTCTGTAGGAACCATCTGGCTTAGAAACCAGAAATAAGGGAGAGTAAAATCCCTTCCCACACTGGTTTGCCGGGATCTCCACTAGCACATTCTTGGTTAACAGACCCCTAATTTCCAACTCCAAAAGCCTCCTGATGAACATGAGACTTTAGAGAAGTCAATATGAAGGAGTCCGGAGGGACCCGGGCAAACTCTAATCTCAAGTCAGACTATATGAGGCTAATGTCCCAGGGATTGGATGTTATTGCCTTCCATTGCTTGCTGAAAAATGATAAGCTGCCACCCACCGGAGGGGTTGGGTTAGCGGAACTTGTCTCCACCCTTGTAGGAAGGTTTGCCAAATAGAGCACCTCTCTGGTTCTTATAGGTTCTCTTTCTGCCAAATGACTGCTTTCTGAAAGCCCTCCTATAGGACGGAACACGTGTTAGGGAATCACTTTCTTTCGCCCGCTTTGGCGAGTATCTTGTCAAGCACGGTGCCAAACAGGTACTCACCCTGGCATGGTATAGCGCCAAGTTTTGCTTTAGCCTGTGCGTTACCTCTCCAGCCCTTTAACCATAAGGCACGATGGGCTGCGTTGGTTAATCCTGCTGATCTAGCCGCTAGACGCAGGGAATCGGCTGAGGCGTCTCCCAGGAAGGCTGTTGCTCCTCTAATAAGAGGGATAGAAGACCGTAACTTGTCTCTAGACAAACCACTCTTAATGTTTTCTTCCAGCTGACCCAACTACACTAGCAAAGATCTTGTGGTGCAAGTGGCTGATATCGCTGGCTTGAAGGCCCCCGTACATGACTCCCAGGACCTTTTAAGAAGTATCCGCCTTATGATCCAGGGGGTCGGTTAGTGTTCCTGAATCTTCTACTGGCAAGGACGAGCGCCATGAGGTTGACGCCACAGCTGCATCAACCTGGGGAGCCTTTGACCAAGATGTTAACTCCTCATCGTCAGAGGGGTACCGCCGTTTGGATGCTGAAGGAAGGAATCCTCGCTGTCCCTGCTTCTCCCATTCTTTCTTAACCAGCTCTTTCACTGCAGGTATCACAGGGAATGTCCACCTTTTCTTTTGTGAGAGTCCTGCGAACATGATGTCTTGTGCTGTCTTGGGCTCTCTGGTATCAGCTAACCCCATAGTTCCTCGGACCGATCTAACCAAGTTATCAATAATGTTGATCAGGAAACAAGTGTGGCCTTCTTCCTCCGAGGATGATGACTCTTGGGAGGAATATGAGCAGAGCTCGCCACCATCCAAGGATGAGCTGGACACGTGGAAGTTATATTCCCTGCTGCTGTGGAGTCGGAGTCTGAGTCGGTGCTCATTAACTGCATCCGACAAATGTTTTCGCATACGCTGTTTCAATGAATTAGTGGTGCAACCCACATATTGAAGTCCGCAAATATTGCAATCAATAAGATATATTACATTTTCTGTATTACAATTAATAAAAGAAAAAATCTCAAAGTTTTTTCCATTTTTTATAGAAGAAAATGTTTTTGTTTTAACAATATATTTGCAACACTTACAAATTTTTGCACCACAACCATAACAGCCTACAGTTTTCATCCAATTTTGTTTCAATTTTTTGTCTGGATCAGTAAATAAGCTTGCCGTCAACATGGATCCTATAGTAGGAGCTCTCCTCGCAACAAATTTAATTGAATTTTTTTTAGTATTTCTTTCAATTCACCACTTTGTTCTAAAATGGGTAAATGTTTTTTAATAATAGAGACTATTTCTTGATACTGTGGACTAAATTTAGTACTGAAATCTATACCCAAATCATTATGTTCTTTGATATTTTTATATTCCAACAATTCCTGTCTATTTAAATTATCTACTATGCCTCTCACTCTTTTTAGAGACCAGTTTGGGTAACCCCTGGATTTTAATCTTTTTGCCAAAAATGCAGATTCTTTCATATAGGTATCTTTTTCTGTACTATTTCTTTTTGTTCGAATCAGTTCACCTGTGGGTATATTCCTAATTACATGGTTGGCGTGACATGAGTTTGCCATCAATATACTATTCACAGCTGTAGATTTGCGATAAGGTTCCACCAACACTTTTTTTCGATTTGAATCTATTTTCAAGGTCAAATCAAGAAAATTAATTGACAGCTCATTCATGTGGCATGTAAATTTGAGATTGAAACTATTGTTATTTAAATATGAAAAAAGGAAGATGCTAAATCCTTGTTCCCCCTCCACACAAAAACCAAATCATCAATGAAGCGTCCCAACCAAAAAATGTTATGTCTAAATGGATTGTTAAAATGAAAAATATACCTCTCCTCCCATACTGACATAGTTAAATTTGCTAAAGACGGTGAGAATTTGGCCCCCATGCTCACTCCCTGTATCTGCAAATAATATTTCTCATCAAAAACAGGAGCTATTTCAGAGAAATTGAGTGAAGCTTTGTATTGTGACCATCCCATTATATATCTTATTGATTGCAATATTTGCAGACTTCAATATGTGGGTTGCACCACTAATTCATTGAAACAGCGTATGCGAAAACATTTGTCGGATGCAGTTAATTTGCCTATTGCAGGAGCCTCTGCGGTTTCCAAACACTGCCAATGTGCATAAAGGTGATCTAAAAAGCTTTTCCTTTAGGGGAATAGAGATGGTTACAAAACCACGTAGGGGTGGTGATTATAAAAATAAAATCCTCTCTAGAGAAAGTAGGTGGATCTTTTTATTAGAGACTAGAGTTCCTGATGGATTGAACAGTAGAATGGATCTTATTACATAATATTAAGAAAATAAGAGAAATTTATTTATTTATTTTTTTTTTTAAAAAGATAGAGAGTGCATATATTAGTTTTTAAAAGATTATATCTCTATCTTAAACCTACTCCAATATATTATACCTTTTGAGAGTTATATTTGTGATTGTCTCTGATATTTAGATCGCGCCTACTACATGATGTATTTTTTCATATATGTTTATATTTTTTTTTTTTTGTGGCAGTTATTCCATATCACTGTTGATCTATTACCAAATGTTTATATCATTGGTCTATGTATAAAACATATTCAATATATGTATTTTTCTAGCAATATTTTTGAACTGAGTTTCAACCATCTACTCAGGTGTTTTTAACTGGTTTGTTTCACTGCTTTTAATTAAGGGTCATTTGAATATGTTCCACAAAGGAGGATATATTGTCAGTGTTGGAGCTCAGTTCAAATAGAAGAAGAAGGCACAAAGTGCTGAAACATGTAGTTCCTTGCTGGAATGTTACCAATTGATTGGAGTTCCTCATATATGTTTTATATGATTTAATGGATTAATAAAGAAGATTTTATAATTCTGGTGAACTTTCATCTTTTTGCTGGATCCCAAATCTCTTATATTTCTATTTGTTGGGGCATACTCCCTGCCTGGATCCGTGCAGAATATAAGGTGAACACCGACTATTGCATTAAGAGGAACTCCTTTATGGTGAGCTGGCTATATGTTTTTTACATTGTTTGAATATATATATATATATATATATATATATATATATATATATATATATATATATATATACACACACACACACACACATATACACACACACACACACACATTACAGACCAAAAGTTTGGACACACCTTCTCAATCAAAGCGTTTTCTTTATTTTCATGACTATGAAAATTGTAGATTCACTCTGAAGGCATCAAAACTATGAATTAACACATGTGTAATTATGTAATTAACAAAAAAGTGTGAAACAACTGAAAATACTGTATGTCACATATTCTAGGTTCTTCAAAGTAGCCACCTTTTGCTTTGATTTCTGCTTTGCACACTCTTGGCATTCTCTTGATGAGCTTCAAGAGGTAGTCACCGGAAATGGTTTTCACTTCACAGGTGTGCCCTGTCAGGTTTAATAAGTGGGATTTCTTGCCTTATAAATGAGGTTGGGACCATCAGTTGTGTTGTGCAGAAGTCTGGTGGATACACAGGTGATAGTCCTACTGAATAGACTGTTAGAATTTGTATTATGGCAAGAAAAAAGCAGCTGAGTAAAGAAAAACGAGTGGCCATCATTACTTTAAGAAATGAAGGTTAGCCAGTCCAAAAAATTGGCAAAACTTTGAAAGTGTCCCCAAGTGCAGTGGCAAAAACCATCAAGCGCTACAAAGAAACTGGCTCACATGAGGACCGCTCCAGGAAAGGAAGACCAAGAGTCACCTCTCCTGCGGAGGATAAGTTCATCCTAGTCACCAGCCTCAGAAATCACAGGTTAACAGCAGCTCAGAATAGAGACCAGTTCAATGCCACACAGAGTTCTAGCAGCAGACACATCTCTGCAACAACTGTTAAGAGGAGACTTTGTGCAGCAGGCCTTCATGGTAAAGTAGCTGCTAGGAAACCACTGCTAAGGACAGGCCACAAGCAGAAGAGACTTGTTTGGGCTAAAGAACACAAGGAATGGACATTAGACCAGTGGAAATCTGTGCTTTGGTCTGATGAGTCCAAATTTGAGATCTTTGGTTCCAACCACCGTGTCTTTGTGCGACGCAGAAAAGGTGAACGGATAGACTCTACATGCCTGATTACCACCGTGAAGCATGGAGGAGGTGTGATGGTGTGGGGGTGCTTTGCTGGTGACACTGTTGGGGATTTATTCAAAATTGAAGGCATACTGAAGCAGCATGGCTACCACAGCATCTTGCAGCGGCATGCTATTCCATCCGGTTTGCGTTTAGTTGGACCATCATTTATTTTTCAACAGGACAATGGCCTCAAACACATCTCCAGGCTGTATAAGGGCTATTTGACCAAGAAGGAGAGTGATGGGGTACTACGCCAGATGACCTGGCCTCCACAGTCACCAGACCTGAGCCCAATCAAGATGGTTTGGGGTGAGCTGGACCGCAGAGTGAAGGCAAAAGGGCCAACAAGTGCTAAGCATCTCTGGGAACTCCTTCAAGACTGTTGGAAGACCATTTCTGGTGACTACCACTTGAAGCTCATCAAGAGAATGTCAAGAGTGTGCAAAGCAGTAATCAAAGCAAAAGGTGGCCACTTTGAAGAATCTAGAATATAAGACATATTTTCAGCTGTTTCACACTTTAATTATATAATTCCACATGTGTTCATTGTTTTGATGCCTTCAGAATGAATCTACAATTTTCATAGTCATGAAAATAAAGAAAACTCTTTGAATGAGAAGGTGTGTCCAAACTTTGGTCTGTACCGTATACATGTACATGAATACTGTGTATTACATATTTACAATTTACAGTTTGTGTTCTAAAGTTGTATTCCAATAAATAGATATTATGTTCTATCTAAATATCTTGATTATTGGATCATAGAAATGATTAAATGTCTGATGTTCACATTGTACTACAATAAATTTTTCACTTAAATATAAGCAATATATGTGGGAGTCGGTGTAAGGGAAACTGAGGAGTCGGAGTCGCAGGTTTGGCTTACGGACTCCACAGCCCTGCGCCTCTGTTTTCTGACCTTGCTGGAACCAAGTGCCTGGAGTTCCTCCCCAATCATGAGCCTAAAGGCCCTTTTACATTTAGCGATGCACCAGCGATCCGACCAGCGATACGACCCGGTCAGGATCGCTGGTGCATCGCTAAATGATCGCTAGTGAGCTTTCACACAGAAAGATCTCACAGCGATGCACCAGCGACGCAGCGCATGATACTTACCTTTCACACTCAGCGATCCAGACGTCCTCCCGCCCGCGTCCAGCGTCGCTCGTCTCACACAGCAGGAAGCAGACGACGAGAAATGGAGCCGCGCGATCAGCGATGGACAGCGGGGGAACCGGTCGGAGGTAAGTATCACACATAGCGATATCGCTAGCAATATCGCTATAACGTCACAAAATCAGTGACGTTTTAGCGATATTGCTATGTGTAAAACCCCCTTAATGTCCTCCGTTCTGAGGACTCCTCCTGTAGGGTATGCCCCATACAGATCTGACAAAGCCTTTTGGGGTAATCGTCAGGAAGGGGCTGGGAGCACAAGGCACATTCCTTATGCTTTGATTTTCCTGTCTTTTTAACCTGAAGGGATATACAGAAAGAAGGGGCTATTAGCTTAATAGGTGTGGTTAGTAACACTCACCCAGTGAAGCTTGTCAACATGGTACCGGTTGTGGAGGCACAGCCTGCGACATGGTTTGACTTGCTTTTCTGTCTCTACTACTTCTATCCGTGTAGCCACTTTGCCTGGAGTGTCCACTGCTACTCTTTTCTGCTGTGCGGTAGCTCTACCACTTCTTCACGTGGGTGCATTGCGGGGTCATTTGTTGACGACATCGCTGCACACCAGTGAGCCTATGGCCAGTGCTCTTATGCAGCCTTTTTTTTCCCCCTCTTTTTCCTTGCACCCGGAAGTGTTCCCATCACTTCCAGGTCCGGCGACTTCCCTCTTTGGCACATGCGCAGCTCCCCAGCCACTCCTACTGCGCCGTCTCCCTGGCAACCCCGGAAGTAAAGCTTAGTACTCCCGTCTCCCGGGCGAGACCGCTCTTTAGGCCTCCTGCGGACGCCGGCCTCCTTCCCACCGGCTGCGAGCCGCAATCCGAGACCTGCAGGGGAAGCAGGGCGGCCGATGCCCGCACCCTGCACACCCCCCCGGACAAGTGACAGCCAGTCCAGCCGTACCGCACTCCCCACGTGAGCCAGGGCAGCCCTACCCAGACCCTGCCCTCACGCTGTCCTTTCCAGACGAGGGAGGAGCTGACAAACAGGCCTCCCCCGACGCTGCCTCCGGCACTGAAGCCCCTGCCATTCCTGCAGAGACCGCACAGATGGCATCACAGCCCAGGTATCCTCTTCACCTTTTCACTCTACAGGTTCCCTTAGGAACAGGAAACAAACTGAGGGAGCGAGGGGGACCGACCCTTTTATCTCTGTAAGTTTCCTGATCCTAGGGGCGGATCCCCTCTCTCAGTGCGTGCTGTCGTGGCGAAAAGAAATGGTACCCCTGGCACCAGAGCAGAGCGCCAAGGGAAGCTAAGTATGTGTTTTTTTTTAAATGTACAGGATGTGCACCTGTACATAGAAGTATATGCAGCAGCTCATACTGTATTTTGGAGCTATGTGAAGACATACACAGCATATAGTGGCCAAGTTGGAGTCGATCCAGTATATTGGGGGCTATGTGGGGACTCATGCTGTATAGAGATTCTATGTGGGAGCTCAAACTATATCTAGGGAGGCATGTGGATACTCATACTGTATATGTGGGGTAAAATGAGAGCTCATACTGTTTAGCAGAGGTTATGTGAGGCTCATGCTGTATATAGCAGAGCTATATGAGGACTCATACTGTATATAGCAGAGATATGTGAGGCTCATGCTGTATATAGCAGAGCTATGTGAGGACTCATACCTAAGGAGGCTATGTGAGGCCTCAGTGTATATAGAGAGCTATATGGAGGCTCATACTGTATAGAAAGGGCTATGTGAGGGCTAATACTGTACCAGGGGAAGCTATGTGGGGTCTCACGCTGTATATAGGGGACAGTGTGCGCTCATACGGTATATAGGGGGATGTCAGCATAATTCGTTCTGCTCAATATTAAGCTAATGAATTAACATGAAATATAATTTCACCCTCCACAACAGTTACCGTCTGACATGTGAAACTGAGTAAAATTAATTGCCCAACCCTGCTCTATTATATATATAGCGTTATGTATAGTGCTGTACATAAGGAAAAAGTGTGCACTCCTTTGTCTCTCTTGTTTTGCATCTACAGATGTGCACCAGAGCACCTGTTTTTTAATCACGTGATGGGGGGCCCACGCCTTCTAGACTTCCAAGGGCACTGTCCACTCTTTATCTGCCCCTGGGTGTACTTATAGTTGTGGTTTGGGATGGATAGGGGACCCGATCGGTCCATTCATTCTTGAACCTAAACAAATTCGGCTACAAATATGGATGACAATGTGATTTCCCCGTTCAGTGATGGTGAAATAAACAGAAGTTATGAATGTCAAAATTTCTTGCTCATGACCAAAGGTATAATGTAGGGCGGTAAGTTTTTAAATCACAAAATTAAGATTCTGCAATTCAATAGTAATTATCACCTCCCATCAATGGAATTGGGTCACAGACAAATTTGCTGTAATTAGATCATGTAATGTCACACACATTGTATGAGTCAGTGCATCTCTTGGGAAATTTCTCCCATCTAACAAAAATCGCCAATTAATCGCAGGTTACATACCCACATATATTCTAGCCTTTATGATCATGTTTTACATCAAAATCACATTGTTACAATAAGCTATCAATAAATGGTGTGCACCAAGCTCCTAGGTTATCCACTACCCATACAATGGGTCGTATCCTACTCAAAAAAAACTCACCCGACTGCATCATTGTTATTGGGCACCCAAGAATTATAGGTGGGCACCAGTGGCAGAAAAGGGACAATAAATCCCTAAAATGATGAAATAGGAATTTGGGGTAACTAGGAAACTAATATTGACAGAAAGAAAATGGAAAATGAGTAAACGCAAATTAATGAATCACATCCATTTACTGAAGAAAAAATCCACAGTGGAAACGGACCCACAGCAATCAATTAAAGCTACTGGCTCTAACTGCTCATTTCATCTATTGCAATTCGGAGGGTAAAATCTGCAACGTATCTATTATCTTCTGTAGAAAAATATATCCCCACAAATCCACTAAAAATATGCCTGAGTTATGCGAGATTGTATACACATCTCCCACCTAGATTTTTCAAAGGATGAAGCCCACAGTCAAAATCTGCAGAATACACAGCGCCGTGCACAGCTCCCCGTACACAGCTCCCCGTACACAGCGCTGTGCACAGCTCCCCGTACACAGCGCTGTGCACAGCTCCCCGTACACAGCTCCCCGTGCACAGCGCCGTGCACAGCTCCCCGTACACAGCGCCGTGCACAGCTCCCCGTACACAGCGCCGTGCACAGCTCCCCGTACACAGCTCCCCGTACACAGCGCCGTGCACAGCTCCCCGTCCTCCTCAGTACACAGCGCCGTACACAGCTCCCCGTACACAGCGCCGTGCACAGCTCCCCGTACAGAGCTCCCCGTACAGAGCGCCGTGCACAGCTCCCCGTACAGAGCTCCCCGTACACAGCGCCGTGCACAGCTCCCCGTACACAGCGCTGTGCACAGCTCCCCGTACACAGCGCTGTGCACAGCTCCCCGTACAGAGCTCCCCGTACACAGCGCCGTGCACAGCTCCCCGTACACAGCGCTGTGCACAGCTCCCTGTGCACAGCGCTGTGCACAGCTCCCCGTACAGAGCTCCCCGTACAGAGCTCCCCGTACACAGCGCTGTGCACAGCTCCCCGTACACAGCGCTGTGCACAGCTCCCCGTACAGAGCTCCCCGTACACAGCGCCGTGCACAGCTCCCCGTACACAGCGCCGTGCACAGCTCCCCGTACACAGCGCCCCGTCCTCCTCAGTACACAGCGCCGTACACAGCTCCCCTTCCTCCTCAGTACACAGCACCATGCACAGCTCCCCGTCCTCAGAACACAGCTCCCCGTACACAGCGCCGTGCACAGCTCCCCGTCCTCCTCAGTACACAGCGCCGTACACAGCTCCCCTTCCTCCTCAGTACACAGCGCCGTGCACAGCTCCCCGTACACAGCGCCGTGCACAGCTCCCCGTACAGAGCTCCCCGTACACAGCGCCGTGCACAGCTCCCCGTACACAGCGCCGTGCACAGCTCCCCGTACACAGCGCCGTGCACAGCTCCCCGTACACAGCGCCGTGCACAGCTCCCCGTACACAGCGCCGTACACAGCTCCCCTTCCTCCTCAGTACACAGCGCCGTACACAGCTCCCCTTCCTCCTCAGTACACAGCACCATGCACAGCTCCCCGTCCTCAGAACACAGCTCCCCGTACACAGCGCCGTGCACAGCTCCCCGTCCTCCTCAGTACACAGCGCCGTACACAGCTCCCCTTCCTCCTCAGTACACAGCGCCGTACACAGCTCCCCTTCCTCCTCAGTACACAGCGCCGTACACAGCTCCCCTTCCTCCTCAGTACACAGCGCCGTACACAGCTCCCCTTCCTCCTCAGTACACAGCGCCGTGCACAGCTCCCCGTACACAGCGCCGTGCACAGCTCCCCGTACACAGCGCCGTGCACAGCTCCCCGTACACAGCGCCGTGCACAGCTCCCCGTACACAGCGCCGTGCACAGCTCCCCGTCCTCCTCAGTACACAGCGCCGTACACAGCTCCCCTTCCTCCTCAGTACACAGCGCCGTACACAGCTCCCCTTCCTCCTCAGTACACAGCACCATGCACAGCTCCCCGTCCTCAGAACACAGCTCCCCGTCCTCCCCAGTACACAGCGCCGTGCACAGCTCCCCGTCCTCCCCAGTACACAGCGCCGTGCACAGCTCCCCGTCCTCCCCAGTACACAGCGCCGTACACATCTCCCCGTCCTCCCCAGTACACAGCTCCCCGTCCTCCCCAGTACACAGCGCTGTACACAGCTCCTGTCCCCAGTACACAGCACCGTACACATCTCCCCGTCCTCCCCAGTACACATCTCCCCGTCCTCCCCAGTACACATCTCCCCGTCCTCCCCAGTACACAGCGCTGTACACATCTCCCCGTCCTCCCCAGTACACAGCGCTGTACACAGCTCCTGTCCCCAGTACACAGCACCGTGCGCACCTGCAGCATAGCTATGGAGTGGAATGAGGCGGACGGGTTGTCCAGCAGGATCCGCTCTTTCAGTAGATTACTCCCGTAGGCGAAGTAGAAGAAGGTGCCCCGTCCCGGCTGCAATCCGGCCGTCTCCTTCGCCTCCATGTCGCCTGTGACTGCTGGTGGCGGATGTTCCCGTTGTCAGCACCGGCTGTTACTCCCGCCCCCCGGCCATCACGGGAGCGCGCGAGGAGTCACCGGGGCCGCGCCCTTTCCGGGTGAGAGGCCGTGGGAAAACACCAGATGCCGGTAACAATGAGAAGTGCCTCATGTAGGGCGGGTGCACATGGTGAGCAGCAGTCATGGTGAGCGGCACATGGTGAGCGGCTCCGCACTGCTGATATACCGGGTCATGTGCGGGTGTAGAGCGCTGTGCTGTGGAGGGAAGGCGCGAACGTGACTGTGGGATACAGCTGGAGACTTAGGCTGTGTGCACACGCTGCGGATTTTGCTGCGGTTCCGCAGCGGTTTTGGCCGCTGCCGACCCGCAGCAGTTTTTGCTGCGGTGTACAGTACCATGATTCCCTATGGGAATCAAAAACCGCAGTGCAGACGGTGCGGAATTTTCCGCGCGGATTATCTGCGGTTTTCAATCCGCAGAAAGAATTGCATGTCAATTCTTTCTGCGGATTCTCCTGCGGTTTGCCATCTCCTCCATTGAGGAGATGAAAAACCGCAGGGCAAAACCGCAGAGCAATCCGCAGGTAAAACCGCAGGTCTTTTGACCTGCGGTTTCACCTGCGGATTTTACAAAATCCGCGCGGATGAATCCGCACCTAATCCGCAGCGTGTGCACACAGCCATACAGTCCCGAACTGAGCGCCAAGGAAAAGCGGTGCAATGCTGGAGCTCACAGGACAGACGGACATAGTAATGAGGCACATGGTGACAAAGTAACAACATTTCCAAAATATGAATTTACTCAGTAGCGAGTGAGCGCCTCCTGCAGGAATCCTGGCATTTACAGGGCTTGGCTGCCATCAGTGAGGTCATTAACCCCTTAGTGACGGAGCCATTTTTACAATTCCGACCACTGTCCCTTTATGAGGTGATAAGAACTGAATGAGTTGAATGAATTTATGCTGAACTTTATCTTTTCTCTTTCGGAGATGTCTCAGACATCTCCCTTGTTAACCAAGGTCGAATATTTCCTTCTTATGTGATTTGTGTGGTGGGAGGACAAGTTGTTTAACTATTTTTCTTTTTTTTTATTGCGCATGTCTGTAGATATCTAAATTCTTTTACTATAAAAGAAGGGAAAAGCCTGGCTGGGGGGAGAGGCGTCTTGGCAGGCATCCCGAGTTGTATCATACAGCTTGTGTCTGTGTTATTCTTCTCGACGGAGCAATCAATTAGAGACATATGGTGCCTTACACCCAAGAACATCGGTCCTTCAGATGAAAGAGGTATCTGAGGGATCCCGACAGTTTCCTGGCGCCCGAACAGGGACCTGATATAGGCACCTCTCCAAGACTACCCGATCTACAGACCACTCCAGTTACTGATGAAATTGTGAACAGCAGACCTAAACACCTGGCCAGGTAAGAGATCAATTTTTCTCTTCTCTGCTCTTCATAATGTATCATTATAACTAAGGTCCGTATAAAGGGGAATCTAGTAGAGGAGGGGGCCGTAAGATCAGGTCCATATAAGAACTCTGAGGAAATCGGGTGTGACACGCATATGTAATTTCTGCTCGAATGAGAGGTTACTGTAGGTTCTGTCTGTGCACAGCTATTTTTAGAAAAAGAGCTGATGCAAATCGAAATGGGAGAGGTCTGACATTACGGAATATAAGGCTGGGTGAACAGTTCATGCTGCAAAGCCCCGACGGACAAGTTCTCCACAATAGAAGATTCCGTGTTAGGAATCAGGGAGGTTGTTGAATGGCTACTTTGATTTGAAAGGTTGTGGAAAGTAGAAAAATAAGCTGCACAGTAGGTATTCGTTCAAAGAGTGGTGATATTGCCTAACTGGGTTATGTGACAGCGTCCTTTCGGGGAGGTCACCGCCTAAGCTTAAATCAACACCCTTTACGAATAAACCTTGTGACAGATAAGAGTGTGATCGAATGAGCACAGGACCGTGAAATGAGCCTGTGACAAGATATGACTGAAGAACCCCGATAGATGGATACTTTGTTTACAATCCTGTGTGTTGTGGGAGTGCTTCTGTTCGGATGTTACATAGCATATAAGTACACGAAACACGTAGTACAACGAGGAACAGACACCCCATTTAGCCTGTTAGCACCTTAGGAAGAAGGTAACGAGGTATAGTAGAGCCTAGTCTTGAGCTTACCCAATACACCACCTAAGGAAGGGAGGATTAACAGGAAGGAACAAGAGAAACAGGATAAAGAAATGGGGAACAGTCAGGGAAAGACACCTGAGGAGGGAAATTGGTTATGTGATATAATTGAGGATAGATATGGAAGAAGTGCAGCAAGAGACCTAGAAAAGGTATTAAAAAAATTCAAGGTAGAAGGGAAAGAGGCTTTGAATGAGGATAAATGGAAAGAAATAAAAGACACGAAGTCAGGAAAAATTGCAGATGCGGGATGGGGAGAACAGGTTGAAGCATGTTTAAAATGTTCACAAGTTGCTCAGAGGGAAAAGTGGGCATATAACGAGAAGACAGGGAAATGGATACGTACAAAGAAGGTCAGAATGACGGATGACCCAGTGGAGAAAATGCATGAGCCTCCACCCTATCCAACCCCTTTGTCAGTGCCACCACCAGTACCTATGGCTCCTGCCACAACTCCCAGTTCACCTCCACCACCGGCTAAGCTGTACCCAGAGACGCAAATAGCTGTTAAGCCACCTAGTGGCAGTGATGAACCTGGATGGGTCTGCAGTAATTGTGGTCAACAAAACCCCAATTGGAGGGAGAATTGTCTTGCCTGTGGTGCACCCCGATACCATGCGCCCAACCTATTAGCCCCTGTCAGATCACAAAGCAGACCCTTCAGGGAGATTACAGCACAGGGGGATTACGTCACTAGACATATAATTACTAATCATTACCAGCCTTGGACTGCAACTGAATGTATGGCTTTGTTGTCTAACGCCCCTGACCCGATTATCAATCCAGCCCGATTTGCTGCTTACTTAAGACAGGTGTTGATGGTACACAGAGGTACCTGGAATGACGGGGAAGAAATGCTCAGATTAAAACTACCTCTGCCACTCCAACACGAGCTCTGGCAGGCTTTGACAATTAGAAAGCCAGCGGAGGATGCAGCAGACAACCCTCGCACACAGGCATCAGCAGGAATATTCCTAGAAGTCCTTGACACGTTCATGGGAGACAAACAGAGACAGCGAGGTTCACAGACAGCTGTTTCACAACAACCTGGACAAACAGTAGCTGATTTTTACCAGACATTAGAGATGGGATTTAGCGATGAGGGACTAGACCTTACCAACCCGGGGGTACAGAGACTGCTTGCTAAGTCCTTCATAGATGGGTTAACGCCAGAAATGAAATTGAAGTTGAAAAATTGTACTCCCGATTGGAGGTCAGCAGACAATGCCCATGGTCTAAAGCAGAGAGCCATGGGAATTGAGATGGACTTAAGGGAAAACAAAAGAGAAAAAGGGAAAGTGTTTCTTACACTAGATTTGGAAGACCCGGTAGGGAGACCAAGGAGAAAGACTTTTACTTGCCATTACTGTAAGAAACCTGGTCACTTTCAAAGAGATTGCCGAAAGAGAAAAGCAGATAGGGAACATCAATCTAGAAAGGAGGACACAACCGACTGACTAAATGCCACTAGAATGACACTCGATTCTAGGGAGCCAGTAATTAAAATTCAGGTGAATGGTAAAAAGGTACCCTTTCTATTAGATACCGGAGCAACCTCTTCGGTGGTCAATGACAAAGTAATAACTCCAGACCTCCTTTCAGAGTATTCGACTTTTGTCTCAGGATTCAGTGGACAATCTAGCCTAATTCCTTTTAGCAAACCTTTACCAGTTAAGATAGGACCTAAAATGTTCCTGAATAAATTTTTGTTTGTCAAAAGAGCACCAATTTGCCTATTGGGAGTAGATGTACTAAAGAAACTGCAGGCAGATACAGTGGGGAAAAAAAGTATTTAGTCAGTCAGCAATAGTGCAAGTTCCACCACTTAAAAAGATGAGAGGCGTCTGTAATTTACATCATAGGTAGACCTCAACTATGGGAGACAAACTGAGAAAAAAAAATCCAGAAAATCACATTGTCTGTTTTTTTTTCATTTTATTTGCATATTATGGTGGAAAATAAGTATTTGGTCAGAAACAAACAATCAAGATTTCTGGCTCTCACAGACCTGTAACTTCTTCTTTAAGAGTCTCCTCTTTCCTCCACTCATTACCTGTAGTAATGGCACCTGTTTAAACTTGTTATCAGTATAAAAAGACACCTGTGCACACCCTCAAACAGTCTGACTCCAAACTCCACTATGGTGAAGACCAAAGAGCTGTCAAAGGACACCAGAAACAAAATTGTAGCCCTGCACCAGGCTGGGAAGACTGAATCTGCAATAGCCAACCAGCTTGGAGTGAAGAAATCAACTGTGGGAGCAATAATTAGAAAATGGAAGACATACAAGACCACTGATAATCTCCCTAGATCTGGTGCTCCACGCAAAATCCCACCCCGTGGGGTCAGAATGATCACAAGAACGGTGAGCAAAAATCCCAGAACCACACGGGGGGACCTAGTGAATGAACTGCAGAGAGCTGGGACCAATGTAACAAGGCCAACCATAAGTAACACACTACGCCACCATGGACTCAGATCCTGCAGTGCCAGACGTGTCCCACTGCTTAAGCCTGTACATGTCCGGGCCCGTCTGAAGTTTGCTAGAGAGCATTTGGATGATCCAGAGGAGTTTTGGGAGAATGTCCTATGGTCTGATGAAACCAAACTGGAACTGTTTGGTAGAAACACAACTTGTCGTGTTTGGAGGAAAAAGAATACTGAGTTGCATCCATCAAACACCATACCTACTGTAAAGCATGGTGGTGGAAACATCATGCTTTGGGGCTGTTTCTCTGCAAAGGGGCCAGGACGACTGATCCGGGTACATGAAAGAATGAATGGGGCCATGTGTCGTGAGATTTTGAGTGCAAACCTCCTTCCATCAGCAAGGGCATTGAAGATGAAACGTGGCTGGGTCTTTCAACATGACAATGATCCAAAGCACACCGCCAGGGCAACGAAGGAGTGGCTTCGTAAGAAGCATTTCAAGGTCCTGGAGTGGCCTAGCCAGTCTCCAGATCTCAACCCTATAGAAAACCTTTGGAGGGAGTTGAAAGTCCGTGTTGCCAAGCGAAAAGCCAAAAACATCACTGCTCTAGAGGAGATCTGCATGGAGGAATGGGCCAACATACCAACAACAGTGTGTGGCAACCTTGTGAAGACTTAGGCCTGTTTCACACTTCCGTTTTTTCAAATCCGTCAAAATCCGTTGTTTTCCGTAAAAAAACGGATCCGCCATTTTTTGCAGGATCCGTTTTTTTTGTCCCATAGACTTCCATTACGGTTACCGCGGATCCGTCAAAAAAACGGATCCGTTTTTAAAAAAACGGATCCGTTGGCATCAGTTTCCGTCAAAAAAACGGAAACGGATCCGTTTGGCGGACACAAAAACGGAAGTGTGAAACAGGCCTTACAGAAAACGTTTGACCTCTGTCATTGCCAACAAAGGATATATCACAAAGTATTGAGATGAAATTTTGTTTCTGACCAAATACTTATTTTCCACCATAATATGCAAATAAAATGAAAAAAAAAACAGACAATGTGATTTTCTGGATTTTTTTTTCTAAGTTTGTCTCCCATAGTTGAGGTCTACCTATGATGTAAATTACAGACGCCTCTCATCTTTTTAAGTGGTGGAACTTGCACTATTGCTGACTGACTAAATACTTTTTTTCCCCACTGTATCAAATTTGCTGAAGATGGTACAGTACATCTTACTATCCCAGATGAGGATGAGGATGCTCTTGAGGCTTGCATGATAATTCAAGCTCTCGAGTCACAAAATCCTGATGACACCACATCACAACCATGGGACCCAGCCCTAGACAAATTACCTGATACCTTATGGGCAAAAGGGAATGCGGATATTGGCTTACTTCCCGTATCCCCAGTTGAGGTGGAGGTGCCCGCAGACACAAGGTTGCCACAGCTGCGGCAGTACCCTATCAGTGCCCAACAAGAGGCTGCTATTGAGGCACAAGTCACTGATCTTGTAAACAATGGAGCATTGGTGTCAATTAAATCACAAGCTAATACGCCATTGTTTCATGTCAAAAAGAAAGGAGGACCAGTTGATGCCCCGAAATATCGCATGGTACATGATCTGAGAGAGATAAATAAGGTCCTTGTTCCTTTGACACCAGTAGTACCTAACCCACACACGCTATTGGCAAAAATCCCTAGTCAATCGAAATGTTTTTCAGTGATTGATTTGTCAAACGCATTTTTCTCAGTGCCCCTCCATAAAAGCTGTTGGCATCTGTTCGCTTTTACATTTAAGGGCAAACAATATGCCTGGACCAGACTGCCACAGGGCATGCAGCATTCACCCACATTGTACACGCAAGCATTGCAGTCTGTGTTGGCCGGCTGGCCACACCCACCTGATATTGTGCTCTTACAATATGTGGATGACCTGTTGCTTTGTGCACCTGATGAGGCTAACTGTAGAATCCATACACTTTCACTACTGATGTTTTTATCAGACAATGGATGTAAGGTCAACAGAGAGAAATTACAGTTCTGTCAACCAAAAGTTATATTCTTAGGACATTGTCTATCACACGGTACCCGACACTTAACCAATGACAGAATTACAATTGTACAACAAATGAAGGAATCGACAACCCATAAGCAGTTGAGAGCATTTTTGGGTTTAGTTTCGTCTTGCCGCCAATGGGTCATACATGCTAGTGAACACATGCAGCCACTGTATGATTGCATCAACACAATACCTTTCCAACTGACTGACATTGCACGAGACTCATTTCAGTATCTGAAGAAGGCCATAGTGTCAGCCCCAGCATTAGGTATACCTAACTATGATATACCCTTTCAACTGATGGCCGCTGAAATTAGAGGGCATGCTACTGGCATTTTGACACAGAAACATGACAAAAAGAATAGACCCCTTGCATACTATTCTGCCAAATTAGACTCTGTAGCACAGGGAACACCATCCTGTGTTAGAGCAGTCTCTGCAATCGCATTGCTACTTGACAAAGTTTCTGATATTGTACTGGATAACCCACTAACTGTCTGTACCACACATGATATATACGGTATCCTGAATCAGGTTTCTTCTAAACATATTTCTATGGCAAGACAACTCAGATTGCAATGTGCCTTGCTTATGCCTCCTAATGTTACGTTTACCAAAACTCAGAATCTGAATCTGGCTACATTGTTGCCAATTGCAGATTCTGAAGGGGGGGATATAGATGAGAACACATTATCGCTTTCTTTTGAGCCCCCACACGAGGTTGAACATGATTGCATAGAACTGATGAAGCAAGAAGTTGTTGGCTTGCCCAATGTCACAGACACACCATTGTCAAATCCAGACTTTGTACTTTTTGTGGATGGCAGCAGATATGCCGATGAAAGTGGAAAATTCCACACAGGATATGCGGTAGTGTCACCACATGAGACTATTGTAGCAAAGGCACTTCCACCCCATATGTCCGCACAAGAGGCTGAGCTGACAGCTCTGAATGAGGCATTAAAACTTTCCAAAGGAAAAACAGCAAATATCTACACTGACTCAAGATATGCCTTTGGGATAGTACATGATTTTGGGGTTTTGTGGCGCACAAGGGGTTTCATGACAGCAGCAGGAACACCCATAAAACATGCCACACTGATCAGAGAAATCCTCGAGAATGTGACCCAGACACAGGGGGTGGCCGTTATGAGGGTGCCAGCACACACCAGAAAAGACAACATGGAAGCAAAAGGCAACGAAAAAGCAGACCAGGCGGCGAAGCAAGCTGCCTTGGGGACTCCAGAAAAAGTAAACATAGTGCACAAGGATGCATCAGAATTGTTTACAGACTTACAAAAGTTCCAAGAAGACTCCGCACAGACGGACAAGGAAACTTGGGAAAAGATGGGAGCTGAGAAGACGAACGGAATATGGAAGAAAGATCAGAAGTACTGCTTGCCTAGGGTTTTGTACCCAAGGATGGCAGAAGTAGTTCATCTTCCAACTCACATGTCCGCCAATGGAATGACACGCCTAGTCACGAAGGTTTGGATTGCTCCTGGGTTTGGGAAGGTGGCGCAGCTACACTGTACCTCCTGTCCCATATGCCTAGCACACAATCCCGGACAGGTAGTGAAAACTCCACGGAAACACAGTCCTAGGCCATTATATCCCTTCCAGAGACTACAGATCGACTACATTCAACTCCCCAGAAGTGGACCATATGAATATGTTCTGGTGTGTGTTGACATGTTCTCTGGATGGCCAGAGGCCTGCCCGGTGAAAACGGCTACAGCTCGAGCCACTGCAAAGAAACTAGTGATGGAACTAGTACCACGATTCGGTGTCCCTGAAACAATTGAATCAGACAGAGGTACACACTTTACTGCTGAGGTAATGCAAAATGTAATGCAAATGATAGGTGTAGAACAAGCATTTCATACACCCTACCACCCACAGAGTTCAGGGAAGGTAGAAAGAATGAACGGGACACTAAAATTAAAAATACAGAAAACCATGGAACAGACCCATAGACCATGGCCAGAGTGTCTCCCATTAGCATTATTCTCAGTAAGGTACACACCCACGGGGAAAATTAAACTGTCACCCTTCGAGATATTGTTTGGAAGACCACCAAACACAGGGTTGTACTACCCACAGGTCTTAACACTTAATGTGGATAATTTGACAAGTTATGTAATCCAGTTGCAAAAGCATTTAACTCAAATGCATTCTCTAGTTTTCTCTTCCATTCCAGATCCAGATAGTGTGGAAGGAACTCACTGTCTACAACCTGGTGATTACGTATATGTCAAGAAACACTCCAGAAAGACCCTTGAACCCCGATATCAAGGACCTTACCAAGTACTCCTAACAACGCCTACTTCTGTTAAGTTGGAAGGACGACCAACCTGGATCCACGCATCGCATTGCAAACTAGCCACAGGAATTAACAAAGCATAAGAGTGCATAATGTTTTGGTTTGGTTTTGTTGCATTATCTGTAATAATGGTAGCTGCGTGGGACAGTCTAAATTCTCCAATGTCCTTGAATAATAAGTTTATACAACATCATGAAAAATTACTGAATGATTGGTCAAATGACACTCAGTCTCCAGCAGATTGCTGGATCTGCACACATTCACCAGTATCAGCCACTAGTATTCCGTTCCTTGTTATTCCTGTGCCACCCGAGGAATTATTTGCCTGGACCAGTTGTTCTGATACACTTGCTAATAATGCCACAAATAATGTGAAGTTATGGAACACAACTGTTGGAATACCTATTGTGGGATGGGTAGGATACCCTTGGTGGCAGGGTAACCTTTCAGGAAGTAATACACACCTTCAATATCTGGCATATAAAGGGGGGGCTTGGGTACCCAGGAAAAGGACTCGGTTAACCTACTTGGGGCAAGTTCCAACGTATGGTTTACAAGTTAGCTTTGATGTAACTTCTCATTCTACTGATGCCTTCAAACCAATGTTGCTAGAAAGAAAGTTACATAATATGTCATGGGAGTACTCCAATTTATTTCTCCAGGGCACTAACGAAACTTGTATTAATATTCCTGGTAATATGCCTTGTAACGAGTCCTCGGAATATAAGAAGGGAACCTCCCCTTGTGGAAACCCTGATGCAGGTTATTGTAGTCCTTTAGGACAATTTTCACCTTGGTGCATGCTCCAGAATGCATCTGCGTTCATAGATTTAGTTCATAGACTGGTACTACAACATTCAGCCCTATGGGACCTACCTAGTGACATGTACTGGGTATGTGGAGACAATGCATATAAATGGTTGCCAGTAGGGGTAAAAGGTGCTTGTACTCTGGGTCGTTTGACTCCAGCTACCTTTGTTATTCCGAATGACCAGTTGAATACTCAGAGCATACCTAAACACGTTGTACAAAAGAGCTGCTGACAATACACCTCGCCTCTCTGGGAGACCACATATAGTGCAGATGAGTGTGGCCAATAAAATTGTCAGCTCTATTTTTATTTATCCTATGATTACTCAAATGTGGGATAAATTAGTCAGGGCTACAGATTACTTAGATGACCAAATATGGGAAATATTGGATATATTGAACACCACTGTTGCTGTCCAAAATCAGCTTATCATAGTCACTAATCAGCATACCATAGTACTAGATTATTTAACTGCAGCGCAAGGAGGTATGTGTCAAGTCATCGGACCCGCTTGCTGTCATTATATAGATCCCAACAGTAGTTTAAAGTTAAGATCAAAAATGGAGGATGTTCAAAGACTTAGAGATCAGTACGATAAAGACAATCGTACTAAGGACAGTTGGTGGTCAGACACCTTCTCTTTTCTTAATCCAGCTAATTGGTTTAAGGGTATTGGAGGCTGGATAGCTGGGATTATACTAAGTTTATTACGTATTGCTGTTTGTCTCCTTGTAATATATGTGCTACTGAAACTTGTTTTTTGGTGTATCTCTATATGCAAGAAAAGATGCAGAAATAGATAAGGAAGTTTGACTGTAAACAACAAGAATTGAACTATTATTCCTTTAAATCCTAGGTTGACATCTCATTTCTGGCATGAAGGAGCGTACTCTTGCAATGATGGACGTGGCTTCAGTATCTGGGGGATGGAGAAGGTAGAAGACCTGTCTCCCTCGGGCAACCCGTCGGCCTGGGATAGTACCTGGTGAACGAGCCACTATCCACTGTTGTTGCAGGATCCAGTGTTCCAGATTGTGGAAAATGAAGATGTCAAAGGGGGGAATGATAAGAACTGAATGAGTTAAATGAATTTATGCTGAACTTTATCTTTTCTCTTTCGGAGATGTCTCAGACATCTCCCTTGTTAACCAAGGTCGAATATTTCCTTCTTATGTGATTTGTGTGGTGGGAGGACAAGTTGTTTAACTATTTTTCTTTTTTTTTATTGCGCATGTCTGTAGATATCTAAATTCTTTTACTATAAAAGAAGGGAAAAGCCTGGCTGGGGGGAGAGGCGTCTTGGCAGGCATCCCGAGTTGTATCATACAGCTTGTGTCTGTGTTATTCTTCTCGACGGAGCAATCAATTAGAGACATATGGTGCCTTACACCCAAGAACATCGGTCCTTCAGATGAAAGAGGTATCTGAGGGATCCCGACAGAGGTTATAGCTCTAGAACGCTTTAACGGTTCCCGCTGATTCTGAGACGGTTTTTTCGTGACATATTTTACTTCATGTTAGTGGTAACATTTCTTCTACATGATTTGTGTTTAGTTATGAAAAAATGGAAATGTGGTGAACATTTTCCAACTTTAAATTTTTATGCCCTTAAATCAGAGAGATATGTCACACAAATCTCTTATTAAAGGGAACCTGTCACCCCCCAGTAAAGAGCCACATTGTGCAGCATTAATGCTACATTCTTTCAAGGTAGCTCCGTGACTTAGCGTCCCTTCCACCGCCGAAATAATCATTTATATAATTGTTCAAAAATACCTGAAATTTGACAGTGGGGCAGGTCTTTCCCCCTCTGACAGATGCCTCGCATCCATCACTCATTTCGTATTTGGCGCTGCCTCAGTTTTCTTTTGAAATGCGGCGCCTGCGCTGTACTATATCTTCTTGGGCATGCGCAGTCACACCGAGAGACTGAAATTCTTGCCCATTCTTCCTTGGCAAACAGCTCGAGCTCAGTGAGGTTTGATGGAGATCATTTGTGAACAGCAGTTTTCAGCTCTTTCCACAGATTCCCGATTGGATTCAGGTCTGGACTTTGACTTGGCCATTCTAACACCTGGATACGTTTATTTGTGAACCATTCCATTGTAGATTTAGCTTTATGTTTGGGATCATTGTCTTGTAGGAAGACAAATCTCCGTCCCACTCTCAGGTCTTTTGCAGACTCCAACAGGTTTTCTTCAAGAATGGTCCTGTATTTGGCTCCATCCATCTTCCCATCAATTGTTACCATCTTCCCTGTCACTGCTGAAGAAAAGCATCCCCAAACCATGATGCTGCCACCACCATGTTTGACAGTGGGGATGGTGTGTTCACGGTGAATAGCTGGTATGTCTCTCAGGTGGCTTGTTGCAAACTTTAAACAACACTTTTTCTGGCTATCTTTGAGAATTGGCTTTCTTCTTGCCACTCTTCCATAAAGGCCAGATTTGTGCAGTGTATGACTGATTGTTGTCCTATCGACAGACTGTCCCACCTCAGCTGTAGATCTCTGCAGTTCATCCAGAGTGATCATGGGCCTCTTGGCTGCATCTTTGATCAGTCTTCTCCTTGTTTGAGATGAAAGTTTAAAGGGACAGCCGGGTCTTGGTAGATTTGCAGTGGTATGATACGCCATACCAGGGCCGCCATCAGGGCATGACAGCCCTTACTGCTGTATGGGGCCCGATGAACATCAGTACAGAAGGGGGCCCGCAGATCATGGGCCCCGCTCCTGTGCTGCCAGTCATCGGACCCCAAGTGCTGTGCGTGATAGGGGCGCCGGGCAGGCCCCAAGTGTGCGCTGCGATCGGGCCTGCAGCGCACACATCAGCAGAGCCGCCACAGCGCCCGACATCCGAAAGATAGAGAAGAGCTGAAGGACCTGTGGTGACGTCATCATTATCACAGGCCTTCAGCATTGATCAGATCCGCCCCCTGATCACATGACGATGACGTCACCACAGGTCCTTTCAGCTCACACAGCAGCAGCTCCATCTTCAGCGCAGGAGCGAGATCAGGTAAGAAGAAAGTTTTTATTTTTGAAAGGGGCAATATGTATCCCTGGCAGAATGGAGACACGGGGGCAGGATTGGAGACACAGGGGCACAATTGGAGACACACGGGAAAATATGGAGACGGCAGGATTGGAGTCACACGGGAAAATATGGAGACGGGGCAGGATTGGAGTCACACAGGGGCAAATATGGAGACGGGGCAGGATTGGAGTCACACAGGGGCAAATATGGAGACGGGGCAGGATTGGAGTCACACAGGGGCAAATATAGAGACGGCGCAGGATTAGAGTCACACGGGGCAAATATGGAGACAGCGGGCAGGATTGGAGTCACACAGGGGCAAATGTGGAGACGGGGCAGGATTGGAGTCACACAGGGGCAAATATGGAGACAGTGGGCAGGATTGTAGTCACACGGGCAAATATAGAGACCGGCAGGATTGGAGTCACACAGGGGCAAATATGGAGACAGGGGCAGGATTGGAGTCACACAGGGGCAAATATGGAGACGGGGCAGGATTGGAGTCACAGAGGCAAATGTGGAGACGGGGCAGGATTGGAGTCACACAGGGGCAAATGTGGACACAGGGGGCAGGATTGGAGACACACAGGGGCAAATATGGAGACAGCGGGCAGGATTGTAGTCACACGGGCAAATATGGAGACGGGGCAGGATTGGAGACACGGGCAAATATAGAGACAGGGGGCAGGATTGGAGTCACATGGGCAAATATGGAGACGGGGCAGGATTGGAGACACATGGGCAAATATGGAGACGGGGCAGGATTGGAGACACACGGGCAAATATGGAGACAGCGGGCAGGATTGTAGTCAACAGGGGCAAATGTGGAGACGGGGCAGGATTGGAGTCACACGGGCAAATGTGGAGACGGGGCAGGATTGAAGTCACACAGGGGCAAATGTGGAGACAGGGCAGGACTGGAGTCACACAGGGGCAAATGTGGAGGCAGGGCAGGACTGGAGTCACACAGGGGCAAATGTGGAGAAAGGGGGTAGGATTGAAGTCACACAGGGGCAAATGTGGAGACGGGGCAGGATTGAAGTCACACAGGGGCAAATGTGGAGACGGGGCAGGATTGGAGACACACAGGGGCAAATATGGAGACAGTGGGCAGGATTGTAGTCACACAGGGGCAAATATGGAGACGGGCAGGATTGGAGTCACACTGGCAAATGTGGAGACGGGGCAGGATTGGAGTCACACGGGCAAATGTGGAGACGGGGCAGGATTGGAGACACACGGGCATATATGGAGACAGCGGGCAGGATTGTAGTCACACGGGCAAATATGGAGACGGGGCAGGATTGGAGACACGGGCAAATATAGAGACAGGGGGCAGGATTGGAGTCACACGGGCAAATATGGAGACGGGGCAGGATTGGAGACACACGGGCAAATATGGAGACAGCGGGCAGGATTGTAGTCACAAAGGGGCAAATGTGGAGACGGGGCAGGATTGGAGTCACACAGGGGCAAATGTGGAGACGGGGCAGGATTGAAGTCACACAGGGGCAAATGTGGAGATGGGGCAGGATTGGAGTCACACGGGCAAATGTGGAGACGGGGTAGGATTGAAGTCACACAGGGGCAAATGAGACAGGGGGCAGGATTGGAGTCACACGGGCAAATGTGGAGACGGGGCAGGATTGGAGTCACACAGGGGCAAATATGGAGACGGGGGAAGGATTGGAGTCACACAGGGGCAAATGTGGAGACGGGGCAGGATTGGAGTCACACAGGGGCAAATGTGGAGACAGGGGGCAGGATTGGAGACACACGGGCAAATATGGAGACGGGGCAGGATTAGAGACACACGGGGGCAAAATGCAGGACATGGGGACAGAATGCAGGACATGGGGGCAGAATGCAGGACATGGGGGCAGAATGCAAGACATGGGGGCAGAATGCAAGACATGGGGGCAGAATGCAAGACATGGGGGCAGAATGCAAGACATGGGGGCAGGCAGAATATGACAGTGAGACACAGGAGGGGGCTGAATGTGACAGTGAGACATGGAGCAGAAAGGACATGGGGCAGAATGTGAGACATGAGGGCAGAATGCAGAACGTTAGGGCAGAATGCAAGATATGGGGGCAGAATGCAGACATGGGGGCAGAATGTGACAGTAAGACACAGGGGGGGCAGAATGGGACATTGAGACACAGGAGGGGGCAGAATGTGAGACATGGGGGCAGAATGTGACAGTGAGACACAGGAGGGGGCAGAATGTGACAGTGAGACATGGGGCAGAATGTTACAGTGAGACACAGGAGGGGGCAGAATGTGACAGTGAGACACAGAAGGGGGCAGAATGCCCATGGGGGCAGAATGTGAGACACTGGGTCAGAATGGACATGGGGCATAATGTGACAGTAAGACACAAGAGGGGGCAGAATGTGACAGTGAGACACAGGAGGGTGCAGAATGTGACAGTGAAACAGGAGGGGGCAGAATGTGAGACATGGGGCAGAATGTGACAGTGAGACACAGGAGGGGGCAGAATGTGACAGTGAGACACAGGAGGGGGCAGAATGTGAGACATGGGGCAGAATGTTACAGTGAGACACAGGAGGGGGCAGAATGTGACAGTGAGACACAGAAGGGGACAGAATGCCCATGGGGCAGAATGTGAGACACTGGGTCAGAATGGACATGGGGGCATAATGTGACAGTAAGACACAAGAGGGGGCAGAATGTGACAGTGAGACACAGGAGGGGGCAGAATGTGAGACACAGGGTACAGGATGGGAGACACATGGTGCAGGATCATGGGGCAGGATGGATACGATGTAGACAGATGGGGCAGGATCTGGAGATCATGTGGGGGCAGAATGGATACTCATGAGGGCAGGATGAGAGAAAATATGGCTGGAGCCAGGATGGGGGATATTATTACCATAGGGGCTAATTAAGGGATATTATTACTGCAGTGATGTATTTATTTTATTTTTTTGGGGATACTGTTTTAAATGGGGGGAAGTTCTGTTACTGTGCAGAGCGACACTGTCGCCTTTTTTTCTTCTTCATCTGGTGTAGTGTAGAAGTTGGGAAAAAAATTAAGTAATGTGTTCTGCAAGTGGAGCTCTAGATAACTGTGTTATTTCCTCCAGAGACAAGCCCTGGCTGGAAGACGTGATGGCGATCTGTGCTGATGAAAGATGAAAAGCAAAGATGAAGGACTTCACCTAGAGACATCACTGGTGAGTTTGTGTTACCTGTACAATGACACTATACACTATATACAGAGTGCCTTTGTACAATGTCACCAGTGATCACTGTATTACCTGTACACTGACACTATATACAGAGGTCCTGTGCATAATGTCACCCGTGATCACTGTATTACCTGTACACTGACACTATATACAGAGTTCCTGTGTATAATGTTACTGGTGATCACTGTATTACCTGTACACACACTACATACTAAGTACAGATCTCCTGTGTATAATGGCACTTATGGTGATAGTAATATGTTTTTTTATTAATAATCAGTATTGTAGTATTCAGTCACCATGTGCTGGTAATATGTGGTCTGGTCATGGTGCGGTGGTATTTGTCCCGTGTATGTGCTATTATTCTGTCACTGGTGGTAATATGTGGCCTGGACATGGTATGGCTGTATTTGTTCCCTGTATGTGGTATTATTGGTCACCATGTGGTGGTAATATGGTGTCTGGGCATGGTGTGGTGGTATTTGTCCCTTTGGATGTGATATTATTGGTCATTTTAGAAATTGAAAAATAAATAAAAAAATATACCTAAATTGTATTGGATATTTTAGCAAATGTTTAATAGGTTAGAGTAGAATAGGGCTCAGCCAAAAGAGTCTACCTAGTGGTGGCAGATTTAAAAAATCTTTTGGTCATAACAAGAGCTGCTGGCTATGTGTGTGATCTGGAGATGGGAACTGTTAATGTGTGATTGGTGAGAAGTGGAATTTTTCTAATAGAGAGCGGTGGGGCTGTGGACAGTTTGAGGGGTGGAGGGCAGGGCTGCGGTGGAGCCTGGGTGGAGTCTCAAGGGGGCCCAAAAAATTTTGCCAGTATGGGGCCCCAAAATTCCTAGTGGCAGCCCTGTGCAAGCGCCACTGTACAGATTCAGTGTATATGTATAATCCAGGACTCCACTCTATGTACAGGCTCATCGTATATCCGAGAGCCCTAAGAAATAGGATTATTTGGAGGGTGCACAGTACATGCTGTCTATGTATAGGAGCTGTCAGTATCAAGCAGCCATCAACACCGGTAGCACCTATCTTCTCTCTATTCAGAAATGGATTTCCCCTTTAAGAAAGTTGCAGTTAAAGGGAATCTGTCACCATGACTTCACCCCCAAACTATATATATTCATATGTAGCTCTGTCAACGACAAGCTCAGAAGTACCTTTACATGGCCAGTTTGTTTCTCTATTACTGAGAAATCAGCAACTAGATATGCAAATGAGGCTGAAGAGCTATTTGTAGATCTGAATCCTCCGTCACTCCAGCTCTATTCCCCCTCCTGCTTGACCAACAGCTCCTTTGCCTGCTGTCACACATCATAGAGGCTGTCCGTCAAGCAGGAGGAAGCCGCTCTGGGTGGAGAACAGAGCTGGAGTGACAGAGGCTTCTGATTTACAAATAGCCCTTCGTCCTCATTTGCCTATCAACACAAACACTGATTTCTCAGGAATGGGGGAACGGAGTGGCCATGTAAAAGTATTGCTGGACTTGTCTTTGCACATATAAGTAGTTTGGGGTGTAAAATCCTGCTGATGGATTCCCTTTAGAGCTGTGTTCCCACAATGAGCATTTGATGTTGCAGATTTTCTGCACCTATTACGGTAAGCAAGATAGGTTACTTGCATTTTATCAAAAATACACAGAGTAAAAAAAAAAAAAAAATCACACGAAAAATGCTTTGTGGAAACAGATTTTGTTGCAGACATTTCTGTCACTGAATTTTATCACTGGGGAAAAAAAGATTTCTCAATATTTTTTCCACAACATTAGGCCTCATATGTCAGAACAGGCCTCGTTGCCCATAGCAACCAAGCACAGAGCAGCTTTCATTTTCCCTCACCTGTGTATAAGCTGGGCTCTGGCTGCTCTGGATAGTAAAAGGCATTCATGTGTCCAACATATGATACTATTTCCTCATACATTTACCTCACAGAAACGTAGTCCTGATATACAGAACCGTTCTGTAATAATGATGTAATGTATAGGCAATAATGTACACAAACACTGAAGTCACTGCTCTAATACTATTACCAGGTTATATTTGCTCGCACACATCCCGGTGTGGTCCTGTTACATTCACAGGAGGTTTCCACTAAGCTACAGATAAGATTGTGTTTAATGCTTATCCAATATGTCTCATGCATGAACCCTGCTGGCTACGACACTCCCTGCGCCATAATCCTCCGTGAGAAAGTGTGCTCCATTTTATTTACATGTATTTACGTCAGGGGAACAAGTCCCAAGGGACAAAACACTATAGGAAGCCTTTTATCACCAATAATACCATTATACTAAGCAAAAATAATGCCGCCATACTGTGACCACAATCATATCTACTACATAGTGAAAAAATAATATTACCAATACTTCTAGAGCACAAACGCATACAGTACAAAAAAAAATATTCTCAATAATATTGCCACACTGTGACCATAACTATTCCCCCTACATATATATTACCAATACTTCTAGAGCACAAACGCATACAGTACAAAAAAAAACATATTCTCAATAATATTGCCACACTGTGACCATAACTATTCCCGCTACATATATATTACCAATACTTCTAGAGCACAAACGCATACAGTACAAAAAAAAACATATTCTCAATAATATTGCCACACTGTGACCATAACTATTCCCGCTACATATATATTACAAATACTACAGAACAAAGCACAAATTTAACGACCAATAATACCATATACTAGGCCAAGCTAATACCGCCAAACCCTAACCAAAACTGTGTCCACAACATATAAAATGAATATTACCTTACTTCTACAAAACATTACAAGCTGCACAAAGACTACTATTACCAATAATACCTCTAGAAGAGGATGAAATAATACCGCCACACCATAACCACAGCCGTATCCCCACATAGACATCAAATATTATTACCGTACTTTTACACTGTACAAAAACTAATATTACAATAATACTTCTATACTGAGTTTAAATGATGCCGCCACACCATAACCACAAACATTTCTACACCATAATGAATAGTATTAAAATACCTATACTGTGCAAAGCCAATTATTGCCAATAATACTACTATACGTGGCTGAAGTAATACTGTTACACGATGGTAGCAACCATTTCCACTTTTTAATGAATGAATACTATTACCATACGACTACAAAACAAAACACACTGTATAAAGCCATCATTTCCAATGATACCGCTATACTAATCCAAAATAAAACCGCTAAACCATAACCAAAACTATTTCCACTACATAATTAATGAATAATGTTACCAAACTTCTATGGAACAGAACACGCTTTTTTCAAAGCCAAATAGTGCCAATAATACCACAATACACCTACAAACTGTTCCTACACACGCTCACCATCATGCCACTACCATCCATCCACCTAACCAACCATTTTTTTCTTAAAGTGTTAAAACTTTTCTGTGTGCCATTATAAATGGTTTGACTTCTTCTTGTGCTTTTCCAGTGAATGAGAAGACTTCCGAAGTTATCCAGGCCGCTTTCAGACATGCCTCTTTTCCTAACATCATGGGAGAAAAAGCTGTTGGATTTCTGGGGAAAGTCACATATGGTTTAACAAAGTAAGAATGACCGCATTGTTGAATTTTATGAAACAGGTACAATACACTAAGGGACACCGAGAAGCTTCTCTGAAGAAGCAGAAAGCGAAACGCGTTAGGGGGGTTCAAGTCCTGGTAAATATGAAGTATTTATTCATGATCTGAAATGTTTATGGTGTTCCTCCACTCTTGAATACCTGAAGGTGTCTCCCTTCTTTAAAGGTTGAATTTAATGCACTTTATATTTATTCCTCTGTGGCTGCTATTATATTCCCATATGCCTCCATTTTAACTGACTCCACTAGATAGAGACAGACTGTTGATTTATACGGACTTTCTTTAATATACATGTAAAAAAAATTGTGAAAATTGAGCACAATTTCTTCATATAGATTCATACTCTAATTAGTGTTCTAAACACCATCCAATGATCACGTCATAAATGATTCAGTTTATTAATTTACATTTACCAGTGACATGACTTTTGCAGTAGATTCCCTTTTTAATTGTGTTTTTATGGTTTTTGTCTGAATTATATGTTAATAAAATGTATCTTTTTATTCAAGTCAGTATCCTTTTTGGCTATATGATTTATTTATACTCCCATGAACTTGTAGGACCTTCTTAGGCTATATGTATATATACGGCAGGTTAAGATCTACCCTCCTTTTTCCAGATCATAAATTCAATTTAAAAAAAATAACATTTTGAATCGGAACATCCGCCCGAATAACCACTTCATACTGCCGTATATACTCGTGTATAAGCCGAGATTTTCAGCCCATTTTTTTGGGCTGAAAGTCCCCCTCTCGGCTTATACACGAGTCATATACCGGGGGGGGATCGGCGGGGTAGGGGGAGCGGGGGTGTCAAATCATACTCACCCTTATCTGCAGCTCCCCAGCATGTTCCATGTTGTCGGCGCTGCTCTCTTCCTGCTTCAGCTGTCAAATTGTACCCGCTCATTAAATATGCGCATATTTAATGAGCGGGTACCACGTGACCGCTGAACCAGGAAGAGAGCAGCGCCGACAACATGGAACAAGCAGGGGAGCTGCAGAGACAAGCGCCAGGACCCGGTGAGTATGAACGGGGGGGGGGGGGGCATATTCACCTGTCCCTGCGCTCTGCTGTCTTGCGTCCTCTGCAGTGACATTCAGGTCAGAGGGCGCTATCACGCTCTCTGCCTGCACAGTCACTGCAGAGCGCAACGCTGATGAGCAGGGGGCAGCGACGGAGGTGAGTATACAGGTTTTGTTTTTTTGTAAGGGAGGCATCGGCAGCAGCAGCATGATGGGGCCACACACTGTGCATCATAACTGGGGCCACACACTGTGCAGATAACTGGGGCCACACACTGTGCAGATAACTGGGCCACACACTGTGCATCATAACTGGGGCCACACACTGTGCATCATAACTGGGGCCACACACTGTGCATCATAACTGGGGCCACACACTGCAGATAACTGGGGCCACACACTGTGCAGATAACTGGGCCACACACTGTGCATCATAACTGGGGCCACACACTGTGCATCATAACTGGGGCCACACACTGTGCATCATAACTGGGGCCACACACTGTGCATCATAACTGGGGCCACACACTGTGCATCATAACTGGGGCCACACACTGTGCATCATAACTGGGGCCACACACTGTGCATCATAACTGGGGCCACACACTGTGCATCATAACTGGGGCCACACACTGTGCATCATAACTGGGGCCACACACTGCGCATCATAACTGGGGCCACACACTGCGCATCATAACTGGGGCCACACACTGTGCTTCATAACTGGGACCACACACTGTGCATCATAACTGGGGCCACACACTGTGCATCATAACTGGGGCCACACACTGTGCATCATAACTGGGGCCACACACTGTGCATCATAACTGGGGCCACACACTGTGCATCATAACTGGGGCCACACACTGCAGATAACTGGGGCCACACACTGTGCAGATAACTGGGGCCACACACTGTGCATCATAACTGGGGCCACACACTGTGCATCATAACTGGGGCCACACACTGTGCATCATAACTGGGGCCACACACTGTGCATCATAACTGGGGCCACACACTGTGCATCATAACTGGGGCCACACACTGTGCATCATAACTGGGGCCACACACTGTGCATCATAACTGGGGCCACACACTGTGCATCATAACTGGGGCCACACACTGTGCATCATAACTGGGGCCACACACTGTGCATCATAACTGGGGCCACACACTGTGCATCATAACTGGGGCCACGCCACACACTGTGCATCATAACTGGGGCCACACACTGTGCATCATAACTGGGGCCACTCACTGTGCACCCTCGGCTTATACACGAGTCAATAAGTTTTCCCAGTTTTTTGTGGCAAAATTTGGGGCGTCGGCTTATACTCGGGTCGGCTTATACTCTAGTATATACGGTATTTAGTAAGTATCAATCTGAAATGGTAGTCATTGATTTTTGGCTAGTTAACTCCCCCCCCCCCCCGAAATATAAGAGATTAAAAAAAGTCATATGGACCTCAAAATATGGTAGTAATAAAAATGCAGCTCATATCGACCCAAACAAAAAAGGGTTATAGACCTATGAAAGTGATGTGCAAAAATCGACAATGAGGACTGCGACTAAGTTGCCCAAGGGCCTGAATAATAATGACAACAATAATAATAATAACAACAATAATATAATCACGATAATAATAATAATAATAACAAAAAGTAATAGTAAATATAGTACACAGTCCATAAAGATTTATAGTCACAAAAGTCCACCACTAGCAAATCACAAATCCTAGTGCTTGCAATGTAGCAGACCTGCCTTATACATGGAGATAGGTCTGATCTCGTAGTTATAAGCCTGATATATTAATGATGGGGTGCGCTCACCCCCACTCTGCGGTGACGGACTCCTGGCTTCTGTGCATCAAGAGTAGCCAGTGAGTAGGTGTGAGGAGCGCTCTCTTCATGAATGCACTATACTCCTAACAATGCGCCGTATATTTGATTGCTCCTATTGGACAAACCACACATTATTTTGGCTATTAGAAGAATGTACCTTTGCACAAATTTGCTGTCTTTGCAACGGGGCGACATAGCCTGCTGACCGATGTAGCCACTCATTTAGGGTTAATAATACGGATACTGACTAAGGTGCTTCTGCTTCAGTATTCAGATCAGTAATCTATCGATAGAAAGCAGTGAAGTGGATCTGAAGGAGGATGACGCTGTGGAGATCATGATCAAAAACGTCAGCGCATCTTTTCAAGGAACTCTGAACTACGGATATGGGACCTGATTGTAAGTGGACATGACAATTATAAAATATATTCCATAAATAAATATATACATAGAAATGATAGCGAGAGTATGTTTAATATATAAAATATTAGAATATGGGGAGCAGAACATGACACCATCACGGGTCAACTGATACCTGGTGCAGTGGTCACGAAAAGTGCACAATGTATGGAGCCAAAATGTCGCAGCTCTGTAGATTGCATAGTGGCCGTTCTCGGTACTGCAGCTCAGATCCCATTCATCTCAATGGGAGCTGAGCTTGACCACCACATTTGTACGGCACGGCGGTGTTTCAGCTCTGTATGCTGTAGATTATACCTAACCTGTGAAATAGTGTTTAAAAGTGAACATATCTCTGTTGTCTAAGATGTAATATAATATATTTTATTTGGCATTATTTTCAAAATATAAATGTTAGTAATGTTTCGTCTTATATTTAATTTTTAGTGTTCAGGTTGAACATTCTATTGACTTTGAAATCTTTTCCTCCATTGATTTACAAGTGAACACTAAACTCAGTAAGTAAATATCACTCTATGTAAATGTTTTTAGTCTAAATTAATCTTTTTGATATATACTATTTATATACAGTGGGGAAAATAAATATTTGATACACTACCGATTTTGCAAGTTTTCCCACCTACACTTCACCTGTGAGACAGAATCTAAAAATAAAATCCAGAAAATCACATTGTATGATTTTTACATAATTAATTTGCATTTTGAAAAAAGCATTTCATCACCTACTAACAAGCAAGAGTTCTGGTTCTCACAGACCTGTTAGTTTTTTTTTAGGAAGCCTCCTACTCTGCACTCATTACCTGTATTAATTGCACCTGTTTGTACGCGTTACCTGTACAAAAGACACCTGTCCACACACTCAATCACACTCCAACCACTCCACCATGGCCAAGACCAAAGAGCTGTCTCAGGACACCAGGGACAAAATTGTAGACCTGCACAAGGCTGTGATGGACTACAAGACAATAGGCAAGCGGCTTGGTGGAGAAGGCAACAACTGTTGAAGCAATTATTAGAAAATGGGAGAACCACAAGATCACTGTCAATCTTCCTCAGTCTGGGGCTCCATTCAAGATCTTGCAACGTGGGAATAAGGATGATTCTGAGAAAGGAAAGGAATCAGTTCAGATCTACACAGGAGGATCTGGTCAATGACCTGAAGAGAGCTGGGACTACAGTTTCAAACATTACCATTAGTAACACACTACGTCGTCATGGATTAAAATCCTGCAGGACACTCAAAGTCCACCTGCTCACTCAGCACATGTCCAGGCCCATTTGAAGTTCAACAGCGATCATCTGTATGCAGTGTCGGACTGGGGTGCCAAGGGCCCACCAGTAAAATAGACTTTGGGGGGCCCCCTTTTTACCTGCACACAAATATTACACTACCCTTGCTCACAAATTTACCTATAGCAGTATATAATAATAAACTGGGTAGTTTGGTTAATGAATGATGAGATGCTGCTTTTTTCTGTATAGAGTGAATTATGCCAAGTTCTGCCCACACAATGGGATTGGGGGCCCAGATCTGCACGGGGCCCACCGGGGAATTCCCCTGTTACCCTATGGGCCAGTCCGAGCCTGGCGCCGGAGATCGTGGTACGCGTAGACACTGAATGCATACCACGATCTCCGGCGCCATACTTACCTGACCGGAAGGAGTGATGCCGTGGTGCTTCTCTTCTCGCTGGAGACCGGGCAGGAGTTCGGCGTCGCAATCGCACATGTGCCTAGCGCTATTTGGCGCCATTTTACTGAAGACACATTTGCAGTGTGTCTTCAACAATATGGCGCCGGACAGCGCGGTATGGGCATGCGCATACTCCAGCGCTGCACTCCTCCCCCGGCCTGTGGCAGAACAGGACAGTTCTGGAGCACAGGGAATAAAGGTGAGTATAAATATTTTTTTTGTATGTGTGCAGTTTAATAGGGGTGAGGGGGACCTTACATATCATGATAAGGGGGTGAGAGATAGCATGCATACCAGGATAAGGGATGAGGGGACCATGCATGCCAGGATTGGCAGGTGAGGGGACCATGCATATCAGGATTGGGGGGTGAGGGGACCATGCATATCAGGATTGGGGGGTGAGGGGACCATGCATATCAGGATTGGGGGTTAGGGGACCATGCATACCAGGATTGGGGGATGAGGGGACCATGCATACCAGGATTGGGGGTGAGGGAACCATACATACGAGGATGAGGAATGGGGTGCCATGCATACCAGGATTGGGGGGGTGAGGGGACCATACATACCAGAATAGGGATGAGGAGGCTATGCATACCATTAAAGGGATGAGGGGGCCATGCATACCATTATAGGGATGAGGGGGTGCCTTGCATACCAGGACAGGAGGGGAGCAGCACATACCAGATTGGGAGACCATATACCAATAAAAATGCTCACCACACGGGCATAGAACGGGTTCAATAGCTAGAAGGCTATAACAGTTTAGGAGACCCACTGATTAATAATGGCCCTTTAAGCAGCTTAATGCTGCCTGATGCCCCTGTAAAAATAGGCTCTGTGACTTTAAGAATCCCTCCTTCATAAATGAAACAAGATGGGTCTGCTTATGTGTCACACACAAAAGGACCAGCTGGGGATGGTAAATGTTACAGTGACATTTCCCAGTGAATGCATTTGTTTTGGTTGAAAGCAATGTTAAAGTTGAAAAAAGCTTCAAAAACGCTGCTTCTGCGCATAGCCCAAGTGGGGGAGGAACATTTTGGTACGGGGTTATTTATTTGGCATTATATACAAGTCATTAACCTGGAAAGGATGTACCCTTACATATTTCCCAGCAAAATCCGTTTTGGTATGCTTTTTGGTGCATCGGTAAAAATGGCATGAAACTCTGAAAACATTGTTTAAAGCTGTGAACTAGGAGTCAGGAATGCTTCCAGGGGCGATCCCCATGATGTCCCCGTGTCATTTGAGCAGTGTTTCCATCATTTTTTGAAGTTTTTAGACCTTAAAAGGACCCCCGGGGGAGATTGCGGTAAAAATGTTCTGGTCTCCTATAGACTTACATTGGGCTCGTTGATCTGTCCGAGTACCCGAGTATTACAATTTGCTCGACCCAAACAACGAGCATTTTAGTGCTCGCCCTTCACTATTAAAAATAATTTTATCGTGGATCTTTTCTGAGAACTGGACCCCTTTTTTGAATTAAAGGTTACAGTTCATTTTTGTGTTATACTGTACAGAAATATGTCTGTTTTTCTTCACCGTAAATCTCCCATTTAAGAAGGGCCCACAATTACTCATAATGGTTTAGGTCCGGTGAGGAAGGGGTTGTATCATTATTCTTCTATCTTTACTGGCAGCCGAGCAGTGGAGACATTGATGCTGCAATGGAGCATTGTCCTGCAGAACAATCATAATTTTCTTGAAATATACAGATCTATTCCTGTAACACTGTATGAAGGAAGAGTCTCCTAAACACTGGTAATAGGTTTGGGACTTGATTTTAAGTTCATCTGCCACCTGAAAAGGTCCATCAAGCTCATCATTAATAATCCCAACCCATAGCTATTCCCCACCTTCACCTTGCTGGTGTCAAAATAGATGTTTGTACCAATTACTTCTTCAACCATTGCCAACTGGTCCATCAAGAGTCGCTCTAATCTCATCAGTCCATAAAACCTTTAAAAAATCTGTCTTCAGATATTTATTGGTTCAGTCTTGATGTTTCACCTTCTGTGTCTTGCTCGGTGAGGTTCAGCCTTTCTTACCTCGGCCATGTCTCTGAGCACTGAACACCTTGTACTTCTGTGTCTTGCTCAGTGGTCAGGTTCAGCCTTCCTTACCTCGGCCATGTCTCTGAGCACTGAGCGCCTTGTACTTCAGAGTCACAGACTTCATCATGTCGCTCTATCCCCCTTATCTCTGCCCAGGGCTCGTCTAGTGTGCCCCCCTGCTATTCTGTATCAAGTCTTTCTGTATCATCTGGCTGCCTTCACCGATAAGTTAAGCTTTGGGTGGGCCCGTCTGAGTGAGGGGCTTGGGGCGACTTCAACCTCTGCTTCTCCAGAAGTTATGCTACTGGGAGAGCAGTAAATGAGGATACTTGTAAAGTTTGAGTAGATTAAATTCTCTCATTTTTTTTAGAACTTAAATATTTTACTGTATGCAGAAATCCTCATGAGAGATATTCAGCCCCTTCCACAATTACATTAGGTCATCGGGATATTTGTAAAAGTACCAAACAGCAGTTCTGTCAGAAGAATCGTTCTAGAAGCAGCATTGATGTTCAATATATTTATTTTTGCATAAAAGTTGTTACTAATATGCAAAGATGAAATAAGAAAGTCTGTAGATACAGTAACTTTCTATAGAGAGGAGCAGATGTTGATGATTCCGCTCCTTGGGCCATTGGTTTTACTTGTGCTGTTTTTGCACATCCAGGTCTGGATCACACACGATGGAGAGGAGAAGAGCAGGAATGTGTAACGTGTGATCTGTGTAGATGGAGTTTTCTTGGATTCTTACAGCACCACGATCAACCATATGGCCTTCTGTCTGGCCATGGACAGGTAGATGAAGGAGCAGCCGCTGCTTCATTCTGTCCATGACCCGCTGGTGTCTGTATATGGCCGGGGTCACAATTGCCGCTGTCACTCTAGACTGGAGTTTGTTTCTATGCAGCTGAGCACTAAGGTCCAAGTGCCGGTGGCAGTGCCGGGTATTGAGACGCGAGACTCGTGCAAGTTTCTCGCAAGGGTGACCCCGTCCTATGGCCAAGTATGAGAAGGAGCAGCCGCTGCCTTCTTTTTGGCCATATCCAGTGGAGAAGGAGCAGCCGCTGCCTTCTCTGTCCATATCCAGTAGTCTTGTCCTTACCACCACAGTGTAAATGAGTCAACCAAATGGCAAGTTTGGCTGAAAGAAGTCCTTCAATTTCAGCCTTTGTTTACTTGCCATTTCGATCCAGAGGAAGGCGAAAAATAACCCCGAGGACTTGTTGTTGGAATATCCTCAGGGGAAAAAAATTCCTTCCTGACCCCAAATATGGCGATCGGAATACATCCCTGGATGTTTGGTGCTCGAATCTACGTGGCTGTTAATGTGGTGGAAGCTCTGTAGTATTTGTTACAGTCCAGGAAATTAGAAAGTCCAGGTAATTGTCTCATCCGATTAATTAAAGCTTCATTCCTCGATGTTGCTGGAATGGGGCTGATTTATATCAGCCTATTACTCCTTTAAGAAAAGAAATATATTCAAAATAAAGAAATGGAAGCGACTCGACACCATCATAAAGTCTGGGCGGAGATCACAATATCGCAGGTTGCACATTTCAAAAAGGGTCCGTGGACCACAGGGGAGCTCAGTTTAATAGACACCAAACTGGGGAAACAATTACAGGCCAAAAATGAAGAAAAGCGTCACTCGCCGTATAAAAATACTCCTTTATTAATGTCCTGTAGAACATATCGGCTGGACTCTGTGAACAGTCGCACCTGATACTTCTCTCTCTACTGATATGTCTTTAAGGATGTTATTAAGAAAGTGATTTTTAAAGGTGAGCGCTGCTTTTCTCCTTTTTAAGAAGAGAAATGTACATTTCTTAGAACTGGCGCCTGGGGGATATAATGATGAGGTGTATGGTGGGCAGGGCCGCCATCAGGGCTTGACAGCCCTTACTGCTGTATGGGGCCCGATGAACATCATTACAGAAGGGGGCCCGCAGATCAGGGGCCCCGCTCCTGTGCTGCAAGTCATCAGGCCCCAAGTGCTGTGCGTCATAGGGGCGCTGGGCAGGCCCCAAGTGTGCGCTGCGATCGGGCCTGCAGCGCACACATCAGCAGAGCCGCCACAGCGCCCGACATCCGAAAGATAGAGAAGAGCGGAAGGACCTCTGGTGATGTCATCATTATCACAGGCCTTCAGCATTGATCAGATCCGCCCCCTGATCACATGACGATGACATCACCACAGGTCCTTTCAGCTCACGCAGCAGCAGCTCCATCTTCAGCGCAGGAGCGAGGTCAGGTAAGAAGTTGTTATTTTTGAAAGGGGCAATATGTATCCATGGCAGAATGGAGACACGGGGGCAGGATTGGAGACACACAGGGGCAAATATGGAGACGGGGCAGGATTGGAGTCACACAGGGGCAAATATGGAGACAGGGGGCAGGATTGGAGACACAGGGGCAAATATGGAGACAGGGGGCAGGATTGGAGACACAGGGGCAAATATGGAGACAGGGGGCAGGATTGGAGTCACACAGGGGCAAATATGGAGACAGGGGGCAGGATTGGAGACACAGGGGTAAATATGGAGACAGAGGGCAGGATTGGAGACATACAGGGGCAAATATGGAGACAGCGGGTAGGAATTTAGTCACACAGGGGCAAATATAGAGACGGGGCAGGATTGGAGACACGGGCAAATATGGAGACGGGGCAGGATTGGAGACACGGGCAAATATGGAGACAGGGGGCAGGATTGGAGTCACACATGGGCAAATATGGAGACAGGGCAGGATTGGAGTCACACAGGGGCAAATATGGAGACGGGGCAGGATTGGAGACACACAGGGGCAAATATGGATACGGGGCAGGATTGGAGACACACGGGCAAATATGGAGACGGGGCAGGATTGGAGACATACATGGGCAAATATGGAGACAGCGGGCAGGATTGTAGTCACACAGGGGCAAATATGAGACGGGGCAGGATTGGAGACACAGGGGCAAATATGGAGACGGGGCAGGATTGGAGTCACACGGGCAAATATGGAGACAGCGGGCAGGATTGTAGTCACACAGGGGCAAATATGGAGACAGGGGGCAGGATTGTAGTCACACGGGCAAATGTGGAGACAGGGGGCAGGGTTGGAGTCACACAGGGGCAAATGTGGAGACGGGGCAGGATTGAAGTCACACAGGGGCAAATGTGGAGACAGGGGGCAGGATTGGAGACACACAGGGGCAAATGTGGAGACAGGGGGCAGGATTGGAGACACACAGGGGCAAATATGGAGACAGCGGGCAGGATTGTAGTCACACAGGGGCAAATATGGAGACAGGGGGCAGGATTGGAGACACAGGGGCAAGTATGGAGACGGGGCAGGATTGGAGTCACACAGGGGCAAATATGGAGACAACGGGCAGGATTGTAGTCACACGGGCAAATGTGGAGACAGGGGGCAGGATTGGAGTCACACGGGTAAATGTGGAGACGGGGCAGGATTGGTCACACGGGCAAATGTGGAGACGGGGCAGGATTGGAGTCACACGGGCAAATATGGAGACGGGGCAGGATTGGAGTCACACGGGGCAAATGTGGAGACGGGGCAGGATTGAAGTCACACAGGGGCAAATGTGGAGACGGGACAGGATTGGAGTCACATAGGGGCAAATGTGGAGACAGGGGGCAGGATTGGAGTCACACAGGGGCAAATATGGAGACAGGGCAGGATTGGAGTCACACAGGGGCAAATGTGGAGACGGGGCAGGATTGGAGACACACAGGGGCAAATGTGGAGACAGGGGGCAGGATTGGAGACACACAGGGCCAAATATGGAGACAGGGGGCAGGATTAGAGGCACACAGGGCCAAATATGGAGACAGGGGGCAGGATTAGAGGCACACAGGGCCAAATATGTAGACACGGGGGCAAAATGCAAGACATGGGGGTAGAATGCAAGACATGGAGGCAGAATGCAGACATGGGGGCAAAATGCAAGACATGGGGCAGAATGCAGACGTGGGGACAGAATGCAAGAATTGGGGGCAGAATGCAAGACATGGGGGCAGAATGCAGACATGGGGGCAGAATGCAAGTCATGGCAGAATGCAGACATGGGTGCAGAATGCAGACATGGGGGCAGAATGCAAGACATGGGGGCAGGCAGAATATGACAGTGAGACACAGGAGGGGGCTGAATGTGACAGTGAGACATGGGGAAGAAAGGACATGGGGCAGAATGTGAGACATGAGGGCAGAATGCAGAACATGAGGGCAGAATGCAGACATGGGGGCAGAATGTGACAGTAAGACACAGGGGGGAAGAATGGGACATTGAGACACAGGAGGGGGCAGAATGTGAGACATGGGGGCAGAATGTGACAGTGAGACACAGGAGGGGGCAGAATGTGACAGTGAGACACAGGAGGGGGCAGAATGTGAGACATGGGGCAGAATGTGACAGACACAGGAGGGGCAGAATGTGACAGTGAGACACAGGAGGGGGCAGAATGTGACAGTGAGACACAGGAGGGGGCAGAATGTGAGACATGGGGCAGAATGTTACAGTGAGACAGGAGGGGGCAGAATATGACAGTGAGACACAGAAGGGGGCAGAATGCGAGACACGGCGTCAGAATGGACATGGGGCATAATGTGACAGTAAGACACAAGAGGGGGCAGAATGTGACAGTGAGACACAGGAGGGTGCAGAATGTGACAGTGAAACACAGGAGGGGACAGAATGTGAGGCACGGGGGCAGAATGTGACAGACACAGGAGGGGCAGAATGTGACAGTGAGACACAGGAGGGGGCAGAATGTGAGACAGGGTACAGGATGGGAGACACATGGTGCAGGATCATGGGGCAGGATGGATACGATGTAGACAGATGGGGCAGGATCTGGAGATCATGTGGGGGCAGAATGGATACTCATGAGGGCAGGATGAGAGAAAATATGGCTGGAGCCAGGATGGGGGATATTATTACCATAGGGGCTAATTAAGGGATATTATTACTGCAGTGATGTATTTTATTTTTTTGAGGATACTGTTTTAAATGGGGGGAGGTTCTGTTACTGTGCAGAGCGACACTATGTCGCCTTTTTTTCTTCTTCATCTGGTGTAATGTAGAAGTTGGGAAAAAAATTAAGTAATGTGTTCTGCAAGTGGAGCTCTAGATAACTGTGTTATTTCCTCCAGAGACAAGCCCTGGCTGGAAGACGTGATGGCGATCTGTGCTGGATGAAAGATGAAAAGCAAAGATGAAGGACTTCACCTAGAGACATCACTGGTGAGTTTGTGTTACCTGTACAATGACACTATACACTATATACAGAGTGCCTTTGTACAATGTCACCAGTGATCACTGTATTACCTGTACAATGACACTATATACAGAGGTCCTGTGCATAATGTCACCAGTGATCACTGTATTACCTGTACACTGACACTATATACAGAGTTCCTGTGTATAATGTCACTGGTGATCACTGTATTACCTGTACACACACTACATACTAAGTACAGATCTGTGTATAATGGCACTTATGGTGATAGTAATGTTTTTTTTTATTAATGATCAGTATTGTAGTATTCAGTCACCATGTGCTGGTAATATGTGGTCTGGCCATGGTGCGGTGGTATTTGTCTCTTGTATGTGCTATTATTCTGTCACTGGTGGTAATATGTGGCCTGGACATGGTATGGCTGTATTTGTTCCCTGTATGTGGTATTATTGGTCACCATGTGGTGGTAATATGGTGTCTGGGCATGGTGTGGTGGTATTTGTCCCTTTGGATGTGATATTAGTGGTCATTTTAAAAATTGAAAAATAAATAAAAAAAATACCTAAATTGTATTGAATATTTTAGCAAATGTTTAATAGGTTAGAGTAGAATAGGGCTCAGCCAAAAGAGTCTACCTATTGGTGGCAGATTTAAAAAATCTTTTGGTCATAACAAGAGCTGCTGGCTATGTGTGTGATCTGGAGATGGGAACTGTTAATGTGTGATTGGTGAGAAGTGGAATTTTTCTAATAGAGAGCGGTGGGGCTGTGGACAGTTTGAGGGGTGGAGCCTGGGTGGAGTCTCAAGGGGGACCAAAAAATTTTGCCAGTATGGGGCCCCAAAATTCCTAGTGGCAGCCCTGTGCACGCGCCACTGTACAGATTCAGTGTATATGTATGATTCAGGACTCCACTCTATGTACAGGCTCATCGTACATCCGAGAGCCCTAAGAAATAGGATTATTTGGAGGGTGCACAGTACATGCTGTCTATGTATAGGACCTGTCAGTATCAAGCAGCCATCAACACCGGTAGCACCTATCTTCTCTCTATTCAGAAATGGATTTCCCCTTTAAGAAAGTTGCAGTTAAAGGGAATCTGTCACCATGACTTCACCCCCAAACTATATATATTCATATGTAGCTCTGTCAACGACAAGCTCAGAAGTACCTTTACATGGCCAGTTTGTTTCTCTATTACTGAGAAATCAGCAACTAGATATGCAAATGAGGCTGAAGAGCTATTTGTAGATCTGAATCCTCCGTCACTCCAGCTCTATTCCCCCTCCTGCTTGACCAACAGCTCCTTTGCCTGCTGTCACACATCATAGAGGCTGTCCGTCAAGCAGGAGGAAGCCGCTCTGGGTGGAGAACAGAGCTGGAGTGACAGAGGCTTCTGATTTACAAATAGCCCTTCGTCCTCATTTGCCTATCAACACAAACACTGATTTCTCAGGAATGGGGGAACGGAGTGGCCATGTAAAAGTATTGCTGGACTTGTCTTTGCACATATAAATAGTTTGGGGTGTAAAATCCTGCTGATGGATTCCCTTTAGAGCTGTGTTCCCACAATGAGCTTTTGATGTTGCAGATTTTCTGCACCTATTACGGTAAGTAAGATAGGTTACTTGCATTTTATCAAAAATACACAGAGTAAAAAAAAAAATCACAAGATAAATGCTTTGTGGAAACAGATTTTGTTGCAGACATTTCTGTCACTGAATTTTATCGCTGGGGAAAAAAAGATTTCTCAATATTTTTTCCACAACATTAGGCCTCATATGTCAGAACAGGCCTCGTTGCCCATAGCAACCAAGCACAGAGCAGCTTTCATTTTCCCTCACCTGTGTATAAGCTGGGCTTTGGCTGCTCTGGATAGTAAAAGGCATTCATGTGTCCAACATATGATACTATTTCCTCATACATTTACCTCACAGAAACGTAGTCCTGCTATACAGAACCGTTCTATAATAATGATGTAATGTATAGGCAATAGAGTTGAGCGATACCGTCCGATACTTCAAAGTATCGGATCAGAATGGATCGGCCGATCTTAAAAAAAAGTATCGGTATCGCCGATTCCGATACCGGAAGTCCCATTCAAGTCTATGGGACTTCCGGTATCGGAATAAGAAAAACCCTGTTTTTGCCTTGTACAGCCTCTCTGGGGTCTGTACGGGCCTTTCGGGGGTCTGTGCCGGCCTGCCAGGGGGTCTGTGCCGGCCTGCCGGGGGGTCTGTGCCGGCCTGCCGGGGGGGCTGTGCAGGCTCCGGTGGGCTGTGCCGGCCTGCCGGGGGGCTGTGCAGGCTCCGGTGGGCTGTGCCGGCCTGCCGGTGGTCTGTGCAGGCTCCGGTGGGCTGTGCCGGCCTGCCGGGGGGCTGTGCCGGCCTGCCGGGGGGCTGTGCAGGCTTCGGGGGTCTGTGCAGGCATCGTCCGATGGGACTACAAGTCCCATCGGGCGATGCCTGCTACCATGACAGTGATTGACACATTAGCCAATGATGGGACAGTAGTAGTCCCATCATCCGGCTAATGTGTTGAATGTAAAAAAAAAAAAAAAATTACATGCTACATACATGCTACATTCATACTACATACATGCTACATTCATACTACATATATACTACATGCAACATACATACTACATATATACTACATGCATGCAACATGCATACTACATATATACTACATGCTACATACTGTACATACTACATGCATGCTACATACATACTGCATGCTACATACATACTACATGCTACATACATACTACATATATGCTACATACATACTACATATATACTACATGCATGCTACATACATACTGCATGCTACATACATACTACATGCTACATACATACCACATATATACTACATGCATGCTACATGCTACATACATACCACATACATACTACATACATACTACATACATACTACATGCATGCTACATACATACTACATGCTACATACATACTACATATATACTACATGCATGCTACATACATACTACATGCTACATATATACTACATGCTACATACATACTACATGCATGCTACATACATACTAGATACATACTACATGCATGCTACATACATACTACATGCTACATACATACCACATATATACTACATGCATGCTACATACATACTACATGCTACATACATACCACATATATACTACATACATACTACATACAATACATTCATACAATACATACATAGACATACAGTACATATAACATAGAGTAACATACTTACCAATACTGATGCTGCAGTTCTCTACCCAAGATCGTCGTGGGACACACTCGTGGACTGCTTCGGATCGTGGGTGAGTATTTTTGTGGTTTGTTATGTTAATATTTATTCCGTAAAAGACAATGGCTTCGGGGAACAATGTGACAAGTATTGGTAAGTATGTTACTCTATGTTATATGTACTGTATGTCTATGTATGTATTGTATGAATGTATTGTATGTAGTATGTATGTAGTATATATGTGGTATGTATGTAGCATGTAGTATGTATGTAGCATGCATGTAGCATGCAGTATGTATGTAGCATGCATGTAGTATATATGTAGTATGTATGTAGCATGTAGTATGTATGTAGCATGCATGTAGTATGTATGTAGCATATAGTATGTATGTAGCATGCATGTAGTATGTATGTAGTATGTATGTAGTATGTATGTAGCATGTAGTATGTATGTAGCATGCATGTAGTATATATGTGTTATGTATGTAGCATGCATGTAGTATGTATGTAGTATGTATGTAGTATGTATGTAGCATGCATGTAGTATGTATGTAGTATATAAGTGGTATGTATGTAGTATGTATGTAGCATGCAGTATGTATGTAGCATGCATGTAGTATATATGTAGTATGTATGTAGCATGTAGTATGTATGTAGCATGCATGTAGTATATATGTAGTATGTATGTAGCATGTAGTATGTATGTAGCATGCATGTAGTATGTATGTAGTATGTATGTAGTATTTTTTTTTTTTTTTTTTAACATTTAACACATTAGCCGGATGATGGGACAACTACTGTCCCATCATTGGCTAATGTGTCAATCACTGTCATGGTAGCAGGCATCGCCAGATGGGACTTATAGTCCCATCGGACGATGCTTGCACAGACCCCCGGACATCAGCACAGCCCCCCGGCAGGCCGGCACAGCCCCCCGGCAGGCCGGTACAGACCCCCACAGGGTGCACAGACCACCGGCAGGCCGGCACAGCCCCCCGGCAGGCCGGTACAGACCCCGGGCAGTCCACACAGCCCCCCGGCAGGCCGGCACAGCCCCCCGGCAGGCCGGTACAGACCCCGGGAAGTCCACACAGCCCCCCGGCAGGCCGGCAGAGACCCCCGGAAGGCCCGAAATGACGGCGCATCATGATGCGCACACACTGCGCATCATGATGACGTCAGGCTGTCAATCAACTTTGAACTTCCGATTCCGATGCCGACTTCCGATATTGAAAAAATATCGGAAGTCGGTATCGGAATTCCGATACAGCAAGTATCAGCCGATACCCGATACTTGCGGTATCGGAATGCTCAACACTAATAGGCAATAATGTACACAAACACTGAAGTCACTGCTATAATACTATTACCAGGTTATATTTGCTCGCACACATCCCGGTGTGGTCCTGTTACATTCACAGGAGGTTTCCACTAAGCTACAGATAAGATTGTGTTTAATGCTTATCCAATATGTCTCATGCATCAACCCTGCTGGCTACGACTCTCCCTGCGCCATAATCCTCCGTGAGAAAGTGTGCTCCATTTTATTTACATGTATTTACGTCAGGGGAACAAGCCCCAAGGGACAAAACACTATAGAAAACCTTTTATCACCAATAATACCATTATACTAAGCAAAAATAATGCCGCCATAATGTGACCACAATCATATCTACTACATAGTGAAAAAATAATATTACCAATACTTCTAGAGCACAAACGCATACAGTACAAAAAAAACATATTCTCAATAATATTGCCACACTGTGACCATAACTATTCCCCCTACATATATATTACCAATACTTCTAGAGCACAAACGCATACAGTACAAAAAAAAACATATTCTCAATATTATTGCCACACTGTGACCATAACTATTCCCGCTACATATATATATTACCAATACTTCTAGAGCACAAACGCATACAGTACAAAAAAAACATATTCTCAATAATATTGCCACACTGTGATCATACATGTTCCCACTACATATATATTACCAATACTTCTAGAGCACAAACGCATACAGTACAAAAAAAAAACATTCTCAATAATATTGCCACACTGTGACCATAACTATTCCCACTGCATATATATTACCAATACTTCTAGAGCACAAACGCATACAGTACAAAAAAAACAATCTCAATAATATTGCCACACTGTGACCATAACTATTCCCACTACATATATATTACCAATACTTCTAGAGCACAAACGCAAACAGTACAAAAAAAAATTCTCAATAATATTACCACACTGTGACCATAACTATTCCCGCTACATATATATTACCAATACTTCTAGAGCACAAACGCATACAGTACAAAAAAAAATCATTCTCAATAATATTGCCACACTGTGACCATAACTATTCCCACTACATATATATTACCAATACTTCTAGAGCAGAAACGCATACAGTACAAAAAAAAACATATTCTCAATAATATTGCCACACTGTGACCATAACTATTCCCGCTACATATATATTACCATTACTTCTAGAGCACAAACGCATACAGTACAAAAAAAAAACATTCTCAATAATATTGCCACACTGTGACCATAACTATTCCCACTACATATATATTACCAATACTACAGAACAAAGCACAAGTTTAACGACCAATAATACCATATACTAGGCCAAGCTAATACCGCCAAACCCTAACCAAAACTGTGTCCACTACATATAAAATGAATATTACCTTTCTTCTACAAAACATTACAAGCTGCACAAAGACTACTATTACCAACAATACCTCTATACTAGGATGAAATAATACCGCCACACCATAACCACAGCCATATCCCCACATAGACAACAACTATTATTACTGTACTTTTACACTGTACAAAAACTAATATTACAATAATACTTCTATACTCAGTTTAAATGATGCCGTCACACCATAACCACAAACATTTCTACACCATAATGAATAGTATTAAAATACCTATACTGTGCAAAGCCAATTATTGCCAATAATACTACTATACGTGGCTGAAGTAATACTGTTACACGATGGTAGCAACCATTTCCACTTTTTAATGAATGAATACTATTACCATACGACTACAAAACAAAACACACTGTATAAAGCCATCATTTCCAATGATACCTCTATACTAATCCAAAATAAAACCGCTAAACCATAACCAAAACCATTATTCGGTCGTCCATGACAGCACCACCTGACAGCACCACCTGAGAGAGAGAGGGGATCCGCCCTTTAGGAACAGGAAACCTACAGATACAAAAAGGGTGGCACCTCTCCCACGCATCAGTTGGTTTCCTGTTCCTAACAAGGACAGAACTCCCTACAGATCGTCCGTCATGGATAACTGAAGACCCAGGCCAGCGGACCTGCTCAGGTAGCGGGGGGTTCTCTTACCTCGGTCTCGCTGGGAGCCCTGGATGCGCCACGGTGGGTCCGGGTAGGATTTCCACGGCAGTGGTAAGAGCAGGTGGAGACAGGGTCCGGCGGATGCCTTCTCCATGGGACCGGTGATAAGTGGGGTCCCCCTGTGTCTCCTTCCCCGGAGCGGTCCGTTCGGGCGGGCGCCGCCGGCGGTGTCCCACAAAGGAGCGGACGGTTCCGAGCCGGCGGCGCAGTGCTAGCCCCTTGCCGCGTGTCACCGCGGCCTCTGTCGCTCGGCGGAAGTGACGCGGCGGAGGGGGCGGGGCCTAGCGCCGAAACTGGAAGTCGGATGCCGGCGACTTCCGGTTGTTGAGGACACGCGCCGATGCGCGCCCGCCGCCTGGCGGGCCTGAAGGGGAGGGGGAGGATCGCAGAGCGGTCCAATGGGGGGCCCGAACACCGGACGCGGTGCCTGCTGATCCGGAGGGGAAGCCTTCTTAATGCAGAAGGCATTGCTGCGGAGGTGCTTCTGGAGGCCCAGCGATGGACACAACAGAAGCCCCCATGGACCCACAAGAGGTGCAGCCCGTGGCAAAGCACCCCAGTGACCAGCCTAAGAGGCGGAAGGAAGGGAGCCACAGTAGCTCCTCTAGGCCAAAGGATCCTCCTGCAGCCCCCCGTGATCCGGTACCTATCCTCATCTGCAAGGGTAAGAGATCTGCGAGAATGTACCCTGATGCAGTGTCCCTTTATATTTTTTTGATTCTCAGGGGAAGAAGGCCACAGGGAAACAGAAGCACAAGGAATGTGCCCTCTGTAGTTGCCCCTTACCAGATGGTCACCCTAAGAGATTATGTCAGTCTTGCGTGAGACAGACGGTAGGGACGGAGATGAGGGGTAGAACGTGAGTGGAGTATCAGACTCTTACACTCTTCCCTATTTATGCAGGTAGCGGAAGAAGCTCCAAGCTTCGCTACGGACCTGAGGCAATTAATCAGGACAGAAATAAAAGCCCTATCAAAAGAAGATTCTTCAAAAAGAGAACGGGCTACTGTTTCAGGCTCAGACTCTTCAGTCGGCCCTAGGAAGGAAGATATCTCCTCAGAGTCCTCGGCCTCCTCTTCTTCCTCCGAAGAAGATTCCAGCCGGTTCTGTTTTCCCTTGGACCATATGGATAAATTAATTAAAACCATAAGGTCAACCATGGGGGTAGAAGAAAAAAAGACAGAACTGTCTGCTCAGGACATTATGTTCGGGGGTCTAGACCCCAGAAAGCAAAGGACCTTTCCGTTAAACGAAAAAGTCCAGAACCTGATAGACAGGGAGTGGAAAAAAACGGAAAAAAGGGGTTCTATGCCGCCTGCTTTCAAGCGGAGGTACCCCTTTGAGGACCCAATAGTAAGTCGATGGGATAAGGCCCCCAAGCTGGATGCCGCGGTAGCTAAGGCCTCCAAAAAGTCATCTATACCCTTCGACGATATGGCCTCCCTTAAAGACCCCCTAGATAAAAAGGCAGATTCCTTTTTAAGGGGCACTTGGGAGATGTCAGCAGGCGCCCTAAGGCCAGCAATAGCAGCCACGTGCGCAGCCAGATCCATGATGGTCTGGCTGGATCAATTGGACTCCCAGCTAAAGGATGGGACCTCGCGAGCTTCCATCCGTAAGTCTCTTCCAATTATCCAAAATGCTGCTGCCTTTCTGGCAGATGCCTCGGCAGACTCTGTAAGAATGGCGGCCAGGTCTGCAAGCTTGTCTAATTCGGCCCGAAGAGCCCTCTGGTTGAAATGCTGGCCGGGAGATATCCAAGCCAGGTCCCGTCTCTGTTCTATCCCCTGTGAGGGTGAATACTTGTTCGGCCCCGTCCTAGACGAACTGTTAGAGAAAGCCGGGGACGAGAAAAAGAAATTTCCGAGTCTGCCGATTATATCCTGGAGACGTCCCTTTTCTAGGAAAGGGTATTCCCGCAGGAGGCAGGCCAGAGATCAGAACAGATGGGACAACAAGAAAACCAGAGGTACGGGCTTCATGTTCGGAGGAGGGGGGCGCCAAGAAGGTCCATCACGGGATAATAAGAAACCGCCCCAATGACTAGTGGCTCCGGTAGGAGGAAGATTATCTGCCTTCTACCCGGCCTGGGCCAGAATCTCAAATAGCAGCTGGATACTGGGGGTAATAGCTACAGGACTGCACCTAGAGTTCTCCTGCGTTCCCCAAGACCGGTTCAAGGTAACTCCGCTCAAATCTTCCCCGCTAGAACAAGCTGCCCTGGAGACCGAGGTCCTCGAGCTACTGGACAAAAAAGTCCTGACGAGAGTTCCAGAGGAAGAGAGGGGGAAAGGCTTCTATTCCCCCCTGTTCTTGGTCCGTAAACCGGATGACTCATTTAGGGCTATATTTAATCTCAAAGCCCTCAATAAATTTCTGGTAGTTCGACCATTTAAAATGGAAACAATTAACACCGCAATAAAAATGCTGTTTCAAAACTGCTTCATGGTGGTCCTAGATCTGAAAGACGCGTACTACCATATACCCATATGTCTAGCTCACCAACCTTTCCTTAGACTGGCGGTTCAGTTGGAGGGGTCAATCCAGCACTTCCAGTACGCGGCCTTACCCTTCGGGGTGCAGTTGCACCCCGAGTATTCACCAAAGTGATGGCACAGGTGATGGCCCATCTGCGCGAATTAAATATTCTAGTCGTTCCCTATCTAGATGACCTCCTTATAATAGGCAGTTCAGCCGAGCAATGTTTAGAACAGTTACAGAAAACAACAGCGGCTCTAGAGCGGTTGGGATGGTTACTTAATATCAAAAAATCCCGTTTGCAGCCATTAAAAATTCAACAAATTTTAGGCCTAACCCTAGATTTTAAAAAACAGGAATGCCGTCTGCCCCCAGAGAAGCTGCTGCACCTACATGGCCGGGTCCTGAACGCTTTCAACAACCCCTCCATGTCCCTCAGGAAAGCCATGTCCCTGTTGGGTTCCCTCTCGTCCTGCATTCCCACGGTCCAGTGGGCCCAAGTTCATTCGAGAACTCTACAGGGCGAAGTTTTGGGGTATCAGAGGATTCTTGGGGATAACTTAGAAGGTCAACTGACCTTATCCAGAAACACAATAGAGTCCCTGGAATGGTGGCTAGAAAGAAATAACTTGTCTAGAGGGGTCCCTTGGGAGTATAACATTACCCGTGTGGTCACCACGGATGCAAGTCCTTCCGGTTGGGGGGCGCATATGGAGGGAATTCTGGTCCAGGGCCTATGGGAACAGGATCAAATACAAATGTCTTCTAATTTAAAAGAATTGACAGCGGTAGCACACGCAGCTAAAGAGCTCCTTATGTATCTACAGGGCCATCACGTACGAGTTCTCTCGGACAATCGAGTGGCCGTGGCCTATATCAATCACCAAGGCGGAACTCGATCCAAAACTCTGATGAATGTGGCAGGACAGTTGTTCCAGCTAGCGGAGCGGCATTTTTTATCTCTCACGGCTCTTCACATAAGAGGGAAAGAAAATGTCGCGGCAGATTTCCTAAGCCGCAATCTGTTAAAACAGGGAGAGTGGACCTTAAACACCTCCATTTTTGTTCAGATCGTACAGAGATGGGGTCAACCAGAGGTGGATCTATTCGCCACCAAAGAGAACTCAAAAACGAGACAATTTTGCTCCCTAAACCCCAGGGAGATTCCTCTGGCAGTAGATGCGCTACTGATAAAATGGGACTTCAGGCTAGCCTATGCCTTTCCTCCCCTATCTCTACTTCCTCTGGTGTTGAGGAAGATCAGGAAGGACAAGGCAAGAGTCATAGTCATTGCCCCGTTCTGGCCCAGGAGAGCATGGTTCTCGAACCTCAGGATCATGTCGATAGACGATCCTTGGGTTCTCCCGGACATCCCGGACCTTCTGTCCCAGGGCCCGGTCTTCCACCCGCAGGTGGCTGGCCTACATCTCACGGCGTGGAATTTGAGCGGTCACTCCTAAGGGGTAAAGGTTTCTCCCCAGACCTAATTGACACTCTACTAAAAAGAAGGAAAGTGGTGACAACTAAGATCTACGTCAGAATTTGGAAAAGATTCCTCCAAAGCTCAAATATAAATAATGATGATTCCGTCCCTATAGGCCAGATCTTGGAATTTTTACAAAAAGGGCTGGACCTGGGTCTCTCCACCAGTACCCTTAAAGTACAGGTATCTGCTTTAGGGGCCCTCTTTAGCTGCAACATCGCTGCTAATTACTGGGTCAATAGGTTTATCAAAGCAGCAAGTAGGTCCAGACCAATAGTAAAGAATAGACTCACACCATGGGATTTGAACCTAGTCCTCACAGCTATGACAGAAGCGCCATTTGAGCCCATCTCGTCAGCCTCTATTAGGAGCCTGTCCCTCAAGATAGCTTTCCTGATAGCCATAACGTCAGCCCGTAGGGTAAGCGACATTCAGGCATTGTCTAGGCGCCCACCTTTTCTTCAGGTAAAAGAGGATAGGGTAATACTTAGACCTGACCCAGCGTATTTACCAAAAGTAGCCTCCAGCTTTCATAGGTCGCAGGAAATAGTCCTCCCATCCTTCCTCCCTAAGCCAACTAATGAGAAGGAGGAGAAGCTACACACTTTAGATGTTAGGAGATGCCTCTTAGAGTATCTAGCGGCTACCGATCCCTGGAAGAAGGACAATGCCCTCTTTGTCTCCTACCAAGGCCCTAGGAAAGGTCTTAGGGTGTCCAAAAGTACTCTAGCCAGATGGATTAGAGAAGCAATCTCGTTAGCTTATACCTCAAAAGGTAGAGTAGCTCCGGAGAAATTGAAGGCGCATTCCACCAGAGCCATGGCGACCTCGTGGGCCGAGAGATCGGAAGTCTCCATCGACCAGATTTGTAAGGCGGCCACTTGGTCCTCTCCGAGCACTTTTTATAGTCATTATAGGCTAGACTTGGGTGCTTCTGCAGACCTCTCCTTCGGTATCAGGGTTTTGCAGGCTGTAGTCCCCCCCTAAAGTAGTGATTACTCTCTGTAATTCTCTCAGGTGGTGCTGTCATGGACGACCGAATAAAGTCTTAGTTACTCACCGGTTAACGGTATTTTTCGGAGTCCATGACAGCACCCGTATATTCCCTCCCTTAAATTTAATTGGGGTGTGCACGTCTATTTCTTGTATGCTCACTGGTGATAAAAGTTTATAATTATAAAGAATACTGTACATAAATCATGCATTAACCTTGGAAGTCCTCTTGTGCTCTGTAATCCAACTGATGCGTGGGAGAGGTGCCACCCTTTTTGTATCTGTAGGTTTCCTGTTCCTAAAGGGCGGATCCCCTCTCTCAGGTGGTGCTGTCAGGTGGTGCTGTCATGGACTCCGAAAAATACCGTTAACCGGTGAGTAACTAAGACTTTTCCACTACATAATTAATGATTAATGTTACCAAACTTCTATGGAACAGAACACGCTTTTTTCAAAGCCAAATAGTGCCAATAATACCACAATACACCTACAAACTGTTCCTACACACGCTCACCATCATGCCACTACCATCCATCCACCTAACCATCCATTTTTTTCTTAAAGTGTTAAAACTTTTCTGTGTGCCATTATAAATGGTTTGACTTCTTCTTGTGCTTTTCCAGTGAATGAGAAGACTTCCGAGGTTATCCAGGCCGCTTTCAGACATGCCTCTTTTCCTAACATCACGGGTGAAAAAGCTGTCGGATTTCTGGGGAAAGTCACATATGGTTTAACAAAGTAAGAATGACCGCATTGTTGAATTTTATGAAACGGGTACAATACACTAAGGGACACCGAGAAGCTTCTCTGAAGAAGCAGAAAGCGAAACGCGTTAGGGGGGTTCAAGTCCTGGTAAATATGAAGTATTTATTCATGATCTGAAATGTTTATGGTGTTCCTCCACTCTTGAATACCTGAAGGTGTCTCCCTTCTTTAAAGGTTGAATTTAATGTACTTTATATTTATTCCTCTGTGGCTGCTATTATATTCCCATATGCCTCCATTTTAACTGACTCCACTAGATAGAGACATTGTGGACTGTTGATTTATACGGACTTTCTTTAATACATGTAAAAAAAATTTTGAAAATTGAGCACAATTTCTTCATATAGATTCATACGCTAATTAGTGTTCTAAACACCATCCAATGATCACTTCATAAATAATTCAGTTTATTAATTTACATTTACCAGTGACCTGACTTTTGCAGTAGATTCCCTTTTTAATTGTTTTTATGGTTTTTGTCTGAATTATATGTTAATAAAATGTATCTTTTTATTCAAGTCAGTATCCTTTTTGGCTATATGATTTATTTATACTCCCATGAACTTGTAGGACCTTCTTAGGCTATATGTATATATATACGGCAGGTTAAGATCTACCCTCCTTTTTCCAAATCATAAATTAAATTTAAAAAAAATAACATTTTGAATCGGGGCATCCGCCCGAATAACCACTTCATACTGTTTAGTAAGTATCTATCTGAAATGGTAGAGTCATTGATTTTTGGCTAGTTAAAAAAAAAAAAAAAAGAGATAAATAAAAGTCACATGGAGCTCAAAATATGGTAGTAATAAAAATTCAGCTCATATCGACCCAAACAAAAAAGTGTTATAGACTTAGGAAAGTGAGGTGCAAAAAGCGATAATGAACACTGCGACTAAGTTGCCCAAGGGCCTGAATAATAATAATAATGACAACAATAATAATAATAATAATAATAATAATAATAACAACAATAATAATAATACAAATAGCCATAATAATAATCACGATAATAATAATGATAATAATAATAAATAATAATAAAAAATAATAGTAAATATAGTACACAGTCCATACAGATTTATAGTCACAAAAGTCCACTACTAGCAAATCACAAATCCTAGTGCTTGCAATATAGCAGACCTGCCTTATACATGGAGATAGGTCTGATCTCGTAGTTATAAGCCTGATATATTAATGATGGGGTGCGCTCACCCCCACTCTGCGGTGACGGACTCCTGGCTTCTGTGCATCAAGAGTAGCCAGTGAGTAGGTGTGAGGAGCGCTCTCTTCATGAATGCACTATACTCCTAACAATGCGCCGTATATTTGATTGCTCCTATTGGACAAACCACACGTTATTTTGGCTATTAGAAGAATGTACCTTTGCACAAATTTGCTGTCTTTGCAACGGGGCGACATAGCCTGCTGACCGATGTAGCCACTCATTTAGGGTTAATAATACGGATACTAACTAAGGTGCCTCTGCTTCAGTATTCAGATCAGTAATCTATCGATAGAAAGCAGTGAAGTAGATCTGAAGGAGGATGACGCTGTGGAGATCATGATCAAAAACGTCAGCGCATCTTTCAAAGGAACTCTGAACTACGGATATGGGACCTGGTTGTAAGTGGACATGACAATTATAAAATATATTCCATAAATAAATATATACATAGAAATGATAGAGAGAGTATGTTTAATATATAAAATATTAGATTATGGGGAGCAGAACCTGACACCATCACGGGTCAACTGATACCTGGTGCAGTGGTCACGAAAAGTGCACAATGTATGGAGCCAAAATATCGCAGCTCTGTAGATTGCATAGTGGCCATTCTCGGTACTGCAGCTCAGATCCCATTTATCTCAATGGGAGCTGAGCTTGACCACCACATTTGTACGGCAAGGTGGTGTTTTAGCTCTGTATACTGTAGATTATACCTAACCTGTGAAATAGTGTTTAAAAGTGAACATATCTCTGTGGTCTAAGATGTAATATAATATATTTTATTTGGCATTATTTTCAAAATATAAATGTTAGTAATGTTTCGTCTTATATTTAATTTTTAGTGTTCAGGTTGCACATTCTATTGACTTTGAAATCTTTTCCTCCATTGATTTACAAGTGAACACTAAACTCAGTAAGTAAATATCACTCTATGTAAATGTTTTTAGTCTAAATTAATCTTTTTGATATATACTATTTATATACAGTGGGGAAAATAAATATTTGATACACTACCGATTTTGCAAGTTTTCCCACCTACACCTCACCTGTGAGAGGCAGAATCTAAAAATAAAATCCAGAAAATCACATTGTATGATTTTTACATAATTAATTTGCATTTTGAAAAAAGTATTTCATCACCTACTAACAAGCAAGAGTTCTGGTTCTCACAGACCTGTTAGTTTTTCTTTAGGAAGCCTCCTACTCTGCACTCATTACTTGTATTAATTGCACTTGTTTGTACTCGTTACCTGTGCAAAAGACACCTGTCCACACACTCAATCACACTCCAACCACTCCACCATGGCCAAGACCAAAGAGCTGTCTCAGGACACCAGGGACAAAATTGTAGACCTGCACAAGGCTGTGATGGACTACAAGACAATAGGCAAGCGGCTTGGTGGAGAAAGCAACAACTGTTGGAGCAAATATTAGAAAATGGAAGAAACACAAGATCACTGTCAATCTTCCTCAGTCTGGGGCTCCATTCAATATCTCGCAACGTGGGAATAAGGATGATTCTGAGAAAGGAAAGGAATCAGTTCAGAACTACACGGGAGGACCTGACCAATGACCTGAAGAGAGCTGAGTCTACAGTTTCAAACATTACCATTAGTAACACACTACGCCGTCATGGATTAAAATCCTGCAGGACACTCAAAGTCCACCTGCTCACTCAGCACATGTCCAGGCCCATTTGAAGTTCGACAGCGATCATCTATGCAGTGTCGGACTGGGGTGCCAAGGGCCCACCAGTAAAATTGACTTTGGGGGGCCCCCTTTTTACCTGCACACAAATATTACACTACCCTTGCTCACAAATTTACCTATAGCAGTATATAATAATAAACTGGGTAGTTTGGTTAATGAATGATGAGATGCTGCTTTTTTCTGTATAGAGTGAATTATGCCAAGTTCTGCCCACACAATGGGATTGGGGGCCCAGATCTGCACAGGGGCCCACCGGGGAATTCCCCTGTTACCCTATAGGCCAGTCCGAGCCTGGCGCCGGAGATCGTGGTACGCGTAGACACTGAATGCATACCACGATCTCCGGCGCCATACTTACATACTTACCTGACCGGGAGGAGTGATGCCGTGGTGCTTCTCTTCTCGCTGGAGACCGGGCAGGAGTTCGGCGTCGCAATCGCGCATGCGCATAGCGCTATTTGGTGCCATTTTACTGAAGACACATTTGCAGTGTGTCTTCAGCAATATAGCGAGGGGTGAGGGGACCATGCATACCAGGATTGGGGGGTGAGGGGACCATGCATATCAGGATTGGGGGATGAGGGGACCATGCATACCAGGATTGGGGGTGAGGGGACCATGCATATCAGGATTGGGGGGGTGAGGGGACCATGCATATCAGGATTGGGGGGTGAGGGGACCATGCATGCCAGGATAAGGGGTGAGGGGACCATGCATGCCAGGATTGGGGGGTGAGGGGACCATGCATATCAGGATTGGGGGGTGAGGGGACCATGCATATCAGGATTGGGGATTAGGGGACCATGCCTACCAGGATTGGGGGATGAGAGGGCCATGCATACCAGGATTGGGGGATGAGAGGACCATGCATACCAGGATTGGGGGTGAGGGAACCATGCATACGAGGATGAGGAATGGGGTGCCATGCATACCAGGATTGGGGGGGTGAGGGGACCATACATACCAGAATAGGGATGAGGAGGCCATGCATACCGTTATAGGGATGAGGGGGCCATGCATACCATTATAGGGATGAGGGGTGCCATGCATACCAGGATAGGAGGGGGGCAGCACATACCAGGATGGGAGACCATATACCAATAAAAATGCTCACCACCCGGGCATAGAACGGGTTCAATAGCTAGAAGGCTATAAAAGTTTACGAGACCCACTGTTTAATAATGGCCCTTTAAGCAGCTTAATACTGCCTGATGCCCCTGTAAAAATAGGCTCTGTGACTTTAAGAATCCCTCCTTCATAAATGAAACAAGATGGGTCTGCTTATGTGTCACACACAAAAGGACCAGCTGGGGTTGGTAAATGTTACAGTGACATTTCCCAGTGAATGCATTTCTTTTGGTTGAAAGCAATGTTAAAGTTGAAAAAAGCTTCAAAAACGCTGCTTCTGAGCATAGCCCAAGTGGGGGAGGAACATATTGGTACAGGGTTATTTATATTGCATTATATACAAGTCATTAACCTGGAAAGGATGTACCCTAACATATTTCCCAGCAAAATCCGTTTTGGTATGTTTTTTGGTGCATCGGTAAAAATGGCATGAAACTCTGAAAACATTGTTTAAAGCTGTGAACTAGGAGTCAGGATCGATCCCCATGATGTCCCCGTGTCATTTGAGCAGTGTTTCCATCATTTTTTGAAGTTTTTAGACTTTAAAAGGACCCCCGGGGGAGATTGCGGTAAAAATGTTCTGGTCTCCCATAGACTTACATTGGGCTCATTGATCTGTCCGAGTACCCGAGTATTACAATTTGCTCGACCCGAACAACGAGCATTTTAATGCTCGCCAATCACTATTAAAAATAATTTTATCGTGGATCTTTTCTCAGAACTGGACCCCTTTTTTGAATTAAAGGTTACAGTTCATTTTTGTGTGTTATACTGTACAGAAATGTGTCTGTTTTTCTTCACCGTAAATCTCCCATTTAAGAAGGTCCCACAATTAATCATAATGGTTTAGGTCCGGCGAGGAAGGGGTTGTATCATTATTCTTTAATCTTTACTGGCAGCCGAGCAGTGGAGACATTGATGCTGCAATGGAGCATTGTCCTGCAGAACAATCATAATCTTCTTGAAATATACAGATCTATTCCTGTAACACTGTATGAAGGAAGAGTCTCCTAAACCCTGGTAATAGTTTTGGGACTTGATTTTAAGTTCATCTGCCACCTGAAAAGGTCCATCAAGCTCATCATTAATAATCCCAACCCATAGCTATTCCTCACCTTCACCTTGCTGGTGTCAAAATAGATGTTTGTACCAATTACTTCTTCAGCCATTGCCAACTGGTCCATCAAGAGTCGCTCTAATCTCATCAGTCCATAAAACCTTTAAAAAATCTGTCTTCAGATATTTCTTGGTTCAGTTTTGATGTTTCACCTTCTGTGTCTTGCTCGGTAAGGTTCAGCCTTCCTTACCTCGGCCATGTCTCTGAGCACTGAACACCTTGTACTTCTGTGTCTTGCTCAGTGGTGGTCAGGTTCAGCCTTCCTCACCTCGGCCATGTCTCTGAGCACTGAGCACCTTATACTTCAAAGTCACAGACTTCATCATGTCGCTCTATCCCCTTATCTCTGCCCAGGGCTCGTCTAGTGTGCCCCCCTGCCATTCTGTATCAAGTCTTTCTGTATCATCTGGCTGCCCTCACCGATAAGTTAAGCTTTGGGAGGGCCCGTCTGAGTGAGGGGCTTGGGGCGACTTCAACCTCTGCTTCTCCAGAAGTTATGCTACAGGGAGAGCAGTAAATGAGGATACTTGTAAAGTCTGAGTAGATTAAATTCTCTCATCTTTTTTTAGAACTTAAATATTTTACTGTATGCAGAAATCCTTATGAGATATTCAGCCCCTTCCACAATTACATTAGGTCATCGGGATATTAGTAAAAGTACCAAACAGCAGTTCTGTCAGAAGAATTGTTCTAGAAGCAGCATTGATGTTCAATATATTTATTTTTGCATAAAAGTGGTTACTAATATGCAAAGAAGAAATAAGAAAATCTGTAGATACAGTAACTTTCTATAGAAAGGAGCAGATGTTGATGATTCCGCTCCTTGGGCCATTGGTTGTACTTGTGCTGTTTTTGCACATCCAGGTCTGGATCACACACAATGGAGAGGAGAAGAGCAGGAATGTGTAACGTGTGATCTGTGTAGATGGAGTTTTCTTGGATTCTTACAGCACCACGATCAACCATATGGCCTTCTGTCTGGCCATGGACAGGTAGATGAAGGAGCAGCCGCTTCTTCATTCTGTCCATGACCCGGTAGTGTCTGTATGGCCGGGGTCACAATTGCCGCTGTCACTCAAGACCGGAGTTTGTTTCTATGCAGCTGAGCGCTAAGGTCCAAGTGCCGGTGGCAGTGCCGGGTATTGAGACGCGAGACTCGTGCGAGTTTCTCGCAAGGGTGACCCCGGCCTATGGCCAAGTATGAGAAGGAGCAGCCGCTGCCTTCTTTTTGGCCATATCCGGTGGAGAAGGAGCAGCCGCTGCCTTCTCTGTCCATATCCAGTAGTCTTGTCCTTACCACCACAGTGTAAATGAGTCAACCAAATGGCAAGTTCGGCTGAAAGAAGTCCTTCAATTTCAGCCTTTGTTTACTTGCCATTTCGATCCAGAGGAAGGCGAAAAATAACCCCGAGGACTTGTTGTTGGAATATCCTCAGGGGAAAAAAATTCCTTCCTGACTCCAAATATGGCGATCGGAATACATCCCTGGATGTTTGGTGCTCGAATCTACGTGGCTGTTAATGTGGTGGAAGCTCTGTAGTATTTGTCACAGTCCGGTAAATTAGAAAGTCCAGGTAATTGTCTCATCCGATTAATTAAAGCTTCATTCCTCGATGTTGCTGGAATGGGGCTGATTTATATCAGCCTATTACTCCTGTGAGAAAAGAAATATATTCAAAATAAAGAAATGGAAGCGACTCGACACCATCATAAAGTCTGGGCGGAGATCACAATATCACAGGTTGCACATTTAAAAAAGGGTCCGTGAACCACGGGGGAGCTCAGTTTAATAGACACCAAACTGGGGAAACAATTACAGGCCAAAAATGAAGAAAAGCGTCACTCGCCGTATAAAAATACTCCTTTATTAATGACCTGTAGAACATATCGGCTGGACTCTGTGAACAGTCGCACCTGATACTTCTCTCTCTACTGATGATATGTCTTAAAGGATGTTATTAAGAAAGTGATTTTTAAAGGTGAGCGCTGCTTTTCTCCTTTTTAAGAAGACAAATGTACATTTCTTAGAACTGGCGCCTCACATATATACTGTATACTGGGGGATATAATGATGAGGTGTGGTGGGTATGTGTGCTACTGGGCAGAGGTAACACTATGGATGTCCCTATGTGCTATACTTACATTTTCGTAATGGAACGGTGGTTCGGCTCTGCCGGACTCCACGTCGCTCCAGTTTATGGAGCGGAAGAATGGGCGTTCTCTAATGAACGATGTTATGGCATACCGAGCAGATGGAGTTTTGCAGAGAAGCTGGAAGATGAGAGAGACCATTGATCGTTATATTATGTATTATTACTGATATGTTATTACACAATGTCTATGGACTGTCAGCATCATGTCCTCTATCCTTCCTTATAATCTACCATCATTCTTCCTCACCTAATCCTACTTACCCCTTCTAGGATGTCAAGCTCATCAATGGAGATGCAGGGTGGGAAATATAGGACGTTGTCCAAAGACTCATGGTAGTCGTCCATATCGCCACTGTTATAGAATGGAGACGTCCCCACAATCATCATGTACAGGATGACACCAAATGAAAAGGAATCTGCCAGATGATTGTAGCCTTCTCTATCCAATACCTGTAGGAACATAAGATAGGAGATGAGCTGAATATACCGGGGAGGGGATTTACACACACAGCCTATGAGGATCGGTCTGTGATGAGATATGAGCAGGATACTCAGATTAGTACTCAATCCTACTATCGGCATCAATCACTCAGGGATGTTCTTAACTCAGGCGCGATGTAACCCTTCGTGCCAACAAGTTCTTCCAAGAGGTCATCCTTGCCCACATTCACGGCTGAAGTGCCAAAGTCACAGATTTTTATGTGTCCAGTGCCATCAATGAGGACGTTATGAGGCTTCAGGTCACTGCAGGGAAAAGGAGCAGACACTGATGGTGAGGATAATTCATGAAAAGAACTTTCTACATTAGATATGTAAGGTGACAACATAGATTTATGAAGATGAACTGATTACCGATGTATCACGCCGTGTTCATGGAGGAACTGGATTCCGCAAACCATTTCTGCAGCAAAGCGCCTGTGGAGAAGAAAGTAGAGGATGGATCAGTGGTTACACACACTTTAGGACCATAATGAACGGGCAGCAGATTATTATGATTCAGCCTAAGATATTTACCTTGTGGTCTCTATATCGAACTTCATCGATTCTAACATTTGGCTAAACAGATCTCCTCCGGCCATTGCCTCCATAGCTATTTTATAATCTTGTGGTGTTTCTACAAAGCCCCGCAGAGATGTTATAAAGCGGCAGTCGGCGCCAATACTTAGGACCTTTAACTCTGTAGAGAATGTTTCCTCATCACAACAACTCTTTTCCATGATCTTAAGGGCTAGCAATTCGTTGCTGACTGGATCTGATGCCAAGACGACCTGGAGAAAATTCACAGGAGATCAGAGCAAACTCTCATCTATTCTAGGGATCTGTGTAATGGATCACTGGTGTATCCCAATTATCATTACATATGAAGATCCTGTAATGAATATTTGTACCATCCTGTGTATCTGGTGAAGAATACATTGGGGAGCACGGAGTAGTATAAATTCTTACCTTTCCGTAGCTTCCTCTTCCAATATCAATGAGTATAACAAGGCTGTAAAGGTCAATAGGATTTTCTATTTTAACCAGTTCTCTCACAGGTAAAATAGGGGATCTGGCATCACCAAGGTCTTCTGCTTTCACATCTGCTATGCCAGAGGGCATCATAACGTTTGCACCTGCTGAGATAATATAAGATTTGTTAATCTCTTTGAGAACAAATAATGGAAATACACTTTCCATTAAAGGGAATCTGTCACCCCTTTTTTGAGATATCATACAATGATATCATTCAATTGTGTGTCACATAAGGATTCTCTTAGTACTTTTGCTTCCCCCTGACCCCGCACCTTTCATGCATAAATACCTTTTTTATATCGGTTCAGATGTATGTAAACTGTTGCTGTCCGGTCCGCTGGGCAGGGCTTATTCACCTGTCCCCTCCCTGTCTGGCTCTACACAAGAAGAAACGCGTAGAGCAAGACAGGGAAGGGAGGAGCAGTTGAATAAGCCCCGCCCAGCGGACCGGACAGCAACAGTTTACATACATCTGAACCGATATAAAAAAAGGTATTTATGCATGAAAGGTGCGGGGTCAGGGGGAAGCAAAAGTACTAAGAGAATCCTTATGTGACACACAATTGAATGATATCATTGTATGATATCTCAAAAAAGGGGTGACAGATTCCCTTTAAATGCGGGCTCAGGCGCTGAGCATGCATTTTACCAGGCTAACACCAGCTGTATTACATAGCTGCCACCTGCCTATAACTGCAGTGACTGGAGAACACTCCGATTGCTTCAGTTTTACTATTTCTCCTTCGTCTCATTGGGGGACACAGAGACTGTGGGTGTGTGCTACTGCCGTCTGGAGGCTGACACTAGGCATACAAAAAACAAGTTAGCTCCTCCTCCACCGCATACACCCTCGCCCCTATAGCGGGCGGAAACCAGTTTTTTGCTTAGTGTCTTTGGAGGCACACGCAGTCTGGTTTCTCCAGACTAGGTTTCTTTTTTCGGTTCTCACTATGAAGAGGAGATAGGGGCGACGGACCCTATAGAAAGGGTCCGATCTCCCCAAACCATCAACGGGCGAGCACGCGTTGAACATCGCTCCGCGTATCCTTTCCCGCACCGAGGGACACCTCTGGGACTTTTCCCCAGACATCTATTTTTCGTGTTTGTTATTTTTTGAAGACGAGAAGGGGCAACGCATCCTATAGAAAGGATCCGGTTTCCCCAAACCAGCAACGGGCGACTACGTGCGAGAGTCCCTCCACGTCTCCTCTCCCGCGACGTGGGACACTATGCCAGACTTAGCCCTGTCCACCCCTAGGTATGGAAACCATGGGCTTGCACACGGGCACAAGACTAGTCTGTGCGCCCCCACTGCTCCACCAACGCTTGACGGCGGTGCTGCATGGCGGCGGACGGTCCCTCTCCTCGCCCTACAGGGCAGACGGAGTTAGGGCGCCTGCACCGTCCAAGAAGGAGACTAGCAGGTGCGGAGGGCCCTGGGGGAGGAGAGGACGTAGGCCAGCAGAGGTCACCCCCCCCAAACCCCCCCCCCAAACCCCCAATACCTGGGGCAGAGCGGGCAGTGGCTGCACAGGAGGTGGAGGAGAGGACGTCGCTGGGGCCCGGCGTTTGGACCCCAGGTGGGTAGCGCCATTAATTTAGCCCGCGGCTTCGGCCTAGGCCGCGGGCGGAAGTGGGCGGCAGCGCTCCGGCCGCGTCTTAGGCGGCGTCGCTTCGGCACCCCCCGTCCCCGGTATCGGCGTAGGATCCGGGGCGGGGGTATCGCAATTTAGGCCTCGGCTCCGGCCTGGTCCGCGGGCGGAAGTCCCGCCCTCAGCGCGGCGTCCGTCGGCGTCACTTCCGGCGCCGCCCCCCTCCTGGCAGGGCGGGCGCCGGATAAAATGGAGTCCCCGACGGCAGTCCGGGGTAGGCCACAGGAAGCACAGCTTACCGCACAAAGCGCGGCAGTCCCCGGAGACCGCCACCAACGCAGCTGGAGGGGCCTCCCACGGCAGGAGCTGGGAAAGGACTTGCAGAGGGGTAAGTGTGACCCCCGGCCTGAAGGCCACGCTAGGGCATATATGGCTCCCCTCTCCTCCGCATTCGCCCTCCTTAAAATATATATAGATATAGATACATATATATATCTATATATATATATATAGATATATATATATATATATAGGAGAATCTATTTATCTATTTATTTTTCTGGCCTTTTCCAGCAGTATGTCTGGAAAAGGTAAAGCGCACACATCCTTCTATGCCGCATGCGTTTCCTGTGGGGTTAGATTCCCACGAGCGCAGACCAGTAAATTATGTGAAACCTATGACACCGAACGCGCCCAGGAGCCCTCCCCCGCAGCAGAGCCCAGGGGTCCGGAACCCCCAGAGTGGGCAGTATGCCTCTCTCGGTCTATGGTATAATTAACCAAGGCAATTGAGACCCTTCAGGCCCCGGATAGGGGTAGAGATGACGGCTCGCCTGGTTGGGAGGGTTCTGCCTCCTCACATGAGCCGCCGGCCTGCAGGGGCCGCACTCTCTCTAGGCAGGCACATAGGAAGAGAACCCATACTGTGTCGCCAGGCCCCTCCGGTGCTTCAACATCTGCGAGTGTGGCATCATGCTCGCCGTCACCCCTTTCAGGGAGCGAGCAGAGCTCAGTAGAGGATGTGGAAGAATCCTTGGACCTGGACACCCCAGGGTGCTGGGAGACGGTGGACAGTCTCATTGAGGCTGTCAACCAGACTCTGGGTATTGATGATGAGGTCACCCTAACCGCAGGGCATAAGGTGTCTTTTAAAAAGGCCCGGAAGCCGCGGAGAGTGGTCAGCACTCATCCTGAGTTCGAGGATATAGTGCAGCGGCACCGGGAACGGCCAGACAAGCGTTTTTCGGGACAGAAGACGCTAAGATCAAGATATCCATTTGCTCCAGAGCTCTGTAAAAAATGGGCAGAGTCTCCAGCGGTGGATCCCCCGGTATCCCGCCTGGCCTCAAGATCCCTGTTATCAGTGCCTAGTGGTTCGGCCATCAAGGACCCCACGGATCGGCTCATAGAGGGATTAGCGCGCTCGGTGTACGAAGCATCAAGATCAGCGCTCTTCCCTTCCTTTGCGGCAACATGGGTAGCCAAAGCCATGATGTCCTGGTCGGACTCTTTAAATGAGATCCTGCAGGATAGGGAGTTGCCAGCAGAGGTGGCCGAGATAACAAGTCAGATCGCAATGGCGGGTGACTATCTAATTAATGCATCCTTGGATGCAGCTAATAGCGCAACACTTGCAGCAGCAAACGCAATCGCCATTAGGAGAGCCTTGTGGTTAAGGCTGTGGCGGGCTGATTCGGTGTCTAAAAAATCCTTGACTTCCCTGCCCTTTCAGGGTAACCGACTATTTGGGGAAGAATTGGATAGACTCATTTCGGACGCAACAGGGGGTAAAAGTAGTTTTCTCCCACAACAGAAAACAAGGACGCCATTTCGTCAGCCTCAGGGGCGTTTTCGGGCATTTCGCGCCCCCGCGTGGACGGCAACGGCCAGTACCCCCGCTCCTGCGCGCTATAACCATGACAAAGAGCGTCAGGTCACCTACCCGCTGGGTAGGATGCGAGGGCGTCCGCCCAGATCAAGGGGGGCCAGGTCCCAGAGGCCCTCTACAAAATGACTCGAGAAGTGCGGTACCTGAGGACAGCAGGATTGGCGGTCGTCTGCGCCGGTTCTGTCACATATGGGCTGCGGTGGCACGCGACGCATGGGTGACGGAGCTGATATCTTCCGGGTACAAGATAGAGTTTATAAAACGTCCGCCAACACGATTTTTTCCCTCCCGGCTTCCCAAGTCAAGGTCTCGGGCAGAGGCATTACGGGGGGCCATCGAAGTGCTGCAGCACAAAGGGGTCATCGTTCCGGTGCCAAGGAGCGAAAGAACCCAAGGGTTTTATTCCAACCTGTTCGCAGTGCCCAAAAAGGATGGAGCGTAAGGCCGGTTCTCGACCTAAAGCTACTAAACAGGTTCATCAGGGTCAGGCATTTTTGCATGGAGTCCCTCCGGTCGGTTATATCCTCCATGGAGAAGGGAGAATACCTGGCCTCAATCGATGTTCAGGATGCTTATTTACACATCCCTATTTTTCCCCCCGCATCAGAGATTCCTACGGTTTGCGGTCGAGGGACGGCACTTCCAGTTTGTGGCGCTGCCTTTCGGTTTGGCCACGGCCCCCAGAATATTCACGAAGGTGATGGCGGTCGCCATGGCCACTCTTCATTCCCGGGGCATTGTGGTGATGCCATACCTGGACGACCTTCTGGTAAAGGGCCCGTCCCGTCCAGCGTGCGAGGAGAGTGTCACCATCACACTAGATACCTTGTCTCGTCTAGGATGGATGATCAACAGGAAGAAATCATTCCTCACGCCGGCCCAGAGGATTGTTTTCCTAGGGATGATATTCGATACCTCCCAGGGATTGGTAATTCTCCCTCAGGACAAGGCTCGGGCACTCCGACAGGGAGCTCGAAGACTTCAACAGCCAGGCCTCCATACTATCCGATTCGGGATGGGGGTCCTGGGCAGGATGGTGGCAGCGATGGAAGCAATCCCGTTTGCTCAGTTTCATCTCCGCCCCCTGCAGCATGCCCTGTTAGCGGCTTGGGACAGGAGCCCATTCTCACTCGATCACCCGTGCAGGTTGTCCTCTCAGGTCCGACAGACTCTTCAATGGTGGACACGCGATCGGTCGCTTCTGCAGGGAAAGCCCTTTCCTCCGGATCATTGGTTAGTGATCACGACCGATGCGAGTCTCTCCGGTTGGGGGGCAATCTTCCGCCACCACACGGCACAGGGGCAGTGGTCGCCTCAGGAAGCTCGTCTCCCTATCAATCTGTTGGAGATTCGAGCAATACGGTTGGCCTTGCAGCAGTTCCAACACGTGCTAGCAGGATACCCGATTCGGATTCAGTCGGACAACGCCACAGCAGTGGCGTACGTGAATCACCAGGGGGGCACAAGCAGCAGGGCAGCCATGCGCGAGGTGGGACATGTGCTCCGCTGGGCCGAGAGGAGCCACTCGATGATCTCAGCGGTTTACATTCCAGGCGTCGAGAATTGGGCAGCGGATTTCCTAAGCCGCCAGGACATCACGGCCGGGGAGTGGTCACTACATCCCGAGGTGTTCCAGCAGATTTGCCAGCGCTGGGGAACACCAGACGTGGACTTGATGGCCTCCAGGAAGAACGCCAAAGTGGGCGTGTTTGTCGCCCGGTCTCAGGATCCGCAAGCAGTCGCAGCGGACGCATTGGTGATACCCTGGAACCAATTTCGGCTCCCATACTTGTTCCCGCCGCTGCCACTTCTCCCCAGGGATATCAGGAAGATCAAGACAGAGGGGGTTCCGGCAATTCTGCTGGCCCCGGATTGGCCCCGACGGGCATGGTACGCGGATCTGGTACAGCTCATCGCAGACGTACCATGGCGGCTACCGGAACGACCAGATTTACTGTCCCAGGGACCGATCTGCCACCCGAACTTAGGGGCCCTGCGTTTGACGGCGTGGCCATTGAATCTTGGGTGCTGACCCAGGCGGGATTTGGGCGCGAGGTAGTCGCGACAATGGTAAGGGCCCGAAAGCCAGCCTCGGCAAGGATCTATTATAGCACTTGGAAGGTTTTCTTCCAGTGGTGTCGGGAACACGGGGTTCCGCCATTGTCCTTCTCTGTGCCCAACATACTGGCTTTCCTTCAGTCTGGCCTAGACGCAGGTTTGGCGCCAAGTTCCCTTAGAAGACAGATATCGGCCCTGTTTCAGCGAAAGATCGCTACCAATTTGCAGGTCAAAACGTTCCTGCAGGGGGTCGTTCATTTAGTACCTCCCTTCAGAGCACCATTGGAGGCCTGGGATCTTAATCTGGTCCTGTCTGTACTACAGGAGGCTCCGTTTGAGCCACTACAGGATGTTTCATTGGCATATCTATCCAGAAAGGTTGTGTTCCTGGTAGCCATAACATCCATTAGGCGAGTATCGGAGTTGGGGGCGTTATCTTGTAGAGCCCCTTTCCTGACCTTTTTTAAGGACAAGGTAGTCCTTAGGCCTCCGCCACCTTTTTTTACCAAAGGTGGTGTCCTCGTTCCATATTAATGAGGACATTGTGCTGCCTTCTTTCTGTCCAGCGCCAGTTCACAGGGTGGAAAAGGCGCTCCACACATTGGATCTGGTAAGAGCTCTCAGGAGATACGTGTCGAGGACAGCACCTTTCCGCCAGACGGATTCGTTGTTTGTGATCCCCGAAGGGCGCAGGAAGGGCCTCGCAGCCTCACGGTCAACCATAGCCAGATGGATTCGCCTAACCATTCAGGAGGCTTACCGTATTAGAGGCACGCCAGTTCCAGCTGTAGTAAGGGCGCACTCTACTCGGGCAGTGGGTGCCTCGTGGGTGCTTCAGCACCAGGCTTCGGCAGAACAGGTATGCAAGGCAGCAACCTGGGCCAGCCTGCACACTTTTTGTAAACATTACAGTGTGCATACTCAGGCTTCGTCAGATGCGAGCCTGGGCAGAAGAATTCTCCAAGCAGCAGTGGCACACCTTTAAACAGGAAAGCATGCGGCTTGGATCGGTGAGTGTTATCCCACCCAGGGACTGCTTTAGGACGTCCCACAGTCTCTGTGTCCCCCAATGAGACGAAGGAGAAACATGGATTTTTGTGAGTACTCACCGTAAAATCCTTTTCTCCGAGACGCTCATTGGGGGACACAGCACCCACCCTGATAGCCGGTTGGCTCATACTTATTATTTAACATATTTTCTTGTTTAAGACAGGGTGATCCCTTTTTTCAGACATATGATTTATTGCATTAAGGCTAATTTTTGTATGTCCTCCTACTGCTTTTGCACTAAACTGGTTTCCGCCCGCTATAGGGGCGAGGGTGTATGCGGTGGAGGAGGAGCTAACTTGTTTTTTGTATGCCTAGTGTCAGCCTCCAGACGGCAGTAGCACACACCCACAGTCTCTGTGTCCCCCAATGAGCGTCTCGGAGAAAAGGATTTTACGGTGAGTACTCACAAAAATCCATGTTTCATTGCTAAGAGTGTTACTTAAATTAAGTAAATGCCGATTTGTGCGCATCAGCACCCATTAGTCCCCTCAGGACACAATTGCAAGGGGTTTATCGGTTGTAATGTCTATATGGGTCCTATCTTTTATTTTCATCCAAATGTTAAGACCAGCCTGGCTTAATTTCATATGAAAACGTAACTAAAGCTATATACAGTGATACAGTCCCTTTATAAGAGATCAGAAAATCTCAGGGTCAAATCTTCTGAAGAGACTAAAAAATGAAATAAATAAAAAAAGTTTTTTTGTTTTTTTTTTTTAATTCAAAAATTTAATTTGAATTACTTATCCTTCCCAGTTAATAATAATAATAAAAATGAGCATAACTAGGATCACTCCATTAGTATAAGTCCACTATACAAAAATAGAAAAATAATTATCCCAAACAGTAAATACTGAAATGAGAAAAAAATGGAACTACCAAAATTAAATTTTTTTCAAAATCAAAATGTTACAATGTCTGAGAATATGGCGACACAAACCAATTGTCATTTTTTTTCTTATTACATTTCTAATTTTCCTCCACCATTTTAGTAAAAAGAAAACTTATGCATATTGGGCATTACCAGAATTGTATCTGACATGGGAAATTTTTTTGGTTGTGAGGTCATTTTTATCACACAATTGACACAATAAAGAACAAACCTGTCGGAATCCCTTTTTTCTACACAATTTTACCAAACTAATTTTTTGTCCTTTTTTTTAAAAATAAAGCAAAAAAAACATTGAATGACAAAATAAATGCGGTCGCTTGAAGCTACAGCTCGGCCCACTGAAAAAAAAACATGCTCACATACAGCTGTATTAGAAGACAAATGAAGAAATAAAATTATGGCTTTTTCGAAAAAGGGAGGAAAAAAAACAAAAAACTACCCGGTCAAGAAGGGGTTAATAAATATAGCTCCAGATATCACATATTACAATTTTAAACAGAACTCTATACATCAGCAGTAAATGTCAAATATTTGGTGTTTCGTTTACTGTCTAATTGCAAAAATGTCCCTGTTGCCCGTAGCAACGATTCACAGCACAGATTCCGATTCTTAACATTCTATGGAACACTGAAATGTGACTGGCTGCTACGGGCAGCAGGGACTGTTCTTCCACAAGTCAGCATTGATAATTGAGGTCTGCACATAATTTTAGGAGTATAATCCCCCTCGCCCCCAGTTTTATCCTACTGAGCTGTTTCCATCTTACCTGTTTCATCTTCATCCATTGCTCTTTCTGATAAAGAAACGCTGATGGTTTTGGCTGATGACTGGGAACTCCATAGTGCACCATTCCCATTAATAATGGGTGTAGCATAGGTCAGCTGTCTCCTGCATTGGATAACCCAGTCTCTGCTGTTCCGAATTCTTTTCTTGGCTGCCGCTCTTTGCAGGTCCAGGATGTCTTTTCTTTCAGATCTGGATGAGACCTGTCTTGGAGTTTCTTGGAGAACCTCCTCCAGCTTTATATCTGCGCCGATGTTTCTCCTCTTATTTAGGATGGCTTCTTTATTCCTCATCCTTATTGCAGGGGCCAGATCTCCAATTTTTTTCAAGGAGATACGTGTGGCCCTCTGAAGCTCAGCGGAGGCTGCAGAGTGGGACTCCATGAGGTTCTCCATAATCCTTCTCTCTGTAAGGATCTCATGTCTTTTGGACTTTCTAATTTTCTCTAGATTTTGTCGTTTGGACGCCATTTCAGAGGCGTCAGTGTCCATGTTCGGTAGAGTAATGTCTTTTCGCCCTAGAGCGAATAATAATACCTGCTCTTCATTTAATCCTCTCCTCTCTCTCAGTACCCGATCTCGTTGGACTCGTCTTCTCTCTTTATCCATTTTGTAATCAATTTTTGCTTCGTTCATCACGAAAAACAAAAGGAACTCCCTCACCCTTGGGGGTCTGTGAGGCAGTGATTTCCTACGGGCTGTAACACTGGAATGTAGAATGTGATGATGTCATCACATCACTGTGACATAGATTGAACCGTGATGTCACAATGAGAATCATGTAGATGGACAGATACATAGACGATAGATATAAACTTTGTAGTATATATATATATATAATTAAATAATATAAATAAAATCTAAAAAATATATATAATTATAAGCAGAAAATGTAATGTATGGACACTGTTTAGGAAATAAATATAAGTAGGAAAGGGGGAATTTAATACATTACATAATTAAGGGTTAAATGCTGCTATGAATCTCAGTTCTCAGATGTAGTTCAAATTTTAAGGTTAAGTGGAAACACCCATTAAATTGTATACACACATTAAACAGTATCATGGTAACAAGTTTTGACTTTTCAGTCAGCTAAATCTCTTATGGCCCGTTTACAATTTGCCTAAAAATTCCGCACACCTTAATAAAGGTCATTGTATCCTTGGGGTATGTGCACACATTAAGAATTTGGTGCAGAAATTTCTGCATCTCTTGGCAGGAAAAACGTTGCATAAAATAGGCAGCTTTTTTTGCTGCGTTACTTTACTTGCGTTTTTTGGTGCAGATTTTACCCCACTCATTAGTATGGATGAAATCTGCATCAACAACTATGAAAGAATTGACGTGTTTCAGGTTTAAATCTACACTGAATCTACAAGGAAAAAATAAGCAGCTTCAGGATTCTCATTCGCTTCCCTGGCATCAGGAGACCCTTCAGGTTTTGCGACAAATCCGCACACAGCATAATAATCTGACACTTATTAGATAGATCCATTTATTAGAAAGAGGAATTTTGGAATGGGGAAATGGATTTGTTCTGTCTTCTGTGTTTTTCCACTTCTTACCAAAAACTGCAGGGGCTCCTTTTTGATGTCCTCGTCCAAAACGTTCAGTATTAGTAGGTGATGGATTGTCAGAATCTGGCCCCGGAACACCAGGCCTCAGTAGTTGCGAGTCCTAGCCCCGTACTCTTCCACCTGCTCTGGATCTTCCAGTTATGATTTAATCTAGAATATTTCGCCTTCGTAATCCAGAGACAGACTACAACACCGCCCAAGCATTCACCCTCTGCTCCCTAGACTTTCTATCTGCGAAGTGACTGCCTCTAGGCAAAAGATGACGATGGTGGTAGTAGTTGCATTTAAGACACAGTTATGAAGCAGCCATAACAACTTGAAACAGAAGTATTTTTACCGAGATACCACACTGCTCAATATGTGGCCTGTGTTTTTATTTTTTCCCCAAAAATAGTGTATAGACCTAGAGTAACAGACAGCAAATACAGTGGAATGTAGGCCTGAATTACCACAATTTGTAGGCCACAAGTAGATCAGGCGTCTGACAGCGATACCAGACTGTTCAATATGTGGCCTGTATTCTTTAATTTTTTTCACCCAAAATAGTAAAATAGTGTTTAGAGGTAGGGTAACACACAGCAAAAAAGGTGAATGGAAGCCTCAAAAGCACCCTTTGTAGCCCACAGATAGAGGAGGCGTGTCACAGAAATACCACACTGTTCACTATGTGGCCTGTAATTTTTTAATTTTTTACCCCAAAATAGTGTATAGACCTAGGGTAGCAGACAGCAAAAAAGAGGAATGTAGGCCTGAAAAGTAGAGCACAGATAGACCAGGCGTCTGATGGAGATAACAGACTGTTAATTATGTGGCCTGGAGTTTTTTTTAAAAAATTTTTTTACCTTACAATACTGTAAAAACAGTTTAATATAGGCCGGAAATGCCACAACTTGTAGAACACAGATAGATCTGGTATCTGACGGAGATAGAACACTGTTATATATGTGGCCTGAATTGTTTTTGGCCCGCGAAAATTGTCAATAAGTTGGCGATGACACTAAAAAGAATTGTTGGAGTACTAAAATTGTAAAATATTTAGCGCAACGATATGCGATGTGTGTGGCGTACAAAACACAGTGATAAATATATGAACTGTAGCTAAATATTTTTTGGCCAGCTAAATATTTCTTGGTCAGCAAAATGGTTTACAAAAATGTTGTAAGACACTCCAAAAATACTACAGTACCACAAAAAAAGGCCAGAATTTTCTGCGCACTCAGGTGTGAGGCCTAGGACGGACAAAGCCGTTATAAATTGCTGGATTTTCACACTGTTGTATTAAAATGATCTGGCTGTAGTCTGCAGTGTGAACAAGCAAATAAATGTAGAAAAAAAGGGGGCTCTGGATTGTCTGCCAGGCTATTGGATTGCCCACTTGGGCAGTAGGGATACTCGGTACCGGGCCTCTTCTGAAAGGGGCAGTGTCAAGGCAGCAGTGACCCGGTTCTTGGCCCAGGGCATCAAATAAAAGGGGATATTTACAGGGGAAAAATAAAGAGTTTGTAAAATGTTCGTGACGCCACCTGTGGTTTCCGGTCAGAGGTGACCAGCGCTGCACGGCAGAGCCTCTGGGACTGATGGTGATGCAGCAGAGTTGGTATAGCTCTCCACAGGCAGAGCTTTGTCCCAGGGCAGCAGTTGTAGTAAATATGTTGTGTTTGATGATGATAGATGTAGCAGTGCTGAGTAGGTGTTGCAGGAAGAATTCAGAGGACAAAGCTGAGTGCAGTTCCAAAGCTTTACTCACAGTTCTGATGCGAATATGCCCGCTTGATGCTGCGTCCTCCAGGTGAGAGGTCCAGCAAACTTCCAAGCGGATGGAGAACACCTTTCCAGTACTCCCTTCAGTATGTGCCTTTCCTGACCGTCTCATTGTGCTGGCTTTTCTACTTCTCTTCCTTCCCAACACTTCACAGTAAGTGTCCAGGCGAGCAGCCGTGGACCTTGTCGGGTAACGTCCTCGCTGCGTTCCTTTGCTCCCTCCGGAGAAGATAACTGTGGCTCATGGCTGAGTTACCCAAAGGTGCCTCTGCCTTCGGCTTGCTAGTTGAGTCTGCTGAGATCGCCACTAGGCTCGGGGGCCGATACCACTCTGCGACCTGATCCCTCCACTCGACGTCTGCCGGCATGTAACGAGCACCACGGGCAGTATGGTCGCTGCGCTGTGCCTCTAGGGATCCCTTCCCTCTTCAGGGAGCTTCCTTCTGTTCCTTTCCTTCCAGCAGCTCCTCCTGACCAGGAGCTGCTCCACACGTCTGTTCACCTCTTCCCCTACGGGAAGACTCTCTACACACGTCCTTCCCCTTCCTCCCCTCAGGGAAGACTCTTTACTAAACTCTCTCTTCTCCTGCTCTAAACCCTCTAGTTCCACCCACCTCCCAACACCCTTTACCACCCGGCAGGGTTGAGATCCTCCTCCGTTGAGGTCCATCCAGGGTGCCCTGCTGCTCTGGGGTGTGTGTTGGGTGCATATGTTAGTCCTGTTAGGTGTCTCCATCTTACCTGGGAAGTGGGATTCCACACCTCTGGGTGAGGTGCAGTACCTCTGTGGCGACTGAACCCTCAGTGGCGCCACATTATGAAACGCCGAAGCCATCTTAGTTGTGATCGTGGAGTGATTGGCTGGCCGAACAGCATCATCAGGGGTATAAGAGACCGGATGCCGCCCTGCTCGACACATTCAGCTCTGTTGTGAGAGAGTGTAGGTAGAGCGGCTGCCTTGATAGGGTCAAAATTGGAGATTTCTTAGTTAGTGTGGGGTCTACCATTCTAAATACTGACATCCAGCTTAACCAACAGTCCTTCTAAGGACTAATTCCGGAGTTTATAGGTTCCAGTATTAGACAGGCAGGGTAGTGTACGTCGCTGTATACACACCAGTGCAAGGCCTGAAGGCATTGTATGTGTGTATATAGAGCATTGCATACATCAAGAGGGTCCAATCCCTTCCTGTGTTCTGGTGCTGCTGCTGCTGCTACCTGTGGGATATATTAGCCGTATATAGCTAGCTCCAGGTGTAACTGGAATACAGACCACACATTTTTTGGTGTAGTATCTCCGTGCCAGCTCATATCTGTAGAAATGACGTGGAAGTGCAATAAGGACTGCGCTTGCTTCTGGTAGAGTAAAGGGTTCTTTATTTAGCCAACGCGTTTCCTGAGCCTGCTGGCTCACTTCATCAGGGCAGATCTGTAAAAACAATATCTGGATCAGAGATCAAAGATATATATAAAAATTCATACACATAATTAAAAAATAATACCAAGACACTGCTACCTAGAGGTGTCAGCACAACTATCATATATTGTTTTTATATATAAAAAATGATATTTCATGCAGAAATGGCCCTAAAAAATCCTTTATCAGTAGTCAGGAAAAACCTGAACAATATAAATCCATAAGTCATTAATTAAATCTCAAAAACATAAGGATCAGGGACAATAAAAGAGTAAAAGTGCTAAAAAATATTTAAAAATATATTATTTGTGCAAAAAATAAATAATAACTATATATATATATATATATATATATATATATATATATAGTGATGCAGTGACCCCTGTGACAGCTAGAGGGCGCTGTATGGACTGCCCGGGACATGCATGCAGGTATTCCCTTTATTATGATGGGAAAATGGTGAGCGGCAGGATTATAAATGGCCGATATGTATCACAGGGGTGGGTGCCTGTGATGGAAGTTGGAATATGTATTAATCGGCAGAGATAATACTGCTGAGGGTTTGTTGCTGTGTATTGGGAAAGCTTCTAGGTGACTTGGTGAGATGGGTGGGACCAGACACCTACAAACCCACCAAGGGGCATGTGTCTGAATGCCCAATGTAAAGCCTGTATGTGTGTGGCTGTGTGTGGAATAGGACCTGTAGTGAGGTCATGACCATGTGATCCATACCTCACCTGTGGGTGTGGTTATGTACCATATAATGGTCACATGGGGAGAGAGTTAATTTTTAGTGTTCAGGTTGAACATTCTATTGACTTTGAAATCTTTTCCTCCATTGATTTACAAGTGAACACTAAACTCAGTAAGTAAATATCACTCTATGTAAATGTTTTTAGTCTAAATTAATCTTTTTGATATAGACTATTTATATACAGTGGGGAAAAAGAAATATTTGATACACTACCGATTTTGCAAGTTTTCCCACCTACACTTCACCTGTGAGGGACAGAATCTAAAAAGAAAATCCAGAAAATCACATTGTATGATTTTTACATAATTAATTTGCATTTTGAAAACTAACAATGTCTATGGACTGTCAGCATCATGTCCTCTATCATTCCTTATAATCTACCATCATTCTTCCTCACCTAATCCTACTTACCCCTTCTAGGATGTCAAGCTCCTCGATGGAGATGCAGGGTGGGAAATATAGGACGTCGTCCATATCGCCACTGTTATAGAATGGAGACGTCCCCACAATCATCATGTACAGGATGGCACCAAATGAAAAGGAATCTGCCAGATAATTGTAGCCTTCTCTATCCAGTAACTGTAGGAACATAAGATAGGAGATGAGCTGAATATTTCGGGGAGGCGATTTTGCACACAGAGCCTATGAGGACCGGTCTGTGATGAGATATGAGCTGAATACTCAGATTAGTACTCAATCCTACTATCGGCATCAATCACTCAGTGATGTTCCTTACCTCAGGCGCGATGTAACCCTTCGTGCCGACAAATTCTTCCAAGATGTCATCCTTGGCCACATTCACAGCTGAAGTGCCAAAGTCACAGATTTTTATGTGTCCAGTGCCATCAATGAGGACGTTATGAGGCTTCAGGTCACTGCAGGGAAAAGGAGCAGACACTGATGGTGAGGATAATTCATGAAAAGAACTTTCTACAATAGATATGTAAGGTGACAACATAGATTTATGAAGATGAACTGATTACCGATGTATCACGCCATGTTCATGGAGGAACTGGATTCCGCAATCCATTTCTGCTGCATAGCGCCTGTGGAGAAGAAAGTAGAGGATGGATCAGTGGTTACACACACTTTAGGACCATAGTTAGAGTTGAGCAACTTTTGTTTTTTTAGGGTCGAGTTTCGTTTCGTGAAACCCGACTTTTCCAAAAGTCGGGTCGAGCAAGATCGTCCGATTATAGGGAAAAGTCAGGGTCGTCCCGAAACACGAAACCCAATGTAAGTCAATGGGGAATAAAAGTCGGCAGTGAGAGGAGGACAGGAAACACACCTACAGTGCCCATTTGAATGCCAAAAGCATCAATTCTTCTTACTTAAGCTTGTCAACCTTAATTAACTTCATAATACAAGTTACGCACTGAAAAATGGGGGTTATTTGGCTAAAGTTGTGGGGGGGGAGGGCTGGCTCCAGGTTTTCATGTGCCCTGGGCGAAAGAGCGCCCCTTTAACACATACCACAACTCATTATGCTCCGATACGGCAGAGAAATAGCGGTATAGTACAATGAAAAATACTTCACTTTTTACATCTCATGACGAGGCCCATCTATTTCTCCATACAGAATCATTGGTCCCATATAATGTTTGAAACAGTATATGATGAGCTCCACATAATGCTACAGTATATGTTGGTCCCCATGGATGAAGCTCCACTGTGTTATGGGCCCAAATAATGCTCCAAACATAATGGGCCCCATTTCTAATGCTCTAGTGTATAATGGGCCCTGTAAATGCTGCTCCAGTGTCTGATATCCACCTTTGGAATGTTCCAGTGTATGGTGGGCCCCATCTATCATTCTCCAGAGTATAGTGCTCCCCAAAAATTGCTGTCCCAACATTGAAAACAATCAAATAAGTCTCCTCGCTAGGGAATCCCTGTACTAGTCTGGACTCCTCGTCTTCCCCATCTTCCATCTCACTGCACAGTATTTCAACCTTGCAAGGGCTGTGATCCTGAGCAAGCAGGGGGGGCCCACTCGTTGGCGACGGCACTGGCACAGGGCCCCTGATAGTACGGTGGTGTGTCTGATGGCGGGTGGGCCGAACCTGCACTTACATCTGCAGCTTCCTCTTTGTCACCGTGTAAGATGGAACTGTATATGGGAAGGGTAACCTGAGTTTCATCAGGGTCAGATTCAGGCCGTGTAGCGTGCGAGGGGAATGTAGTGGTCTGGGTCAATGTACCAGCAGATTCATCGAGCAGTGGCTGGGCATCAGTGCACTTGTGTCGCCCCCAGGAGTACGGTCGCCACAGTGGCATTACCTTCCTCCTAGGGAGTGTGATGTCATGCTTGGGAGCAACGAAGGATCTCTCTAGCAGGTTAACTGATTGGGCGGCGTTATTCCCACGAGTCATGACCCTCCAAACAGTGTTCATGAAGGCAAAGTGTTTGTTTTACGTGGGCAGTATGGTTGCAAAGCTGAACCTTAAAGGAATGTCCAGAAGGGCACCACCAGGAGTGGAGCCTACGGTTTAATTCGACTCCACCTGGGAAACCTCAACCATGCAAGCTACAGAAAAGATGCACAGATTGCAAGCTTAATTCCGTTAACGAACGAGACTCCGTCATGCCCCGCGGTCCGAGTCCGGCTTACTAGAGGGACACGTGAGGCTTTGGCACATGAGATTGGCCAATAACTGGTGTGTCATGCCCTTACATGTCCGTGGCTGCATGTGCGCTACACTGAAAAGGCCAGCGTTTGTCGCTTACAGGTGAAGATAACCCGCTGAACAACGTTAGTGATGGGGATCTGTGATTACAATTATTACCCGCGAACGCTGATTTCCCAGTAAGTGCAGGTCAACCGCAGTTCCGGAATTAGGCCTAACCGTCATTCCTGAAAAAATGAAAAACTTACGTGTGCAAACCACAGGTGCTGTAGCTTGCTTAACAGCTCGCCAGCCGTTCTCAGGCCCAGTATGGATTACACGTGATTGCACAAAGGTGAGAAAGGGTACCGTATCCCTGGATAACATGTATGGATAGCGTACACATTCAAAATATATGTCTATACATCAGGAGGCAGGCTCAGACGGTGTTAGGCCCATTATGGCTTGCAGGTGATTGCACAAAGGTGAGAAAGGGTACCGTATCCCCGGATAACATGTATGGATAGCGTACACATTCAAAATATATGTCTATACATCAGGAGGCAGGCTCAGACGGTGTTAGGCCCAGTATGGCTTGCAGGTGATTGCACAAAGGTGAGAAAGGGTACCGTATCCCCGGATAACATGTATGGATAGCGTACACATTCAAAATATATGTCTATACATCAGGAGGCAGGCTCAGACGGTGTTAGGCCCAGTATGGCTTGCAGGTGATTGCACAAAGGTGAGAAAGGGTACCGTATCCCCGGATAACATGTATGGATAGCGTACACATTCAAAATATATGTCTATACATCAGGAGGCAGGCTCAGACGGTGTTAGGCCCAGTATGGCTTGCAGGTGATTGCACAAAGGTGAGAAAGGGTACCGTATCCCCGGATAACATGTATGGATAGCGTACACATTCAAAATATATGTCTATACATCAGGAGGCAGGCTCAGACGGTGTTAGGCCCAGTATGGCTTGCAGGTGATTGCACAAAGGTGAGAAAGGGTACCGTATCCCCGGATAACATGTATGGATAGCGTACACATTCAAAATATATGTCTATACATCAGGAGGCAGGCTCAGACGGTGTCAGGCAAAGTATGGATTTGACGGCCCAGATTACACAGCGGAGGAGCAAGGAGAGGTAAAGATTGCAAATGTTGGGGCCCTGCCCAAGCAAGGGGGGCCCACTCGTGGGCGTCGGTACTGGCACTGGGCCCCTCATAGTACAGCGGTGTGTCTGACGGCGGGTGTGCACCACCACCGTCAGAGACACTTGATTGCACTATGAGGGACCCTGTGCCAGTGCCCGCGCCCAAGAGTCGGCCTACCCACCTGTCCAGGGCAACGGCACTCGCACGGTGTCGTGCGCTAGGTGGTGACCCCGGCCATGGGGGGGGGAGGCAGCACAGTTAGGGAGTTTTAGAAAGTGGCATATGTTGATGTTGGACATTCAGCTGATGCAAAAGGCGAAATAGGTGAAGTCCCAGGAAGAGGTGGACCAAAGCAAGCCATTTTTCTGTCACCCTATGTGTCATCAGGGGAAGGTGGGACAAAATCCTTGGAAACCCATGCATGGTTCATTTTAATGAAGGTTAGATCATCCACATTTTGGGTTGACAGACGGGTCCTTTTTTCTGTCAGGATTGATCCAGCTGCACTGAAGACTCTTTCCGATAGCACACTTGCAGCTGGGCAAGCGAGCTCCTGTAAGGCATATTGGGCCAATTCAGGCCAGGTGTCCAGTTTAGCGGCCCAATAGTCAAAAGGGAATGACCTGTGTGGGAGAACATCGATATGGGAGGAAAAGTAGTTTGTAACCATAGTTGACAACTGCTGTCTCCTGTCACTTTCCATCGATGCAGTATTACCAGTTGTGTGAGCGGTATTTGAAAAATCAGTCCACAACATTGTCATGAAACCCCTGTCTCCAACGCCACTTCTGCTGTGTGCACCACGAACACCTCTGCCAAGCTGCCCCCGGCCCGTACGGCTCGTGTGAGAACCATCACCGCTGCTGTGTGCTGGGAATGCCTCAAGCAACCGATTTACCAGAGTTGCTTGTTTATTAGCCAATATTAGGTCAAGGTTCTCCTGTGGCATGATGTTTTGTAATTTGCCTTTATAGCGTGGATCCAGGATGCTGGCCAACCAGTAGTCGTCATCGTTCATCATTTTGGCAATGCGGGGGTCCCTTTTTAGGATCTGCAAGGCATAATCTGACATGTGGGCCAATGTTCCCGGTGTCAATGATGCACTGCGAGTGCTGGATGGAGGAGCACTTTCTGGCAAATCCACATCCCTCCAGTCACGCACAAACCCTGTACCAGACCTTGCCACGCCAACATTTTCACTTGCCCCACGAGATGCATCCTCCTCCCCTAAGTAATCATCCCCATCATCCTCCTCCTCCTCTTCTTCCTCCACCTCGTCCAGGAGAGGTCTCTGAGCAGACAATGGCTGAATGTCATCAAGGATTCCCTCCTCCTCTTCCTCCTCATCAACATTGGCTGCAGACGCCTGCTCCTTAAGGTGCGTCAAAGTTTGCATGAGCAGACGCATAAGTGGGATGCTCATGCTTAGGATGGCGTCGTCTGCGCTTACCAGCCGTGTGCATTCCCCAAAACACTGAAGGACTTTACAGAGGTCTTTCAGCTTCGACCACTGCACACCTGTCAACTCCATGTCTGCTCTCAAAGTGCCTGGCCGTGTATCCTCCCACAAATGCATTATGGCCTGCCTCTGCTCGCACAGCCGCTCCACCATGTGCAGGGTGGAGTTCCACCTTGTTGCAATGTCGATAATGAGGCGGTGGTTGGGAACGTGGCGCAATCGCTGCAGCTTCTGCATACGAACGGAGTGTACAGGCGACCGGCGGATGTGCGCGCACAGTCTTCGCACCTTCTGGAGCAGGGCTGTTAACTCCGGATAATTTTTGAGGAAGCACTGCACCACCAGGTTCAAGGTGTGAGCCAAGCAAGGTATGTGGCTGAGTTTTGAAAGGGCTATGGCTGCCACAAAATTACGGCCGTTATCACTAACTACCTTGCCTGCCTCAAGATGTACACTGCCCAGCCATGACTCAGTTTGTCGCTTCAAGTACTCGGCCAGCACCTCGGCGGTGTGTCTGTCGCCCAAACACATCATCTGCAACACAGCCTGCTGACGCTTTCCACTAGCTGCTCGATAGGGGGACACCTCGTGTGCAACAGTGGCAGCTGCAGATGGAGTGCTCGTACGACTGCGCTCTGTGGACGAGCTTTCGCTTCTGGAGGAGGAGGAGGAGGAGGGTCGAACGCCTACAGCCAACTGTTTCCTATACCGTGGGCTAGGCAGCACTGTCCCACCACCGCTGTCCCCTGTGGACCCTGCATCCACCACATTAACCCAGTGCGCAGTGATGGACACGTAACGGCCCTGGCCATGCCGACTGGACCATGCATCAGTTGTGAGGTGCACCTTTCCGCTCACTGACTGCTTGAGTGCATGGACAATGCGGTCTTTCACATGATGGTGGAGGGCTGGGATGGCTTTGCGAGAGAAGTGGCGACTGGGTAGGTCATAGCGTGGTACTGCATAGGCCATGAGTTCGCGGAAAGCTGTGCTTTCCACCAACCGAAAGGGCATCATCTCAAACGAGATTAGTTTGGCAATGTGGGCGTTCAAACCCAGTGTACGCGGATGAGAGACTGAGTACTTTCTTGACCTACTCATAGTGTCTGGGAGGGTGAGCTGGACTTGAGAGCTGCATATGGTGCAAGTAGCGGTGGACAGGGCGGACTGAGAGAGGGTTGATGATGGTGATGGAGTTGGTGTTCTTTCTGATGGCCTAGAATCAGTCTTTCGTTGATATAACAGTGGGATTCCCTGACTGCTGTGGCCTTGCAACGACACCTCAACATTTGCTGCTGTGCTAACCGGTGGGCTTACAGTGGGGGAAACAATGTAGCGTTGCTGACTACCTTCGTTGTCATCAGTTGCACTTGTGGCACTTGAGGTTTGGTGTTGTGTCCACGCTTGCAAGTGCATGCTGGTTAAATGTCTAAGCATGCAACTGGTATTCAAATTTTTCAGATTTTTCCCTCGGCTAAAGGTCTTTGCGCACTTCTTACAGATAACCTTGGCCTGATCATGAGGATTTTGTTCAAAAAAGTGCCACACTGCACTCTTCCTACTTTGGCAGACATTTTGCGGCCTAGCACGCTGTGATCTTTTGACCCTCTGGACAAGCTGTCCAGCAACTCTTTTGATGTTTGGAACCTGTCTTTGGAGTGCTCCGGGCCTGCCAGATAACAGCTGTTGCGATGTCGATGTCTGCTGTGGATGCTCCTCATCTGAGCTATTGGAAGCAGCACCCTCTTCCCCCAATGGATGCCAATCTGGGTCAACAACTGGGTCATCCATCACCTCCTCTTCTATGTCATGTGCACTTTCCTCTGTGTCACCGTGTATGGTGGTATAGTGTGCGGGAAGGGGCACCTGAGTCTCATCAGGGTCAGAATCTGGCTCTGTACACTGCGAGGACAATGTAGTGCTCTGAGTGAATGTACCAGCAGAATCATCCATCAGCGGCTGTGCATCAGTGCACTCCATGTCAGATTCATCTTGGCCTGGGTAATTCACCATTTGACTTGATAATCCAGGCATGGTATGTGAAAACAGCTCCATGGAGTAATCAGTAGTATGGCCTGCATCATCCTTCAATCTTGGTTGGGGTGAAGGACACAAGGAAAGGTGTGGTTCATGAACATGAGCCTCCAATGACGACTCAGTGCTTTTACTTTTTACAACTGAAGAAGAGGAGGCGATAGAGCTGGAGGCTGAGTCAGCAATGTAAGACAAAACTTTTTCCTGATGCTCTGGCTTTAAAAGCGGTTTGCCAACTCCTAGAAAACTAAGCGTTCGAGGCCTTATGTAGCCAGACGATGACGCAGGCTCAACACCTCCTGCATTCGGTCCTATTTTGCTCTTGCCACTACCATCAGATCCACCACCAACACCATCATTACCAGCTGCCAACCCCCGCCCAATTCCACGGCCTCTTCCACCAGACTTCCTCATTTTTTGTAGAAATGTAGACAAAATCCAACAAACTATATAGTAATGTAAAACAAGGTACAAGGTGTCTATAGGACAGGGGAGATTTTGAATTTCTGCAGACACTTGTGGACACTGGACACTTTTGGATTGTGTGAGGCCCACTGAATATCTGAGCGCTCTGTCACAGGCTCGATGGCAGAGCTGTGACCAAAGTCACTAGACGATAAGGGAGATTTTTAATTTCTGCACACACTTGTGGACACTGGACACTTATGGTTTGTGTGAGGCCCACTGAATATCTGAGCGCTCTGTCACATGCTCGATGGCAGAGCTGTGACCAAAGTCACTAGAGGATAAGGGAGATTTTTAATTTCTGCACACACTTGTGGACACTGGACACTTATGGATTGTGTGAGGCCCACTGAATATCTGAGCGCTCTGTCACAGGCTCGATGGCAGAGCTGTGACCAAAGTCACTAGAGGATAAGGGAGATTTTTAATTTCTGCACACACTTGTGGACACTGGACACTTATGGTTTGTGTGAGGCCCACTGAATATCTGAGCGCTCTGTCACAGGCTCGATGGCAGAGCTGTGACCAAAGTCACTAGAGGATAAGGGAGATTTTTAATTTCTGCACACACTTGTGGACACTGGACACTTATGGATTGTGTGAGGCCCACTGAATATCTGAGCGCTCTGTCACAGGCTCGATGGCAGAGCTGTGACCAAAGTCACTAGAGGATAAGGGAGATTTTTAATTTCTGCACACACTTGTGGACACTGGACACTTATGGATTGTGTGAGGCCCACTGAATATCTGAGCGCTCTGTCACAGGCTCGATGACAGAGCTGTGACCAAAGTGACTAGAGGATAAGGGAGATTTTTAATTTCTGCACACACTTGTGGACACTGGACACTTATGGATTGTGTGAGGCCCACTGAATATCTGAGCGCTCTGTCACAGGCTCGATGGCAGAGCTGTGACCAAAGTCACTAGAGGATAAGGGAGATTTTGAATTTGTGCACACACTTGTGGACACTGGACACTTATGGATTGTGTGAGGCCCACTGAATATCTGAGCGCTCTGTCACAGGCTCGATGGCAGAGCTGTGACCAAAGTCACTAGAGGATAAGGGAGATTTTTAATTTGTGCACACACTTGTGGACACTGGACACTTATGGATTGTGTGAGGCCCACTGAATATCTGAGTGCTCTGTCACAGGCTCGATGGCAGAGCTGTGACCAAAGTCACTAGAGGATAAGGGAGATTTTGAATTTGTGCACACACTTGTGGACACTGGACACTTATGGATTGTGTGAGGCCCACTGAATATCTGAGCGCTCTGTCACAGGCTCGATGGCAGAGCTGTGACCAAAGTCACTAGAGGATAAGGGAGATTTTTAATTTGTGCACACACTTGTGGACACTGGACACTTATGGATTGTGTGAGGCCCACTGAATATCTGAGCGCTATGTCACAGGCAGAAATTGGCTAGTGTATCACAAACTACAAGGTGTATGTAGAATTGGGCAGAATAGGAATCTCCCTAGAGTGCAGGTCTGTAAGAACGGAACATGTCCTCGACTTATTCTCACAGAGTGACACACTGATAGCTTCACTGTTGCTGTGATAACAGCCGTTACACGGTACTGTGTGAGGAGCGTACACCGCTGTATGGTGTGAAAAAATGCACGCTCAGTACCTCAGCAGGACAAAAAAAAAAAATTGGGATTGCTTTTAAAAAAGCAGTTTGCGGAGCAGTGGGTAAACAGCAATGCAGGAATGTCAGGAAGCTTTAGAAGGCAGCCCAACAACCAACACCACTGATACACCACTATATAGCCTCCCCTTGCACTGCACAGTGACTGGTGTGTTGTACAGGCAAAATCGCTAGCAGCAGAAGCAGTTTTTTTTTCTTCTCAGCAGGACAAAAAAAAAAAATTGGGATTGCTTTTAAAAAAGCAGTTTGCGGAGCAGTGGGTAAACAGCAATGCAGGAATGTCAGGAAGCCTTAGAAGGCAGCCCAACAACCAACACCACTGATACACCACTATATAGCCTCCCCTTGCACTGCACAGTGACTGGTGTGTTGTACAGGCAAAATCGCTAGCAGCAGAAGCAGTTTTTTTTTCTTCTTCTCAGCAGGACAAAAAAAAAAATTGGGATTGCTTTTAAAAAAGCAGTTTGCGGAGCAGTGGGTAAACAGCAATGCAGGAATGTCAGGAAGCCTTAGAAGGCAGCCCAACAACCAACACCACTGATACACCACTATATAGCCTCCCCTTGCACTGCTCAGTGACTGGTGTGTTGTACAGGCAAAATCGCTAGCAGCAGAAGCAGTTTTTTTTTCTTCTTCTCAGCAGGACAAAAAAAAAAATTGGGATTGCTTTTAAAAAAGCAGTTTGCGGAGCAGTGGGTAAACAGCAATGCAGGAATGTCAGGAAGCCTTAGAAGGCAGCCCAACAACCAACACCACTGATACACCACTATATAGCCTCCCCTTGCACTGCACACACAGTGACTGGTGTGTTGTACAGGCAAAATCGCTAGCAGCAGAAGCAGTTTTTGGTGTCTTCTTCCCTGCCTAACGCTCTCCCTACAAAATCAGCAGCAGAAGCAGCTCTCTCTATTCTGAGATCAGCATGAGTAACATGGCGGTCGGCGTGCACACCCTTTTATACCCCCTGTGACGCCCACCAAAGCAAGCCAATCACTTGCATGCCCTTCTGAAAGATGGTGATGACCCGTGCCTATGTCATCACGTTGCCCACAGTGTCCGTGGATCCTGATTGGCTGAAAAAGAGCACAAAACAATCTTTTGAAACGCGACTTTGGCGCGTAAGTCGCCAACCTCGTGGCCAACCTCATCCTAGGGTCGGGTTTCGTTTCATGAAACCCGACTTTGCCAAAAGTCAGCGACTTTTGAAATTTTTCGACCCGTTTCGCTCAACTCTAACCATAATGAACGGGCAGCAGATTATTATGATTCAGCCTAAGATATTTACCTTGTGGTCTCTATATTGAACTTCATCGATTCTAACATTTGGCTAAACAGATCTCCTCCGGCCATTGCCTCCATGGCTATTATATAATCTTGTGATGTTTCTACAAAGCCCTGCAGAGATGTTATGAAGCGGCAGCCGGCACCAATACTTAGGACCTTTAACTCTGTAGAGAATGTTTCTTCATCACAACAACTCTTTTCCATGATCTTAAGGGCTAGTAATTCTTTGCTGACCGGATCTGATGCCAAGACGACCTGGAGAAAAATCACAGAAGATCAGAGCAAACTCTCATCTATTCTAGGGATCTGTGTAATGGATCACTGGTGTATCCCAATTATCATTACATATGAAGATCCTCCTGTGTATCTGGTGAAGAATACATTGGGGAGCACGGAGTAGTAAAAATTCTTACCTTTCCATAGCTTCCTCTTCCAATATCAGTGAGTAAATTAAGGCTGTAAAGGTCAATAGGATTTTCTATTTTAACCAGTTTTCTCTCAGGTAAAATAGGGGATCTGGCATCACCAAGGTCTTCTGCTTTCACATCTGCTATGGCAGAGGGCATCATAACGTTTGCACCTGCTGAGGTAATATAGGATTTGTTAATCTCTTTGAGAACAAATAATGGAAATACACTTTCCATTAAAGGGAATCTGTCACCCCTTTTTTGATATATCATACAATGATATAATTCAATTGTGTGTCACATAATGATTCTCTTAGTACTTTTGCTTCCCCCTGACCCTGCACCTTTCATGCATAAATGCCTTTTTTATATCGGTTCAGATGTATGTAAACTGCTGCTGTCCGGTCTGCTGGGCGGGGCTTATTCACCTGCCCCCCCTCCCTGTCTGGCTCTACACAAGAAGAAACGCGTAGAGCAAGACAGGGAGGGGGGAGCAGTTGAATAAGCCCCGCCCAGCGGACCGGACAGCAGCAGTTTACATACATCTGAACCGATATAAAAATGGTATTTATGCATGAAAGGTGCGGGGTCAGGGGGAAGCAAAAGTACTAAGAGAATCCTTATGTGACACACAATTGAATGATGTCATTGTATGATATCTCAAAAAAGGGGTGACAGATTCCCTTTAAATGCGGGCTCAGGCGCTGAGCATGCATTTTACCAGGCTAACACCAGCTGTATTACATAGCTGCCACCTGCCTATAACTGCAGTGACTGGAGAACACTCAGATTGCTTCAGTTTTACTATTTCATTGCTAAGAGTGGTACTTAAATTAAGTAAATGCCGATTTGTGCTCACCAGCACCCATTAGTCCCCTCAGGACACAATTGCAAGGGGTTTATCAGTTGTAATGTCTATATGGGCCCTATGTTTTATTTTCATCCAAATGTTAAGACCAGCCTGGCTTAATTTCATTTGAAAACGTAACTAAAGCTATATACAGCGATACAGTCCCTTTACAAGAGATCAGAAAATCTCAGGGTCAAATCTTCTAAAGAGACTAAAAAATGAAATAAATGAAAAAAAGTTTTTTTTTAAATTCAAAAATTTAAATTTGAATTACTTATCCTTCCCAGTTAATAATAATAATAAAAATGAGCATAACTAGGATCACTTCCTTAGTATAAGTCCACTATACAAAAATATAAAAATAATTATCCCAAATAGTAAATACTGAAATGAGAAAAAAAATGGAACTACCAAAATTGCATTTTTTTCAAAATCAGAATGTTACAATGTCTCAGAATATGGCGACACAAACCAATTGTCATTTTTTTTCTTATTAAATTTCGAATTTTCTTCCACCATTTTAGTAAAAAGAAAACTTATGCATATTGGGCATTACCAGAATTGTATCTGACATGGGAAATTTGTTGTTGTGAGGTCATTTTTATCACACAATTAACACAATAAAGAACAAACCTGTCGGAATCCCTTTTTTCTACACAATTTTACCGAACTAATTTTTTTCCTTTTTTAAAAAAAAAAACAAAAAAAAACATTGAATGACAAAATAAATGCGGTCGTTTGAAGCTGCAGCTCGGCCCACTGAAAACAAAACAAGCTTACATACGACTGTATTAGAAGACAAATGAAGAAATAAAATTATGGCTTTTTCGAAAAAGGGAGGAAAAAAACCGAAAAACTACCCGGTCAAGAAGGGGTTAATAAATATAGCTCCAGATATCACATATTACAATTTTAAACAGAACTCTATACATCAGCAAGAAATGTCGAATATTTGGGGTTTCGTTTACTGTCTAATTGCAAAAATGTCCCTGTTGCCCGTAGCAACGATTCACAGCACAGATTCCGGTTCTTAACATTCTATGGAACACTGAAATGTGACTGGTTGCTACGGGCAGCAAGGACTGTTCTTCCACAAGTCAGCATTGATAATTGAGGTCTGCACATAATTTTAGGAGTATAATCCCCCTCGCCCCCAGTCTTATCCTACTGAGCTGTTTCCATCTTACCTGTTTCATCTTCATCCATTGCTCTTTCTGATAAAGAAACGCTGATGTTTTGGCTGATGACTGGGAACTCCATAGTGCACCATTCCCATTAATAATGGGTGTAGCATAGGTCACTGTCTCCTGCATTGGATAACCCAGTCTCTGCTGTTCCGAATTCTCTTCTTGGCTGCCGCTCTTTGCAGGTCCAGGATGTCCTTTCTTTTAGATCTGGATGAGACCAGTCTTGGAGAACCTCGTCCAGCTTTATATCTGCGCCGATGTTTCTCCGCTTATTTAGGATGGCTTCTTTATTCCTCATCCTTATTTCAGGGGCCAGATCTCCAATTTTTTTTCAAGGAGATAAGTATGGCACTCTGAATCTCAGATGAGGCTGCAGAGTTGGACTCCATGAGGTTCTCCATAATCCTTCTCTCTGTAAGGATCTCATGTCTTTTGGACTTTCTAATTTTCTCTAGATTTTGTCGTTTGGACGCCATTTCAGAGGCGTCAGTGTCCATGTTCGGTAGAGTAATGTCTTTTCGCCCTAGAGCGAATAATAATACCTGCTCTTCATTTAATCCTTTCCTCTCTCTCAGTACCCGACCTCGTTGGGCTCGTCTTCTCTCTTTATCCATTTTGTAATCAATTTTTGCTTCGTTCATCACGAAAAACAAAAGGAACTCCCTCACCTTTGGGGGTCTGTGAGGCAGTGATTTCCTACGGGCTGTAACACTGGAATGTAGAATGTGATGATGTCATCACATCACTGTGACATAGATTGTACCGTGATGTCACAATGAGAATCATATAGATGGACATATCCTTGGGGTATGTGCACACATTAAGAATTTGGTGCAGAAATTTCTGCATCTCTTGGCAGGAAAAACGTTGCATAAAATAGGCAGCTTTTTTTGCTGTGTTACTTTACTTGCGTCTTTTGGTGCAGATTTTACCCCACTCAGTGTGGATGAAATCTGCATCAAAAACGATGAAAGAATTGACGTGTTTCAGGTTTAAATCTGCATTGAATCTACAAGGAAAAAATAAGCAACGCGTGCATGAGACTTCAGGATTCTCATTGCTTCCCTGGCATCAGGAGACCCTTCAGGTTTTGCGACAAATCCGCACACAGCATAATAATCTGACGCTTATTAGATAGATCCATTTATTAGAAAGAGGAATTTTGGAATGGGGAAATGGATTTATTCTGTCTTCTGTGTTTTTCCACTTCTTACCAAAAACTGCAGGGGCTCCTTTTTGATGTCCTCGTCCAAAACGTTCAGTAATAGTAGGTGATGGATTGTCAGAATCTGGCCCCGGAACACCAGGCCTCAGTAGTTGCGAGTCCTAGCCCCGTACTCTTCCACCTGCTCTTGCTCTGGATCTTCCAGTTATGATTTAATCTAGAATATTTCGCCTTCGTAATCCAGAGACAGACTACAACACCGCCCAAGCATTCACCCTCTGCTCCCTAGACTTTCTATCTGCGAAGTGACTGCCTCTAGGCAAAAGATGACGATGGTGGTAGTAGTTGCATTTAAGACACAGTTATGAAGCAGCCATAACAACTTGAAACAGAAGTATTTTTACAGAGATACCACACTGCTTAATATGTGGCCTGTGTTTTTATTTTTTCCCCAAAAATAGTGTATAGACCTAGGGTAACAGACAGCAAATACAGTGGAATGTAGGCCTGAATTGCCACAATTTGTAGGCCACAAATAGATCAGGCGTCTGACAGTGATACCAGACTGTTCAATATGTGGCCTGTATTTTTTAATTTTTTACCCCAAAATAGTAAAATAGTATTTAGAGGTAGGGTAACACACAGCAAAAAAGGTGAATGGAAGCCTCAAAAGCACCCTTTGTAGCCCACAGATAGAGGAGGCGTGTCACAGAAATACCACACTGTTCAGTATGTGGCCTGTAGTTTTTTAATTTGTTAAGCCAAAATAGTGTATAGACCTAGGGTAGCAGACAGCAAAAAAGAGGAATGTAGGCCTGAAAAGTAGAGCACAGATAGACCAGGCGTCTGATGGAGATAACAGACTGTTAATTATGTGGCCTGGAGTTTTTTCTAATTTTTTTTTACCTTAAAATACTGTATAGATCTAGGGTAGCAGACAGCAAAAACAGTTTAATATAGGCCGGAAATGCCACAACTTGTAGAACACAGATAGATCTGGTATCTGACGGAGATAGAACACTGTTAAATATGTGGCCTGGATTTTTTTTGGCCCACCAAAATTGTCAATAAGTTGGCGATGACACTAAAAAGAATTGTTGGAGTACTAAAATTGTAAAATATTTAGCGCAACGATATGCGATGCGTGTGGCGTACAAAACACAGTGATAAATATATGAACTGTAGCTAAATATTTTTTGGCCAGCTAAATATTTTTTGGTCAGCAAAATGGTTTACAAAAATGTTGTAAGACACTCCAAAAATACTACAGTACCACAAAAAGGCCAGAATTTTCTGCGCACTCAGGTGTGAGGCCTAGGACGGACAAAGCCGTTTTAAAATGCTGGATTTTCACACTGTTGTATTAAAATGATCTGGCTGTAGTCTGCAGTGTGAACAAGCAAATAAATGTAGAAAAAAAAGGGGGCTCTGGATTGTCTGCAAGGCTATTGGATTGCCCGCCTGGGCAAATGGGAAACTCGGTACAGGGCCTCTTAAAGGGGCAGTGTCAAGGCAGCAGTGACCCGGTTCTTGGCCCTGGGCGTCAAATAAAAGGGGATATTTACAGTGGAAAAATAAAGAGTTTGTAAAATGTTCATGACGCCACCTGTGGTTTCCAGTCAGAGGTGACCAGCGCTGCAGGGCAGAGCCTCTGGGTCTGATGGTGATGCAGCAGAGTTGGTATAGCTCTCCACAGGCAGAGCTTTGTCCCAGGGCAGCAGTTGTAGTAAAGATGTTGTGTTTGATGATGATAGATGTAGCAGTGCTGAGTAGGTGTTGCAGGAAGAATTCAGAGGACAAAGCTGAGTGCAGTTCCAAAGCTTTACTCACAGTTCTGATGCACATATGCCCGCTTGATGCTGTGTCCTCCAGGTGAGAGGTCCAGCAAACTTCCCAGCGGATGGAAAACACCTTTCCAGTACTCCCTTCAGTATGTGTCTTTCCTGACCGTCTCACTGTGCTGGCTTTTCTACTTCTCTTCCTTCCCAACACCTCACAGTAAGTGTCCAGGCCAGCAGCAGCGGACCTTGTCAGGTAACGTCCTCGCTGCGTTCCTTTGCTCCCTCCGGAGAAGATAACTGTGGCTCATGGCTGAGTTACCCAAAGGTGCCTCTGCCTTCGGCTTGCTAGTTGAGTCTAATGAGATCTCCACTAGTCTCGGGGGCCGATACCCCTCTGCGACCTGATCCCTCCACTCGACGTCTGCCGGCATGGAGCGAGCACCACGGGCAGTATGGTCGCTGCGCTGTGCCTCTAGGATCCCTTCCCTCTTCAGGGAGCTTCCTTCTGTTCCTTTCCTTCCAGCAGCTTCTCCTGACCAGGAGCTGCTCCACACGTCTGTTCACCTCTTCCCCTACGGGAAGACTCTCTACACACGTCCTTCCCCTTCCTCCCCTCAGGGAAGACTCTACTAAACTCTCTCTTCTCCTGCTCTAAACCCTCTAGTTCCACCCACCTCCCAACACCCTTTACCACCCAGCAGGGTTGAGATCCTCCTCCGTTGAGGTCCATCCAGGGTGCCCTGCTGCTCTAGGGTGTGTGTTGGGTGCAGGTGTTAGTCCTGTTAGGTGTCTCCATCTTACCTGGGAAGTGGGATACCACACCTCTGGGTGAGGTGCAGTACCTCTGTGGCGACTGAACCCTCAGTGGCGCCACATTATGAAACGCCGCAGCCGTCTTAGTTGTGGTCATGGAGTGATTGGCTGGCCGAACAGCATCATCAGAGGTATAAGACCGGATGCCGCCCTGCTCGACGCATTCAGCTCTGTTGTGAGAGAGTGTAGGGAGAGCGGCTGCCTTGATAGGGTCAGAATTGGAGATTTCTTAGTGTGGGGTCTACCATTCTAAATACTGACATCCAGCTAAACCAACAGTCCTTCTAAGGACTAATTCCGGAGTTTATAGGTTCCAGTATTAGACAGGCAGGGCAGTGTACGTCGCTGTATACACATCAGTGCAAGGCCTGCAGGCATTGTATGTGTGTATATAGAACATTGCATATATCAAGAGGGTCCATTCCCTTCCTGTGTTCTGGTGCTGCTGCTGCTGCTACCTGTGGGATATATTAGCCGTATGTAGCTAGCTCCAGGGGTAATTGGAATACAGGCCACACATTTTTTGGTGTAGTATATCCGTGCCAGCTCATATCTGTAAAAACAATATCTGGATCAGAGATCAAAAAGATATAGATATATATATATATATACACACACACATATATATATATATATATATATATATACACACACACACACACACACATATACATACACACACATACATACACACACACACACACACACACACACACACACATATGTAAAAGTTTGGGCACCCCTATTGAAGTTAACCTTTTTTCTTTATAACAATTTTGTTTTTTGCAACAGCTATTTCAGTTTCATATATCTAATAACTGATGGACTCAGTTATATTTCTGGATTCAAATGAGGTTTATTGTACTAACCGAAAATGTGCAATCTGCATTTAAACAAAATTTGACCGGTGAAAAAGTATGGGCACCTCAACATAAAAGTGACATTAATATTTCGTAGATCCTCCTTTTGCAAAAATAACAGCCTCTAGTCGCTTCCTGTAGCTATTAATGAGTTCCTGGATCCTTGATGAAGGTATTTGTGACCATTCCTGTTTACAAAACAATTCCAGTTCAGTTAAGTTTGATGGTCGCCGAGCATGGACAGCCCACTTCAAATCATCTCACAGATGTTCAATGATATTCAGGTCTGGGGACTGGGATGGCCATTCCAGAACATTGTAATTGTTCCTCTGCATGAATGCCTGAGTAGATTTGGAGCAGTGTTTTGGATCATTGTCTTGCTGAAATATCCATCCCCTGCGTAACTTCAACTTCATCACTGATTCTTGCACATTATTGTCAAGAATCTGCTGATACTGAGTTGAATCCATGCGACCCTCAACTTTAACAAGATTCCAGGAGCCGGCGTTGGCCATACAGCCCCAAAGCATGATGGAACCTCCACCAAATTTTACTGTGGGTAGCAAGTGTTTTTCTTGGAATGCTGTGTTTTTTAGCCTCCATGCATAACGCCTTTTTGTATGACCAAACAACTCAATCTTTGTTTCATCAGTCCACAGGACCTTCTTCCAAAATGTAACTGGCTTGTCCAAATGTGCTTTTGCATACCTCAGGCGACTCTGTTTGTGGCGTGCTTGCAAATACGGCTTCTTTCGCATCACTCTCCCATACAGCTTCTCTTCTTTGTGCAAAGTGCGCTGTATTGTTGACCAATGCACAGTGACACCATCTGCAGCAAGATGATGCTGCAGGGCTTTGGAGGTGGTCTGTGGATTGTCCTTGACTGTTCTCACCATTCTTCTTTTCTGCCTTTCTGATATTTTTCTTGGCCTGCCACTTCTGGGCTTAACAAGAACTGTACCTGTGTTCTTCCATTTCCTTACTATGTTCCTCACAGTGGAAACTGACAGGTTAAATCTCTGAGACAACTTTTTGTATCCTTCCCCTGAAAAGCTATGTTGAATAATCTTTGTTTTCAGATCATTTGAGAGTTGTTTTGAGGAGCCCATGATGCCACTCTTCATAGGAGAATCAACGAGGAGAACTACTTGCAAGTGGCCACCTTAAATACCTTTTCTCATGATTTGATACACCTGGCTATGAAGTTCAAAGCTCATTGAGGTTACAAAACCAATTTAGTGCTTCAGGAAGTCAGTAAAAAGTAGTTAGGAGTGTTCAAATCAAGAAAATGATAAGGGTGCCCATACTTTTGCACCGGTCAAATTTTGTTTAAATGCAGATTGCACATTTTCTGTTAGTACAATAAACCTCATTTGAATCCAGAAATATAACTGAGTCCATCAGTTATTAGATATATGAAACTGAAATAGTTGTTGCAAAAACCAAAATTGTTATAAAGAAAAAAGGTTAACATTAATAGGGGTGTCCAAACTTTTACATATGACTGTATATATACATATTATACAGGGTAATAATCAATATTTCAATTGTTTATTGTTACAGTGGTAGAATACACATAAAAATTCATACACATAATTAAAAAATAATACCAAGACACTGCTACCTAGAGGTATAAGAAATAGGAACAGCATCCGGTCCAGGTGAAAAATCGTATGAAAGATTTATTCTGCCAGTATAAAATACAACGTTTTGGCCATGTTGTGGCCTTTTTCAAGTATAACATAGTAGCACATATGGTGGCCTTTTATAGTGTGGCACAGCCAATCACCATTTAGGTAACACCCATTGCAAAAAATCGTACATAAAATACATCCATCAGATACATATATGTTCAACATCACAATTTATCTAATCAATAATGGTCATGATCATATTAGAAATAATACAAAAACATTTCATATGTAAAACAACAATCCCCGAGTGAACCCACCAATAGTCGTCATGTATCAAAAGTATCCATGGAAATAATGCACCAATCACTTGCAATGATACATATCCATGTATAAACCGCCAATCCCTATTCACATAATAATGGCGCCAATCCCAAAAGGCCAATCATATGAGGACTCACACATTCATGTATAGGCAGAATTCCCTCTCACCTACATGACATCATCAGCAGGAGCCAGGTTGTATCAGAGGCGCAACCCAGTGACGCGCATCAACAGGCCACGGCTCCCGCGCCGCCCACCCCGACAGGTCCGGTCACGTGACGCCTCTGTCACAAAGCACCGCGCTTGCACAGTGCCATGCAAGGGACGCAGCCACACGAACCGCCCAACGGGGGGACCGCGCACGCGCAGCGACTCGGAGCACGCAGTCACACAAGGCACCCCCTCACAAACTCGCGCCTGCGCTGATGAGCACAAACAAGTGCAATACCGCACTTGAATAAATGAGTCCACACAAATGGGCCAAAAATCTCCTATATAAAGCAACATATATGAAACATTAAAAAATCAAGTAACCACATCCATAGTAACTTGTTCCATACTTTACAGAATCCTTTAGTCACATACATTGCACATTATATAAGGAGCGAAACCCAAACGGGGATGATTGTAAAAAAAGAAAAAAGGAAAAGAGGGCACGGGGAATGGCAGGCAAGAAATAACGACAAAAATGTTTAAAGGACAACATCCTCTTCATCATTCAGGACTGTTCAGTCCCCGTGTCCTCCACTCCATTCAAATGTATAACCTATAAACAAAAAAACAAATAAACAGAAATATAATTAAAAGACCATTAAAAGCCACATATACAAATATTCCCCAACATCAAAGGATAATGACACAAAGCAAAGGATTAGGTGACACAAGTATGTAAATTGTAATCCAAGTTCAAACCCCTTGTTTGCAATGTATCAAGAATCGATATCCATCTAAACTCCTTCTTCTTCAACATCTTTACCCTATCACCCCCACGTCTCAATACAGGAACCCCATCTATTACTCTAAATCGTAACTGATTCACTGAGTGTCTACACTCCAAAAAATGCTTTGGAATCAGCAACTCCACAAGTTTAGTCCTAATCGTACTCTTATGCTTACTAATTCGAGCCCTAATCTCCATGGTGGTCTCTCCTATATACATAAGCCCACATGGGCACAAAATCAAGTAAATCACAAAACTCGACGAACACGTATACCTTTCTTTTATCAAAAATCTATTTATTTTTTTTCCCCAGTTCGAGGGTGATTGAAACTATCCCCCTTTAACATGTTGCCACAACAGGCACATCCCAACCATGGGAAATTGCCCATTTTAGGAGGACATAATGTCCTTTGTGTGTTGACTTTTGATGAACCAATATCTGACCTTACCAATCTATCTTTAAGATAGTATCCACGTCTATATGAAAGCAATGGCCTGTCCACAAATTCTGATATACTGTATGTGGCATATGTTTACGTATGAAATGTTTTTGGAATATTTCTAATATGATCATGACCATTATTGACATTGATTAGATAAATTGTGATGTTGAACATATATGTATCTGATGGATGTATTTGTATGTATTTTATGTACGATTTTTTGCGATGGGTGTTACCTAAATGGTGATTGGCTGTGCCACACTATAAAAGGCCACCATGTGTGCTATTATGTTATACTTGAAAAAGGCCACAACATGGCCGAAACATTGTATTTTATACTGGCAGAATAAGTCTTTGATACGATTTTTCACCTGGACCGGATGCTTTTCCTATTTTTATGTGGACTATTGTTCATTTGGGTCCATGAACCTTTGAACCTGCATCTACTTTTCCACTGTGCTGTCGACTGCTCTTTGCTGTATACTTCTACCTAGAGGTGTCAACACAACTATCATATATTGTTTACAGGGCCGCCATCAGGGCATGACAGCCCTTACTGCTGTATGGGGCCCGATGAACATCAGTACAGAAGGGGGCCCGCAGATCAGGGGCCCCGCTCCTGTGCTGCCAGTCATCGGGCCCCAAGTGCTGTGCATCATAGGGGCCCCGGGCAGGCCCCAAGTGTGCGCTGCGATCGGGCCTGCAGTGCACACATCAGCAGAGCCGCCACAGCGCCCGACATCCGAAAGATAGAGAAGAGCTGAAGGACCTGTGGTGACGTCATCATTATCACAGGCCTTCAGCATTGATCAGATCCGCTCCCTGATCACATGATGATGACGTCACCACAGGTCCTTTCAACTCACACAGCAGCAGCTCCATCTTCAGCGCAGGAGCGAGGTCAGGTAAGAAAGTTTTTATTTTTGAAAGGGGCAATATGTATCCATCCCTGGCAGAATGGAGACACGGGGGCAGGATTGGAGACACAGGGGCAAATATGGAGACGGGGCAGGATTGGAGTCACACAGGGGCAAATATGGAGACAGGGGGCAGGATTGGAGTCACACAGGGGCAAATATGGAGACGGGGCAGGATTGGAGACATACAGGGGCAAATATGGAGACAGCGGGCAGGATTGGAGACACACAGGGGCAAATATGGAGACAGGGGGCAGGATTGGAGACACACAGGGGCAAATATGGAGACAGGGGGCAGGAATGGAGACACAGGGGCAAATATGGAGACAGGGGGCAGGAATGGAGACACGGGCAAATATGGAGACAGGGGGCAGGAATGGAGTCACACGGGCAAATATGGAGACAGCGGGCAGGAATGGAGTCACACAGGGGCAAATATGGAGACAGCGGGCAGGATTGTAGTCACAGGGGCAAATGTGGAGACAGGGGGCAGGATTGGAGACACAGGGGCAAATATGGAGACGGGGCAGGATTAGAGACACACAGGGCCAAATATGTAGACACGGGGCAAAATGCAAGACATGATGGGGGCAGAATGCAAGACATGATGGGGGCAGAAAGAATATGACAGTGAGACACAGGAGGGGGCTGAATGTGACAGTGAGACATGGGGCAGAAAGGACATGGGGCAGAATGTGAGACATGAGGGCAGAATGCGACTGAGACACAGGAGGGGGCAGAATGTGAGACATGGGGGCAGAATGTGACAGTGAGACACAGGAGGGGGCAGAATGTGAGACATGGGACAGAATGTTACAGTGAGACACAGAAGGGGGCAGAATGTGAGACACGGGGTCAGAATGGACATGGGGGCATAATGTGACAGTAAGACACAAGAGGGGGCAGAATGTGACAGTGAAACACAGGAGGGGACAGAATGTGAGGCACTGGGGCAGAATGTGACAGAGAGACACAGGAGGGGGCAGAATGTGACAGTGAGACACAGGAGGGGGCAGAATGTGAGACACAGGGTACAGGATGGGAAACACATGGTGCAGGATCATGGGGCAGGATGGATACGATGTAGACAGATGGGGCAGGATCTGGAGATCATGTGGGGGCAGAATGGATACTCATGAGGGCAGGATGAGAGAAAATATGGCTGGAGCCAGGATGGGGGATATTATTACCATAGGGGCTAATTAAGGGATATTATTACTGCAGTGATGTATTTATTTTATTTTTTTGAGGATACTGTTTTAAATGGGGGGGAGGTTCTGTTACTGTGCAGAGCGACACTATGTCGCCTTTTATTCTTCTTCATCTGGTGTAGTGTAGAAGTTGGGAAAAAAATTAAGTAATGTGTTCTGCAAGTGGAGCTCTAGATAACTGTGTTATTTCCTCCAGAGAAAAGCCCTGGCTGGAAGACGTGATGGCGATCTGTGCTGGATGAAAGATGAAAAGCAAAGATGAAGGACTTCACCTAGAGACATCACTGGTGAGTTTGTGTTACCTGTACAATGACACTATACACTATGTACAAAGGCACTCTGTATAATGTCACCAGTGATCACTGTATTACCTGTACACTGACACTATATACAGAGTTCCTGTGTATAATGTCACTGGTGATCACTGTATTACCTGTACACACACTACATGCTAAGTACAGATCTCCTGTGTATAATGGCACTTATGGTGATAGTAATATGTTTTTTTATTAATGATCAGTATTGTAGTATTCAGTCACCATGTTCTGGTAATATGTGGTCTGGTCATGGTGCGGTGGTATTTGTCCCTTGTATGTGCTATTATTCTGTCACTGGTGGTAATATGTGGCCTGGACATGGTATGGCTGTATTTGTTCCCTGTATGTGGTATTATTGGTCACCATGTGGTGGTAATATGGTGTCTGGGCATGGTGTGGTGGTATTTGTCCCTTTGGATGTGATATTATTGGTCATTTTAAAAATTGAAAAATAAATAAAAAAAATACCTAAATTGTATTGGATATTTTAGCAAATGTTTAATAGGTTAGAGTAGAATAGGGCTCAGCCAAAAGAGTCTACCTAGTGGTGGCAGATTTAAAAAATCTTTTGGTCATAACGAGAGCTGCTGGCTATGTGTGTGATCTGGAGATGGGAACTGTTAATCTGTGATTGGTGAGAAGTGGAATTTTTCTAATAGAGAGCGGTGGGGCTGTGGACAGTTTGAGGGGTGGAGGGTGAGGCTGGGGTGGAGTCTCAAGGGGGCCCAAAAAATTTTGCCAGTATGGGGCCCCAAAATTCCTAGTGGCAGCCCTGCGCCATACATTTCAATATGATCGCTTGCACAGTGCTTCTTGGGATGTTTAAAGTTTTGGAAATCATTTTGTATCCAAATCTGTCTTTAAACTTTTCCACAACAGTATCACGGACCTGCCTGTTGTGTTCCTTGGCCTTCATGATGCTCTCTGTGCTTCAAACAACAAACCCTGAGACTATCACAGAGCAGGTGCATTTATACCGAGACTTGATTACACACAGGTGGATTATATTTGTCATCTTTAGTCATTTAGGACAACATTGGATCATTCAGAGATCCACAATTAACTTTTTGAGTGAGTTTGCTGCACTGAAAGTAAAGGGGCCGAATAATATTGCACGCCCCACTTTTCAGTATTTTAATTTCCACAAAAATGTAAAAAAAAAAACAATAAATTTTGTTCATCTTCACAATTGTGTTCCACTTGTTGTTGATTCTTCACCAAATATGTACATTTGGTATCTTTATGTTTGAAGCATGATATGTGGGAAAAGGTTGAAAAGTTCCAGGGAGCCGAATACTATCGCAATGTACTGTACTTGTCTATCCTACTTTCCAGTTCCGGTTAGGAACTTGCAGCTCTCTGGCGCTCCCGTTTCCCTCAGGTCAGTCAGGCAACTACACCGAGGGGAAGTACTGTGTACAGGCTATTGGGCACTCTGCAGTGAGAGCAGTATATATATATTCCCAGTCTCAGGCTGGAAATACACATCTAAACCTCTGTTCCGTCACTGCCAGAGTCTCCCAAATTCCCCAGAACACTTTGCTGCCACTAGCTCCTCGTTTGACATTAAAACCAATATCTGGTCCGGAGCCCACCCACATGGTAGTGTAATTTGCGGTGGTTCGTTCTTAGAGCAAGGAAAACAAAACTAGTAAATTTTATAGATTTTCTTCAGAAAATATAGGCAGTGTTTACAAAAATACGAAGAGATGTTACAAAAGAGACAAGATGCAGTATATACAGACAATTACAAAATAAAATGGATTAAAATAAGACTTACAAATCTCAGTCAATGGTATGCCGTGTAAAGGGGCCAAATAACATTGCACGCCCCACTTTTCAGTATTTTAATTTCCACAAAAATTTAAAATAACCAATAAATTTTGTTCATCTTCACAATTGTGTTCCACTTGTTGTTGATTCTTCACCAAAATTTACATTTGGCATCTTTATGTTTGAAGCATGATATGTGGGAAAAGGTTGAAAAGTTCCAGGGGGCCGAATACTTTCGCAAGGCACTGTAAATCCCTGACATACAAGTGGGATCGCAAAATAGAATTCCTGACAGTCATACCCTTATTGTCACTAGGCACTGCATTCATACAACCTCTCATCCAGTGCATGATCATTTGAGCTCATTGTGGGTTGACAAAATCTGTTTATTTCCAACTCATTTCCATGGTTGCTTTTTATTATTATATCTATTTGTTGTACTATTTAGTTATATACTATTTGGGCAGGGGTATGGTTTTGTATTGTTGCATGTTTTTAGTGATTTTATTACTCTTATGTGTGTCCCTTTTGTATCAATGACATGATATACTTATTCATGTATTAAGTGTCCACATCCTTATTGCATTGATTCCTCCTTCTCCCATTAATTATGCCGAGTTTCAGTGTAAATCCCAAAAAATGCAATTCAGACAAAACACCCAATGGAACCACTCGCTATAATGAGGCAGATGGAGTTACTTTGGTCTCTGTTCTGGCAGTGTCCCATCATTTTCAGAGTATTTTTAGAGTAGAAAAGTGGATGACTATAGTTCTGTGCATGCCTAAACAGTTTGATACCACCGGAACAGATCTCAAACGGAGTCCATAGTGACTCCAGCTGCCTTATTATATAGAGACATTTCGTCAGGGGTTTTATCTGAATTGCATTTTTTGGGATTTACATGGACACTCCAATGTAAGTGCTCAGCACAGAACACAAAAATGTAATCCTAGCCTTATACTGAAAACAATCAAAAAAGTTATGTACCCCAAAATGTAAACAAAACCCCTAATTTATCCTGCACTAAAACAGCCCCTTCTCAGATCCATCATCTGATACTGGAAATACAGGGGATTCCCACATTACTGGTAAAACAAAGACTCTGGAAAAGTGACATGGCTCCTACCCCATCAGATAAAATCCAGTGAAATCTATATCCATATGCCCCTCTCCTTCTGAGGCCTACTGACACGACCCGGGTTGTTCGGTGTCCCAGGACCAGGGGCTCCTTCCCTGTCCCTAACGCTAGGGGTGCCCTAGCTCGCCCTGTTTCACGGGTTACTTATGATGGTGAAGATGCCAGGGCCACATACTTTGCCTTAGCTTGTGAATCCACCCTCAGTCTATACCCTTCCCCCACCCAGGGAAGAGGGGAGTAGTAGTATACCAAAGTACACCACCCAGACTAACAAGGTACTACAAACATGTAATAAAAAAACAAACATACAACTATACACAACAGAAGTAAGCAACGGGGAGTAGAGAATGGGGTTAAACCAAAGTAAGAGAAGGATGATGAAGATGCCCGGTCCACGTACCTTGCCGCAGCTTGTTAATCCTTCCCCAGTCTGTACCCTTCCTACACCCAGGGAAGAGGGGAGTAGTAGTATACCGTAGTTCACCAACCAGACTAACAAGGTAATATGAACACGGGAAGTGAACATATAATCCCTATAAAAACGACTTTCATTTCATATATTAATAAAAACCACCCGTTCCCAGTGAAAAAATGGCAAATGCCACAATATAGACCTAAACTGAGATGCTGCAAGGCCCTACAATATACTCAACTGATACCTTCCTATCCGTGGAGGTTGGCACCCTAAGGATCACGATTTTTTGGCGCCCCCACTCAGCGAGGACTGTCCCTTACTGCCCTGTCAGTCCCTGATAACATAGGAATGAAAACAATGACTGATAGTATAGAGATGAATAATAAAAGTGCCCTAGAGCTTATGCAGAAATCCCAGACAAATAAGACAATAATTACCACATCATGACATCAAGGTCCACCATATTAGAAAACATTGCCCTAGAGATGCGGCATATATAAAAGATAGAAAAGTGGCCACTTATCATTTGTGACTCCACAAATGATAAGTGGCCACTTTTCTATCTTTTATATATGCCGCATCTCTAGGGCAATGTTTTCTAATATGGTGGACCTTGATGTCATGATGCGGTAATTATTGTCTTATTTGTCTGGGATTTCTGCATAAGCTCTAGGGCACTTTTATTATTCATCTCTATACTATTACTATCAGTCATTGTTTTCATTCCTATGTTATCAGGGACTGCCAGGGCAGTAAGGGACAGTCCTCGCTGAGTGGGGGCGCAAAAAAAAAAAAAAAAAAAAAAAAAAAAAAAAAAAAAAAAAAAAAATCGGGATCCTTAGGGTGCTAACCTCCACGGATAGGAAGGTATCAGTTGAGTATATTGTAGGGCCTTGCAGTATCTCAGTTTAGGTCTATATTGTGGCATTTGCCATTTTTTCACTGGGAACGGGTGGTTTTTATTAATATATGAAATTAAAGTCGTTTTTATAGGTATTATATGTTCACTTTCTGCTATTGTTAATTCCTGAGATATTGAATTTTTGCACCTAATATGAACACGGGGAATTAAAAATACCAAACATACAAAAATACTCAAACATATAACAGAGGGATGAACCAGGGAGTAGAGGATAAAGTTAAACCAAAGTAGAAGAAGATAGGCAATTATCACACACACAAAACCTAGCAACAGTCATAGATAAATCCACCAACCGCCTACTCTAATAACCACCAACAACAATCTCCAGCCATGCAGCATAAACTACTCTGACAATGAGTGCTAGCCAGGGCCTAGATTATATAGGAAATGGGGATGGCTAACAGTGCACGGCTGAGAGCCTTAGCTCCAGGTGCTCTCAACCGCTGCACTGCCAAAACAGTGCAGGAATAGGAGAAATCAGATGCTGTGGTCTTCTGGGTCCTCTCTGTCGCAGTAAACCACGACACCCACTATGCCTAAACCGCAGTAAGTGTTCACAGGTTTGGCTTTATTGTAGTGAGGAGAGCCCAATTAACAATTTACAGGGTGCGTATCGCCAGAAGCACAAGCTCAACACAATTTGTGGTGGTTCTACACTCTATGGGGCACAATGAATGGACACATAACTGGCAGATTCGTAATTCTTAAAAAAATAGCACAACGTGGATGCTCCAAAATAGTTACTGTGTTCGTAGATTAATTCATTGAGAGGTACAATTTCTGGCATCTCTATAAAAATGTCACCCTCAAACTGTTCTAGCAAAATCTGTGCTCCAAAAACGAAATGGCTCTCCTTCCTGCTCAGCCTTGAGGTGTGACCAAACAGTAGTTTTTGACAACATATTTAGTAGTTTTCTGTCGAAGAAATACACTAAAAATGCATAAATGTTCATGCACCGGAAAAGGCTAAACAGCACCAATGACCCAGGAGTATACCCAGTGCGTGTGCACTACAGTACTTTACTCTGCCCTCGTTAGGGCAGAGACAAATGAGCCTGCGCAGAAACGCAATTGGTGGATAATGTGTGAATAACACAGGATGCTTCATCCACACGAAGCTGGGAAAGAGAAAAGTGCCGTATCAAAACTAGAGACCAAATCGCTCCATCTGTGGGTATAATAAAAGGTATTTTTGGGGATCTGCAGAGTGTATTGGGGACTTATTTACAGCATTCTTGTTTGCTGTAAAAGAGGACTTAATAGTGGTGGCTGTACTTTATATGGTGAAAACCCGGTGACAGGTTCCCTTTAAGATGTCCGTTCACTGGAAATAAGGGGCTAAGGCCATCCCCTAAAAAACCTCCCCATAGCATTATCTCATCACCAAGTTTTAAAACTGGCATGATGCACTCAGGTAGGTATCGTTCTCCTAGCACTTGGCAAGCCTAGACTCATGCATCAGATGCAGATAGAGAAGTGAGCTTTGTCACTCCACATTCCAAACTCATTTCCACTGCTACATAGTCCAGTGGTTGCTGCTTTAGATCACTATTTCCGACGCTTGGTACTGTGATGGGTGATGTAAAACCGCATGCACTACCCTAGAACGATAATAAGATATTACTGGTGAATGCCCCTTTGGCAATTATGAAAGAAACTGATGAAACAGAAAATTTCTCATTTTAGACATTGTTTAAAGGGGTGTCTTTCAGGATCACTCTATTTTGGCCGCTAGGATGAAGCATTTTTTTGTCACATTCCAAGAGTCATAACATATTAATTTACCTATTACTGTAGCTAAATTAACGCTTGTTTTCCTGGGGATATGAACTGTACTTTTCAATGGTATGATTTTGGGGTACCTAAAAATATTGAAAAAATATCCATTCCGCCAATGTTAATTTTGTGTGTTCTGTTTACACGCAGTATGAATGACATCTCACATTAGTCTATGATGTGAGTACAGCTATTCCAGAAATGTATTATTTAACACAATTATAGGGAAAAATTGCTTTCATATTGGAAAAGTTGTTATAACTTTAATTTTTATATTAATGTCGCAAAGTGAAGGCTTGTTTTTTGCAGCACAAGTTGTACTTTCTAATAGAATAGAAAGCGGATGGAAGCATTAATAACTAGTGAAGCCAGCCAGGATAAAATACTATACCCAGTACTATCATTGTAGATATGACTTAGGCCTCATTCACACATTCTTGTTGAAACGCATATTTAAAAAAAAAATGGTTCTAGTTTCATTAGTGTTTTGGATCAGTATGCAGGGTCGGACTGGGGTGTCTGGGGCCCACCAGGGGAATGGACTCTAGGGGCCCACCCTACAGCTATATACAAATATCTGTCAGTCGTTATCCCCATTATAGTGGAGCATCGGCTGTAAAATACAGGCGACTCCTGTACATCTACTGTGCGCCCCCATAACTGGATGTATAATTACGGTAGTTTACATTAATGGGGTTCTTTGGTTAGAACAAGTTATCACCGATCCATGGGCTCCACAGGATAGGTGATCGCTTAGGTCCGACCATTAGAAACTGCACCGATCGTAAGAATGAAAAAGTTTTATCATTGATAGGACACTTATCCTCATTTTAAAATGCAGCGGCAGGTGGGATATCTGACCGAAGCTCCATTCATTCTCTTTAGAGCGTCTACAAAAAAACAAGTGGAACCACTGAGGGAAAGAATGGATCAGTGGTCAAGTCGGACATGCCACTCCAGTCTAATGGGGATAAAAAGTTCCACATTTTGCTGAATGGGTGCAAGTAGTCAGACCCCCACCAATCAATACGTTATCACTTATCCTTTGGAGAGATGATTACTTTTTTCCACAGGAAACCCCCTGTAAGTGCATCTCTTTCGCTGTGTACACAGTATTTAATCTCTAGTTGAAATAAATAATCTCCTAATTAATATCAGAGAGAACAAATGACCGCCATACACAACACAATCCACTATACCAAGACCAATACCACCACATACAGGAAGAAATACCAAAACACCATGATCAGACCACATGGAGAATGAATAATACTACATACAAGGGACAAATACCGCCACACCATGACCAGACCACATATTACCACCACATAGTGACCAAATAATATGACATATTACCAGCATATAGGGACCAAATAATACCTCATACAAGGAGAAATACTGCCACACCGTGACCAGACCACAAATTACCACCACATAGTGACCGAATACTACAATACTGATTATGAATACAAACCACAATACTAACAACACTTATTACCACCAGTGACATTATACACAGTATCTCTGTATAAAGTGTCAGCGTACAGGTAATACAGTGATCACCAGTGACATTATACACAGGAGCTCTGTATATAGTGTCAGTATATAGGTAATGCAGTAATCACTGCTTACATTATACACAGGAACTCTCTATATAGTGTCAGTGTACAGGTAATACCAGTGACATTATACACAGGAGATCTGTATATAGTGTCAGTGTACAGGTAATAACAGTGATCACCAGTGACATTATACACAGGAGCTCTATATATAGTGTCAGTGAACAGGTAATGCAGTAATCACTGCTGACATTATACACAGGAACTCTATATATAGTATCAGTTTACAGGTAATACCAGTCACATTACACTCAGGAGCTCAGTATACAGTGTCAGTGTACAGGTAATACAGTGATCACTGGTGACATTATATACAGGAACTCTCTATATAGTGTCAGTGTACAGGTAATACAGGGATCACCAGTGACATTATACACAGGACCTCTGTATATAGCATATAGTGTGCAGGTAATACAGTGATCACCAGTAAGATTATAGAAAGGAGCTCTGTACACAGTATATAGTGTATAGTGTGTGTGCATGTAATACACTGACTCACCAGTGACGTCTGTAGTTGAAGTCTTTCATCTTTGCATTTCTTCAACCAGCACAGACCGCCATCATTTCTTCCAGCCAGGAATCGACTCTGCCAAAAATAACACAGTCATCAATAGCTGATCACTTCCAGAGCATTTTCCTTACTTTTTCCCTGACTTCTACACTATGTAAGATGAAGAAAAGCAACGTAGTACCGCCCTGCACAGTAACAAGATCCCCTTTTGTTCCCTCCATGAGAAACCATTTCCTAAAAAGTAAATTATATTACAGTAGTAATAATGTCCCTAACTGGACCCTAAAGAAATTGTGTTCTCCACTTGTCACCATAAACTAATATAGCATGTTCCTCATTCTGGCTCCCAAACAGTAATAAAGTCCCTCATCCTGGCCCCCTTTATTTAATAATCTCACCCAGCCTGAACCCCTATGTCCCTTGTCCAGACTGGCCCCCAGATATCCATCCCGCTTCCCCAGGTATACATACTGGCCCTCATATGTCCCTTGTCCTGCCTCACCATATATCTCTCCTGGACCCGCATATATCCTTCCTGGTCCCTTGTCCTGCCCCTCCCCCATATATCCATCCTGGCCCCCTCCCCCATAAATGCATCCTGGCCACCCCCCCATATATATGCATCCTGGTCCCTTGTCCTGCCCCTCCCCCATTTATCCATCCTAGCCACTCCATATATGCATCCTGAGTCCTGACCCACCATATATATGCTTCCTGGTCCCTTGTCCTGTCCCCCATAAATCCATCCTGGCCCCCCACATTTATACATGCTGGCTCCCTCATATATCCATCCTCGTCTCTTATCCTGCCCCCCATATACAGTACAGAACAAAAGTTTGGACACACCTTCTCATTCAAAGAGTTTTCTTTATTTTCATGACTATGAAAATTGTAGATTCACTCTGAAGGCATCAAAACTATGAATTAACACATGTGGAATTATATAATTAACAAAAAAGTGTGAAACAACTGAAAATACTGTATGTCTTATATTCTAGGTTCTTCACAGTAGCCACCTTTTGCTTTGATTACTGCTTTGCACACTCTTGGCATTCTCTTGATGAGCTTCAAGAGGTAGTCACCGGAAATGGTTTTCACTTCACAGGTGTGCCCTGTCAGGTTTAATAAGTGGGATTTCTTGCCTTATAAATGGGGTTGGGACCATCAGTTGTGTTGTGCAGAAGTCTGGTGGATACACAGCTGATAGTCCTACTGAAAAGACTGTTGGAATTTGCATTATGGCAAGAAAAAAGCAGCTAAGTAAAGAAAAACGAGTGGCCATCATTACTTTAAGAAATGAAGGTCAGTCAGTCTGAAAAATTGGGAAAACTTTGAAAGTGTCCCCAAGTGCAGTGGCAAAAACCATCAAGCGCTACAAAGAAACTGGCTCACATGAGGACCGACCCAGGAAAGGAAGACCAAGAGTCACCTCTGCTGCGGAGGATAAGTTCATCCGAGTCACCAGCCTCAGAAATCGCAGGTTAACAGCAGCTCAGATTAGAGACCAGGTCAATGCCACACAGAGTTCTAGCAGCAGACACATCTCTACAACAACTGTTAAGAGGAGACTTTGTGCAGCAGGCCTTCATGGTAAAATAGCTGCTAGGAAACCACTGCTAAGGACAGGCAACAAGCAGAAGAGACTTGTTTGGGCTAAAGAACACAAGGAATGGACATTAGACCAGTGGAAATCTGTGCTTTGGTCTGATGAGTCCAAATTCGAGATCTTTGGTTCCAACCACGGTGTCTTTGTGCGACGCAGAAAAGGTGAATGGATGGACTCTACATGCCTGGTTCCCACCGTGAAGCATGGGGGAGGAGGTGTGATGGTGTGGGGGTGCTTTGCTGGTGACATTGTTGGGGATTTATTCAAAATTGAAGGCATACTGAACCAGCATAGCTACCACAGCATCTTGCAGCGGCATGCTATTGCATCCGGTTTGCGTTTAGTTGGACTATCATTTATTTTTCGACAGGACAATGACCCCACACACACCTCCAGGCTGTGTAAGGGCTATTTGACCAAGAAAGAGAGTGATGGGGTGCTACACCAGATGACCTGGCCTCCACAATCACCAGACCTGAACCCAATCGAGATGGTTTGGGGTGAGCTGGACCGCAGAGTGAAGGCAAAAGGGCCAACAAGTGCTAAGCATCTCTGGGAACTCCTTCAAGACTGTTGGAAGACCATTTCCGGTGACTACCTCTTGAAGCTCATCAAGAGAATGCCAAGAGTGCAAAGCAGTAATCAAAGCAAAAGGTGGCTACTTTGAAGAACCTAGAATATAAGACATCCAGTATTTTCAGTTGGTTCACACTTTTTTGTTAATTATATAATTCCACATGTGTTAATTCATAGTGTTGATGCCTTCAGAGTGAATCTACAATTTTCATAGTCATGAAAATAAAGAAAACTCTTTGAATGAGAAGGTGTGTCCAAACTTTTGGTCTGTACTGTATCTATCCTGGCCCCCCATATGTATCCATCTGGGCCCCCCACATGTATCCATCCTGCCCCCCCAATGGGTATCTGTTGTGAGTTCATTCTCTGGTTCACCAGTTGTTAGTTCTCCTTCCAGACTCCCTCTGGTGGTAACAGGAGGTAGAGAGGCTGATTTGATCGGTGGAGATCTGCCACCTGAGAATGAGGATGACGATTGGATCTCAGGAGTCTCAGATTGGATTTAAGACAGCCGACGCCCTATTCAGTTGCTGGTGATTCCTTCTGGCTTGTCATCTCTTGGTTTTCAGCTCTGTTCCAGTCATCTAAAGCTAAGTTTTTCTGCTAATGTTCACACTTGATTTTGTTGGTCTATTCAGTTTTTTGGTGTGGTCAGCCAGCCCCTGCTGGGGGCTGTGCTGAATTTCCACTCTTATTTATCAGTATTTTGCCAATTGGCTTTTGTCCCTCACTAGTTCGGTCTCTTTTTGCTCTGTCTCAGAATATTTCAGAGTGCTGATATAGTGGGAGAAGTCTAGTGACATCAGGGTTAATTTTGCTATCAGAAGTGTTGGACATTATTTTTGTAGGGTCTTTGCAGGTTGCAGACAGTGTCTTCCCTTTCCTGTCTAGTTAGTTTGGGCCCCATCATTTGCTCAGCCTATTTTCCTGCCTGTGTTTGTGCCTTCATCTTGTTTCACCGTCAATACATGTGTGGGGGTTATCTATTCCTTTGTGGTCTGCTCTGGGGCAGTTAGTTTTCCCTTTTCTTGCTTTAGGCTTATTTAGTCCTCCGGCCATGACGAGGCGTCTAGGAACATCGTAGGCACACTCCACGGCTACTGCTAGTTGTGTGGTAAGATAAGGGATCTGCAATCTGCATAGTTACCAACCTCTCTGGTTTTCTGTGACTTAGCTTGTTTAGCTTTTTTCTCCTCGGTGACCCATTCATAACAGGTATCCATCCTGGCCCCTTGTCCTACCCCTGGCCCCCATGTGAATACATCCTTGCTCCCCCGTACATTGTGCATCCATCCAGGGCTTCCCCTTCCCTTTATGTGCCTGCATCCAGGCCCCCCTCCCCTGTATGAGCATCCATCCGGACCCCCCTCCCCTGTATGTGCATCCTTCCAGCCCCCCCTCTATCCCCTGTATGTGCATCCTTCCAGCCCCCCCCTCCATCCCCTGTATGTGCATCCTTCCAGCCCCCCCTCCATCCCCTGTATGTGCATCCTTCCAGCCCCCCCTCCATCCCCTGTATGTGCATCCTTCCTGGGCCCCCCCATCCCCTGTATGTGCATCCTTCCTGGGCCCCCCCATCCCCTGTATGTGCATCCTTCCTGGGCCCCCCCATCCCCTGTATGTGCATCCTTCCTGGGCCCCCCCATCCCCTGTATGTGCATCCTTCCTGGGCCCCCCCATCCCCTGTATGTGCATCCTTCCTGGGCCCCCCCATCCCCGGTTATGTGCATCCATCCAGGCCCCCCCGTTATTTGCATCCATCCAGGGCCCCCCCCCCCCCTTTATCTGCATCCATCCAGGCCCCCCCCCCCCCCCCTTTTATCTGCATCCATCCAGGCCCCCCGTTATGTGCATCCATCCAGGCCCCCCGTTATGTGCATCCATCCAGGCCCCCCGTTATGTGCATCCATCCAGGCCCCCCCGTTAAGTGCATCCTTCCAGGCTCCCCCCGTTAAGTGCATCCATGCGGGCCCCTCCCATTATGTGCATCCTTCCAGGCCCCTCCCCCGTTATGTGCATCCTTCAAGGACCCCCCCCACGTTATTTGCATCCATGCAGGCCCCTCCTTATGTGCATCCTTCCAGGGCTCCCCCCCTTCCGAGAGAGGAGAAGAAAAAAAAAAAAAAAAAAACTTTCACTCTTACCTGCCTGCGCTCCCAGCGGTGGCACTGCCATCCTCCTCCTCCTCTGCAGGTCGGCGTGACATAGCAGAGGCCAGCGGTGGATGTGTGCGCCCGTCGCATGAAACTGACGTCATACGCCGGGCGCACACATGCAACTATCAATCGGGACGCGCGCCGCAGCCGTTCAGGTAATGAACGCTGCATGCGCGCCTCCCTGCTCTTTTAAAGGGCCTGCGTCCTTTTTTTTTTTTTCCCTTCTTTTTCTCCTCCAGCTGGCTCCTTCCCACAGCCAAGGGGAGGACCTACCGGGGCATTTCCCGGTACCCCGCCAGACCGAGCCTGTCCGTATGTGTCTGTTTTTCATCAGTGTTTTTCACTGATGGATAAATAAGTAAATTAGATTAGATTAGATTAGATAAACTTTATTGATCCCGGAGGAAATTACAGTATTACAGCAGCAGAACAAAGATCAAGAACATTACAAGAACAATACACACTTTACAAAATAAGTCTATATGGACAGCAGATGCGGATAGACTGGTACTTGTAACTCACCAATTCCCCCCCATACACTTTGAACTTCATTTAGTCTTGGGATGCTTTACACTTATACATTTGTTAAACATCCCCACAGCTGTCGGAACAAACGATTTTCTATATCTTTCCTTTTTACACATTAGTTGGAGTAGACGCTTGCTGAATGTGCTCTTTTGCTTCGCAAACAGTTCATAGAGCGGGTGTGTATTGTTGCTCATTATAGCCTTGCATTTCTTAGTAATTCTATCCTCTAATACCTCCTCGAAAGTCCTGAGTTGTAGACCCACCGCCGCACTAGCCTTCTTGATAAGTTTATTCAGCTTATTCGCGTCAGCTGTGCGCACACTACTACCCCAGCATATAATTGCATCAAAGATTGCACTCGCCACAATGGATTGGTAGAACATTTCAAGCATTTTGCTACACACATTAAACGACCTTAACTTCCTTAGGAAGTAAAGTCTACTCATCCCTTTCTTGCAAACCTTCTCCATATGGCACCTCCAATCAAGCTTGCTGTCCAGGTGAACCCCCAAATATTTGAAATTCTCCACATCCTGACCATCAATAGTGATAGGTAAGCAATCCTTCATGCACCTTCCATAACTCAACACCAGCTCCCTGGTTTTCTTTACGTTGAGTTCTAAATGGTTAGCCTGGCACCAGTCAACAAAGTCCAAAACCACCCTTCTGTATTCCTCCTCCCCCCGGTCTCTCTCAATACCTCCGACTATCACTGAGTCATCAGAGTACTTCTGAAGGTGACAAAGGTCTGATTTATACTGAAAATCAGCTGTGTATAACGTAAAAAGGAATGGCGACAGCACCGTTCCCTGAGGGGCTCCAACACTACTCCGCACACTATCCGATACGGCCGCCCCCAACCTCACAAACTGTGGCCTGTCCGACAGATAATCAATGATCCAATTCACTAGTCCCTCATCAACCGCCATTTCAACCAGCTTTTTACGTAATAATAGTGGCTGTAAGGTGTTGAATGCACTGGAGAAATCGAAGAACATGGCACGCACAGTGGTTCTATCATTGTCCAAAAAGGAATGTACTGTTTGTAGTAGATACGCTACAGCATCGTCCACCCCCAGACTCTGCCGATACGCAAACTGAAGGGGGTCCGTAAAAGCAGACACCCTCGGACACAAGTAGGCAAGTACAATTCTCTCCAAGGACTTCATCACATGCGATGTTAAGGCCACCGGTCTATAGTCATTATGGGAGCTCGGGAAGGTAGTCTTGGGAACCGGCACCAGGCAAGAAGTCTTCCATAGAACTGGTACTCTCTGTGATTGTAAGCTCCAGTTAAACAGGTGCTGGAAGACAGTGCACAACTGATTCGCACACACTCTGAGGACACGTGGACAGATACCATCAGGCCCTGCTGCTTTACCCATGACCAGCTTACTAAACTGTTCCCTCACATCATTTTCGGAGATCAAGAAAGACTCCGACTTCCTCCCCCCAGTTGATATTGCTCGTCTCTCCCCGGCCCTCTCCTCTGTTGACATGGCACATTCATTTATTGTTGAATCTGTTGAAAAAAACATTCATTTCATTAGCCATGATCAGCCCCCCACCCCCCTGATCTGACCTTGCCTTAAACCCAGTCAAAAGCTTCATTCCAGCCCACACTTGACAAAGCTTTTCGTATACTTGCAATATTAAATACGGACAGCACACAGATTGTACACTGATGCCATCCGTGTCATGTACGTATTTTTCATGGACCCATGGACTTGTATTGACACTTTTCATCCATGATACCGTAGAAAAGCAGACATGACTCCATGAGTTTTGGAAAGGCACATGGTCCGTGTAAAGATGGACATTTGAACAGCCTCATAGACTATAATCAGTAAATGTTCTGACCATGGAAAGTGTCATGATCCCAGTGCAGGTTTTTGAGCTGCACACCTGGGGTTAATGTCTGGAGATCTGTGCAGGTTTTGACCTGCACACTTGGGGTTAATGATTGTGGCCTCTTTCTGGTTCTGGGAGAGCTTCTTAAACCCCTGGGAAGCTTCAATCCCTGCCAGTTATACTTTTGCCTTTGGCCTAGTGTGCTGACCCCTGTGTGCCTGTTTGTTGCTATAGCTTGTTTCTATGGTTCTGACCCGGTTCTGTTTCCCGTTGTGAGTTTGCCTGTTGATTTTGTACTGCGTTATTATCTCTGTGTATGACTCATTGCCTGTGATCTGACTACTCTCTGCTCGCCCCTCTTGTACCTTTGCAGCTATATCTGTGTTTGACTCATTGGCTACGTCTTGACTATTCTCTCTGTCTATGCCCCCTGGTAACTTTGTCTCGCAGTTATCCTGCTAGGAGTTATCTTGCAGCTCCTAGATCTGTGGAGTTTAGGCCACGCCCCTAGCAGTCAGATGCTTCAGGTCCTGCGGCTCTGAAGTACGCATCTACTCGGCTGCTGCCCGCTCCACAGGTATCTTTGAGCACTGTTCACTTTACTCAGGACACGCGCACTGGCTCAGTGAGCAAGTTCAATGCGGTGTTCCTGACAAAAGGCATAGATAGAACATGTATGTGCAACACAGACATGTGAATGGGGCCTTATTTGGACTATGTTAGAGCAGTCTCCACCTCATGTTGGCTGATCGCTAGTTTGATGCACAGCTGTCCCGTCCTGCAAATGTGTGTATTCTACATTATCTCCTCTAGATGGCAATACAAAACCTGTATAAATACTGCATTACAAAAGTACCAGTTCCACATTTTTAGCACACCCATAGGTTAGTGACTCATGATATGATTAACTAGGAGAACCAGAGTCAAATATGCTAAAAATCTTTGCAAAATTTATGTTAACAAAAAATTGCAATCAAAATCAACAAACAACAATATAAGCATATTTTGGTACACATGCAAATATGTAACATAGTAACATAGTTAGCAAAGCCGAAAAAAGACATTTGTCCGTCCAGTTCAGCCTATATTCCGTCAGAATAAATCCTCAGATCTACGTCCTTCTAAAGAACCTAATCACTGTAAGATACAATATTGTTATTCTCCAGGAAGACTTCCAGGCCACTCTTGAACCCCTCGACTGAGTTCGCTATCACCACCTCCTCAGGGAAGGAATTCCAGATTCTCACTGCCCTAACAGTAAAGAATCCTCTTCTATGTTGGTGGAAAAACCTTCTCTTCTCCAGATGCAGAGAATGCCCCCTTGTGACCGTCACATTCCTTGGTATAAACAGATCCTCGGAGAGATATTTGTATTGTCCCCTTATATACAGTTGTGGCCAAAAGTATTGACACCCCTGCAATTCTGTCAGATAATACTCAGTTTCTTCCTGAAAATGATTGCAAACACAAATTCTTTGGTATTATCTTCATTTAATTTGTCTTAAATGAAAAAACACAAAAGAGAATGAAGCAAAAAGCAAAACATTGATCATTTCACACAAAACTCCAAAAATGGGCCAGACAAAAGTATTGGCACCCTCAGCCTAACACTTGGTTGCACAACCTTTAGCCAAAATAACTGCGACCAACCGCTTCCAGTAACCATCAATGAGTTTCTTACAATGCTCTGCTGGAATTTTAGACCATTCTTCTTTGGCAAACTGCTCCAGGTCCCTGATATTTGAAGGGTGCCTTCTCCAAACTGCCAGTTTTAGATCTCTCCACAGGTGTTCTATGGGATTCAGGTCTGGACTTATTGCTGGCCACCTTACAAGTCTCCAGTGCTTTCTCTCAAACCATTTTCTAGTGCTTTTTGAAGTGTGTTTTGGGTCATTGTCCTGTTGGAAGACCCATGACCTCTGAGGGAGACCCAGCTTTCTCACACTGGGCCCTACATTATGTTGCAAAATTTGTAGGTAGTCTTCAGACTTCATAATGCCATGCACACGGTCAAGCAGTCCAGTGCCAGAGGCAGCAAAGCAACCCCAAAACATCAGGGAACCTCCGCCATGTTTGACTGTAGGGACCGTGTTCTTTGCTTTGAATGCCTCTTTTTTTCTCCTGTAAACTCTATGTTGATGCCTTTGCCCAAAAAGCTCTACTTTTGTCTCATCTGACCAGAGAACATCCTTCCAAAACGTTTTAGGCTTTTTCAGGTAAGTTTTGGCAAACTCCAGCCTGGCTTTTTTATGTCTCGGGGTAAGAAGTGGGGTCTTCCTGGGTCTCCTACCATACAGTCCCTTTTCATTCAGACGCCGACGGATAGTACGGGTTGACACTGTTGTACCCTCGGACTGCAGGGCAGGTTGAACTTGTTTGGATGTTAGTCAAGGTTCTTTATCCAACATCCGCACAATCTTGCGTTGAAATCTCTTGTCAATTTTTCTTTTCCGTCCACATCTAGAGAGGTTAGCCACAGTGCCATGGGCTTTAAACTTCTTGATGACACTGCGCACGGTAGACAAAGGAACATTCAGGTCTTTGGAGATGGACTTGTAGCCTTGAGATTGCTCATGCTTCCTCACAATTTGGTTTCTCAAGTCCTCAGACAGTTCTTTGGTCTTCTTTCTTTTCTCCATGCTCAATGTGGTACACACAAGGACACAGGAAAGAGGTTGAGTCAACTTTAATCCATGTCAACTGGCTGCAAGAGTGATTTGGTTATTGCCAACACCTGTTAGGTGCCACAGGCAAGTTACAGGTGCTGTTAATTACACAAATTAGAGAAGCATCACATGATTTTTTGAACAGTGCCAATACTTTTGTCCACCCTCTTTTTTAGGTTTCGTGTGGAATTATATCCAATTTGGCTTTAGGACAATTCTTTTTGTGTTTTTTACATTTAAGACAAATTAAATGAAGATAATAATACCAAAGAATTTGTGTTTGCAATCATTTTCAGGAAGAAACTGAGTATTATCTGACAGAATTGCAGGGGTGTCAATACTTTTGGCCACAACTGTACTTATACATGGTTATTAGATCACCCCTCAGTCATCTTTATTTAGACAAAATAATCCTAATTTTGCTAATCTGAGTATTGTAGATCCCTCATCCCTTTTATTAATTCTGTTGCTCTTTGTACTCCCTCTAGTTTCATTATATCCTTCCTGAGCACCGGCGCCCAAAACTGTGCACAGTACTCCATGTACGGTCTAACCAGGGATTTGTACAGACGCAGTATAATGCTCTCATCATGTGGATCCAGATCTCTTTTAATGCACCCCATGATCCTGTTTGCCTTGGCAGCCGTTGCCTGGCACTGACTGCTCCAGGTAAGTTTATCATTAACTAGGATCCCCAAGTCCTTCTCCATGTCAGATTTACCCAGTGGTTTCCCGTTCAGTGTGTAATGGTGATATTGATTCCTTCTTCCCATGTGTATAACCTTACATTTATCAATGTTAAACTGCATCTGCCACCTTTCAGCCCAAGTTTCTAACTTATCCAGATTCATCTGTAGCAGAATATCATCTTCTCTTGTATTGACTGCTTTACATAGTTTTGTATTGTCTGCAAATATCGATATTTTAATATGTAAACCTTCTACCAGATCGTTAATAATGTTGACGAGAATAGGTCCTAACACCGACCCCTGCGCTACCCCACTGGTCACAGCGACCCAGTTAGAGAATATACCATTTATAACCACCCTCTGCTTTCTATCACTAAGCCAGTTACTTACCCATTTACACACATTTTCCCCCAGACCCAGCATTCTCATTTTGTGTATCAACCTCTTGTGTGGCACGGTATCAAACGCTTCGGAAAAATCAAGATATACCATGTCCAATGACTCACCTTGGTCCAGTCTATAGCTTACCTCTTCATAAAAACTGATTAGATTGGTTTGACAGGAGCGATTAGAACTCTAGGTATAAAGGCCGAGGAATAAGTCAGAACATGAAAAATTTATGTCAAACAAATAGAGAATTCATCTGATGTATGTAAATAAGCCGGATTACTTACCGGTAATGCTCTTTTAATGAGTCCACGACAGCACCCACTGGAGGTATCGGATCCGCCCATTTGGAACAGGAAACCCTACAGGAAAGATAAAAGGGGCGGTCCGCCTTTCCTCCTCAGTTTTACGTTTCAGAGTACCAGAAGGACCGCCAAGGATTAGGCAATGTTCTCTTATTTTAACATCTTTCTTATCCATTATTTGGTAATACTTTAACTATTGATATCTTTAGGGGGGGAAGTGAACGGGTGCTGTCGTGGACTCATTAAAAGAGCATTACCGGTAAGTAATCCGGCTTTTTACTCTTCGCCACGACAGCACCCACTGGAGAGATTCCAGAGACCATCACCTGGGTGGGACCACCGTGCCAAGGATAGTCCTGCCAAAGCTTAAGTCAGAGGTTGATGAAAGATCAAGTCTGTAGTGGTTATAGAAGGTAGAAGGGGATGACCAAACTGCCGCCTTACATATAGTTTCAATCGGAACATCTCCCTTTTCCGCCCAAGAAGTTGCCATTGCCCTGGTGGAATGCGCCCTGATGTTCCCTGGAGGATCTTCGTTTTTTGCGGAGTAGGCTAAACGAATGGCCTCTCTGATCCACCGGGAAATGGTGCTCTTCGTGACTCCATACCCCTTCTTACAGCCCTGAAATGAAACAAATAGGGCCCTACTCTGCCTCCAACTGTTGGACCTCTCAATACATTTTAGGACAGTTCTTTTGATGTCCAGAGTATGGAACCTCTGCTCTTCTGGAGTAGAGGGATTTTTATAGAAGGTTGGGAGGAGTATCTCCTGAGATCTATGGTATTTTGTTGCCACTTTTGGCAGGTAGGCAGGGTCTGGTTTTAATACCAATCTGTCTTGGTATTCTTGAAAAAAAGGTGGATCTATTGACAAGGCCTGAATATCACCCACTCTTCTAGCTGAGGTTAGTGATACTAAGAGGGCCATTTTAAGTGCTAAGTATTTGAAGGGTATTGTGTCGATCGGCTCAAAGGGGTCTACCGTTAGGGCGTCTAAGACCAGATTTAGATCCCATGTAGGGACGGAGGGTATGTGGATTGGAGTTATTCGTTCACATGCTGTAATAAAACGAGTTATCCATTTGTTGCCTGCTATATTATGGCCATATAGTGCTCCTAATGCCGATATTTGTACTCTCAGTGTATTTACTGCTAAGCCTAAGTCTTTCCCCTTCTGCAGAAATTCCAAGATTGGGATTATCGGAACTTCTGTTGTATGAGGTACTGTATGGAATTGAAGAAATTTTTTCCATATTCTAATGTAAATCTGGGTCGTGGACTGTTTTCTACTTTGTAGTAGTGTAGCAATTAAGGACTCCGAGAATCCTCTTGTCCTCAATAACTGCCTCTCAAATTCCACGCCGTCAAGTGCAAGCTGAGCACTTAAGGGTGGAAAAAGGGGCCTTGGGAGAGTAGATTGGCAGTCGGAAGGACCCAAGGATCTGTTATCGACATAATCTGCAGCCACGAAAACCACGGTCTTTTTGGCCAGAACGGTGCCATTAAGATTATTCTTGCTTTGTCGTCTCTGATCTTCCGAATTACTTGAGGTAGGAGGATCAATGGAGGGAACGCATACGCAAGGTTGAAATTCCATGGAACTAGAAAGGCGTCCAGTATGTTTGGGTGATCTGACGGAGATAGGGAGGCAAAGGTTTTTATCTGCCTGTTCTCCCTTGTGGCAAAAAGATCCACCTCGGGTTGTCCCCATGCGGCTACTATGTCCCTGAAGACCTTCCGATTGAGGCACCACTCTCCTTGTCGTAGAGTGTGACGGCTTAGGAAGTCTGCCTTTTGATTGCTCTCGCCTCTTATATGAAGGGCCGAGAGGGACAAAAAATAGTTTTCTGCTAAGTTTAAAATTTTTGCCGCTGAAGACATCAGAGTCTCTGATAGAGTTCCTCCTTGTCTGTTTATATATGCCACTGTGGTGGTATTGTCCGACAGGATCCTTACATGCTTCTGTTGGAGCTGCGGAAGGAAGTTGTATAGAGCATAGAACACTGCAGTCAGTTCTTTTAAATTAGATGAGTAATCACATTCCTCTTTACTCCACCTTCCCTGATAAAACCCATTCTCCATGTGGGCTCCCCAGCCCTGGGGACTGGCATCGGTGGTTACAATACAGGATGGAACTATAACCCATGGGACTCCTGAACATAAATGGTCATTGTCTAACCACCACTCTAGGGAAGTCAAGACTTTTTGTGACAGGGTTATTTTGCTCTGTAAACGACCACTATGTCGCTTATCCTCCTGGAGGATCTGGTGTTGTAGTGTACGGACATGGTACTGGGCCCACCGGACTGCCGGGGTGCAAGAATTTAGTGATCCTAATAGTGACATTGCTCCTCTTAAGGATACACGTGGTTTATCTATAGCTGCTTGTATTTTTTGTTTTGTGAGGATGATTTTTACCTGGGGTAGTAGACATCTCTGGGTCAAGGAATCTAGTTGAAATCCTAGAAATGTCTGGAGAGATTGCGGATCGAGTCTGGACTTTTGGATATTGATGATCCAGCCAAGGCTCTGAAAAGAGGAGACTGCGTTAGTCACGCGTTCAGTACATTGTTTGACTGAATTCCCAATTACTAGGAAGTCGTCTAGATATGGTACAATTAGTGTGTCCTTTTGGCGAAGGTAGGCCATCACTTCTGCCATCACCTTGGTAAATATTCTTGGTGCCGTGGAAAGCCCGAAGGGCATGGCCGCGTATTGGAAATGACGAATCCTGCCCTCGACTTCCACTGCGACTCTTAGGTATTTCTGGAATCTGTTGTGTATAGGGAGATGATAATAAGCATCTTTTAAATCAATTCCTGCCATTACGCAATTTGGGAAAAGAAGCTTTATAGTGAATCTAATCGATTCCATTTTGAACTTATAATTTTTTATAAATGAATTTAGCTTCTTTAAATTAATAATGGTTCTAAATGTACCGTCTGGTTTAGACACCAAAAACAGAGGAGAGTAAAAGCCTCTACCCTGTTGTTCCTCAGGGACGTCAACTAAAACTTTTTTAGCTAGCAGGACTCGAATCTCGTCTTCGAGAGCCTTTTGCTGAAGTGAGGAATTAAGGCGAGTTATAACAAAGAACTCATAGGGGATTCGAAGGAATTCAATCTTTATTCCTTCCTTGATTATATTCAAAATCCATGGGTTTAACGTAATTTGTTCCCATTTGGTAAAAAAAAATTTTAATCTGCCCCCAACCGGTGGGTCTAAACTTTTAATTTTTTTCTCTCCTATATGTTGGCCCTCTGAAGATGGTACCCTTCTGCTTTTCGTCTTTCGTGGCCCATCTCGTTCTGTCCGATTGTCTTCTTCTCCCGAATGGCCGTCTTTTAAAGGTTTTCCTATAAAACGGAATGGGAGAATCACTGAAGGCCTTTTTTCTTTCTTTTGCCTTGGCGAGAATTTCGTCTAAGGCTTTTCCGAAGAGGAACTCACCCTCGCATGGGGTTGCACTAATTTTGGATTTTGATTGTGCATCCCCTTTCCAGCTTTTAATCCAAAGCGCGCGTCTGGCGTTATTCACCAGGGCTGCCGACCTTGCTGCAAGTCTTAGGGTGTCCGCTGAAGCGTCTGCCATAAAGGCAGCTGCCCCTCTTATCAACGGGATGGCTGCACGCAGTTTCTCCCTTGACACTCTTTGCTCAATCTGCTGGTCTAATTGATCTAGCCATACCAGCATTGACCTAGCAGTACATGTGCTGGCTATTGCGGGTTTGAATACCCCGGTGGTGGACTCCCAGGACCTTTTGAGCAAGGATTCAGCCTTTCGGTCCAATGGGTCTGCTAACAATCCTGCGTCCTCGACCGGGATCGAGGTTTGTTTGGAAGTGGAGGATATGACAGCGTCCACCTTTGGTATTTTAGACCATTTTAATAGATCTTCATCAGTGAACGGGTACTTCCGTTTTGAAGCGGATGGGAGAAAACCCCTCTGGTCGTGTTTTTCCCATTCCCTTTTGATGAGATCTTTAATTGCCGGTATTACTGGAAATGATCTCCTCTTTTTTTCTGCCAATCCCGCAAACATAATGTCCTGCGCGGTCTGGGCTCCCCTTTCCTCTTCACACCCCATAGTATTCCTAACCGCTTTTACCAGGTTATCTACGCTGTCCAGAGGAAAACATGCGCGTCCTTCCGCCTCCGAGGATGATGATGAGGACGTGGATGCGGAGCCTGAGTTTAACCCCTGTTCTTCCTCTGACTCTGAACTGACAATAACCTGTTTTCTATGCCTGGACTCTGCGGGAGTGCTGGCGCGGTTGATGGCTTGTATTTCCTCCCTAATTATGGCTCGGATATCCTGAGAAGATATCGTCGGCCCCTGCCTGGTCTCTTTCATGCATTGTTTGCAGAGTTTTTTGGGGTAGGAGTCAGGGAGAGGCTCTGAACATAATGCACATTCTTTATGTTTTGTTTTTCCTTTTTTCTTTGACTGAAACGGGAGGTCAAAGGTAAAGAGAGGGGGGAGGGGGGGGGGGAGGAGAGGAGGTTAGCTTAATAGGTAGAGCATATGCTTTGCACACTCACCCAGTGAAGCTTAATACCGGTTCGGATGGCTGAGACGGTTTGGATCGGGTTTCTGCTGCCTCGCTCCTGCGGGCAGTCTCCGTCCTGGCGCTGCGGTCCCTGGAGGAGTTGCCCCCAGCTGAATCCCCTGCTGGGGTTTGCGACTCTGCGGGGGACGACATGTTCCAATGTTGCAGCGCTGCAGCGCTGTTTTATCTGTATCGTTGCCCCGGAAGTCGCCCTGTCACAGGGCGCATGCGTCGCGTCATCGCCATCTTACCCCGGAAGTTCAACCATTACTTCCGGTGTATGGGAGCGTCGGGCGCCGGCCTGCTCCCGCGCCACCGCTATTAACACACGCGGCTCGCGCGCACATGGCCTCACCATCCACGCTATACCCCCACCAATGGGAATGGGGGGGGGGAAATCTCCCGGATGCCAGACCGGCGCGCTCCCTGGTAAGACCGGGCGGCCCTCCCCGGACCCGGCCATTACCACTATGCCACCAGACGAGGGGGGAAGCCGTCAAACGTAGTCTCCCCCGACGCTGCCTCCGGACCACAGCCCCTGCCGTTCCCGAAGAGACCGCACAGGCGGATGCATGGCCCAGGTAAGATCCTGCAGGATCCTGCTCCATTTGGAACAGGAAACCAAAACTGAGGAGGAAAGGCGGACCGCCCCTTTTATCTTTCCTGTAGGGTTTCCTGTTCCAAATGGGCGGATCCGATACCTCCAGTGGGTGCTGTCGTGGCGAAGAGTAAAAAATGTGATTATGGAAGGTATTTCTATGACTAAGAGTCACAGGTGTGTCAGATGCTACAGTCACTCTACATCTGCCTGCAGAAGGTTTCTGCGTTTGGCATTGCAGATGCCTTCTTAGGCTATGTGCACATGGTGCGGATTCTGCTGCGTTTCCGCAGCGGTTTTGGCCCTGCGGAAATGCAGCAGTTCCGCAGACATGGTACAGTAAAATGAAACCCTATGGGTTTTCAAAAACGCTGTGCTGACTGTGCGTTTTTTTCCACGCGGTTTACAAACCGCAGCATGTCATTTGTTTGGGCGGTTTCTGCAGTGGTTTCACACCTTTAAGGCTATGTGCACACACTGCAGATTCACCTGCGGAACCGCAGGTAAAACCGCAGGTAAAGTGACCTGCGGTTTCACACCTCTACTATGTTAAAGGTGTGAAACCGCAGCAGAATCCGCAGAAACAATTGACATGCTGCGGAAAAAACCCGCAGGTTTTCCGCAGGTAAAAAACCGCAGCGTGAGCACTGCGGTTTTGAAAACCCATAGGCCAACATGGTAAAGTACCATGTCTGCGGAACTGCTGCAGTTCTGCAGGGCCAAAACCGCAGCGTGTGCACATGGCCTAACATAGTAGAGGTGTAAAACCGCAGGTCAAGTTACCTGCGGCTCCGCGCGGGAAAAAAACGCAGGTGAATCTGCAACGTGTGCACATAGCCTTAGGCTATGTGCACACGTTGCGGATTTGCTTGCAGAAATTTCTGTACGGTTTCTGCATCTCTTGGCAGAAAAACGCAGTGGAAAATCCGCGCTTTTTTATGCGTTTTTGTTGCATTTTTTTATGCAATTTTTCAAATCCATAGAGCTAAATATATATTGTTAAAAAAAAAAGAATTGTGATGTCATTTCCTTGTTCAACCTCCCCTTTTTCATTCTCCATTGAAGGCCATAACATCATTACTTACAATGTTCAAATTTATAATGTTTACACAGACAAAACAAATATAAGTGAAAAATAAATATATATATATATATATATATATATATATATATATATATATATATATATACCGTATTTTTCGCTTTATAAAAGATGCTCCGGATTATAAGACGCACCCCAAATTTTGAGTAGAAAAATAGGAAAAAATGTTTTTAATAAAATGGTGGTGCCTCTTATAATCCAGGCGTCTTATTGCTTATCCGGGGTGGTGGCTGCGGTGAAGCGGGGTCCCAGGGTCGCTGCTGGAGGAGGCAGGAGTGGGGTGATACGGCAGGCCGCAGGAAGGGATGAAAGGGTGCTCCGATGTGCAGCGTGCTGCCAGGGGGGCTCGTGCAGCAGCCCAAGGCTCTGCCGACATTTACCGGGTGTAGGCCGCAGGGGTCTCCGGGTGGCCGTCGGCGCTGTGGGTGTCTCCGGGTGGCCAGCCGTGTCTCCGGTTCCCATCCCGGGGCTCTGCCGACATTTTGCGACAGACCAGAGCCCCGGGGCTCCTTCTCGCTTCCCTCTGGCAATATGGCAGCCGCCGCCGGGGGCGGCGCATGCGCTGATGGTGATCTTGAGAGATGAGATCTCAGCGCTGAGATCTCAGTCCCGAGATCACCATCAGCGCATGCGCCGCCACCAACGGCGGCCGCCATATTGCCGGAGCCAACACAGAGGGAAGTGAGAGGGAGCCCCGAGGCTCTGGCCTGTCGCAAAATGTCAGCAGAACCTCGGGATGGGAACCAGAGACACCACTGAGCACTCGGAGACACCCACAGCGCCGATGGACACCTGGACACCCCTGCGGCCTACACTCGGTAAGGTATATCGGGTTTATCCTCTTTGTAAGACACCTCCATTTTCCCACCAAGTTTGGGGGAAAAAAGTGCGTCTTACAAAGCGGAAAATACGGTGTATGTATATATATATATTTTGTGATAAAACACTCCTGGATCGCCTTTGCCAGGGTCAAAGGTCACGTGCGTTCAGCATGAAACTTAGGCGCACAGCCGGGGTCCGGATATAACTGACACTGGGTCAGGTTTATTAAAGGTGAAAGCAATGCATAAAGGAAATAGAAACATAAAACAAATCCTTGTCTGTCCAGCACTAACTAAACAAGGTACAACCTAACTACCAACTGGCGGGCTTCTCCCGTCCAGCCAAACCACAGTTACCGTGGGCACTGCTTTCATTCACGTGTGCCTCTCACACAGACAGGCTCTGTGTCCCCAGGCTGAGACTCTCACACAACCACCTGGCATCCTTTTATATCCGCCTCCCATTATTCATTAGTAACCAGGTGAGATACTTACCAGACTAGGCCACATAGGAAAGGTATCCCACATGATTCTTACAATATATACTGTATATGTAATACCAAGCCTGAGGTTTAGTAATGAACAGGTGTCAGCCAGATACCCTCATTAATAAAACGGTACATAAAGACACACACACTCATGCCTATGTGGGAGCATTAACATAATTAACGTACATATGCTGTAACAAAGCAGCAACTGTCAGAAATCTGCGTGAAACGCAATATCTGTTCATTTTTCAAAAAATGTAAAAAAAAATTGCGTGGACTCCCGCATAGTTTTCATAACCAGCAGGGGAAAAGCCAACGGCTGAGGTATGATGTTATATTTCTGGGAAGGAGCCAATAGCCATAAAAGTTCCCATGCTATTAACCCCTTTCCGACATTGGACGTATATTTACACTGATGTCGGACTCTTTCCCTTTGATGTGGGCTCCAGCGGTGAGCCCACATCTTTCCCGAGACATGTCAGCTGTTTTGGACAGATGATATGTGCCTGCAATAGCCGCGGGAGGAATCATAATCCACCCGTGGCTATTAACCAGTTAAATGCCACCGTCAAACTCTGACAGCGGCATTTAACAAGCGCTTCCGGCAATCGCGCCGGAAATGCGCACACCAGTGACCCGCGTCACGTGATTGCAAGTCGCCAGTGTGTCGGCATGACAACCGGAGGTCTCCTGTAGACCCCTATGGTTGTCAGTGCCGGCTTTCTGTGAGCGCCACCCGGTGGACGGTGGTCATAGCAAGTGAGCAATTCTAATACATAGAGGCGATCTGATCATCACCTCTATGTAGCAGAGCCGATCGGGTAGTGGCAGCTTCTAATCTCCTATGGAAACCATCAAAGCATGCCAAAAGTAAAAAAAAAAAAAAAGTGTTTAAAAAAAATATAAAAGCAAAAATAACAGTTCAAATCACCCCCCCCTTTCGCCTCATGCAAAATAAAACACTAAAAGTAAAATCAAACATACACATTCGGTATCACTGCATTCAGAGTCGCCCGATCTATCAATAAAAAAAAAGGATTAACCTGATTGCTGAATGTCGTAGTGAGGAAAAAAAAAGTCAAAACACCAGAATTATGTTTTTTGGTCGCCACGACATTGCATTAAAATGCAATAACGGGCGATCAAAAAATCATATCTGCACCAAAATGGTATAGTTAAAAACGTCAGCCGGGCATGCAAAAAATAAGCCCTCACCCAAACCGAGGTCACAAAAAATGGAGACGCTACGGGTATCGGAATATGACGCAATTTTTTTTTTTAACAAAGTTTGGAATTTTTCTTCACCATTTAGATAAAAAAAGAACCTAGACATGTTTGGTGTCTATAAACTCATAATCACCTGAAGAATCATATTGGCAGGTCAGTTTTAGCATTTAGTGAACCTAGTAAAAAAGCCAAACAAAAAACAAGTGTTGGATTTCACTTTTTTTGCAATGTCACCGCCCTTGGACTTTTTTTTTCCCCCCATTTTCTAGTACATGACATGGTAAAACCAATGGTGTCGTTCAAAAGTACAACTTGTCCTACAAAAATAAGCCCTGCCATGGCCATAGTGATGGAAAAACAAAAAAGCTATGGCTTTGGGAAGGAGGGGAGCAAATAACTAAAGCGCAAATCCGAAAAAGCTATTGGGGTTAAGGGGTTAGTATCAGCACACAGATGTTTGCTTAGCCTTTACTGGATAGTTTACAGGGGAACCCCAGAAAAAAAATTGACAAAGGGTCCCCCTATAAAATCAAACCAGCAAAGGCTAGACAGACAGCTGCGGGCTGATATTAATAGCCAGGGAAGGGGCCATGTATATTAGCACCCCCCCAGGCTAAAAACATCAGCTCTCAGCCATCCCAGAAATGGCGAATCTTATAGATGCGCCAATTCTGGCACTTAGTCTTGCTCTTCCCATTTGCTCTGTAGCGGTGGCAAGTGGGTTCATATTTGTAGGGTTGATGTCACCTTTGTATTGTCAGGTGACATCATGCTCCCACAGGTTAGTAATGGAGAGGCGTCTATAATAAGACACCTATCCATTGCTAATCCTATAGTTATATGGTAAATAAACACACAGCCAGAATAAAATCCTTTTTTTAAATAATCACACAGACTCCTTTGTCGAATCTAAATTAACCATATTTACTGAACACCTAATCCCCGACGCCTTTGTCTCCTGCAACAAAAATAAAATAATAAACCAACATATAATACTATCCTGTTCGACGTAGTCCATTTAATACCGAGTGTCCCACGGCGATCTCACATGTAGAATAGTCACATCGGGAGATGTGACTGCTCTACCCGGCCTCCGGCAATACACTGACAGGAGGTAATCGCTCCCGCAGTGTATCACTGTGCTTCTGTGAGAGTTCACCTGAGTTCATCAGCTTCGGTGCTCTCACGGCACTACCACTGTGTAAGAACTTTCTCATGCAGCGGTGCCATAAGTAAGAGCACCAGAGCTGATCAGCTGATGTACTCTGGTGAACTCACAGTGGCTCAGTTATACACTGCGGGAGCGATTACCTCTTGTCAGTGTATTGCCGGCGGCCGGGTGACATTGACGTGGGAGTCCCAGGGGTGAACCTAGCCTGTTGCCTGAGGCGAACGGCACAATGACGCCCCCCCGCACACAAAGTAAATTTTCATATCTATCCTGTAAAACTGAGTACAATAGTGGACATTTTGATTTAGATAAATAGAAAAAAAGGTGTCTAAACACAAGGATGTCAGCGCCATCACACGCACATACAAGAACAACACGTACTTACAAGGCATCCAGAACAAGGGTCAATAATGGCAATGGCAGGCCTGGCACAGGGCCGGACTGGGACTAAAATGCAGCCCTGCCACACAAATCCCACCAGCCCACAAACTATAGCACTCATCACCCCGATCAGTGAATTTTTGCTATATTTTGTCATCCCCTCATCACTCTTTAAGGAGTTATTTGAAGAGCCACATGTGAATGGCACCACAGTGTGTATGATTGACCACAGCTCCATTTACATGGTGCTTTTCAAAGCTACGTTTCCCAGGATCATGGGGGTCCCAGCTGTCTGATCCACAACAAACAGAAAGTCATCCCCTATCCCCACATAAAGCTCCATACAGTATTATGGGCCCCATATATTACTGCATACAGTATATTGGGCCCCAAATATTATTTCATACAGTATAATGGGCCCCATATATTACTTCATACAGTATAGTGGGCCCCATATATTACTTCATACAGTATAATGGGCACCATATATTACTTCATACAGTATAATGGGCACCATATATTACTTCATACAGTATAATGGGCACCATATATTACTTATGTATATAGGTGGGCACCACGGAAAATATGACATGAATATGATAACTGGGTGCAACACTGTGCCAAGTACATCAAATGAAAAAAAGGGAGAAAAGAGACACAGGATAACATGCACGCAACAGCAGAATGTCCATGTGAAAAAAGGCTTTTATTGATATACAATAGCCAGAGAGATCCAAGTGTACAATAAAAACAATTAAAAACCACAAATGAAACAAAAGTGGGCAGGTGGAGAACACAAGCAGTATACAAAGGAAGAAATGTTTTATATAAATAAGTGTTTAAAAAAAATGCATTCACAACAATGCCCTCTATCACCATATAATATGCATAAATTGTTTAGTATAAACATATGGACAATTTGCAGCAATGAAGTCTGATCAGTCTAATAGTCACTTGTAGGTATGTAAACAATCCAAATGATTACCATGCAAGTCCATAGATGAGGGAAGGCAATTGCTGGATCACATGAAAATTACCTAAGCATACTCACACTGCCCACAGAACCCAACGCGTGCCACTGCTAACCTGCAGCTTCGTCAGGGGAAGTAGCCAGGAATTATACCAAGTGCCCTTTATAGTGCAATTGTAATCACTACAGCGCACGCCGACACCTGAGTGCGGCGTCAGCTGTGTGATGAAGATAACCTGAGTCCAGAATGAGTCATGACGCCTGCGCAGTAGGCCGTGTGGGGAGTGTAATGTGTGTGGCTTCATGATTCGCACCCACACTTTCACTAACCCACAGGATGGATGCGAATACCAGCTACGAGATTACATTAATTGTAAAATGCACAACGTCATATATGCACTAGTCTGTCCATGTTCTAAAGTTTACATTGGACAGACATCCCAAGAATTGCGTAAACGTGTGCAGCAGCACACTTCCAACATTAATTTGGCTGGATCAGACCTGGCCAAGGGTAAAAGCTTGAGCTCAGTGGCTTCACATTTTTTGGAATTTCATAATAGCCAAATTAGGGGCCTTACTGTGGTGGGTTTGCAGAGGATCAAACCCAATATTCGCAAAACTGACAGACTGAGCGAATTATTGCGGTTGGAGTCCAGATGGATTTTTCAATTGAACACTGTCAGACCTGGGGGCATCAATGAGGATTTGTCTTTCACTGGCTTCCTCATGGCCTGATTGGTGTTGACATTCTTAGGGCCCTTCTTGTGTCGATTTGGTGTTTTTCATGTACCTCTCTCTCTATATATATATATATATATATATATTTTTGTTGCTATTTTCTATCATGATTTTCAATAGAGCCAAAAAAAATTTTTTAGTTTGGGTTTGATAGGCCATCTAGTTCCATCTAAAGGAAAATAGAAAAGAAAAAAAGAAATAATTTTTCCTCATGATAGGATTTATTTATATCATCAATCACATTGATTGCTGTGTTGAATATCCTGAGGTTTTTGAATATGCATTCTGATTAGAAAGATAGTTACTGTTACAGAATTGACCATTCAGTTTGGTACTATGAATTATGGCATCATCGATTTTTATGGAATATTTTTTCATCTTTGATATTTTCCCTACTGTTTATATTGGTTACCTGATTGTAGTAATCCATGAAATTGCATTATCCTTTTGATATATTTGTATATATATTTCTTGCTGATTGTCTGCGTTTCCACCATTTTTAGGATACATTGTTCACATGCTGCAGTTTTTTAGGTGCAGTTTCCATGTCATTAGTGCATTCATTTTTCTTTTTTTTCTTTTTAGTATTTGCATTGATTTTTGTATTACATGTGATTCTGAGCATGGACACTGCTGCAAGGTACTGGCGCTCTATTATCACTTTATTTTTCCAGGTTGATAGCATAAGTTTATGTTATGGAGCACTGATGTCATTCTTGGGTGCTGGGCTATGTGAGGAGAAAGAGTTAAAAACCGCCCTCCCCCCTCCCTGCCTGGCTTACAGAGCAGCAGCTTTGTTACATGTGGGGCACCTCCTGGTTCCAGATCTCTGGCTTTTGAACTGCTAGTGTCTTGTTCACAATCTCTCAGGAATACAATGCTATCTACTGCGCAGGCGTCATGACTCATTCTGGACTCAGGTTATCTTCATCACACAGCTGATGCTGCACTCAGGTGTCTGCCTGCGCTGTAGTGATTGCAATTGTACTATAAAGGGGACTTGATATAATTCCTGGCTACTTCCCCTGATGAAGCTGCAGGTTAGCAGCGACACGTGTTGGGTTCTGTGGGCAGTGTGAGTATGCTTAGGTAATTTTCATGTGATCCAGCAATTGCCTTCCCTCATCTATGGACTTGCATGGTAATCATTTGGATTGTTTACATACCTACAAGTGACTATTAGACTGATCAGACTTCATTGCTGCAAATTGTCCATGTGTTTATACTAAACAATTTATGCATATTATTTGGTGATAGAGGGCATTGTTGTGAATGCATTTTTTTTGAAACACTTATTTATATAAAACATTTCTTCCTTTGTATACTGCATGTGTTCTCCACCTGCCCACTTTTGTTTCATTTGTGGTTTTTAATTGTTTTTATTGTATACTTGGATCTCTCTGGCTATTGTATGTCAATAAAAGCCTTTTTTCACATGGACATTCTGCTGTTGCGTGCATGTTATCCTGTGTCTCTTTTCTCCCTTTTTTTCACCCAATATATTACTTCTTACAGTATAATGGGCCCCATCTATGACTTCATACAGTATAATGGGCCCAATATATTACTTCATACGATATAATGGGCCCCATATATTACTTCATACGGCATAATAGGCACCATATATTACTTCATACAGTATAATGAGCCCCATATATTACTGTATACAGCGTAATGGGCCCCAAATATTATTTCATACAGCATAATGGGCCCCAAATATTATTTCATACAGCATAATGGGCCCCATATATTACTTCTTACAGTATAATGGGCCCCATATATTTCATACAGTATAATGGGCCCCATATATTTCTTCATACAGTATTATGAGCACCATATATTACTTCATACAGTATAATGGGCCCCATATATTACTTCATACAGTATAATGAGCCCCATATATTACTTCATACAGCATAATGGGCCCCAAATATTACTGTATACAGCATAATGGGCCCCATATATTACTTCATACAGCATAATGGGCCCCATATATTACTTCATACAGCATAATGGGCCCCATATATTACTTCATACAGCATAATGGGCCCCATATATTACTTCATACAGCATAATGGGCCCCATATATTACTTCATACAGCATAATGGGCCCCATATATTACTTCATACAGCATAATGGGCCCCATATATTACTTCATACAGCATAATGGGCCCCATATATTACTTCATACAGCATAATGGGCCCCATATATTATTTCATACAGCATAATGGGCCCCATATATTATTTCATACAGCATAATGGGCCCCATATATTATTTCATACAGTATAATGGGCCCCATATATTATTTCATACAGTATAATGGGCCCCATATATTATTTCATACAGTATAATGGGCCCCATATATTATTTCATACAGTATAATGGGCCCCATATATTATTTCATACAGTATAATGGGCCCCATATATTATTTCATACAGTATAATGGGCCCCATATATTATTTCATACAGTATAATGGGCCCCATATATTATTTCATACAGTATAATGGGCCCCATATATTATTTCATACAGTATAATGGGCCCCATATATTATTTCATACAGTATAATGGGCCCCATATATTATTTCATACAGTATAATGGGCCCCATATATTATTTCATACAGTATAATGGGCCCCATATATTATTTCATACAGTATAATGGGCCCCATATATTACCGCATACAGTGTAATTAGCGCCATATAATTCTTCTACCCAAACCCCGCTGTTCTGGTCTCCTCAGTGTATTCTGATCCTCCACAGTGCTTGGCACAGGGACATCATTAACTTTAACTATATAATTGTCCACTTGGACTGATAGTAATAGTGATTTGTTTGTACCCTGTTGTCTGGCGCTGGCCCACTTTATGGGGGTGCTCAGGGCATATGATTATACACCAGTAAAAAGTATGAGAGGCTCAATGTGACCAGTGCCACCTAGTTTCCTACCCCTCTTATTCGACTGGTACTGAGGAAAAGAAAGAGAGAGAAAAAGAAAACAGAAAGAAAGAACAGATGGGACTACTACTGTCCCATCATCGGCTAGTGTGTCAATCATTGTCAGTGTAGCAGGCATCGCCCGATGGGACTTGTAGTCCCATCGGACAATGCCTGCACACACAAGACCCCCGGTAGGCCCGCACAGACCGCCGGCACAGGCCCCCGGCAGCCGGCACAGACCACCGAGAGGCCCATACAGGCAGCCGGCACGGGCCCCCGAGAGGCCCGTACAGACCACCGGCAGCCGACACAGACCCCTGAGAGGCCTGTACAGACAGTCGGCACAGACCGCACATCTTGATGCGCACAGACCACGCATCATGATGACATCATTTCAGCAGCCAATCACAGCCACATCAGTGGCTCATTGCATTATGGGGACTTCCGATTCCGGTATCCAATATAGAAAAAATATCGGTACTCGGTATCGGAATTCCGATACTGCAAATATCGTGTATCGGCCGATATTCGCTGTATCGGAATGCTCAACACTAATGGCCACTAATAGCTACTAAGTCTCGATGTGCTAATGGTTGCTTGCGTCTGTGGCTCCACTCTCACTGATTAAACATCGCTGGCCTGTAGTAAGAATACACCATCAATGTTAGAGTCCCAGAGGATCATTTAAAATGGCAAATCTGTATTAGAACTACTACAAAAGTAAACAACCAATTGTGGTACATCTTATTTTTCAAAAAACCCTAGAACAAAAAATGCTCTACTCCTCTTTTTACTTCTTGCACTTAGTTATGAGAATGTCCCTCCACTATATGGCTTTTCCTGCATGTGCAATATATACATAAAAATGTAAATTAATTTTATTAATATAATTTTGCCATAGTTTTAAAAATTTAAAAACTTGTATCTAGCATTGACAGGTTTCTCTCATAGCAAGAGACCTGTGAATCACATGCTGCGTTGCTGGGAGAAGCCAGCCAGGGTAGGGCCGGAGTAATCTTGCCTTTCACTATGATCTCTGATGGGATTTTAAAGTATGTTTTCCCTGAAAAGCTGTAAAGTTTCTGAGAAAAATGTATCTGGCTGCAATCATGTATCTGGCATTTTGGGTGGCAAAAATTTGATAACATTGTCCCTTTAATCCATGCACTTTACTGCTAAGAGTCGCACATCTATCGAGTATGGTGCAAAAAGTGTCCAAAAATGAAAATCTGGTACAAGACATGTACATCACATACCTGGCATATTTAGCATAGTAAATCTCTTACTATATTTTCAAACTGTATGTTCTCCTCCATGAGTGTATTGATCATTTAAGAAACAATAATGGTCTCATATTCTTAAGGGCCTGTCACACTAAGCGATATCGCTGTAACGTCACTGGTTTTTGTGACGTAGCAGCGATATTGCTAGCGATATCGCTATGTCTGATACTTACCTCCGACCGGCTCCCCCGCTGATTGTCGCTGATCGCGCGAGAATGTCCTGGGCCATTTCTCGTCGTCAGCTTCCTGTGGCGCCGACGAGCGACGCGTGGACGCGGGCGGGAGGACGTCAGGATCGCCGCGCCTGACAGGTAAGTAGCGACCCCCGACCTCTGCTATGTCGCTGGTGAGATCTGCCTGTGTGGCAGCTCATTAGCGATGCACCAGCGATCCTGACCGCGTCATATCGCTGGTCGGGATCGCTGGTGCATCGCTAAGTGTGACAGTACCTTTACTCTTGAAGTTAATGTACAGGGAGAATTATGGTGCAACATTGGCAGCTGCACAGGGGCCAAAAGGTAAGGGGGCCCACTTCTACCTCCAAATCAGGTGGAATTATGCATTAGGATGCGCTATTGGCCCAAAAGTTGTCCTTACACAGATTCCCTCTTCTGTCTGTATCAGCTTCTGTGGAGAATATCTCCTATTTAGAAGATAGTAATGGCATATGCAAATGTATAACTATGTTGGCCCTGCCTTTCATACTTTATCTGCCCTTTTATCTTTTTCCCACTCAGTTATATCTGTATTATTCTATTTTCCTTACCCTCTAATCTTCGTCACTTCTGTGCTTTCACACACTATTTGTACTGTGCAGTTTTTTCAGTGTTTTATATCTTTCCCTATCTCTATAGCGAAACTGTGAGCTGTGACGTCCCATCGCTATCCAGATTAATCACAAAATGACTGCTGCATTTCCTGCTTTTATACAAGCTGTGATGCTCCCTTCTGATTGGCTGTGCTCTTCCATGTGATGTTGAAGCACTCCCTGCCTCATCTGAAATCATATGATCTTCTGCTGCATTCACTAAACTGGTGGCTGCCTGAAAGCAAATCACAATTTTTAAATTTCAGTGAATTCTGCAAATTCCTAAAAAATCAAACAAATCTGTATTGATTCGCTAATCTCCACCTTTCAGACACTGGTATGTACCGCATATGCGTTTCTATTTTTACTTGATTATGTGTTTCATTATTGCGCTCCTGCATTGTGTTTTAGGTTTGGATGTGATCTAATCTTTTGAATCATTTTCTCCTACGGTTAGATTAGTGTGGCACAGACTGTTCACATTTCCCCTTTGATAGAATATCGCCCACTCACCACTCCATTAGCTGAAGCCTCAGTGATATAGCAATGTTCTTATTCATCTCACAAAATTATCTCTTCAGCCAGAAGAATTATACATTCAACTATTTAAACCTGGCTGAAGACAGGATTCTAATCTAAAATGCCATGCCATGCAAGTGATGATGAATAGTTTTTATCCTGGTAATGTGCACACATATATCTTGAGAAATATATCATTTCAGTTTTTATCATTATTATTATTTATTTATATAGCACCATTGATTCCATGGTGCTGTACATGAGAAGGGGGTTACATCAAAATACAGATATCACTTACAGTAAACAAACTAACAATGACAGACTGGTACTGATGGAAGAGGACCCTGCCCTTGCGGGCTTACATTCTGCAGGATTATTGGGAAGGACACAGTAGGTCGGGGGTTGCAGTAGCTCCGATGGTGTTGAGATGGCAGCGTGGTTGTGGGGAGGTTGAGCTGGGTGCGGTTCTGTCTGTAATAGGAGACAGAGTGATTGACGGTAGGTGTCATTTGGCAGTCCGTCATCAGAGGTCACTGGAGAGCACCGACGGCAATGGTTATGTAACTGTCAGAGGGTTACATAACTGCCAGAGGTCAAGGTGACTCTGATTGGGCGAAAGTGACTGTCAGGTGACAGAGGGTGGGGCTACCTAGACTGACTGGATAAATACTGAGGTGAGCTTCTCGAAGCTTCAGTCAGCCAGGGGAGCTCACAAAGAAGCAGGGTCTGTCACACAGAGGAGACCCCTCAGAGACTTTCTGACGGTAGAAAACTGTCACGGGGGATGACCCTACAGCACATTGGTCACAGGAAGAGACGGTCTGTGAGGGCCTGGGGTACGGTGGACTTTGTAAGGTGAAACGCCGTGGTGGATTGGCCTAGGGCAGTCACGGTGGATAGAGCCACGAAGTACGCCTGATGGAGAAAGTGAACCAGTGAAGGTGCCCGGGCCTGTCTGCAGTGGTAAAACAGTGTAAACCATCTGTCATATATGGTGCTGGTCGTCGTAAGGGCGGCCAATAAAAGCAAACCCTGTTGAATACATTTCCTGTGTCTTGCCTGTCGACATCAAGAAGCGGGTCACCCCCCATTCCTGTGAGTACAGCACCCCTCTGCCGCCTACCAGCCACATCTCCTAAATACCCACAGCACGCTACCCTCCGCCCCAGTCTGTCACCGGAACCCTACATGGTCATTACAGGTTGTAAGCTTTTTTGAAGAATTGGGTTTTCAGGTTCAGTCTGAAGGATCCAAATGTGGTAGATAACTGGATGTGTTGGGGCACAGAACTCCAGAGGATGGGGGATATTCAGGAGAAATCTTGGAGGCAATTGGGTGAGGAGAGAAGGAGGTCTTGGGAGGACCAGTGATTACGTGAGGAAAGATATTGGGAGATTAGTTTTGAAATATACGGAGGAGAAAGGTTATGGATGGCTATGTAGTTCAGTGTTAGTAGTTTAAACTGGATACGCTGGTAAATTGGGAGCTAGTGAAGGGATTTGCAAAGAGGGGAAGCAGGAGAGTAGCGAGGAGGGAGATTAATTATTCGGGCAGCAGAGGTAAGGACGGACTGGAGGGGGTGCGAGAGTGTTAGAAGTTAGGCCACAAAGGGGGATGTTGCAGTAGTCGAGGCGGGAGATGATTAGGGCATGCACAAGCATTTTGGTAGAGTGAGGGTTGAGGAAAGGATGGATTCTGGAAATATTTTTGAGCTGGAGGCGACAGTAGGTAATGAGAGCTTGAATGTGCAGTTTGAAGAACAGGGCAGAATCAAGGGTTACTCCAAGGCAGCGGATTTCTGGGAGAGGGGAAAGTGTGATCTCATTTATTATGATAGATAGATCAGGTAGGGAAGATATGCAAGATGGAGGAAAGATACAGTGGGGCAAAAAAGTATTTAGTCAGCAATAGTGCAAGTTCCACCACTTAAAAAGATGAGAGGCGTCTGTAATTTACATCATAGGTAGACCTCAACTATGGGAGACAAACTGAGAAAAAAAAATCCAGAAAATCACATTGTCTGTTTTTTTTTCATTTTATTTGCATATTATGGTGGAAAATAAGTATTTGGTCAGAAACAAAATTTCATAGAATCATAGAATCGTAGAGTTGGAAGGGACCTCCTGGGCCATCTGGTCCAACCCCCTGCTCAAAGCAGGATTCGCTAAATCATCCCAGTCAGATGTCTGTCCAGCCTCTGTTTGAAGACATCCATTGAAGGAGAACTCACCACTTCTCGTGGCAGCTTGTTCCACTCATTGATCACTCTAACTGTCAAAAAGTTTTTTCTAATATCTAATCTGTGTCTCCTCCCATTCAGTTTCATCCCATTGCTTCTAGTCTTTCCTTGTGCAAATGAGAATAAAGATAATCCTTCTACAATGTGACAGCCCTTGAGATATTTGTAGACAGCTATTAAGTCTCCTCTCAGTCTTCTCTTTTGCAAACTAAACAATCCCAAATCCTGCAACCTTTCCTCATAAGACAGGGTTTGCAGACCGGTCACCATTCTGGTTGCTCTTTTCTGAACTTGCTCCAGTTTGTTGATGTCTTTTTTAAAATGTGGTGCCCAAAACTGGACACAATATTCCAGATGAGGTCTGACCAAAGAGGAGTAGAGGGGAAATAATGACTTCACGTGATCTAGACTGTATGCTTCTGTTAATACATCCTAGAATTGCATTTGCTTTTTTTGCTGCTGCATCACACTGTTGACTCATATTCAGTTTGTGATCTATTAGTATACCCAAGTCTTTTTCACATGTGCTGTTGCTTAGGCCTATTCCTCCCATTCTGTATATGCTTTTTTCATTTTTATTGCCCAGATGTAGTACTTTGCATTTGTCCCTGTTAAAAACCATTCTGTTAGTTGCTGCCCACTTCTCCAGTTTATTTATATCTTTTTGAATCCTCTCTCTCTATTCTCTAGTATTAGCTATCCCTCCTAGCTTTGTGTCATCAGCAAATTTAATCAGTTTACCCTCAATTCCTTCATCTAAATCGTTGATAAAGATGTTGAACAATACAGAGCCCTGTGGTACCCCACTTGAGACATTCTTCCAACTGGATGTGCAGCCATTTACGACCACTCTTTGGGTCCGATCACTAAGCCAGTTATGAATCCACCTAACAGTTGCCTTGTCCATTCCATACTTAGTCATTTTTTCAATAAGGATTGTATGAGATACTTTGTCAAATGCTTTGCTGAAGTCAAGATATACTATATCTACAGCATTTCCTTGATCCACCCAATCAGTGATTCCGTCATAGAAGGAAATTAAGTTAGTCTGACATGACTTATTAGTTACAAACCCATGCTGACTCTGTTTAATCACTTCATTCTTATCCAGGTACTGACATACATGTTGTTTAATAATTTGTTCAAAGATCTTTCCTGGTATAGAAGTCAGACTCACCGGCCTATAGTTGCCTGGGTCCACCTTCTTCCCCTTTTTGAAGATAGGAACAATATTTGCTCTTCTCCAGTCTTCTGGGACTTCTCCTGTTCTCCAAGAATTTTCAAATATTATGGAGAGGGGTTCAAAAATTTCTTCTGCTATCTCCTTCAGTACTCTGGGGTGTAATTCATCTGGACCTGGAGACTTGAATTCATTTAGGTTAGCTAAGTGTTTCCTCACTATCTTTCTGTTTATAGATATCCTGGATTCTTCTATACCCTTAATAGGACAGTGAAGAACAGTTGATGTCACATTTCCTTTCTGAGAGAAAACAGATGCAAAATAGGAATTTAAAAGTTCGGCCTTCTCAACATCCTGTCTTACCATTTCATCATTTTCATCCTGTAAAAATCCTATAGCATCTTTGACTTTTCTTTTACTTTTGACATATCCCCAAAATCCTTTATTATTGCTTTTGACATCTCTTGCAAGCCTCAATTCATTGTCAGCTTTAGATAATCTGATTTGTGCCCTGCAGGTTCTACAGACAGCATTATATTCTTCTTTAGATATGCCTCCCTCTTTCCATTTTATAAACATTTTTTTTCTTCCTTTTTAGCATGTGCTTAAGTTCTGTGTTCATCCATCCTGGCTTCCTATTCTTCCCTCTTTTCGGAATTGTTAACAATTGTGCTTTGAGAATTTCATTTTTCAAGATTTCCCATCCTTCCTGGACATTTTTGTCTTTAAGGATATCCAGCCATTGGATCCCTCCAATTCTCTTTCTGAATCCCTTAAAATCTGCCTTTCTGAAATCTAACCTTGACGTCTGAGTCTTCACAGGTCTTCCTCCTCTAGTTATCCAAAATTCTAAAATAGCATGGTCGCTACCTCCTAGGGTCCCAGCCACTTTTACCTCCTCAACCATTTCCTCCCTGTTTATAAGGATTAGATCCAAGGTAGCAGTTCCCCTTGTTTTCTCCCATACCTTTTGGAAGATAAAGTTGTCAGCAAGAGAGGATAAGAATTTCCTTGACCTGTTAGTTTTGCCTGAGAGAGATTCCCAACAAATGTCTGGATAGTTGAAATCTCCCATGACAACTATGTCATATTTTTGGGAGAACTTGGCCATTTGATGCATAAAGAGTTCATCCATATCTTCAGCTTGCACAGGTGGCCTGTAGTAAATGCCTACAATGGTGTCCTTTCCATTGTTCTGTCCTTGTATTCTTACCCAAACAGTTTCCACAGAACTCCCAGTCTCTGAAGCTTCAATCTCTGTGCAGATATACGCATTTCTAACATACAATGCGACACCCCCTCCTCGTTTATCAAGTCTGTTTCTTGCAAATAAGTTGTATCCTTCTAGTCTTGTATTCCAATCATGTGTATTGTCCCACCAAGTTTCAGTGATTCCAATGACATCATATTTCTTTTCCTGCGTTAGTAGCTCCAATTCTCCTTGTTTGTTGCCCATGCTTTGTGCATTAGTATAGAAACATTTTAGTTTGTGATTGGTTTCTCTTTCTCCAATATTTTTATTAATTTGATTCTTTTGTCTTTGTTCTTCCTGTTCTTCCTTTCCACTTCTAATAGCAGAGTTCTCAATAGCATTTGTCAGGTGTATGGCTTTTTCTGGTCTTTTGCTTCCCTTCCCATGTTGTTCTAGTTTAAAGCTCTCCTTACAAGTGTAGCAAGACGACTTCCAAATACATGTTTTCCAGTCTTCGTAAGGTGCACCCCATCTCTAGCAAGTAGTCCATCGTAAAGGTACCTCACTCCGTGATCCAGAAATCCAAATCGTTGCTGACGGCACCATCGACGTAGCCAGTTGTTCACCTGCAGAATCTTATTCCACCTCCTTGTTCCATGGCCATCCACTGGGAGGATGGAAGAGAAGACCACCTCAGAAGACCATTTCATCTCAATACTTTGTGATATATCCTTTGTTGGCAATGACAGAGGTCAAACGTTTTCTGTAAGTCTTCACAAGGTTGCCACACACTATTGTTGGTATGTTGGCCTATTCCTCCATGCAGATCTCCTCTAGAGCAGTGATGTTTTTGGCTTTTCGCTTGGCAACACGGACTTTCAACTCCCTCCAAAGGTTTTCTATAGGGTTGAGATCTGGAGACTGGCTATGCCACTCCAGGACGTTGAAATGCTTCTTACGAAGCCACTCCTTCGTTGCCTTGGCGGTGTGCTTTGGATCATTGTCATGTTGAAAGACCCAGCCACGTTTCATCATCAATGCCCTTGCTGATGGAAGGAGGTTTGCACTCAAAATCTCACGATACATGGCCCCATTCATTATTTCAGGTACCCGGATCAGTCGTCCTGGCCCCTTTGCAGAGAAACAGCCCCAAAGCATGATGTTTCCACCACCATGCTTTACAGTAGGTATGGTGTTTGATGGATGCAACTCAGTATTCTTTTTCCTCCAAACACGACAAGTTGTGTTTCTACCAAACAGTTCCAGTTTGGTTTCATCAGACCATAGGACATTCTCCCAAAACTCCTCTGGATCATCCAAATGCTCTCTAGCAAACTTCAGACGGGCCCGGACGTGTACAGGCTTAAGCAGTGGGACACGTCTGGCACTGCAGGATCTGAGTCCATGGTGGCGTAGTGTGTTACTTATGGTAGGCCTTGTTACATTGGTCCCAGCTCTCTGCAGTTCATTCACTAGGTCCCCCCCGCGTGGTTCTGGGATTTTTGCTCACCGTTCTTGTGATCATTCTGACCCCACGGGGTGGGATTTTGCGTGGAGCACCAGATCGAGGGAGATTATCAGTGGTCTTGTATGTCTTCCATTTTCTAATTATTGCTCCCACAGTTGATTTCTTCACTCCAAGCTTGTTGGCTATTGCAGATTCAGTCTTCCCAGCCTGGTGCAGGGCTACAATTTTGTTTCTGGTGTCCTTTGACAGCTCTTTGGTCTTCACCATAGTGGAGTTTGGAGTCAGACTGTTTGAGGGTGTGCACAGGTGTCTTTTTATACTGATAACAAGTTTAAACAGGTGCCATTACTACAGGTAGTGAGTGGAGGAAAGAGGAGACTCTTAAAGAAGTTGTTACAGGTCTGTGAGAGCCAGAAATCTTGATTGCTTGTTTCTGACCAAATACTTATTTTCCACCATAATATGCAAATAAAAGGAAAAAAAAACAGACAATGTGATTTTCTGGATTTTTTTTTTTTCTCAGTTTGTCTCCCATAGTTGAGGTCTACCTATGATGTAAATTACAGACGCCTCTCATCTTTTTAAGTGGTGGAACGTGCACTATTGCTGACTGACTAAATACTTTTTTGCCCCACTGTATTTAGTTCACATTTATCCACATTGAGCTTGAGGAAGCGAGAGGAGAAGGAAGATGCGGCTGATTCTGGACAGCAGAGAGGCAACATCTGGACCAGAGACGTAGATCTGAGTGTCATCAGCATATAGATGGTACTGGAAGCCATTGGACTTTATGAATTGTTCCAGGCCAAGGGTATAGATTGAGAAGAGAAGGGGTCCTAGGACAGAGCCTTGAGGGACACCAACAGAGAGAGGGCGAGATGAGGAGGTAGTTTGGGAGTAGGAGATGCTACATATGCATTTGATAAGGTAAAAGGAGATCCAGGATAGGGCAATGTATTTGACACCAAAGGAAGAGAGGATCTGTAGTAGGAGGAAGTGGTCAACTGTGCCGAAGGCAGAGGACAGGTCTAGAAGGAGAAGTATAGAGAATTGTCTGTTTGCTTTGGCTGTAAGTAAGTTGTTAGTAAGTTTGGTCAGGGCAGTCTCAGTGGACTGGTAGGGACGGAAACTAATTTTTGGTTGTCGATGAGCAAGTTAGATGCAAAGTGAGAGGAAATTTCAGCGTGGATCTGCTGTCAAGGAGATTGGAAGCAAAGATATGGGGCGATAGCTGGACATAGCGCTCGGGTCAAGGGATGGCTTTTTGAGGATACAGTCATGGCCAAAAGTATTGACACCCCTGCAATTCTGTCAGATAATATTCAGTTTCTTCCTGAAAATGATTGCAAACACAAATTCTTTGGTATTATTATCTTCATTTAATTTGTCTTAAATGAAAAAACACAAAAGAGAATGAAGCAAAAAGCAAAACATTGATCATTTCACACAAAACTCCAGAAATGGGCCGGACAAAAGTATTGGCACCCTCAGCCTAATACTTGGTTGCACAACCTTTAGCCAAAATAACTGCGACCAACCGCTTCCGGTAACCATCAATGAGTTTCTTACAATGCTCTGCTGGAATTTTAGACCATTCTTCTTTGGCAAACTACTCCAGGTCCCTGATATTTGAAGGGTGCCTTCTCCAAACTGCCATTTTTAGATCTCTCCACAGGTGTTCTATGGGATTCAGGTCTGGACTCATTGCTGGCCACCTTAGAAGTCTCCAGTGCTTTCTCTCAAACCATTTTCTAGTGCTTTTTGAAGTGTGTTTTGGGTTATTGTCCTGTTGGAAGACCCATGACCTCTGAGGTAGACCCAGCTTTCTCACACTGGGCCCTACATTATGCTGCAAAATTTGTTGGTAGTCTTCAGACTTCATAATGCCATGCACACGGTCAAGCAGTCCAGTGCCAGAGGCAGCAAAGCAACCCCAAAACATCAGGGAACCTCCGCCATGTTTGACTGTAGGGACCGTGTACTTTTCTTTGAATGCCTCTTTTTTCTCCTGTAAACTCTATGTTGATGCTTTTGCCCTAAAAGCTCTACTTTTGTCTCATCTGACCAGAGAACATTCTTCCAAAATGTTTTAGGCTTTTTCAGGTAAGTTTTGGCAAACTCCAGCCTGGCTTTTTTATGTCTCGGGGTAAGAAGTGGAGTCTTCCTGGGTCTCCTACCATACAGTCCCTTTTCATTCAGATGCCGACGGATAGTACGGGTTGACACTGTTTTACCCTTGGACTGCAGGGCAGCTTGAACTTGTTTGGATGTTAGTCGAGGTTCTTTATCCAACATCCGCACAATCTTGCCTTGAAATCTCTTGTCAATTTTTCTTTTCCGGCCACATCTAGGGAGGTTAGCCACAGTGCCATGGGCTTTAAACTTCTTGATGACACTGTGCACGGTAGACACAGGCACATTCAGATCTTTGGAGATGGACTTGTAGCCTTGAGATTGCTCATGCTTCCTCACAATTTGGTTTCTCAAGTCCTCAGACAGTTCTTTGGTCTTCTTTCTTTTCTCCGTGCTCAATGTGGTACACACAAGGACACAGGACAGAGGTTGAGTCAACTTTAATCCATGTCAACTGGCTGCAAGTGTGATTTAGTTATTGCCAACACCTGTTAGGTGCCACAGGTAAGTTATAGGTGCTGTTAATTACACAAATTAGAGAAGCATCACATGATTTTTCGAACAGTGCCAATACTTTTGTCCACCCTCTTTGTTATGTTTGGTGTGGAATTATATCCAATTTGGCTTTAGGACAATTCTTTTTGCGTTTTTTCATTTAAGACAAATTAAATGAAGATAATAATACCAAAGAATTTGTTTGCAATCATTTTCAGGAAGAAACTGAGTATTATCTGACAGAATTGCAGGGGTGTCAATACTTTTGGCCATGACTGTAGGTGTGATTGTGGCATGTTTGAAAGCAGACGGGAAGGTACCAGAAGTTAGTGATAGGTTGAAGAGATGGGTTAGGGATGTGCTAAGTGTGGTGGTGAGGTTGGGGAGGAGGTGGAATGGGGTCAAGTGCACAAGTGGTGAGGTGTGATTTGGAGAGGAGATATGTAAGCTCTCCTTCAGTGATTTTAGAGAGGGAAGTTATGAGGTTAGGGCATTGGTCTGGTATACAAAGGGATTGTGGTGGTCGGACAACAAAGACTTGCCTTCTTTGGTTTGTCTTATTTTTTTAAGTGTTCGGGGAAGTCGGGGGGGGGGGGGGGGGCAGTGGTGGGCGGAGGAGGGAGTTAAAAGTGTTGAACAACTGTTTGAGGTTGTGGGATAAGGAAAATACGAGAGATGCACTCTAAAGTAGGCCTGTTTAGCACAGGTGAGAGCTGATTTGAATGCTAGTGTTGCTTGTTTGAATGTAGTGAAGTCATCTTGCAAATGCGTTTTCTTCCAATGCCGCTCTGCAACTCTGGACACTTGCCGAAGCTTTTTAGTGATGTTATTGTACCAGGGTTCTCAATTGATTTGTCGCAATCTGCGATGCGTGACAGGGGCGATCGAGTCAAAGGCTGATGCAAAAGTGGCATTGCAGAAACTAGTGTCTGTGTTGTGGAGAGAAGATATAGACAGTGGTAGAATAGAGTCAGAGAGGGTGCTAGTGTGCTAAATGTGCTAGTGTCTAAATGTGCGAGGTTTCTGCGGGCGGGCGCAAGTTGGTGGACATGGGTGACAGGTGAGGAGGACAGTGATGACATCGTGAGTAGATGGTAGTCAGAGGGAGAGGAGAGGTTGTGAAGTTAGATGGGGAGCAGAGACGGGTGAAGACCAGATCTAATATATGTCCGTCTGTGTAGGTGGCTGAGGAGGACCACTGAGTAAGTCCAAAAGATGAATTGAGCGACAGAAGTTTGTAGGCTGTCGACTGGTGGGTGTCAATGGGGGTGTTGAAGTTACCCATGATGATGGTGGGAATGTCAGCAGAGAGAAAGTGAAGAAGCCAGGTGGCGAACTGGTCAATAAAGGCAGTGGTAGGTCCTGGAGGTCGGTATATAACAGCCGGTTGCAGTGAAAGTAGATGCGGACAGAGTGAACTTCAAAAGAAGGGAGGAAAAGAGAGGGAAGAGGTGGGATTGGGTTAAAGGTACAGTTGGAAGAAAGAAGAAGTCTCACTCCTCCACCATGTCTGTTGCCAGGGCGAGGAGTGTGGGTGAAATGGAGGCTGCCATAACATAGAGCAGCAGGGGAGGCTATGTCGGGAGAGTGTCAGCCATGTTTCGGTGAGGCCCAGGAAGGAAAAATTATGAGAGGTAAAGAGGTTGTGAATCACAGAGTTTATTGCAGATGACGCGGGCTTTCCAGAGTGATGCAGAGAGAGGGAGCAGGGTGGTGGGCGTCAAGGGCACAGGTTTGAAGTTGGCAAGATTTTGGGTGTTTATATTGGGTTGGGAGTGATAGGAGAGGGAAATAATGGGAGATATGAACTGTGGGAGTCCAGGATTGGGAGATATGTCGCCAGCAGTGAGAAGTAGAGAGAGAGAGAGCAGGTGGGAGAAGGAGAGTAGACGGCTTGTTTTATGTTTTGGTAGGAGAGACATGATGTTGAAGCGGAGATATGCAGATGAGGTCAGGTGGGAGGCAAGAGGGAAGGGACCATTTAGCAACACATCAGCGATCCTTTCCAGGTCGCATCGTTGTCAGGATCGCTGGTGCGTCGCTAAATGAAACCGGACCCTTAGTGCACATGAAATAGGCCAGGTGTGAACAGGAGGGATGGGCAGCAGGGAGACTGATCACAGACACAGGAGGGAGAATTGGGAGTCAGAAGAAAAAATGCAAACCAGAAATAGTCAGACCAAATGGACAGATAAAGCCAAGTGTGTGTTAGCATCAAGGAATTAAGGTGATAAACATGCAAGAAGAAAAAAAACATACCATTAATGACAGACAAGTACAGGGTGAAGTGTGGGGGGGGGGGGGGTGTCAGGAAATATGGGTGATGATTTTGCAGCCAGTAAATTAAAAAGTACTTTATTTTTACATTACAAAGTCAAGTTGTATCTGGTAGGTTACATTCACTCTAGCACTCCGGAGATCTGTCTCCCATCCATCATTATTTACCAACACAGAATTGGATTCCAGCAATCTATTTGGGGAGAGGGTGACAGATGATGTTATGCACACATTGCACAACTAAATGACCCTAGGATGTGGACAGAAATAGCATGTGTAAATGAATTTTCATTTAAATGTGTCGTTTTTGTTACAGTAGTTGACATGCAAATGGAATTCTTCTTCAATAAACAAGCGGCTATATAAAGAAAGTGATATTTGCGATGTATGTGTTCTTATTTTATCAATGCATTTTGGAACTGGTCAAATACAACCTTTTATAACATATACTCTAGTATTCAGGGTCAGACTGGGGTGTCTGGGGCCCACCAGGGGAATGGACCCTAGGGGCCCACCCTACAGCTATATGCAAACATCTGTCAGTCGTTATCCCCATTATAGTGGAGCATCGGCTGTAAAACACAGGCGACTCCTGTACATCTACTGTTTGCCACCACAACTGGGATGTACTGTATAATTACAGTAGTTTACATTAATGAGGTTCTTTGGTTAAAACAAGTTATCACCAATCCATGGGCTCCACAGGACAGGTGATTGCTTAGGTCCGACCATTAGAAACTGCACCGATCGGAAGAATGAAGAAGTTTTATCGTTGATAGGACACTTATCCCCATTTTAACCCCTTTACACCCAAGGGTGGTTTGCACGTTAACTCCCGGGCCAATTTTTACAATTCTGACCACTTTCCCCTTATGAGGTAATAACTCTGGAACGCTTCTATGGATCCCGGTGATTCTGATATTGTTTTCTCGTGACATATTGTACTTCATGTTAGTGGTAAAATTTCATTCATATAACGCGTTTATTTGCAAAAAAACTGGAAACTTGGCGAAAATTTTGAAAATTTCGCAATTTTCCAACTTTGAATTTGTATGCCCTTAGATCACAGCGATATGGCACAAAAAACTTAAGTAACATTTTCCACATGTTTACTTTACATTAGCACAATTCTGGAACAAAATTTTTTTTTTTAGGAAGTTATAAGGGTTATTGGTAGGCTGTGAGCGGTTGTTTCATCGGTATTCTTGCACCTGTGTTGCCATCTTAACTATATGGGTCCACTGCATCCTGCATTTGTCTGGAGGCCTGTACGGGTAAACCTCTTTGCTTTTTTGCTGTTTTCTATTATTGGAGGAATTTTAAGTCCTCTTTCTGTGCTATTTCAGCCCTTGTCCTGCCTCACCATATCTCTCTCCTGGACCCGCATATATCCTTCATGGTCCCTTGTCCTGGCTCCCCCCCCCCCCCCCATATAGCCATCCTGGCCCCACATATATGCAACCTGCCCCCCCATATATATGCATCCTGGACCCTTGCCCTGCCCCCTCACCCATAAATCTATCTTGGGCCCCCATATACGCATCCTGGCTCCTCATATCCATACTGGTCCCTTGTCCTGCCCTTCCACCCCATATATCCATCGTGGCCCCCATATATGCATTCTTCCCCCCTCATATATATCCATCCTGCCCCCCCTCAATACTTACCCAGGCTGGTCAAGGAGGGATTCAAGTCCAACAGAAATATTCCACCTGGAATTCTGCAAGCACCTTCTCCAAGTCCATCGGAGCACCTCCAACAGTGCTTGCCGGGCCGAGATGGGCAGATTCCCTCTACACCTAACGGTTCTAAAGAGGGCACTGTCATTCCGGGCTCACCTACGTAGGAGCAATCCAAGCTCCCATCACCATAAAGCCCTGACACATGTAGGTGAAGCAGAAAAACCAGGACCCTTGGAACAGCTCACCCAAGCCCAACTTGACCAGAACACCAATCACAACAACCTGACCAAAGCCAGAATCAGTAAGATGGTAGATGAAGTCCAGGAGAGGTGCATAAGTGACTGGAAGAACGACATCATCAGCTCACAGAAACTCACCATGTACCGGAGTCTACAGAGAGACTACAGAGTGGCTCCATATCTGCAGAAACTCCTAGACCCCAGAGACCGCAAGATCCTGAGCCGATATAGACTCAGTGCCCACAGTCTGGCCATCGAATCCTGCTGACACATGCAGAGCTACAAGCCCAGGGAGGAAAGACTGTGCCAACACTGTGACCAGGAGGCCCTGGAGGATGAGACCCACTTCCTGCTACACTGCCCCAAATACTCAGCAGTGAGGGACACTCACTTTAGGAGACTCTCACATCTCTTCCCGGATTTCATCACCATGAAGGAGGAAGAGAAAACATATATCCTGCTGGGGGAAGAAGAGAGAGCAGTGGAGATGGCAGCGCAATATGTGAGTGAATGTGTCAGACTGCGAGAAAGAGAACTATGATATGGCATGGACTTCTATGGGCCCCACCCTGGATCTGCCCCATGCCCCCCATCCACCTTCCCTATGCCATGGACTTCTATAGCCCCATCCTGGATCTGCCCCCTTCCACCTTTCCTACAGTCCCTATTCCCTTTTGTACACTTGCTTTGCCAAAACTAATGTGTATTTAGTCCTGCCAATAAAGCTTCTTTGAATTATTTATCCTGGCCACCACCTCCCCCCCATATATCCATCCTGGCTGTCCCATAAATGCATCCTGGCCTGCCATTTATATGCATCCAGGCCCCCCTATATAAATGCATCCTGGTCCCTTGTCCTGTCCCCCCATAAATCCATCCTGGCCCCCCACATATATGCATCCTGGCTCGCTCATACAGTATATCCATCCTTGTCTCATCCTTCCCCCCCCCCCCCCCCATATATCTATCCTGGCCCCCCATATGTATCCATCCGGCCTCTTGTCCTGCCCCATGTATCCATCTGGGCCCCCCCGAATGTGTATCCATCCAGGCATCTTGTCCTGCCCGCCCCCCGTGTGTATATCCATACTGGCCCCCCCCCGTATGTGTATCCATCCCGGCCCCCCGTACAATCATCCATCATGGGGGGCCCCCCTTGTATGTGCATCCATCCAGGGCCCCCCTCCCCTGTATGTGCATCCATCCAGGGCCCCCCTCCCCTGTATGTGCATCCATCCAGGCCCCCCCTTCCTTGTATGTGCATCCTTCCAGGCCCCCCTCCCCTGTATGTGCATCCATCCATGCCCCCCTTCCCTGTATGTGCATCCATTCGAGGCCCCCCTTCCCTGTATGTGCATCCTTCCAGCCCCTCCCCTGTATATGCATCCTTCCAGCCCCCCCCCTCCCCTGTATGTGCATCATTCCAGGGCCCCATCCCCTGAATATGTATACATCCGCCCCACCCTGTATGTGCATCCATCCAGCCCTCCCCTGTATGTGCATCCTTCCAGGGCCCCCCATCCCCTGTATGTGCATACATCCAGGCCCCCCCCCATCTTAGATAGAGAGATAGGGAAGAAAAAAAAAATCTTTTACCTGCCTGCACTCCCGACGGCGTCCTCCTCCTCTGCAGGTTGGCGTGCTCATTGTAAAATGGCCGCCGACACAGCAGAGGCCAGCGGTGGATGTTTGCCCGTCGCATGACACTGACGTCATACGCTGGGCGCACACTTGCCAGTATCAATCGGGACGTGCGCCACAGCGGTTCAGGTGCGCTTTTAAAGGACCCGCACCCCTTAAAACCACACTTTTTTTTTTTTTTTTTTTTTTTTTTCTTCTTCTCCTCCTCCTCCTGGTTCCTTCCCACAGCCAAGGGCCCACCAGGGGAATTCCCGGTACCCCAGCAGGCCAGACCGACCCTGCTAGTTATTTAAAATAATGAATATTTTCTTGCATTCTTCAGTTAAAAAAAACTTGGGTCTCAAGTTCACCAATTTACTTTCAAACCTAGTTAAATTAGGGGTCCAAATGGCACAGATAATTTTCTATTGAGTCCATAAAAAAAAAATTATTGGATTGTGTAGGGACATGTACTATCTTTAATTTATATTTATAACTGAAATTTTCCATATTTTGTTTTGACTCACTTGCTATTCTTTGAACCAGCTGTCTGATATATTTTTTTTTTTGCACTGGTGCTCAAACATGGACTACATACTAACCAGTATTTTGTAAGAGTGTAAAAAAGAAACCCCTTTTTTACTCTATAAGCTAGTGTTCCCCAACTCCAGGCCTCAAGAGCCACCAAAAGGTCATGTTTTCAGGATTTCCTTTAAAATTGCACACTTAGGCCGGTTTCACATTAGCGCTTTTTAAGCGCACGCACGGCCGGGGGTAGCTCCGCCCCCGAGCCGGCTCTCTGCCCGGCGTGCCCTCCCCTTGCTTATAGCGCCGCCTCCTAGCGGACAGCGGCGCCTGCAATCGGCGCACCCTATCTTTAGCATAGGGTGCGCAGATCGTGCGCAGGCCGTGCGCTAGTTGCGCTTTGACCTGCGCTGCGCACTTTTGACGGTGCGCCGTGCGCGCCAAAATCAAACTTTTTGGATTTTGGCGCGCACGGCGCACCGTCAAAAGTGCGCAGTTCAAAGCGCAACTAGCGCACGATCTGCGCACCCTATGCTAAAGATAGGAGGCGCCGCTGTCCGCTAGTAGGCGGCGCTACAAGCAAGGGGCGGGCACGCCGGGCAGAGAGCCGGCTCGGGGGCGGAGCTACCCCCGGCCGTGCGTGCGCTTAAAAAGCGCTAATGTGAAACCGGCCTTAGATTTGCTCACCTGCACAGGCAATAATTCCGCCACTTGGGAAATACTAAGGAAATCCTTAAAACCTGACCTGTTGGTGGCTCTTGAGGACTGGAGTTGGGGAAAACTGCTATAAGCCATGACTTTATTGATGTAAGACAATACCTGGTTGTCGCATGATACTAGAATTGCATGATATAATATAATTTATTATTAACATGTGGAGAGGTTGAGCTGGGTACGGTTCGGTCTGTGATAGGAGACAGAGAGATTGACAGCAGGTGTCATGTGGCAGTTTGCCCATCAGAGGTCACTGTAGAGCACTGATGGGAGTGATTATGTAACTGTCATTTGAGTGTTACATACAGTAACTGCCAGAGGTCAAGGTGACTCTGATTGGGCAGAGGTCACTATCAGGTGACAGAGGGTGGGGCTACCTGGTCTGACTGGATAAATACTGAGGTAAGCTTCCAGAAGCTTCAGTCAGCCAGGGGAGCTCACAGGTTAGGAGAGTCTGTCACACAAAGGAGACCCCTCAGAGACTTTTGACAGTGGAAACGGTTACGAGGGGTGACCCTATAGGGCATTGGTCACAGGCAGAGATGGCTTGTGAGGACCTGGATTATTGGTGGACTTTGTAAGGTGAAACACCGTGGTGGATTGGCCTAGGGCAGCCACGGCGGATAGAGCCACGAAGTACGCCTGATGGAGAAAGTGTACAAGTGAAGGTACTCGGGCCTGTCTGCAGGAGGATAACAGTGTGAAACATCTGTCGTGTTTTGTTCTGGTCGTCGTGAGGGCGGCCAATAAAAGCAAACCTGTTGAATACGATTCCTGCCTCTGTCTCGTGCCTGTCGACGCCAAGAAGCGGGTCACCCCCCATTCCTGTGAGTACAGCACACCTCCGCCGCCTACCAGCCACACCACCTAAATACCACAACACGCTACCCTCCGCCCCAGCCTGCCACTGGTCCCTACAAACAATTACACCCAAATCCATCCACTTTCTAGCCTCACTAAACAGTGATCAATTGAGAGTATAAATGGCATGTTTATTTCTTTCCCTAAAAGTTTTATGTTCTTACATACCTTTCTCTTCTTTAGGCTGGGATCACATGCGAGAAACTCTTACAAGTCTCGCATGTTAATACCCGGCACTGCTGCCAGCAATCGGATCGGAGCATGCGGCCGCATAGCAATACATGCAGCCGCACGCTCCACTCCTGAGTGCCGGCGGCAGTGCCGGGTATTTACATGCGAGACTCTTCCGTGTTTCTTGCATGTGTTATCCCAGCCTTAGGGTCCAGCACTCCTCCCTTCCTCTATGGCTGCAGCCCTTTGCTGTGCTCCAAATTGGGTCTTGGAAGTGCCCTGGTATTTTTCAGTGACATCTCTCAAGACCTTTTAAGCCCTGCTTGGACATAAAACGCTCTGTCTGATAATTGAGACAGCAATATGTTCAACTGCTGGTTGGATTTTGACACAAACAAGAGTATCTTCTGTTGCTTTCACCTTTTGAAAACTCCTGTGATTTTCATAAACCTTCTGACCTACTATTTAACCCTCTGCTTGCAACTTTTTCTGAGATTTAGGCCTGTTTCACACTTCAGTTTTTCCTGTCAGCCCGAATCTGCCAAAATAGTGGAAAACGGATCCGCAGGCGGACTGACAGGAACGGGTAGCATCGGATCGGCGGATGTACGGATCCGCCGAAGTTGAAAAATTAAAGGAACCACGCCTGGGGAAAAAAGAAAAGTAAAAATACCGGCGATGTAGCGCTGTCTGTGAGCGGGCATGGTGACGCGGGAGGTGTGGGCACGGCGGGATCAGCAGCGGGAGCAGCAACGGTGGTCGCGGCATCAGTAGGTGCGCTGTCGTGGAGAAGTTGCCGTAAAGGAGCGGCGATGTGGAGGAGTATGTCGTGGAGGAGAGAGAGATCTCACGGGACAGCAGCGGCGATGTGGAGGAGTATGTCGTGGAGGGGTATGTGGTGGAGAGGAGAGAGTATTTTATCCAGCAGCCAGACAGAAATGCGGGTTAATTTAGTAAATAGCGGATCCGGAGAACAAAATAACATTACATGCTCCGTCCGGGCCGCTGAACGGACGCCAAAATCTTGGCGGATCCGTACAAAAGCGGATCGAACGGACGACCATCCATCAAGATCCGCCAATAATGCAAGTCTATGAGGAAAAAACGGATCCGCCAAGAAAAATGGCGGATCCGTTTTTTTTTCAAATTGGCGGATCTTAACTGATGGCCACAAACGGAAGTGTGAAACAGGCCTTAGATGTAAACCCCAATATAAGTACTCATTGTCGAGATTAGAAGAAATGTGAACCAAGCCTTAAAAGTGATTCAAAATGTTATGTGCCCCAAAATGGTATCAATAAAAGCTTCAACTCATCCCACAAAAAAAGCAGTAATAGAAACACGAGATGGTCACAATGTATTTGGCACCACAATGTATTATTAGGCACTATAATGGCAAATTTGCAATTTTTACTCGGCAACATAAATTGCATGCTTGTTTCTGGAAAACCCCATGGAGTAAAAATTGCCACTACATCAGTATATGAATTCCCAAAGGGGTGTAATTTCCAAAAAGGGGTCACATGAGGGTTTTTTTGCGGTTCTGGAACTTATGTGCTCTTCAAATGGAGTGTATTTAGGAAAATCTGCGCTCCAAAAGTCAAATGGCTTTTCTTCCCTTCCAAGCCCTGCTGTGTAGCCAAACACTATCGTACAGCCTCAGATTGGGGGGTAATTGTTGCATTTATGAGGCCGTTTTTACCTAACTCCCCTTATGAAAATGGAAAATCTGAGTCTAAAACAATTTTAATGATAAAAATGTAATTATTTTTTCTTCGATCCCTAATGTTATAACATTTTGTGAACCACCTGTTGTGTTAATATGCTCACTGTACCTTCAATTAACTTATTGAAGGATGTAGTTTGTAAAATGGGACCACTTATAGAGGGTTCTACTGTTTTGGCATCTAAGGAGCTCTGCTGATTTGACATGACACCCAAAAAAAATTCGATCAAATTCTGTCTGTAGTCCAACATTTCGCTTCTTCACTTCGAACTATGCCTAAAAAGTAGTTTCTGACCACATATTGGGTATTCGTACAATGAGGAGAAATTGTGAAACAAATATTTTGTGGCCCATTTTTTCTCATTAGCCCTTTTGAAAATTAAAAACTTAGGGCTAAAACAACATTTTAGTGGAAAAATTTTAATTTTTCATTTCCACAGCCCAATGTTATAAAATTCCACAAATCAACGGTTTCTTTAAAATGTTCACTACAACCATAAATAAATTCCTTGAAGAGTGCCGTTTCCAAAATGGGGTCACTGGTGTGGGTTTCTGCTGTTTTAGCACCTCCGGAGCTTTCCAAATGCAACTTGGTTTTCCGCAATCTGTTCCAATAACAAGTGAGAAAAACAAATGGTGTTCCATCCCTTCTAAGCCCTTTATGTGCCCAAACAGTGGTTTCTGACCACATGTGGATGTTATAGAAAGCATTCAAATCCATAAAACAACTCCAGTAAAGGGTGTGGTAGATCAGCTCACTCAGCTGTACAAGGATGTAGAAATGGGAACACTGTCTCTTTAAATCTTCCGTTGGTTTATTATACAGGCAGCATAAACCAACGTGAGTGTAAATAAACATTGCCTTTTTGGCAAAACAGGAAACACAAAGCTAAGTGGTATACAGTCTCTAAATTCAGGGGATCTGCTCGCTTCGGAGATCTTAGCATCCACAGTTTCAGTTTTCCTCCTCAGGACACAAACACTGGAGTTCCTCTCTCTAACCCTACTGAACATATCTCCCCCCTCCAGCACCTTGCCAGTGACTTTGTGCCCTTAAGAAGATCAGTCATGGGGGACAGATATCATGACGAAATTCAGATAAATTGCCGATAGTATCCCACAATTCCCAGAAATGCCTAACCTGCTTTTTGGAGACCGGTTGCGGCCACTTTTAGATTGCCTTCACCTTAACTATTTGCAGCTTTATTTTGCCCCTCCCGACAATGTAACCCAAATATTTTACCCCAGGGCGCACTTCTTTAGGTTTATGGTAAGTCCTGCCTTCTTCAGTTCACCCAGTGCTGCCTGGACCTTCTGCAGATGACTTCCCCAATTTGGGCTGAAAAACACGATGTCGTCAAGGTAAGCGGCGACACACTTTTTGTGAGAGGCTAGGATCTAGTCCATGGCCCTCTGGAAGGTAGCTGGGGTTCTTTGTAGTCTGAACGGCATCCTGGTATACTGAAAGCACCTGTCAGGTGTAGAGAAGGCTATCTTCTCCTTGGGACTTGGATACAGTAGAATTTACCATTACCCTTTCGTTTTGTCCAGGGTGATGATATATCTGGCTGACCCTAGCCTCTCAATGAACTCTGCAGCATGGGAGAATGCCAGTTCATTTTCCCACACTGCAGAGTTCAGCGCGGGTCAGGCCGGTAGGGAGGGCAGACTCTGTGACGTCAACGCTTGTCTCTGAGGCAAGCGCTGGCATCATTTCAGTCACTCAGCAGTGGTTTACAGTCAGGGCAGTTGCATTGGGCACTGCTCCTGGCTGTAAACTGTATATGGTCTAGATATGGATTACGGCGTGGGACTGAACGTCGGACAGGTATGGTATATTGTTTGTTTTTTTATTTCTTACAGGAGAACGAGGGCATCGCTTGGATTAGCAGACCAATAAAGATGGCAAACTGTGTTTATTGTTTTATTTCATTAAAAGACTTTATTCTGGCTGTGTGCCTTGATTTAACCCTTTCACAACTATAGGATTAGTAATGGATAGGTGTCTTATTGACATCTTTCCAATACTAAGCCGGGCTTGATGTCACCTTACAATAGAAAGGTGGCATCAACCCCCAACTATTACCCCATATGCCACCAGCTACAGGGCAGTGGGAAGAGAGAGGCTAAGTCCTGGAATTGGTGCACCTTAGAGATGCGCCATTTCTGGGGTGGCTGGGGCAGATGTTTTTAGCCAGGGGGGGGCAATAAGCATGGTCCCTTCCTAGGCTATGAATATCTGCCCCCAGTCGCTGGCTTTCCCTCTCTGGCGCTGAAAATTGTGCCGGAGTCCACACCGCTTTTTTCGCTAAAAGATTCTTTTATTAAATACACACATGTCCCATAATTTGCACACACACACTATACTAATTATATTGGTCACTGGCATCTATATATCAAACTATTATGGATGTGTTTACTGTAAACCATGTCTTCTATCCTGTTGGCTCCTGCATTGATTTTACAGAAGCCGACAAATTAATTAATGGCTATTCTTCTTTGTATCTCTGCATGAAATATAAATACACATAAAAAGACATCAACAAACTGGAGCAAGTTCAGAAAAGAGCAACCAGAATGGTGACCGGTCTGCAAACCCTGTCTTATGAGGAAAGGTTGCAGGATTTGGGATTGTTTAGTTTGCAAAAGAGAAGACTGAGAGGAGACTTAATAGCTGTCTACAAATATCTAAAGGGCTGTCACATTGTAGAAGGATCATCTTTATTCTCATTTGCACAAGGAAAGTCTGGGAAGCAATGGGATGAAACTGAATGGGAGGAGACACAGATTAGATATTAGAAAAAACTTTTTGACAGAGTGATCAATGAGTGGAACAAGCTGCCACGAGAAGTGGTGAGTTCTCCTTCAATGGAAGTCTTCAAACAGAGGCTGGACAGACTTCTGTCTGGGATGATTTAGCGAATCCTGCTTTGAGCAGGTGGTTGGACCAGATGGCCCAGGAGGTCCCTTCCAACTCTACGATTCTATATACCGTATATGTGTGTGTTTCACTGACATACATATACTGTGTATATATAGTGTGTGTGTGTGTGTATATATATATATACAGTGGGGCAAAAAAGTATTTAGTCAGTCAGCAATAGTGCAAGTTCCACCACTTAAAAAGATGAGAGGCGTCTGTAATTTACATCATAGGTAGACCTCAACTATGGGAGACAAACTGAGAAAAAAAAATCCAGAAAATCACATTGTCTGTTTTTTTTTCATTTTATTTGCATATTATGGTGGAAAATAAGTATTTGGTCAGAAACAAGCAATCAAGATTTCTGGCTCTCACAGACCTGTAACTTCTTCTTTAAGAGTCTCCTCTTTCCTCCACTCATTACCTGTAGTAATGGCACCTGTTTAAACTTGTTATCAGTATAAAAAGACACCTGTGCACACCCTCAAACAGTCTGACTCCAAACTCCACTATGGTGAAGACCAAAGAGCTGTCAAAGGACACCAGAAACAAAATTGTAGCCCTGCACCAGGCTGGGAAGACTGAATCTGCAATAGCCAACCAGCTTGGAGTGAAGAAATCAACTGTGGGAGCAATAATTAGAAAATGGAAGACATACAAGACCACTGATAATCTCCCTCGATCTGGTGCTCCACGCAAAATCCTACCCCGTGGGGTCAGAATGATCACAAGAACGGTGAGCAAAAATCCCAGAACCACGCGGGGGGACCTAGTGAATGAACTGCAGAGAGCTGGGACCAATGTAACAAGGCCTACCATAAGTAACACACTACGCCACCATGGACTCAGATCCTGCAGTGCCAGACGTGTCCCACTGCTTAAGCCTGTACATGTCCGGGCCCGTCTGAAGTTTGCTAGAGAGCATTTGGATGATCCAGAGGAGTTTTGGGAGAATGTCCTATGGTCTGATGAAACCAAACTGGAACTGTTTGGTAGAAACACAACTTGTCGTGTTTGGAGGAAAAAGAATACTGAGTTGCATCCATCAAACACCATACCTACTGTAAAGCATGGTGGTGGAAACATCATGCTTTGGGGCTGTTTCTCTGCAAAGGGGCCAGGATGACTGATCCGGGTACATGAAAGAATGAATGGGGCCATGTATCGTGAGATTTTGAGTGCAAACCTCCTTCCATCAGCAAGGGCATTGAAGATGAAACGTGGCTGGGTCTTTCAACATGACAATGATCCAAAGCACACCGCCAGGGCAACGAAGGAGTGGCTTCGTAAGAAGCATTTCAAGGTCCTGGAGTGGCCTAGCCAGTCTCCAGATCTCAACCCTATAGAAAACCTTTCGAGGGAGTTGAAAGTCCGTGTTGCCAAGCGAAAAGCCAAAAACATCACTGCTCTAGAGGAGATCTGCATGGAGGAATGGGCCAACATACCAACAACAGTGTGTGGCAACCTTGTGAAGACTTACAGAAAACGTTTGACCTCTGTCATTGCCAACAAAGGATATATCACAAAGTATTGAGATGAAATTTTGTTTCTGACCAAATACTTATTTTCCACCATAATATGCAAATAAAATGAAAAAAAAACAGACAATGTGATTTTCTGGATTTTTTTTTCTCAGTTTGTCTCCCATAGTTGAGGTCTACCTATGATGTAAATTACAGACGCCTCTCATCTTTTTAAGTGGTGGAACTTGCACTATTGCTGACTGACTAAATACTTTTTTGCCCCACTGTATATATATATACTGTACACCTCTTCTATGTGTATATATGTAATCTATCTTTTCTATGCTAACCTGTCAGAGTGTGTTTTTACAGTAGCTGCATATGAATTGCCGGCTTTTCAAATGACACCGGTGCGTAAAGATCGCACAGCACTCGCATGGTGCACGTGTTGTGTGATTTTTTTTTTTTATCGCACCCATTGACTTCTATTGCGGGATGTGATATGTTTTCTGATGGCAATCGCAGCATGCTACAATGTTTTTCCAGCCCCATTGTGATCCGATCCAAGCTGGAAAAAAACAAAGATGAGCACACAATCATAGATTAACATTGGTCCGAATTCAATCCGATTTTTTTTATCGGATTGAATTTGTTTGATTTCATCGCAAGTGGGCATGAGCCCTGTCAATAAAAGGGGGGTTTGTATGACCCTTGGCCGCACATGGCTATCACATGGGCAGGGGGGGCTTATCTTAGTTATCCCTCCACTGCCACACTGTGATGAAAAACAGCAAGCTAGTCTTGCCCTAACAATTTATCGCAGGGGTTAATTTTAGTTATCCCACTGCTGTCACACTGTTACAAGCTGCCGGGATTTATGTATATCCCACTTTCCAGTTCCAATTTGGAACTTGCAGCTCTCTGGTGCCCCCTTACCCTCAGGTCAGTCAGGGAACTACACCTAGGATAATTAGTTGCCGGACGGGCTACTTGTTGTGCACTGGCTATTAGGCCGCTGCTGCGAGGGAATTATAACTAGTCCTGGTGGCAGCTAGACAAATCAGCTTATAAAATCCCTTCTGTCACTGCCAGCTGGCCCACCTGCCCAGTGCAAACTTCGCTGCCACCAGCTTCCGATTTCTCTTATCAATATTTAAAATTAATAGAGGGGTTCGAAGCCAACCCAAATTAGTAGCGTAATTAACTCTTAGGCATGTGAATTTGTCATAGAGCAAGGAGACGGAACTACTAATTTTATAGTTTATTCCCAAAGATGGGCAGTGTTTACAGAAGATAAAAAAGTTTTACAATATGAGACAATAACAGTTTGTACAATGCAAATACAAATAAAAGGGATTTAAAAAGCAGAAATAAACTTACATATTGCTTAGATCATTGTAGGCAAAACCATGCTGGGGGAGGCGGAGCCAGACGTCACCATTCATTTGAGATCTTATTGCCACGGCATCCCAAGCTAGAATGAATGGGAGGTAGGGGAAAAAAAAAACCTTATACCTTTGGGCTTGTGACATCACTAAAGGGGCTGGCTTTTCTGGCTCTCTCCCCTTGCTTTCAGAGGTACAATCTGGCTAAAAACTTATAATCATAACTCACAAAGGGTACATCGTATAGAAATGCACATAGTATCATCTTTTCCAGCTTGTCGCTGGCGATCATTCAAAACCAAACTCTAACTAGTTATTTCACACCGTTCAGGAGAAATCCATTTCTCTGGTTCTGTTGGCGCTGGAACCGCACATCGCAGAAATGTAGTTTTCATATTTTTATCATAAACTCGCAGCGTTTTATGACCAAATTATCAGATTCTACCAGACGCTGGAAGCAGAAAGGCGCTGCTGGGGAGCGACTGTGAGGTAAGTATGGAAAACTTTATTTTTCTTTATAAAATGAATTCAATGGGTGAGGGTAACTGCAAGTGATGAAGTGGGAGGTGCAAGGGGGACTGGACATGATGGAGTTTGGTTGATAAAGGAGACTACACATGATGGAGTGGGGGTAAGTAGGGCTGCACATGATGGTGTGGGGCTGCACATGATTGAGTAGGGGGAGTGGGGCTGTACATGATGGAATGGGGCTGTACATGATGGAGTGGGGCTGCATATGATGGAGTGGAGTGAGTGGGGCTGTACATGATAGAGTGGGGGGAGTGGGGTTGTACATGATGGAGTGGGGCTGCACATGATGGAGTGGGGGGAGTGGGGCTGTACATGATGGAGTGGAGCTGCACATGATGGAGTGGGGCTGTACATGATGGAGTGGGGTTGCACATGATGAAGTGGGTCTGTACATGATGGAGTGGGGGGGTGGGTCTGCACATGATGGAGTGGGGCTGCACATGATGGAGTGGGGGGAGTGGGGCTGTACATGATGGAGTGGGGCTGCACATGATAAAGTGGGGCTGTACATGATGGAGTGGGGGGGTGTTGGGCTGTACATGATGGAGTGGGGCTGCACATCATGAAGTGGGGCTGTACATGATGGAGTGGGGGGAGTGGGGCTGTACATGATGGAGTGGGGGGAGTGGGGCTGTACATGATGGAGTTGGGGGAGTGGGGCTGTACATAATGAAGTGGGGGAGTGGGGCTGCACATGATGGAGTGGGGCTGTACATGATGGAGTGGGGCTGTACATGATGGAGTTGGGGGAGTGGGGCTGTACATGATGAAGTGGGGGAGTGGGGCTGCACATGATGGAGTGGGGCTGTACATGATGTACATGATGGAGTGGGGCTGTACATGATGGAGTTGGGGGAGTGGGGCTGTACATGATGAAGTGGGGGAGTGGGGCTGCACATGATGGAGTGGGGCTGTACATGATGTACATGATGGAGTGGGGCTGTACATGATGGAGTGGGGGGAGTGGGGCTGTACATGGAGTGGGGCCAGTGGCGGATTAAGTGGACTATGGGCCCGGGGCTGTTCATAAAACCTGGGCCCCTGTACCCCCCTTCCCACCTGAGCGCTGCGGTCCCCGTGCGGGAATTGACAGCCATACGGACCGCAGCACTTGGTTTGCTGCGGGTCCATACGGAAAACCCGCCACCATTCCACCACGTGTGGACATGGCCTAAAAAGACGTTGCACATAAGCTGTAGGCCTACGGCCAATACGCACAAAATCGCCCAACGTGATCCTGGCCATAGGGGATCCACTTTAATGTCCCCACTTTAATTTGAAGTCCCCTTACTTCATCCATTGCAGTCCCCTATCACCCACTCACTAAATCTGCAGTGCCGCTTCATCATTTGCAGCCCCTTATCCCCCCTTCCATTTCATCATGTGCAGTCCCCTTCCCCCCCAACTTCATGTGCAGCCCCACTCCCCCATCATCATGTGCAGTTAATTTTACCCCCACTTCATGTGCAGTGCCCCTTACCCCCAATTCATCATGTGCAGTCCCCCTTACCCCCAATTCATCATGTGCAGTCCCGCTTACCCCCAATTCATCAAGTTCAGTCCCACTTACCCCTTAATTCATCATGTGCAGTTCCCCTTACCCCCAATTCATCATGTGCAGTCCCACTTACCCCTTAATTCATCATGTGCAGTCCCACTTACCCCTTAATTCATCATGTGCAGTCCCACTTACCCCTTAATTCATCATGTGCAGTCCCACTTACCCCTTAATTCATCATGTGCAGTCCCACTTACCCCTTAATTCATCATGTGCAGTCCCTCTTATCCCCCACTTCATCATGTGCAGCCCCACTTATCCCCCACTTCATCATGTGCAGCCCCACTCACCCCCCTTCATCATATGCAGCCCCACTCATCCCCCCCTTCATCATGTGAAGCCCCCACTCATCCCCCCCTTCATCCTGTGAAGCCCCCACTCATCCCCCCCTTCATCCTGTACAACCCCAGTCACCCCCCCCGTCATCATATACAGGCCCCAGTCACCCCCCCGTCATCATATACAGGCCCCAGTCACCTCCCCCCGTCATCATATACAGGCCCCAGTCACCTCCCCCCGTCATCATATACAGGCCCCAGTCACCCCCCCCCGTCATCATATACAGGCCCCAGTCACCCCCCCGTCATCATATACAGGCCCCAGTCACCCCCCCTTCATCATATACAGCCCCCAGTCACCCCCCCTTCATCATATACAGGCCCCAGTCACCCCCCCTTCATTGTGTACAGCCCCCACTCACCCCCTCCCCCATTTAATTCATTTTATAAATAAAAAAATAAAAGTTCCCCATACTTACCTCACAGCCGGCTCGCTCCCCAGCAGCGCCTCTGCTTTCAGCATCCTCCGGGACATGTCTGCGCGTGCACGATGACGTCATCGCGCACGCCCGACATCTGACCCGGAAGTACAGCCGGAGGGAGCCGGAGCTGAGCAGCCGTCAAGGTGTACAGGTGCTGGGGGAGCAGTCCGGGGGGCATTTGCCTCTCTGCCACCCGGCACAGCCCGCCCCTGCCCCTGGGCCCCCAAAAAACCTTGGGCCCGGGGCGACCGCCCCATCCGCCCCTATTAAGATCCGCCATTGAGTGGGGCTGTACATGATGGAGTGGGGCTGTACATGATGGAGTGGGGCTGTACATGATGGAGTGGGACTGCGCATGATGGAGTGGGGCTATACCTGATGGAGTGGGGGGAGTGGGGCTGTACATGATGGAGTGAGGCTGCACATAATGGAGTGGGGCTGTACATGATGTCATGATGGAGTGGGGCTGTACATGGAGTGGGGCTGTACATGATGGAGTGGGGGGAGTGGGGCTGTATATGATGGGAGTGGGGGGAGTTGGACTGTACATGATGGAGTGAGGCTGCACATGGAGTGGGGGAGTGGGGCTGTACATGATGAAGTGGGGGGAGTGGGGCTACACATGATGGAGTGGGGGAAGTGGGGCTGTACATGATGAAGTGGGGCTGCACATAATAATAATAATAATAATCTTTATTTTTATATAGCGCTAACATATTCTGCAGCGCTTTACAGTTTGCACACATTATGATCACTGTCCCCGATGGGGCTCACAATCTAAATTCCCTATCAGTATGTCTTTGGACACATGATGGAGTGGGATGAGTGAGGCTGCACATGATGAAGTGGGGTTGTACATGATGGAGTGGGGCTGCTCATGATGGACTGGGGGGAGTGGGACTGCTCATGATGGAGTGGGTGTTATGAATGAGTCACCGGAGGAGGAAAAAACAAAAATAAAAACTAAGTCCAGAAAACCGGAGAGGTTGGTAGCTAGCGGATTGCAGACCCCTGATCCTATTCACAACAACTAACAGTAGCCGTGGGGTGTTCCTACGGTGGTCCTAGACACCTCGTTCGCAGCCGGAGAACTAAATAAACCTAAAGAAAGAAAGGGGAAATCTAAACTGCCTGTAAGGATTTGGCCTGCATATCCGTTTCTCTGAAATCCTTGCCTTATGTCTGTCGCTCAGTTTCTGCTTTGCCCTTAGTTTAGTTCATTTTTGCCCTCATCCAAGATGGAGTCACGAGCCTCAACGGGGGCCATCTTATTTCCTGTGTTGATCTCTCTTGTTCCTGTCTGCTCTGTATATAAGGATGCTCTGTATGATTACTCTTTGTTTGAGTATACTTGTTCTTGGACTTGTTATCAAGCTGGAAGGACTGCTACCTAGCTCGTCTCTTCGTTACCTTGGGATACCCCGCCTGCCTGTGAATCTTGGTCTCATTGTAAAGACTTGTTTCTTCAGGATCAGCTCTGCACCCACCTCCACTTCAAGGACTGTTTCCTGCTTGCAGGCCTGGCCTGCTCTCCAGGTCTCTGGATCTGGCAACTTGGATTTCATACGTCTCCACGGTCTGTACGTTTGCTCACTGCGTTATTATCTTCATCTGCTTTTACCCTGCTGTGTCTTATCTGTACACCTGCTTGATTCTGATAAATACTACAGAACTGAAAACCTATGAGCTCAGGCCTCTTTTCTGATCCACGTCACTGACCTCCATTACACAGAGTATATAAAGTTATAACAGAATACTCAAGCCATCAAATATGGAGATCTCTGGGTCAGACTCTATGGAGGTACGAATGAAGAAACTTTGCTCATTTGTTTCTGGACTTCATGGGGAGCTGCAGGCTATTAAAACAAAGCTGGGGACCTTAGAATCACAAACCAATCATAACGCGAATGTGGCTGATATGTCTATTCAGGCCTTAGCGTCTCGACTTTCAAATGTAGAGACTGCAGCTGTGGTTGCTGCCCCAGCTCCGGGTCCGGGTTTTCCTAAACACCCACCATTCAGGTTTGGTGGTGAAAGAGAGAAATTTCGGGGATTTTTTAATCAATGTCAGCTGTATTTCTCTGCACGTGCGGCCCAGTTTTTAACTGATCGAGATAAAGTATTGACTATGATTATGTTGCTAACAAACAAAGCGTTAGCCTGGGCTAATCCATTAATTGAGACTAATGATGTATGCCTGAATTCTTTGAATGACTTTACTGCCGCAATGTCTCAAATGTTTGATGACCCCAACCGAAGTTTAACTGCAGAAACCGCATTACTGACACTTCGTCAAGGGAAGCGTCTGGTGGTGGAATATGCAATGGAGTTCCGGAGGTGGGTGCTGGATACGGCATGGTGCGATTCTTCAAAGTATGCAGTGTTCAGGAGAGGTTTGTCTGCTTCAATTAAGGACGAACTGGCTCGAGGAGAATCACCTACTAATCTAGCTGACTTTATACATCATTGTATTCGGATTGACATTCGTCTCACTGAACGTCGACAGGAAAAATGGGCTGAGGCTAATCGTAATAACCTCATGTCTTTCCCTTCCTCCACCAGGGAGGCGTCGAGCAAGACTTTATCCCAGACAGAGTCTGAACCTATGCAGGTCGACGCAGTACAGAGAAAAGTCATTGATACACGTAAGGAACATCGTTTCAAGGAGAACTTGTGTTTCTATTGCGGAAAGTCGGGTCATTATATATCGGAGTGCCCTGGGAAAAATCGCAAGTCCGCAGCTGCAGTGACCGAACTTGACTTTTCAGATATTTCTTCGGTAGGTTCTCATTCACACAGTCAGGAAATAACGGCTGCAAATTTTGATTTCCCTGATGATTCATCGGAGGCCTCATCACCTGTGGATATCGCCTTACTTTCTGCAAGTTCTACCACAGCCAGGAGAGATTCTCTCTGTTGCATTTCTATCAAGATCTGGGTACATTCCCGCTGGATCACATGCTCCGCCATGATAGACTCTGGAGCTTGCAGCAATCTCATGGACACTTCCTTTGCTGAGAAACATGGCATTCTTTCACGAAAGAAGGACTCTCCGGTGTTTATGGAGACCGTGGACGGGTCTCCATTGATATCTGGGCCTGTGAAACTCGAAACAGTCCCACTAAAGATCCATATGGGGGCAGATCATTCAGAAAAAATGTCTTTTTTACTGATTTCCTCTCCTAATTTTCCTATTATTTTAGGTCTGCCTTGGTTACGGCTGCGTAATCCTACGATCAATTGGACAACAAAGGAGTTAAAATTTCCAAATGAATCAGCAGCGTCCAGAAAGCTGGCTCCAGCGAAAACAGCAGCTGTGGTCGACTCGACACTACCGGTAGAGTATCGGGATTTTAGTGATGTGTGTGACAAGAAAAATGCGGATATATTACCGCCACATCGGCCATATGATTGCCCCGTGGAATTATTGCCTGGTGCCGCAATTCCATTCGGGAGTATTTATCCACTGTCTGGTCCGGAATTAAAAGCTCTTAAAGAGTATATTGACGAAAATTTAGCTAAAGGGTTTATACGACCATCTTCCTCCCCAGCGGGTGCCCCAATCTTCTTTGTCAAAAAGAAAGATGGTTCACTTCGTCCATGCATTGACTACCGGGAGCTCAACAAAATCACAATCAGGAACTCTTACCCACTTCCACTAATTCCCGAGTTACTTGAGAGAGTTCGACACGCCAAAATCTTCACTAAATTAGATCTTTGTGGAGCATACAATTTAGTACGGTTTCGTCCTGGCGACGAGTGGAAAACGGCATTTCGATCACGTTATGGACATTTTGAGTACCTAGTTATGTCTTTTGGCCTCCGTAATGCACCAGCTACGTTCCAGCACTTGGCAAATGATGTTTTCAGAGACATACTTGATATTTTTGTTGTGATTTACTTGGATGACATTTTAATTTTTTCCAGCAATATCGAGGATCATCAGCGACACGTGAAAATGGTTTTGGATCGTCTACGGCAAAATCATTTATACATTAAACTGGAGAAATGTGAGTTTCACAAAACAGAAATTCAATTTTTGGGATATGTTATTTCTCCCCAGGGTCTCAGCATGGATATAAGCAAGACGCAAGCCATTCAGGAGTGGCCAACTCCCAAATCAGTGAAGGAGGTACAGCGATTCATCGGATTCGCTAATTTCTACAGACGATTCATTAAAAAATTTTCAGCAATCGTTGCACCCATCACTCATTTAACCCGGAAGAAGACACCATTTGTCTGGTCACCTCAAGCTCAAACAGCATTTTCCACATTAAAGTCTAAATTTACGACAGCTCCCGTTCTCGTACATCCTGACCCAGAAAAGGCCTTCATAGTGGAAGTGGACGCCTCGGACTGTGCGGTAGGGGCCATACTCTCGCAAAGGACAGGTGAGAAAGATCTCTTGCATCCGTGTGCCTTTCTCTCTCAAAAGTTATCACCTGCCGAAAGGAATTACGACGTTGGCAACAAAGAACTGCTAGCCATTATAACCGCATTTAAAGAATGGAGACATCTGTTACAAGGAGCATCCCAACAGATTGTTATACTCACGGATCACCGGAATCTCGAATTTATGAGGTCGGCAAGATGTCTAAAACCCAGACAGGCTCGGTGGAATCTTTTCCTTAACCAGTTTGATTTTGTGATCTCCTATAGGCCGGGCTCTCGCAATGGAAAGGCTGATGCACTGTCCAGGATTCATTCAGATGAAGCAACTCCGGCTTCGCCTCCAAGGACCATTCTATCTGAGAAGAACTTTGTAAGTGTCCTACATAATCAAGATCTTTTAACGGAGATTAAGGAGGCTTATGGTGCAGATTCCCTTTTGGCGCTACCCCCCACCCAGGTAAATCTAACTTTCAAGAATGGACTTTGGTTTCAAGGACAGCGTTTGTATGTTCCAGAAACAGTAAAACTGAGTGTCTTAAAACTAATGCATGACTCAAAGTTTGCCGGCCATAGGGGAGTTCAGAAGACTCAGGAATTTCTGTCTCGTTTTTTTTGGTGGCCAACCTTTCGGAAAGATGTGCTTCAGTATGTGTCGTCATGTGAGGTATGTGCCAGGTCAAAAGTTCCTCGCTCCTCACCGACAGGACTCTTGCAACCGCTGCCTGTTCCATCTCGTCCTTGGGGGTCCTTGAGTTGCCTCTGTCACAAGGGAAAAACACTTCTAGTAGTAGTTGACCGGCTGACTAAAGCTGCTCATTTCATTCCCTGTGCTGGTGTACCAATGGCTAAACAAACAGCAGATCTTGTTGTACAAAATGTTTTTCGTTTGCACGGAGCTCCGGATGAAGTAATATCGGATCGTGGGGTTCAATTTACCTCACGGTTTTGGCAAAGCTTCTGTGCTGCTCTGGACATTAAAGTAAAATTGTCATCTGCTTTTCATCCACAGTCTAACGGCCAAACTGAACGGACCAATCAGACCTTGGAACAATATCTGCGTTGCTATGTGTGCCACCTACAGGACGATTGGGTGCGTTTGCTTCCGTTGGCTGAATTCACATATAATAATTCTCAGAATGCTTCCACCAAATTGTCTCCATTCTTTGCCAACAAGGGATACCACCCCAGTATTCTTCCTCGACTTCCAATAGACATGTCTGTGCCTGCAGTAGCAGACCGCATTTCATCCTTGCAACGCAATTTGGAAATTCTTAAAGACACTTTAGGTTCAGCACAGGAAAGTGTAGTGCTGACGAAAACTATGTCAGAGAGTGGACCCTCTGGATCGCGGATCCGGAGCCCCCGGGTCGAGCACGCCAGGTGAAGACCGACCCCTATACAGGGACCGTTTGGGGCAGGACCACAGAGGACGGAGGCGCGACAGCCGGAACCAAGAGGGACGGCTCCACGAACAAAAGGCCTGGGGAAGCAGCGGACAGATATACTAGCAGGGACAGGTGGCTCAGGGAAGGACTCAATACGGAATGGCAAGAGGAGAAATCAAGGCGAACTGGAGACAGGGGACGGCACATGGAATGGAAGAAAAGGAGAGCCTGGACAGACTGGGGAGAGCGGGAAGGACGACACAGAGGAAGGCAGGAAGGATAAGGCAGAGATAGGACTAACTACAGAAGAACTGTAGGGGCCAGATTGCTACACAATCATCAGGCATCCTCCTAACAGCGAGGACGCCTGAAATATACCAGCCCCCGGAAGTGCGTGCGCCAGGCCAGCCCCTCAGCGCCGCCCACAGCTGGAGAGAGAGGACGGGAGGGGGCGAGCGCGTGACAGAGAGCGGAAGCCAGGAGCCGCCGTGGGGGAGCGTGGACGACGGGCGCGAGGCCGGACGGGAGCGCGCAGGTAGGGAAATGCTGCGGTGCGCGCTGCTCTAGAAGGGACATCGGCGGGCATAGCCGCCGATGTCACAGTACCCCTCTCCTTACGTCCCCCCCTTACTGAGATTGGCAAAAAACTTTTTCAGAATCCGGGGAGCATTGACATTCTCCCGGGGTTCCCAGGACCGTTCCTCGGGACCAAAACCCACCCAATCGATAAGAAAAAGGGTCTTACCCCGGACTCTTTTCATAGCCAGGATGTCTTTGACCTCGAAGACGTTGTCCGAGATAACAGGTGAAGGAGGGACGATGGAAACTGGTTGGAACCGATTCAGAACTACGGGTTTCAAGAGCGAGACATGGAAAGCGTTGGGAACCCGGAGCGAAGCAGGCAACCTCAGTTTGTAAGCCACTTCATTAATGCGTCCAATTACTTCAAACGGCCCAATGTACCGAGGACTCAGCTTATAAGAGGGAACTCTCAGACGGATATGTCGAGTTGAAAGCCAGACTTTGTCACCTGGATGGTACGGAGGCACGTCCCTCCGTCTTTTGTCTGCATGCTTCTTGATTCGGTTGTTGGCACCCTTGAGTGCGTCCCTGGTCTCTCTCCAAATCTGCGAGAATTCTTTAGCAAGAGAATCGGCTGCGGGTACTCCTGTAGACGTGGAGAAAGGTAACGGAATACCTGGGTTTTGACCGGTTACCACAAAAAAAGGTGACTTGGTGGTAGATTCGCTGGGATGATTGTTGTGCGAGAATTCAGCCCAAGGTAAGAGCGCGACCCAATTGTCCTGATGGGCGTTGGCGAAATGACGTAGGTAGGTGGTTAACACCTGATTAATTCGCTCCACTTGCCCGTTGGTCTGAGGATGGTATGCGGAGGAGAAGTCGAGAGATGTACCCATAAGCCGGCAGAGAGCCTTCCAGAAGCGAGAGGTGAACTGGACCCCCCGATCAGACAGAATCCGCTGAGGAAGACCATGCAGCCTGAAGACCTGGTGGATGAAGATCTCGGCCAACTTCGGAGCGGATGGTAGTCCCGGTAAGGGAATGAAGTGGGCCATTTTGGAAAAACGATCTGCTACGACTAAGATGGTGGTACATCCGGCTGAGCGGGGTAAATCAGTTACAAAATCCATGGCGATCTGCTGCCAGGGGACCTCAGGAACTGGCAATGGGTGAAGAAGACCGGCGGGCAAGGTCCTAGCCACCTTGTTCTGGGCACAGATTGTGCACGAGGCAACATAGTCCATCACATCCTGGCGAAGCGTGGGCCACCAGTAATACCGAGACAGCAGTAGGAGAGTCTTTTTAGTCCCAATGTGCCCTGCAATTTTGGAGGAATGCCCCCAGCCCAACACCTCCGTACGTCTGTTTTGAGGGACGAAAGTCTTACCGGGCGGAGGAATAGCAAAATTCACAGGGGCCACGGTGATCATTTTGGTAGGCTCGATAATATGGGATGGGACTTCATCCTTCTCCGATGACTGTAATGACCTGGAAAGGGCATCGGCCTTGATGTTCCTATTACCAGGACGAAAATGAAGTTGGAAGTCAAAGCAGGAGAAGTACAGGGCCCATCTGGCCTGCCGGGCATTGAGTCTTTGGGCAGACTGCAGGTAAGCCAGGTTCTTGTGGTCAGTGAGGATGGTAAAGGGATGTACAGCCCCCTCGAGTAAATACCGCCATTCAGCCAAGGCCATCTTAATGGCCAGTAATTCTCGGTCTCCAATGGAGTAGTTGCACTCCGCAGGTGAGAAGACTTTAGAAAAGAAGCCGCAAGGAACCAACCGTCCGGATGAAGCCTGCTGGGACAGGACTGCTCCAGCTCCAGTGGAGGAGGCATCCACTTCCAGGACGAAGGGCCTGCTGGTCACAGGCCGATGCAAAATGGGTGCTGACGCAAAGGAACGTTTCAGGGCTTGGAAAGCGTTTTCAGCTTCAGGGGACCAGCTGTTGGGCTTCATTCCCTTGCGGGTCAAGGCCGTGATGGGTTTGGTAACCGTAGAAAAATGAGGCACAAACTGACGGTAATAATTTGCGAACCCAAGAAACCGCTGGATGGCCTTAATCCCCACTGGACGGGGCCACTTGAGTACCGCACTGAGTTTTTCGGGATCCATCTTAAGGCCGGAATCGGTGACGACATATCCCAAGAAGGGCAGTGACGACTGCTCAAAAAGGCATTTCTCGATCTTGGCGTAGAGTTGGTTCTCTCGAAGGCGGTGCAAGACCAAGCGTACGCTTTTGCGATGGGAGGACAAGTCGGGCGAGAAAACGAGAATGTCGTCAAGATAGATGACCACACAGGAATAGAGTAGATCCCGGAATACCTCGTTGATAAATTCTTGAAATACAGCGGGAGCGTTGCAGAGGCCGAAGGGCATAGCCAGGTATTCATAATGCCCGTCACGGGTATTGAAGGCCATTTTCCACTCATCCCCTGCACGGATCCGGACCAAATTGTAGGCTCCCCGCAGATCCAACTTCGTGAAGATCCGGGCTCCTCTCAGACGGTCAAAGAGCTCAGGAATCAACGGAAGGGGGTAACGATTTTTAACGGTGATATTGTTTAGACCCCGGTAATCAATGCAAGGCCGCAGTGATCCGTCTTTCTTCCGGACGAAGAAGAAACCTGCGCCCGCAGGAGAGGAGGATTTCCGAATAAACCCCTTGGACAGATTTTCTTGGATATATTCCGTCATGGCAGAGGTTTCGGCAGGAGAAAGAGGGTAAGTTCTACCTCTGGGAGGAACCGCTCCAGGAATCAGGTCGATGGGGCAGTCATAGGACCGGTGCGGAGGTAGGGAATCCGCCTCCTTTTTGCAGAAAACATCAGCGTAGGCGTGGTATGGAGCAGGAAGACCAGGGAGGTCCGTTGGCCTAAGCTGAGGATGGGAACGAACCAGGGTACGTAAACAGCTAGCATGGCAGGGGTGCCCCCAGCGTAGGATCTCTCCGGAGCGCCAGTCGATGACTGGCTCATGCCGCCTAAGCCAAGGAAGTCCTAAGAGAATGGCATGGGATAATTGAGGCAGGACATAGAAGGCAATCTTCTCTGAATGAAGTGCGCCAATTTGTAGCTTTACTTCAATGGTAACCGTGGTGATGAGCCCAGGAAGAGGTTTGCCATCGACGGAGGTGATTGCTCGAGGGTTACTTAAGACGACCACGGGAATCTGGAGTTTGTCAACCTCCTCCTGGCGGATGAAGTTGCCTGCTGCGCCCGAGTCCACATACGCCTCCACAGAGCCACGCCCCCGACCTGTAATAAGCAGAGCTGAAAGAGTAAGTGGGAGAGAGGGGGTCAGATCACTTAGGGGGCCCTCTCCTACCTGGCCTAGGCGGATGCGTTTCCCGGTCTCTCAGGACAAGTGCGTACGAAGTGATTGGCCTCTCCACAATATAGACAGAGTCCCTTAGTCATCCTCTCCTTACGCCGTTGTTCGGACAGCTTGATGCGATCCACCTGCATAGGCTCGGGGACAGTGTTACTAGGAAGGGCAACGGTGCGCGGAATGGGAGCTTGGTATAACCTAAAGGACCTCCTCTCCCTGGCTGACTCTCTAGCGCGTTCCTGAAAACGCAGGTCAATACGGGTAGCCAGGGAGATGAGATCCTCCAGGGTGGTAGGGAGGTCACGCCCGGCCAACTCGTCTTTGATTTTACAAGAAAGGCCTCTCCAAAAAGCACCAACCAGGGCTTCATTATTCCACCCCAGCTCCGAGGACAAGGTCCGGAAACGGATGGCGTATTGCCCTACAGTAAGGGACCCCTGGCAGAGGTTAAAAAGGGCCTCTGTAGAGGAAGCAAGGCGTCCGGGTTCATCAAAAACCTTACGGAATGTTTCCAAAAAACTCTGGATGTTAGTCACCACCGGGTCATCCCTCTCCCACAACGGATTCACCCAAGCCAACGCCTCCCCCTCTAGATGGGAGATTATAAAGGCCACCTTAGCACGGTCCGTGGGGTATTCTTGGGGTAGAAGATCAAAGTGCAATCTGCACTGATTTAAAAATCCCCTACACAATTTTGGGTCCCCACAGTACCTAGGCGGCTTACCAAGACGGGGAGGAGGGAAAGAGACAGCGTCCCGGGCTTGGTTAGAAGCGGCCGCAGAGGACTGCAAAGAAAGCAGCCGATCATCCACGGACGCCATATACCCCAAAATGTGAGATCGCGCTGCTGTGCGAGCTCCTGCTGGAGACTGACTAAGAGAGGTGCATGCGCTGGGTCAGCGGTTTGCAAGGCGGAGAGCCGGGTGTCCATGGACTTCATGAATGACATGATACGGGTCTGATTTTCCCTTAGGAAAAGCAGTTCCTTTTGAGTGGCCGCCGCGGCACCGGCGGGGTCCATGGCCTGATGATACTGTAGTGCTGACGAAAACTATGTCAGAGAGTGGACCCTCTGGATCGCGGATCCGGAGCCCCCGGGTCGAGCACGCCAGGTGAAGACCGACCCCTATACAGGGACCGTTTGGGGCAGGACCACAGAGGACGGAGGCGCGACAGCCGGAACCAAGAGGGACGGCTCCACGAACAAAAGGCCTGGGGAAGCAGCGGACAGATATACTAGCAGGGACAGGTGGCTCAGGGAAGGACTCAATACGGAATGGCAAGAGGAGAAATCAAGGCGAACTGGAGACAGGGGACGGCACATGGAATGGAAGAAAAGGAGAGCCTGGACAGACTGGGGAGAGCGGGAAGGACGACACAGAGGAAGGCAGGAAGGATAAGGCAGAGATAGGACTAACTACAGAAGAACTGTAGGGGCCAGATTGCTACACAATCATCAGGCATCCTCCTAACAGCGAGGACGCCTGAAATATACCAGCCCCCGGAAGTGCGTGCGCCAGGCCAGCCCCTCAGCGCCGCCCACAGCTGGAGAGAGAGGACGGGAGGGGGCGAGCGCGTGACAGAGAGCGGAAGCCAGGAGCCGCCGTGGGGGAGCGTGGACGACGGGCGTGAGGCCGGACGGGAGCGCGCAGGTAGGGAAATGCTGCGGTGCGCGCTGCTCTAGAAGGGACATCGGCGGGCATAGCCGCCGATGTCACAGAAAGATACAAGAAGGCAGCAGACAAATTCCGTAAGCCAGCTCCAATGTACAAGGTAGGAGACATGGTTTGGCTCTCAACTAAGAACTTGAAGCTCAGGATCCCAACGTCTAATTTGGGGCAAAAATATGTCGGCCCATATAAGATCAGCAGTATAGTGAATTCTGTAGCCTGTCGACTCAAGTTGCCTAACTCATTGAAAATTCATCCTGTCTTTCATGTCTCTTTGTTAAAGCCGGCAGTGCCTAACCCTTTTCCCGGACGCACCTCTGCTCCTCCTGACCCAGTTCTCGTTGACAGGCAAGAGGAATTCATCGTGGAAAGGATCTTGGATTCACGGGTTCATAGGAGACGTCTCCAATAGTTGGTAAAATGGCAAGGATATTCGGCTGAAGAGAATTCCTGGGAACCAGTGGAGAACGTCCACGCTCCTCACTTAATCAGACTGTTCCACAGCAGATATCCCAATAAGCCGGACTTAAGATCGTCCAGAGGACGTCTTTTAAGGGGAGAGTAATGTAAGGATTTGGCCTGCATATCCGTTTCTCTGAAATCCTTGCCTTATGTCTGTCGCTCAGTTTCTGCTTTGCCCTTAGTTTAGTTCATTTTTGCCCTCATCCAAGATGGAGTCACGAGCCTCAACAGGGGCCATCTTATTTCCTGTGTTGATCTCTCTTGTTCTTGTCTGCTCTGTATATAAGGATGCTCTGTATGATTACTCATTGCTTGAGTATACTTGTTCTTGGACTTGTTATCAAGCTGGAAGGACTGCTACCTAGCTCGTCTCTTCGTTACCTTGGGATACCCCGCCTGCCTGTGAATCTTGGTCTCATTGTAAAGACTTGTTTCTTCAGGATCAGCTCTGCACCCACCTCCACTTCAAGGACTGTTTCCTGCTAGCAGGCCTGGCCTGCTCTCCAGGTCTCTGGATCTGGCAACTTGGATTTCATACGTCTCCACGGTCTGTACGTTTGCTCACTGAGTTATTATCTTCATCTGCTTTTACCCTGCTGTGTCTTATCTGTAAACCTGCTTGATTCTGATAAATACTACAGAACTGAAAACCTATGAGCTCAGGCCTCTTTTCTGATCCACGTCACTGACCTCCATTACACAGAGTATATAAAGTTATAACACTGCCCCAGAGCAGACCCCAAAGCAATAGACAGCCCCCAACATGTATTGACGGTGAAAACAGATGAAAACAAACACAGACAGAAAGACAGGCTGAGCAAACGATGGGGCCCTCACTAACTAGATAGGACAGGAAAGAAAAGCAACTGTCTGCAATCACGCAAAAACCCTGCCAAAAATAATGTCCAACATGTCTGATAGAAAAGGCCCTGAAGTCACTAGACTTCAAAATCACTATATCAGCACTCAAGTATATTCTGAAAACAGAGCAAAGAGATCAACTGATCAGAGACAAAAATGGAGTTCAGCCAGTCCCAACCAGGGCTGGCTGAACACAAACACTAAGTAAACCAGACAAAATCTCATGGAACAATAGCAGAGCAAAAACTTAGCTTTAGTAGACAGGACTAAACTGGAGGCCAGAGCTCAGAGCAGAGAGGATCATCAGCAACCCAGCAGGGCGTCGGCGGCCTTATATCCACTCAGAGATTCCGGATGTCCAATCACACTCCACCTGTTCAGATGACAGGTTTTTCCCATCCAAATCAATCACTACCTCCTTTCACCAGCAGAGGGAGTTCATCGGACATCAAAGGTGAAGGAGAAAATGAGCTCATAACAAGTGGGGCTGTACATGATGATGGGGGTAAGGGGGATTGCACATGATGAAGGGGGAGGGGGACTTCACAGGATGAATTGGGGGTAAGGGGACTGCACAGGATGTATTGGGGGTAAGGGGGACTGCATATGATGAAGTGGGGGTAAGGGGGACTGCATATGATGAAGTGGGGGTAAGGGGGACTGCACATGATAAAGTGGGGGGAAGTGGACTGCACATGATGAAGTGGGGGGTAAGGGGGACTGCACATGATGAAGTGGGTGGGTAAGGGCGACTGCACATGATAAAGTGGGGGAAGGGGACTGCACATGATGAAGTGTGTCTGAGGGGGGACTGCACATGATGAAATGGAAGAGGGATGCAAATGATGGAGCACTGCAGATGAACTGGGGGTGATAGGGGACTGCAATGTATGAAGTAAGGGGACTTCAAATTAAAGTGGGGGACTGCAAATGATGAAGTGGGGGAGAGGATGGGGACTGCAATTGATGAATTCAGTGTGAGTGAAGGAGCACAGCAATTTAATTGAAGGTGGGGGATGAGGAGAGCAAATGAAGAATTGAAGGTGGGGGCTGGGGAGAGCAAATGATCTATAGGGAGAACAAATAATGAATTTTGAGGGTTGGGGGAGTAAATGATGTATTGAATGTGAGGTAGAGCAGTTGATAATGAATAGAGGGTGGGGGAGAAAGACATTACAATGAATTGGGGCAGGAGAGGCATGTAAATATAATGAATCGGGGTTAGAGCGGGAGGTACATAGTGGGGGACGTTGAGGATGAAGTGACTGGTAATGAAATGGGGGAAAGAGTACAGCTAATTAATTTATATATTAATTGGGGAAAGTGGCATGTATATAGTTAGTGGGTGCACAGTGGCGGATTATCATTTTATCATTTATATTTGGAATGGTGGGTTGCATAATAACTAGAGTTGAGCGATACCGTCCAATACTTCAAAGTATCGGATCGGAATGGATCGGCCGATCTTAAAAAAAAAAAGTATCGGTATCGCCGATTCCGATACCGGAAGTCCCATTCAAGTCTATGGGACTTCCGGTATCGGAATAAGAAAAACCCTGTTTTTTGCCTTGTACAGCCTCTCTGGGGTCTGTACGGGCCTTTCGGGGGGCTGTGCCGGCCTGCCAGGGGGTCTGTGCAGGCTCCGGTGGTCTGTGCCGGCCTGCCGGGGGGCTGTGCCGGCCTGCCGGTGGTCTGTGCAGGCTCCGGTGGGCTGTGCCGGCCTGCCGGGGGGCTGTGCAGGCATCGTCCGATGGGACTACAAGTCCCATCAGGCGATGCCTGCTACCATGACAGTGATTGACACATTAGCCAATGATGGGACAGTAGTAGTCCCATCATCCGGCTAATGTGTTGAATGTAAAAAAAAAATAAAAAAAAATTACATGCTACATACATACAACATGCATACTACATACATGCTACATTCATACTACATACTACATACATGCTACATTCATACTACATATATACTACATGCAACATACATACTACATATATACTACCTGCATGCAACATGCATACTACATATATACTACATGCAACATGCATACTACATATATACTACATGCTACATACATACTACATATATACTACATGCATGCTACATACATACTGCATGCTACATACATACTACATGCTACATACATACTACATATATGCTACATACATACTACATATATACTACATGCATGCTACATACATACTGCATACTACATGCTACATACATACTACATACATACTACATGCTACATACATACTACATATATACTACATACATACTACATGCTACATACATACTACATACATACTACATGCATGCTACATACATACCACATACATGCTACATACATACCACATACATACTACATGCTACATACATACTACATATATACTACATGCATGCTACATACATACTGCATGCTACATGCATGCTACATACTACATACATACTACATGCTACATACATACCACATATATACTACATACAATACATTCATACAATACATACATAGACATACAGTACATATAACATAGAGTAACATACTTACCAATACTTGTCACATTGTTCCCCGAAGCCATTGTCTTTTACGGAATAAATATTAACATAACAAACCACAAAAATACTCACCCACGATCCGAAGCAGTCCACGAGTGTGTCCCACGACGATCTTGGGTAGAGAACTGCAGCATCAGCTGATGCTGCCGTTCTCTACGGGCTGCAGGAATCCAATGACGGAAGGTAGGTATCCTTCCGCACTGTATTCCTCCGCCACTTAAAAAAAAAAAAGTCCCTAGTTTCACTTTATGCCATTGCTGCGTGGGAAATGTAGCATGCAGTATGTATGTAGCATGCATGTAGTATGTATGTAGCATGTAGTATGTATGTGGTATGTATGTAGCATGTAGCATGCATGTAGTATGTATGTAGCATGTGGTATGTATGTGGTATGTATGTGGTATGTATCATGTATGTAGCATGCATGTAGTATGTATGTGGTATGTACAGTGGGGAAAAAAAGTATTTAGTCAGTCAGCAAGAGTGCAAGTTCCACCACTTAAAAAGATGAGAGGCGTCTGTAATTTACATCATAGGTAGACCTCAACTATGGGAGACAAACTGAGAAAAAAAAATCCAGAAAATCACATTGTCTGTTTTTTTTTCATTTTATTTGCATATTATGGTGGAAAATAAGTATTTGGTCAGAAACAAAATTTCATCTCAATACTTTGTGATATATCCTTTGTTGGCAATGACAGAGGTCAAACGTTTTCTGTAAGTCTTCACAAGGTTGCCACACACTGTTGTTGGCCCATTCCTCCATGCAGATCTCCTCTAGAGCAGTGATGTTTTTGGCTTTTCGCTTGGCAACACGGACTTTCAACTCCCTCGAAAGGTTTTCTATAGGGTTGAGATCTGGAGACTGGCTAGGCCACTCCAGGACCTTGAAATGCTTCTTACGAAGCCACTCCTTCGTTGCCCAGCCCCTACTGTTTGCACAAAAAGGAGATACCGTATGTACTAGAAAGGTAAAAAGGCTATAAAAAAAAAAAATATATATATATATATATAATATATATATATATATATATATATATATATATATATATATATATATATACACATGTGTACTAGGAACAGGTATAAATGAAGAATTAATACGTATAGCAGGCTTGTGCTATAGAATCATAAACCTATAGCAGTGAATGTAACAGTGTCACTAAGCAATGGACCTGTGGCAGTGAACAGGAAGATGACATGAAAGATACACTTAATGCTTAGTGGTGGTGCAAGCACAAATAAATAATTGCAGTTTCAAGAGTGATAAGATGCAATGAAATACTTATTAATTCTTCATTTATACCTGTTCCCAGTACATATGTGTGTGTGTGTGTGTGTGTGTGTGTGTATATATATATATATATATATATATATATATATATATATATATATATACACACTAGATGGTGGCCTGATTCTAACACATCGGGTATTCTAGAATCTCAATCTCTCTCTCTCCGCCCCGCAGATCTCCCGACGGAGGCGTGCGTCGTTCAAATGCACTGATTGGTCGCGCCCGGCCGGGCGCGACCAATCAGCGCCGCGGGATTTCCGTTACAGACAGAAATAGGCGATTATATAGTAGATATTTAAAAAAAAAAAAAAATTTTTTTACCTTTCTAGTTCATATCTCTTTTTTGTGCAAACAGTAGGGACTGCAGCAAAAAAATATATATATCTTTCGACATCAAAAATACATTTGATACAGTCATATGTTAAAGTTTGGGCACCTCTATTAATGTTAACCTTTTTTCTTTATAACAATTTTGGTTTTTGCCACAGCTATTTCAGTTTCATATATCTAATAACTGATGGACTCAGTTATATTTCTGGATTCAAATGAGGTTTATTGTAGCAACAGAAAATGTGCAATCTGCATTTAAACAAAATTTGACCTTGCAAAAGTATGGGTACCTCAACATAAAAGTGACATTAATATTTCGTAGATCCTCCTTTTGCAAAAATAACAGCCTCTAGTCGCTTCCTGTAGCTATTAATGAGTTCCTGGATCCTGGATGAAGGTATTTGTGACCATTCCTGTTTACAAAACAATTCCAATTCAGTTAAGTTTGATGGTCGCCGAGCATGGACAGCCCGCTTCAAATCATCCCACAGATGTTCAATGATATTCAGGTCTGGGGACTGGGATGGCCATTCCAGAACATTGTAATTGTTCCTCTGCATGAATGGCTGAGTAGATTTGGAGCGGTGTTTTGGATCATTGTCTTGCTGAAATATCCATCCCCTGCGTAACTTCAACTTCGTCACTGATTCTTGCACATTATTGTCAAGAATCTGCTGATACTGAGTTGAATCCATGCGACCCTCAACTTTAACAAGATTCCCGGTGCCGGCATTGGCCACACAGCCCCAAAGCATGATGGAACCTCCACCAAATTTTACTGTGGGTAGCAAGTGTTTTTCATGGAATGCTGTGTTTTTTAGCCTCATGCATAACGCCTTTTTTGTATGACCAAACAACTCAATCTTTGTTTCATCAGTCCAGAGGCCCTTCTTCCAAAATGTAACTGGCTTGTCCAAATGTGCTTTTGCATACCTCAGGCGACTCTGTTTGTGGCGTGCTTGCAGAAACGGCTACTTTCGCATCACTCTCCCATACAGCTTCTCCTTGTGCATGTCAGGACCACCGCACTGCACTTGCTCACTGAGCCAGGGTGTGTGTCCTGAGTACAAAGACTGTGCACAAAGATACCTGCGGAGCGAGCAGCAGTGGTGACAATGCATGCTCCAGGACCTGAATCACGTGACTGCTGGGGGCGTGGCCTAAGCTCCACAGAGCTAGGAACTGCAGGGAAACTCCTAGAAGGGTAACTACAGGACAATGTTAACAAGGAGCATAGACAGAGACAGATACCAGATCAAGCCGGGTCAAAGCACGAGATAGCAGGACAGTACCAAAGGGCTTAGACAGAATAGTCAGGACGTAGCAATAGATCAGAAAACCAGAACAGGTATTAGACGGTACAATAGGGGTAAACTGTAACGGAGTAATGATAGCCAAGCCAGGAGGTCAGAACCAGAAAGACAATGGTACCAAAAACGAGAGACGGAGTACAGAGTGAAGGAACAAGCTGGGTCATACACGGGAAGCAAACAAACTATGCAGAGTACACGCACACCAGGGGTCAGACACACCAGAATAGCAGTATAACTGACAGAGAATGCCAGTATGGAGTGAGCATAAATACCCCTCCCAGATCCAAAGAGAGGCCGGCAATGTTAACCCTGTCAGAACAGGACATTAACCATGTCCTAACCATGACAGTGCAAAGTGCACTGTATTGTTGACCGATGCACAGTGACACCATCTGCAGCAAGATGATGCTGCAGGTCTTTGGAGGTGGTCTGTGGATTGTCCTTGACTGTTCTCACCATTCTTCTTCTCTGCCTTTCTGATATTTTTCTTGGCCTGCCACTTCTGGGCTTAACAAGAACTGTACCTGTGTTCTTCCATTTCCTTACTATGTTCCTCACAGTGGAAACTGACAGGTTAAATCTCTGAGACAACTTTTTGTATCCTTCCCCTGAAAAGCTATGTTGAATAATCTTTGTTTTCCGATCATTTGAGAGTTGTTTTGAGGAGCCCATGATGCCACTCTTCATAGGAGAATCAAATACTTGCAAGTGGCCACCTTAAATACCTTTTCTCATGATTTGATACACCTGGCTATGAAGTTCAAAGCTCATTGAGGTTACAAAACCAATTTAGTGCTTCAGGAAGTCAGTAAAAAGTAGTTAGGAGTGTTCAAATCAAGAAAATGATAAGGGTGCCCATACTTTTGCACCGGTCAAATTTTGTTTACATGCAGATTGCACATTTTCTGTTAGTACAATAAACCTCATTTGAATCCAGAAATATAACTGAGTCCATCAGTTATTAGATATATGAAACTGAAATAGCTGTTGCAAAAACCAAAATTGTTATAAAGAAAAAAGGTTAACATTAATAGGGGTGCCCAAACTTTAACATATGACTGTATATGTTCTATAAATCCAGTTTAGATATATATTTTTTTTGTGATAACTTCTGACATTTGTTTGTGTCATTTTAGGGCCCTATACTTGCAATTTTCGTGTGCTGAATATTATTTACAGCCTTTTTAGTCTGCTGTTTTTCTACCATTGTATGATTTTATTATTGTTTTTCATTCCAAGTACGGGCACATTTTTTGCAATAGTGCTACCGTTTACCATTTTTACTTAAGAAAGGTATTTTATAACTAAAACGTCCATTAGTCCTTGTACTTCCTTTTTGGACCATAAAGTTCAAGGTTCTCTTTTCGGTTTCTTCAATATTTCGAATGGACCAGCGTTCATGCACTTAGCAACGATATATCACCTACTATATTACTGTATATATATTACTTGATATGTTACCCTTTGATATATAGATATTGTTACGTTCAGTTTGGTTAATTGTAACTGTTCCTCAAAAGTAGTTTTTGACCACATATAGGGTATTGGTGTACTCGAACAATTTTTGAGATCCATTTTCTCCTGTTACCCTTGTGAAAATAAAAAAATTGGGGCTGCCCTGCCATGTGCCAAAATAATAGTTTTCCCTCACATATGGGGTCTGCAGGAGAAATTGAACAACAAATTGTATAGTGCAAGTTCTACTGTTACCCTTATGAAAATGCAAAATTTGGGGCTAAAAACATTTTTTGTGTGAAAAATGTTTTTTTTTATTTTCACTGCTAAATGTTGTAAGCGTCTGTGAAGCACCTGGAGGTTCATGGTGCTCAGCACACACCTAGATAAGTTCCCTGAGAGGTCTAGTTTCCAAAATGGTGTCACTTGTGAGCGTTTTTCACTTTACATTCAAAAAGTTAAATGGCGCTCCTTCTCTTCCAAACTCTGCCGTGTGCCCAAACAGTGGTTTTCTCCCACCCATGGGGTATTAGTGTACTCTGGAGAAATTGCACAACAAATTATGGGGTCCATTTTTTCCCTGTTACCCTTGTGAGAATAAAAACATTTTGGGTCTAAAGCAAAAATTTTAGGGAAAAAAGTTAAATGTTATTTTTTTTTCCTTCCACATATCATTAATTACTGTGAAGCACTTGAAGGGTTAATAAACTTCTTGAATGTGGTTTTGAACACCTTGAAGGTGCAATTTTCAGAATGGTGTCACTTTTTTTTTCTATTTTCTGGCATATAGGTCCTTCAAAGTCACTGTGGTCGCTAAAAAAAATGTTTTTGTAATTTTGCAAAAATGAGAAATTGCTGGTCAACTTTTAACCCTTATAACTTCTTAACAAAAAAAGACGTTTCAAAAAGTGTTCAGATGTAAAGTAGACATGTGGGAAATGTCATTTATTAACTATTTTGTGTGACATAACGCTCTGCTTTAGGAGCATAAAAATTAAAAGCTTGAAAATTGCTAAATTTTCCACATTTTTGCCAAATTTCCGATATTTTCACAAATAAATGCAAGCCATGGCAAACAAATGTTAGCACTGTCATGAAGTATGATATGTCACGAGAAAACAGACTCAAAATCGGTGGGATCCGTTGGAACGTTCCAGAGTTATAACCTCATAAAGTGACAGTGGTCAGAATTGTAAAATTTGGCCTGGTCAGAAAGGTGAAAACAGGCTTTGGGGCAAATGGGTTAAAGGAAAGTTTCTATTTTTGTTTGGCTCCTGTTTTGAAAATGTTATTCAGCATTGGTCTGTACCATACAAATTTATTTCCTGTCTTTAAATCCTGAGGAACATGAATAGTAGACCTCAACATTTTACTTAAATTATGTATGTAGATTATATAATCAGAAAAGCTTTGTATAATCGGTCACATGTGGCAGCAAGTGAATACAAAGGCTCTTCTGATGCTTTGTAGATCAGGAAAGAATGTAAAGGAAACCTCACAATTAAGAATGGAAAAGCAAATAAATGAAAATTCTTATCCATGGAAGAGTTCTTTTGAAGCACCATATGCTGCAGTCAAGACACAACTTCTAATCTAAACACCATTCTGCATTACAATAAAAAAAAGGAAAAATATGAGGACACATGGATGTCTGAATAGGTGCATGCAAATTTCATATATGCTTTGACTGTACCTGTCAGCATTTGGTTATGCCCTTTAGGACTCAGACTCATTGTCGAAAATAAAATTGGTCCAATGTTGTTCCAGAAAAAAAGGACAAGTGTCCTGTGTGTGTTATGCGAGTACAATGTGATTTTTCTCACCTAGCATCTGTATGACATCCGTATGCAATATGTTTTTAACATCAGCTTTTACATACAGGAATTTTCTGTTACTTCAAGCTACCATATATACTCGTGTATAAGCCGAGATTTTCAGCCCATTTTTTTTGGCTGAAAGTCCCCCTTGGCTTATACGCGAGTCATATACCGGGGGGGATCAGCGGGGGAGGGGGAGCGGGGGTGTCAGAGATCATACTCGCCCCCTCCTGGCTCGTCTCTGCAGCCCCCCCTGCTTGTTCCATGTTCTCGGCGCCGCTGCTCTTCCTGCTTCAGCGGTCACGTGGTACCGCTCATTAAAGTCATGAATATGTGCATATACATGACTTTAATGAGTGGTACCACGTGACCGCTGAAGCAGGAAGAGCAGCGGAAAAAATGGGGCCACTCACTGTGCAGCATTATCTTGTTCCACTCACTGTGCAGCCTAGGCTTATATGCGAGTCAATAAGTTTTCCCAGTTTTTTGTGACAAAATTAGGGGGTTGGCTTATACACGGGTCGGCTTATACACGAGTATATATGGTACTTTACTATCTAATAAAACAATCTTATATACAGAGATAGATAGATAGATGTTGTGAAAAGTTCTGCAATTGTCCTAGCTACCCAATTCGGTTGAATGGAACCAACATTTTGTCCTCTTGTAAATCTTATCAAACAGCAAGAATAGAAGATACATCAAACTTAATAAAGAAATCAAGAAGGTTAAAACATTGCACATGATTTTGTGAATATGTTTATATTATATATGAAGTGCTGCAGCTTCTTCATCCTCGACCATTGTCTACTCAACAGGAAAACCAGTATCCTCCAAATTCCAGACAGCAATTTGTTTCACAACAACTGTAATAAATCAATTTTATTGATGGAAAAACAAAGGGAAAGAGGCGATCTTATAACAATATGATGGGACAGTACAGAGATTTTCTAATGATCTTTTTATGCCTAGGCCTGTGAGTGACAATGGGGAATCCTCTAGCTCTAGGAAAGAAGGTTTAATCATAATCACAGAAGCAGATTCTTTACTGTAAGAGCAGTGAGACTATGGAACTCTCTGCCACTTGATATTGTAATGGTTGATTCACTACTAAAATTCAAGAAAGTCCTGGATGCCTTTTTTGAAAATGTACTGTAACAGGTAATGGGCACTACATTGATTTGATTTTGATCTAAGGAACTAGTCTGATTGCTGTATGGAGTCAGCAAGGAATTTTCCAATATGGAGTGTCTGTCTCATGGGATTTTTATCTTCCTCTGGATCAATAGGCTATAGGTTGAACTCAATGGATTTAAGTCTACCTTCAACCTTGAAGACTATGAAACTATGAAAATTGAATCTTTAAAAATATACTGCAGATTTGGAAGTATCTTGTACACTGAGGCCCTGGTTAATCAAAACTGGTGTGTTTCACTCTGGTCTTGATGAGGGGGCTTGGTGGACTGATGGAGATACTACTGATTAATTAGGAGGTGCACGAGTGTCAAGTGCTTTCCCGCATTTCAACGCAAATCTTACTCCAGTCCCAGACTGGAATAACATTTCTGCCGTAAGGAACACCGCCATTCATCATGAATTAAAAGACCTGTCGTGACCCACCCCCATTGTGCCCCGTCCTGCTGTTGCTCATTCCAAGATGCACAAAAATGTTGAGAATTTTTAAAGCTTTTTACACCAGTTTTCTAGCATAAAAGCTGTGATAAATTGGGGGCAAAAAGTGTTATCACAGCTCATAGCAGTATAAAAGCGATGCTGAGTAAGGATTCATTGGCGGTGCAAGATTATCGTGAATCAGCGGTCTTAAGAATGCTCATTTCACTATAATTGTTTAGTCCGAACAGGCTGCTGACCACCTGATGGACAAATAAAATGTTTATCAAGTGAAATGATCTTTTGTGCTGCACAAAAATAATCTTCGATTTCAGCAGCTTATCATCCTGTATAAACAGGAGTCTTGCTGCCAAGAACAATGGCAGCCTACTTGCACCAAAACAACTATTACAGATTTTTCTGTGTGCATCATTTACTTTGATCTGCCTGGGTAAATAGAATATGAAGTTACCACATATACTTGTGTATAAGTCAAATTTTTCAGCACATTTTCTTGTGCTGAAAACGCCTCCGTCGGCTTATACACGAGTCAATTGTCCCAGAAAGATGGTGGGGGAGGGGGGCGGCGGAGCAGCGGGTCACAGAGGCAGGAAATGGCGGCTGTGGATAAAGCCTGTGCCGCTGCTGTAATAGCGTACAGTGCCAGCTGCAGCCACCGGCTTCCAGCACACATCCTACTTACCTACCTGCATACAGTCCACAGACACCCCGGCTCCTTGTACATAAAACACAGAGATGGACTGGACAAAATTCTCAGGCACAAATTGTAGTCCAATAGAGACCGGGAACAAACTTTAACCCCTTCCCGACCTTTGACGCCACATAGGCATCATGAAAAGTCGTGCCAATATGACCTATGATGCCTGTGCGGCGTTATGAATTGATTGCCCCCCTGTGGGTCGGGTGACTGGGGTCACTGAAAGGTCACCCGACCCGCACACACAGGACACTTCATAGTTAACCCCCAGGGGGCATGGCTTAGCCCCCACGTGCCTACAATTGCTCTGATTGGCTTTCACTTTTAACAGCCAATCAGAGCGATTGTAATATTTCACCAATGAAATTTGGTGAAATATTACAATCCAGCCATGGCCGATGCTGAAATAGCATCGGCCATGGCTGGAGACACCGAACCGACCCCCCCACCGACTGACGGTGCCGATCGGCTTCCGCCACCAACTAACGGCGCTGATCGGCAGCCGCTATCACAATCTGCTCCTCCCACCTTCTCTCCACTCCCCCCACCCTCCGATCTCCCCCTCTCACCCCGCATGGTGCCTCCGAAGTCCCTCTGGCCATCCCGGTGTCGCGCCGTCCCGGATCATGGGCGAAACCATCTTGGAAAATGGTGGGAAAATGCGCAGTGCGCCTGTCAAATCTGCAACGCTGCAGATTCATTCATTTATTTTGAAAACTATGATAAACTTTCACAGTGATCAAAATAAAAATAAGTAAATCACCGCCCCCTTATCACCCCCATAGGTAGGGACAAATAATAAAATAAAGAAAATATTTTTATTTTTCCATTAGGGTTAGGGCTAGGGTTAGGGTTGGAATTAGGGTTAGAAATAGGGTAAGGGATAGAAATAGGGTTAGGGTTGGAAACAGGGCTAGAAATAGGGTTAGGGTTGGAATTCGGGTTAGAATTAGGGTTGAGATTAGGGTTAGGGTTGTAATTAGGATTGGGATTAGGGTTAGGGGTGGGTTGGGGTTGGGATTACGGTTAGGCTTGTGATTAGGGTTACAGTTGGGATTGGGGTTAGGGGTGTGTTGGGGTTAGGGTTGTGGTTAGGGTTATGATTAGGGTTGGGATTAGGGTTAGGGGTGTGTTGGGGTTAGAGTTTGAGATAGAATTGAGGGGTTTCCACTGTTTAGGCACATCACGGGGTCTCCAAATGCAACATGACGCCACCATTTATTCCAGCCAATTTTGCGCTAAAAAAGTCAAACAGTGCTCCCTCCATTTCGAGCCCCGACGTCTGCCCAAACATTGGTTTACCCCCACATATGGGGTATCAGCGTACTCAGGAAAAATTGCACAACAACTTTGGGGGTCTAATTTCTCCTGTTACCCTTGGGAAAATAAAAAATTGGGGGCTAAAAAAATTTTTGTGGAAAAAAAATATTTTTTTATTTTCACGGCTCTGCTTTATAAACTTATGTGAAGCACTTGGGGGTTCAAAGTGCTCACCACACATCTAGATTAGTTCCTTGGGTGGTCTAGTTTCCAAAATGGGGTCACTTGTGGGGGGTTTCCACTGTTTAGGAACATCAGGGGCTCTGCAAATGTAACATGACGCCTGCAGACCATTCCATCAAGTCGGCATTTCAAAACGTCACTACTTCCCTTCTGAGCCCCAAAGTGTGCCAAAACAGTGGTCCCTCACCACATATGGGGTACCAGCGTACTCAGGACAAACTGGACAACAACTTTTGGGGGTCCAATTTATCCTGTTACCCTTGTGAAAATAAAAAATAGTGGGCTAAAAAATCATTTTTTGAGGGAAAAAAAATATTTTTATTTTCACGGCTCTGCGTTATAAGCTTCTGTGAAGCACCTGGGGGTTCAAAGTGCTCACTATGCATCTAGATAAGTTCCGTAGGGGGTCTAGTTTCCAAAATGGGGTCACTTGGGGGGAGCTCCAAAGTTTAGGCACACAGGGGCTCTCCAAACATGACATGGTGTCCGCTAACAATTGTAGCTAATTTTCCAGTCAAAAAGTCAAATGGCGCTCCTTCCATTCCGTGCCCTGCCGTGCACCCAAACAGTGGTTTATGACCACATATGAGGTATCGGTGTACTCAGGAGAAATTGCCCAACAAATTTTAGGATCCATTTTATCCTGTTGCCCATGTGAAAATGAAAAACTGAGGCTAAATAAAATTTTTGTGAAAAAAAAGTACTTTTTTTTTTTACGGATCAATTTGTGAAGCACCTGTGGGTTCAAAGTGCTCACTATGCATCTTGATAAGTTCCTTGGAGGGTCTAGTTTCCAAAATGGGGTCACTTGTGTGGGAGATCCAATGTTTAGGCGCACTGTGGCTCTCCAAAAGCGACATGGAAACCGCTAAATATTCAGGCATATTTTCCATTCAAAAAGTCAAATGGCGCTCCTTCCCTTCTGAGCCCTGCCGTACACCCAAACAGTGGTTTATGACCACATATGAGGTATCGGTGTACTCAGGAGAAATTGCCCAACAAATTTTAGGATCCATTTTATCCTGTTGCCCATGTGAAAATGAAAAACTGAGGCTAAATAAAATTTTTGTGAAAAAAAAAGTACTTTTTTTTTTTTTTACCGATCAATTTGTGAAGCACTTGTGGGTTCAAAGTGCTCACTATGCATCTTGATAAGTTCCTTGGAGGGTCTAGTTTCCAAAATGGGGTCACTTGTGTGGGAGCTCCAATGTTTAGGCGCACTGTGGCTCTCCAAGCGCAACATGGCAACCGCTAAATATTCAGGCATATTTTCCATTCAAAAAGTCAAATGGCGCTCCTTCCCTTCTGAGCCCTGCCGTACACCCAAACAGTGGTTTATGATCACATATGAGGTATCAGTGTACTCAGGAGAAATTGCCCAACAAATTTTAGGATCCATTTTATCATGTTACCCATGTGAAAATGACAAAACTGATGCTAAAAGAAAATTTTTGATGGAAAAATTAAAATGTCCATTTTTTCCTTCCATGTTGCGATAGTTCCTGTGAAGCACCTGAAGGGTTAATAATCTTCTTGAATGTAGTTTTGAGTAGCTTGAGGGGTGCAGCTTTTAGAATGGTGTCACTTTTTGGTATTTTCTGCCATATAGACCCCTCAAAGTGGCTTCAAATGTGAGATGGTCCCTAAAAAAAATGGTATTGTAAATTTTGCTGTAAAAATGAGAAATCGCTGGTCAACTTTTAACCCTTATAACTTCTTAACAAAAAAAAATTTTGTTTCCAAAATTGTGCTGAGGTAAAGTAGACATGTGGGAAATGTTATTTATTAACTATTTTGTGCCACATAAATCTCTGGTTTAACAGAATAAAAATTCAAAATTGCAAAATTTTCAAAATTTTCGTCAAATTTACGTTTTTTTCACAAATAGACGCAAAAATTATCAACCTAAATTTACCACTAACATGAAGCCCAATATGTCACGAAAAAGCAATCTCGGAATCGCAAGGATGCGTTGAAGCGTTCCTGAGTTATTACCTCATAAAGGGACACTGGTCATTAAGGTCAAAATAGGCTGGGTCATGAAGGGTTTAATAATAGAGATGAAGCAAAGTGCAAACTGGTTTTCTGCTCTCTCACTAGCAATCTCCACGGCCTTACCCACAACAGCCATGGTAGCTGGAACATAGCAGTAGTCCATACGCCAGGATCTGGACGCTTCAAGTCCCTTCAGCGAGTCACCCACACAGTACTGTGTCCATGTTGCTGTCCTAAAGTTCCAGAACAACAGATGATTTCCCCTCCTGGGGTCTTGCAGTGCTCCAGCTGTCAATGTTATCCTTAAGGGGCCTTTACACATAGCGATATCGTTAGCGATATCGCTAAAGCGTCACCGATTTTGTGACGCAGCAGCGATATCGCTAGCGATAGTGATACTTACCTCCGACCAGTTCCCCCGCTGATTATCGCTGATCGCGCGAGATCGTCCAGTTCCATTTCTCGTCGGGCGCTTCCTGCTGACGCCGACGACCGACGTGTAGACGTGGGCGGGAGGACGTCAGGATCGCCTCGTCTGAAAGGTAAGTAACGACCACTGCTGCGTCGCTACCTCGCAGTGAAATCTGCCTGTGTAACAGCTCACTAGCGCCCATTTAGAGATGCACCAGGATCCTGACCGGGTCGGATCATTGTCGGGATCGCTGGTGCATCGCTAAATGTAAAGGGGCCTTTAGGTCCCGGGCCAGCAGATTCTATCCCCTCCTGGAGTCTGGCAATGCCCCGGCTGATGTTACACACCTGCCCAGGGCAACTGTGCCCGGATTACTGACTGTAAGCAGCAGCTTCCTCCCGCCTTTCTGCTGCTGGCTCAGCCTACCACATTAACCTCTACTTTCCCTAACTCTAGCAACAGCAATTAAAGGGGAACTCCCCACAACACCCAATACAGACATAATGCAGTATACTACATAGTAGGATAACATATTGACATATGACAGCACATATTTAACACATGAAAATAACATCTTTTCATAAAGTGCACGGAGGCCATACGGAAAGGAGAGGGAGCGCGGAGGTCCTCTGCCGCCTCCTTACACTCCTCCCTCCTAAAACACGGCCGTCCCTGACAATGATAGGCCTTTCTACATTCAGCAGCAATACATATATAAAACTTTAATGCACTCAAATCTCAAGTGATGTTAACATAAGAGTCCCAGTCTCTCTGTATATGGGTCCTCGTGACCCAAGTCCTTCGGACAGCAGTCTTACCCTCCCTCCTTTTAGGGGACCATGGGCCCTTTAACGGCGGTGGGCTGCATGTCAACAGGGGGTTAGTCCAGGGGCAAATAAGTTCGGTTTTGTAGCAGCCCGACCCAAAGTCCACCATAGTTAACCCTTGTGAGGTTTTGGGTCCCATGATCCAGCAAGGGAAGCACCAATTGGTGCAAACAAAAACTGGGAGGAGGGGAAAACAACTAAGCATGGCCATTAACGGGTGGCCACGTCAGACGCCATAGTCCTTCGGAGTCATCCTGGGCCCCTTGCCCCTTCAGAGACGCAAAACAATCCCTTGTATATGTTTATATATTATTTTTTCTGGGTGCAAAAGGCACCAATACAATTTATTAATGGGGCCATTCAGTCTGCACACGGCCGCTGACTTGCGTAGTGGGCTGCATTCGGACACTGCACCACTTTGTAAATGTGAGATAAGAACCCACTGGAGGAGTCTCCACTGTTCCTCCAACACTGCATTTCTTCCAGTGGCAGTCCCACAGCTCCTGGAGCCACTGGCTCTACGGTCACATTTGCGGCCGCCTCACTGCATTGAGGCGCTGCTTCCTCCTGCATGTCTATAGCAAATGCGGCTGTGGCAACTGGCCGTTCCACATGCTGAACCTCTTGCAGTGGGCTAGCCTCCCAATCAGAGGCCAGTTTTACTGCCACAATTTAGGGCCCTTGGGGTCCTTGTTCCTTGATGAAGGACACGTAGTCCTCCTCCTGGATTGGACCACAGAACATAAGGGACTCAGCAATGATGTAGACTTTGGCTCTAGTCTCCAGTTCCTGCAAAAATCCGTAGCCCCTGCTCCAGTTGAGGTACCGGACCACACCGCGGGTCATCTGGCTTGCTGCAGTTCCTCTGCTGGGGCGCTGCAGCTCTTGGACGATACGGCGCTCCTGCCGCCTCTTTTCCCTAATGACCTTGTGAATCCATCGGGCCTCTGCAGCCACAGGTATACTGGGTTCCTCCACACTCATGCCGCGGGCATCAGCCAGAATGGATGTGACCTGGGGAAACACAGGGGCCATTGCTGCTGTGAACGACGGCGGAGGTGGCCGAAGGGATGGCTCCGGGGAAGACTGCGGGGTCACGAGAAGCAGGTGAGCAGAAAGTGAGGTGGCGAGACGGTCAGGTGGGGGGTCTTTACTCACTGCTGTGCCCGATGACAGTCCTCCAACGCAGCCACCAGGGTTGGTCAGCGCGACCGCCATGATTTCTCACAGGGCTGCCTCCAGAGTCGTCCGCACTCCTTCGGGTTCCCGTCGGGGCATTGTCAGCTCTTCATCTTTCTCGACCTCCACTGGTGGTCGATGCATCCACCGGAACAAGGGCTGCTCCTCCAGTCCTTCTGACCACCACCTCCGCCTTGACTTGCCTCCAATCCTGGCGGCCATTGCCGCCGCGGTATGACATACTACACCTCTCCATGTCAACAGGTAATGGCGTCTCTGGCAAGCATGCTGTCTGACTTCTTCGGGTTCCACCCATTCGTGGGTGGGATCACACTTCTCTGTTCCACTAGTTTCCTTAGGTTCTGCTGCACGGGCGGGAACTCTTTCTTCTCCAATTTGAGGTGGGTAGTCTTCTCAAAGGGACGTGGCTTTCTTCCTTTCAGTGCCAAAATGCTTCTTTGATGCCCACGATAGGCAGCATTATCTTCATCCTTCGCGCCAATGGCCGCCATCCTTTCAGCAGCGGTCAACGCCATATTTGTCTTTTACATATTATTTACCGATGCATAGGTTCCAAAAGTCCTTTCTTGCGGTCTTTCAGTTGTGAGGCTACGGAGGTCCATCATGATGACTATGCCAAGTGTAACAAGGGCGACCGGAGTGGTATTCCTGACCGAGTTCACCCACAAAACACAGTCCACAGACACCCCGACTCCTTGTACATAAAACACAGAGATGGACCAGACACAATCCTCAGGCACAACTTGCAGTCCAGCAGGGAACGAACTTTAATAACAGAGATGAAGCAAAGTGCAACACTGGTTTCCTGCTCTCTCCTTAGCAATGTCCACGGACTTATCCACAACAGCCATGGTAGCTGGAACAAAGCAGTAGTCCATACGCCGGGATCTGGATGCTTCAATTCCCTTCGGCGAGGCACCCACACAGTCCTGTGCCCGTGTTGCTGTCCTAAAGTTTCAGAGCAACAGATTATTTCCCCTCCTGGGCTCTGGCAGTGCTCCAGCTGTCGCTATCTGCCTTAGGTCTTGGGGCAGCAGATTCTATCCCCTCCTGGGGTCTGGCAGTTTGGATGAAGTTACACACCTGCTCAGGGCAACTGTCCCCAGGCTACTGACTGGAAGCAGCAGCTTCCTCCCGCCTTTCTGCTGCTGGCCCAGCCTACCACATTAAACTCTACTTTCCCTAACTCTAGCAACAGCAATTAAAGGGTAACTCCCCACAACACCCAATACAGACATAATGCAGTATACTACATAGTAGGATAAAATATTGACATGACAGCACATAGTTAACACATGAAACATAACATCTTTTCATAAAGTGCACGGAGGCCACACGGAAAGGAAAGAGGGAGCACAGAGGTCCTCCGCCACCTCCATACACGCCCTCACTGCATCTCGTTCGTTTCGGCACCAGCAGCTCTTCCGGTCAAGCGATCACGTGGTCCTGCTCATTAAGGTAATGAATATGCACGCCTCTCCACTCCCATAGGCGTGGAGTACATATTCAGTACCTTATTGAGCGGTGCCATGTGATCGCTCGTCCGGAAGAGCTGCTGGTGCTGGAATGAACGAGATGCAGTGCCAGCGAGGGCACGCAGGCGGGTAAATAGGATGTGTTTTTTATTTTTTAACAGGAATCATGCATGCAAGGATAGGGGATAAATAACCATACGTACAAGGATAGGGGATAAGGAGCCATGCATACAAGGATAGGGGATAAATAGCCATACATACAAGGATAGAGGATAAGGAGCCACGCATACCAGGACAGCGATGGGGGAGCCATGCATACCATGACAGGGATGGGGGAGCCATGCATACCAGGATAGGGATTAGGGGACAATGCATATACTTGAGTCAATAAGCTTACCCAGTTTTTTGTGGCAAAATTAGGTGCATCGGCTTATACTCGGGTCGGCTTATACTCGAGTATATACGGTACCTCCGATTTGTGAATATTTACCTATCGGTGGTCGTTTAGTGCCGCCTGTTGGTTTGAGGAAATTATTTTTAAGGCTAAGTTCATATGATGAGAATTCAGTGTATATTTTCGCTACATAAAAAAACACAATGTCTTTTAATTGCAGCAAAGTGGATTGTATTTATAGAATTCTTGCGTCCATTGTGCTTTCTTTTCTATGCAGTATAATCTGACCTGCGGTGCGTTTTTTAGGTCCATACCGTCAATTTCTCTTGCTGTAAACGTGTTTTATCTGCAGATTTTTACCATAGACTGGAATGAAATGAGGAAAGATCGCAACTAAAAAAAAAGCATATACATTTTTAGTACATTTCTACAACGGAAATGCAGTAAAACACATGAAAGTTAAGTAATAAGAAGTATGTAAAACGTAGCAGTATTATTTAAAACATGACACAACAAATAAGAGGCAAAAATGCTGCAGATAAAAACAATAAAAATGCATGTAAAAAAGAACACAATGAAAAATGAAAGTTTTCTAGATTAGTTAATAGGTGCAGAAGTGCTGCAGAAAATCTGCCACATCATATACTCATTGTGAAAACTTAGCCTAAGGTAGTGATGACTGTATTTTTGGTCTGAGTGTCTGTGAAAAGAACACACACAGAGTATAGTGCTCGGACCAGTGTTATCAATGGGGCAGTGCAGATGAGCAATTTTTTTCACTTACCAAATCTGTCAGTGAAACAAAAATCATAGTCTGCCCTAGTTTCTTACGTAAATTGGATGAAGCTCCCCTATTCAAGTTGACGGGTGCATACAAAAAAATCAGATGCCATATGGAGCTGCAGAATTACATCCATTTTTTACAGATACATAGCAATTCTGTAATATAGGACACTATAAAAAGTCTTGTAAATTCCTCTGTAACTGCTAAAGGGGAACTTCAGCATTCACTCAAGTGGGAATTAGTATATAATTACCAGCACTTTGCTTTGTACCAGCATGAAACACTGAGGAGCAATGAGGCGACAGGATTAAATGTATGCAGCAAACAGTTTAAGAGGAATTGTACTGATTACAATCAAGTATTTTGTTTAGTTTTCTCCATCAATACTAGCACCCATCTACAATGGGCATTCATTTAAGGCCCCGTCTCACTAAGCAATCTCAGTAGCGAGATCGCTGCTGAGTCACAACTTCTGTGACGTAACAGCGATCTCACCAGCGAGATTGCTGTGTGTGACAGCGATCAGCGAGCGGCCCCCCTGCCGGTATCGCTGATCGCTGGAAGAAATCTCTGGACATTTCTTTGGTCACTGGTCTCCCGCTGGCCAGCACGCATCGCTGTGTGTGACAGGCGGGAGACCAGCGATCAGGTGTAAAAAATAATTAAAAAAATTAAAAATATAGTTATTCTCACCTTCCGACGTCGCGTTCAGCCATCCTGCCTCTCTCCACGCTCCGGTCCCAGTGATCCTTTGCACGAATGACCGCGAGACTTTGTTATCCCGCGAGACTGTGACATCTCGCGGTCATTCTCGCAAAGGATCACTGGGACCGGAGCGTGGAGAGAGGCAGGATGGCTGAACGCAACATCGGAAGGTGAGAATAACTATATTTTTTATTTTGATTCTATTTTTTACAGGATGGCCAGCGATGCCGGGCGCTCGGCATCGCTGTGCTGATCGCTGGTGAAGCTGTCTGTGTGACAGCTCACCAGCGATCACATAGCGATTTACCAGCGATCCTGACACCTTCATATCGGTGTCGGGATCGCTGGTAAGTCGCTTAGTTTGACGGGGCCTTTACAAATTTTACACTACTGTTTCTTCTACAACCCTATCACTGTAGGTGTTTGCCATGTTTGCTAACAATGGTTTATACTGCATGGGAGACAATGGTTTACTAGAAAAAAAAATTGGGGTTTGAATAGAATTCACTCCAGGTAAGGGCTCATACTCACTGGCAAGAAATACGGACAAGTGCAATCCGATAAAAAAATCGGATTGCACTTGGACCAATGTTATTCAATAGGTGACATCTCATTTGCGATTTTTTTCTCAGCTGAAATCGGACTGAGGGCTCATACCCATTTGCGAGTAAAAAAAAGTCTGTTTTCTGTACGGAAAAAAACTTACCAAAACTATGCGATTGTCATGCGTTTTGTATGCAATTTTTAACCGCACCATCCGTTTTACATCCGTTTTTCATCCGTATGCCATGAGTTTTTTTTTCTAAGCAACTATTTTCCTACAGTCATTTACAGTGTTCTGTGACACAGAATGGTAATGTATCCGTTAAAAACGGATGGAAAATGGATTGTCTGTTTTTCGTCCGTTTTTTTCTCGCACCCATTGACTTGTATTGGTGAGTCTCATCCGAAAATCGCAGCAAATTGCAGCATGCTGCGATTTTTTTCTCAGTCCGATTTCAGCTGAGAAAAAAAATCGCAAATGAGATGTCACCTATTGAATAACATTGGTCCAAGTGCAATCCGATTTTTTTATCGGATTGCACTTGTCCGTATTTCTTGCCAGTGAGTATGAGCCCTTACCTGGAGTGAATTCCATTGTCAGAGTGCAATCCGATTTTTTATCGGCTTGCACTCGTCCAATTTTCTCTCCAGTGAGTATGAGCCCTGAGAAAAAAAAATCGCAGAATGCTGCGTATTGCTGCAATTCTCGGACAAGACTCACCAATGCAAGTCAATGGGTGCGAGAAAAAAATCGGACAGCACTCGCACCATGCGAGTGCTGTCCGATTTTTACACATCGGTGTCCTTTGAAAAGCCGGCAATTCATATGCGGCTACACAGTAAAATCACACTGACATGTTAGAACACAAAAGATAGAATACATGTATACCCATAGAATAGGTGTGTGTGCATATATATATATATATATATGTCAGTGACACACATATATATATCTCTATATTTCATAGAGAGTTGCATAGTAGAATAGGTGATAATTCATTTGTCGTCCTTTGTAAAATCATTACAGAACCCGACAGGATATGAGACATGGTTTACATACAGTAAACCATTGCATATCCATTAGCTTTATATATGTCCCTCACTAATAATGTTAGTAGTGTGTGTGCGTGTGTAAAATTTTCGAGCAGTAGGTGTTAAATTAAAGGATTAATTCACGGAAAAAAACTTGCGTGGGCTCCAATGCAACTTTCTCCGCCAGAGAGGGCAAGCCAGTGACTGAGGGCAGAAATTAATAGCCTAGAGAGGGACCATTGTTTTTGCCCCCCCCAGCTAAAAAAAAATCTGCCCCCAGTCATCCCAGAAAAGGCACATTTGTAAGATGACCAATTCTGGCACTTACCCTCTCTCTTCCCATTGCCCTGTGTAGCAGGTGGCATATGTGGTATTAAGGTATTGGAAGGTGACATTAAGCCTGGTTAGTAATGGAGAGGTGTCAATAAGACACCTATCCATTATTAATCTACTAGTCTGAAAGGGTTTCAATAAACATACAGACATTAAGACAAAAGACTTTTAATGAAATAAACACACATTTTTTTCATCTTTATTACACACCCAATCAAATCAAAGCCATCTTTCTCCTGTAAAAATTACAACATAAAAAAGCAACAATATCCCATACCTGTCTGCCGTACAGTCATGTCTCATGCTGCAATCCATCTGAAGGGGTTAAATAGTTTACAACATGGAAGCGGTGCTAATGCGACACCTCTCCAAAAACAATGGTTCCTCTCTAGGCTATTAATTTCTGCCCTCAGTCACTGGCTTGCCCTCTCTGGTGGAGAAAATTGCGCGGGAGCCCACGCAAGTTTTTTCCGTGAATTAATCCTTTAATTTAACACCCACAGCTCCAAAATTTTACACACACACTACTAACAGTATTAGTGAGGAACATATATAAATCTAACGGATATGCAATGGTTAACTGTATGTAGACCATGTGTCATATCCTGTCAGGTTCTGTAATGATTTTACATAAGCCGACAATTGAATTATCGGCTTTTCTGCTATCTACCTCTGTATGAAATATATATATATATATATATATATATATATATATATATATATATACACTCACTGGCCACTTTATTAGGTACACCATGCTAGTAAGGGGTTGGACCCCCTTTTGCCTTCAGAACTGCCTCAATTCTTCGTGGCAGAGATTCAACAAGGTGCTGGAAGCATTCCTCAGAGATTTTGGACCATATTGACATGATGGCATCACACAGTTGGCGCAGATTTGTCGGCTGCACATCCCTGATGCGAATCTCCCGTTCCGCCACATCCCAAAGATGCTCTATTGGATTGAGATCTGGTGACTGAGGAGGCCATTTGAGTACAGTAAACTCATTGTCATGTTCAAGAAACCAATCTGAGATGATTTGAGCTTTATGACATGGCGCATTATCCTGCTGAAAGTAGCCATCAGATGTTGGGTACATTGTGGTCATAAAGGGATGGACATGGTCAGCAACAATACTCAGGTAGGCTGTGGCGTTGCAACGATGCTCAATTGGTACCAAGGGGCCCAAAGAGTGCCCAGAAAAAATTCCCCACACCATGACACCACCACCACCAGCCTGAACCGTTGATACAAGGCAGGATGGATCCATGCTTTCATGTTGTTTACGCCAAATTCTGACCCTACCATCCGAATGTCGCAGCAGAAATCGAGACTCATCAGACCAGGCAACGTTTTTCCAATCTTCTACTGTCCAATTTCGATGAGCTTGTGCAAATTGTAGCCTCAGTTTCCTGTTCTTAGCTGAGAGGAGTGGTACCCAGTGTGGTCTTCTGCTGCTGTAGCCCATCTGCCTCAAAGTTCGACGCACTGTGCGTTCAGAGATGCTCTTCTGCCTACCTTGGTTGTAACGGGTGGCAATTTGAGTCACTGTTGCCTTTCTATCAGCTCGAACCAGTCTGCCCATTCTCCTCTGACCTCTGGCATCAACATGGCATTTCCGGCCACAGAACTGCCGCTCACTGGATTTTTTTTCTTTTTCGGACCATTCTCTGTAAACCCTAGAGATGGTTGTGCGTGAAAATCCCAGTAGATCAGCAGTTTCTGAAATTCTCAGACCAGCCCTTCTGGCACCAACAATCATGCCACGTTCAAAGGCACTCAAATCACCTTTCTTCCCCATACTGATGCTCGGTTTGAACTGCAGGAGATTGTCTTGACCATGTCTACATGCCTAAATGCACTGAGTTGCCGCCATGTGATTGGCTGATTAGAAATTAAGTCTTAACACACAGTTGGACAGGTGTACCTAATAAAGTGGCCAGTGAGTGTATATATATGTGTGTGTGTGTGTGTCAATGACATATATACACTGCTCAAAAAATAAAGGGAACACTTGAATAACAGAATAGAACTCCAAGTAAATCAAACTTCTGTGAAATCAAACTGTCCACGTAGGAAGCAACACTGATTGACAATCAATTTCACATGCTGTTGTACAAATGGAATAGACAACAGATGGAAATTATTGGCAATTATCAAGACACACTCAATAAAGGAGTGTTTCTGCAGGTGGGGACCACAGACCACATTTTAGTACCAATGCTTTCTGGCTGATGTTTGGGTCAGTTTTGAATGTTGGTTGTGCCTTCACACTTGTGGTAGCATGAGATGGGCTCTACAACCCACACAAGTGGCTCAGTTAGTGCAGCTCATCCAGGATGGCACATCAATGCAAGCTGTGGCAAGGAGGTTTGCTGTGTCTGTCAGCGTAGTGTCCAGCAGAGGCTGGAGGCACTACCAGGAGACAGGCCAGTACACCAGGAGATGTGGAGGATGCCGTAGGAGGGCAACAACCCAGCAGCGGGACCGCTACCTCAGCCTTTGTGCAAGGAGGCACAGGAGGAGCACTGCCCGAGCCCTGCAAAAGGATCTCCAGCAGGCCACAAATGTGCATGTGTCTGCACAAACGGTTAGAAACCAACTCCATGAGGATGGTCTGAGGGCCCGACGTCCACAGATGGGGGTTGTGCTCACAGCCCAACACCGTGCAGGATGCTTGGCATTTGCCACAGACCACCAGGATTGGCAAATTCGCCACTGGCGCCCTGTGCTCTTCACAGATGAAAGCAGGTTCACACTGAGCACATGTGACAGATGTGACAGAGTCTGGAGATGCCGTGGAGAGCGATCTGCTGCCTGCAACATCCTTCAGCATGATCCGTTTGGCAGTGGGTCAGTAATGGTGTGGGGTGGCATTTCTTTGGAGGGCCGCACAGCCCTCCATGTGCTCGCCAGAGGTAGCCTGACTTCCATTAGGTACCAAGATGAGATCCTCAGACCCCTTGTGAGACCATATGCTGGTGCGGTTGGTCCTGGGTTCCTCCCATTGCAGGACAATGCCAGACTTCATGTGGCTGAAGTGTGTCAGCAGTTCCTGCAAGATAAAGGCACTGAAGCTATGGACTGGCCCGCTCATTCCCCAGACCTGTATCTGATTGAGCACATCTGGGACATCATGTCTTGCTCCATCCACCAATGTCACATTGCACCACAGACTGTCCAGGAGTTGGCGGATGCTGTAGTCCAGGTCTGGGAGAAGATCCCTCAGGAGACCATCCGCCGCCTCATCAGGAGCATGCCCGGGCGTTGTACATTAGGGATGTCATACAGGCAAGTGGAGGCCACACACAATACTGAGCCTCATTTTGACTTGTTTTAAGGACATTACATTCCATTTTAATTTTATGTGTGACTCCAAATCCAGGCCTCCATTTTCGTAATAAATTTGATTTCCATTGATGATTTTTGTGTGATTTTGTTGTCAGCACATTCAACTTTGTACAGAACAAAGTATTCAATGAGAATATTTCATTCATTCATATCTAGGATGTGTTATTTGAGTGTTCCCTTTATTTTTTTGAGCAGTGTATATATACCCACCTATTCTACATGTGTATATCTATTCTATTATATTCTAACCTATTCTATTCTATACTGTACTTGGCATCTGCCGACTTTTAAGCTATATATATCAAGAAAAAACTGGAAACAGCACCAAAGCAATACCTTATGGAAGTGCACGCTTCCCCAACCAGTGTTCAATTGGCATAGCAGGATAAGTAGCAAAAAACAGGGAAACAGCACATGAAGTAAAAAAGGGGAACTTTAATGCCCAATGGCGTGGCAACGTTTCGGATGTGAAATCCTTTTTCAAGCAATGTGTATAGCAATAGTACAAGTATATAAAGGGTGCACATGTTAACAATTTAGTACAACAATCAGGTAAAAAACATTTAAAATGTACTGTACATTCCATGTCATAGTGATTATATAGTGCAGAAAGTGCTCAGTGCATATATAGATAATTCATCATAGAATAATATTAATAGTTACACACATAACATAGACAATAAGAAATATATCAAATCATCCACAATTATCAAAATGATTTCAGGTGTCACATCTCAAAAGGTGTTTAAGGCTACGTGCACACGGTGTGTATTCTGCTGAGCAGCAGTTCCGCAGACCAAGTACAGTAGAATGAAACCCTATGGGTTTTCAAAAACGCTGTGCTGACGGTGCATTTTTTTCCACGCGGTTTTGCTGCGGTTTACAAACCGCAGCATGTCAATTGTTTGGGCGGTTTCCGCAGCGGTTTCACACCTTTAACATAGTAGAGGTGTGAAACCGCAGGGCAAAACCGCAGACCAAACCGCAGGTCACTTTACCTGCCGTTCCGTGCGGAAAAAAACGCAGGAGAATCTGCAGCGTGTGCACATAGCCTGTAGCGCACTCACAGTTAGGCTATGTGCACACGCTGCAGATTCACCTGCGCTTTTTTCCGCGCGGAACCGCAGTTAAAGTGACCTGCGGTGGAAACCGCTGTGGAAACGCAGCAGAATCCGCACCGTGTGCACATAGCCTTATAAAACACAGCTGCATGCCTGCACACTGGCTTCCACACAGCTTCATTGAGCATGTCTGTGATGTCAGAATAACATACCCATAGTGTCAAGCGTGTGCAGCTGCTCAGTGAGTCATTGAAACCTCAGACGCCATATTGGAAGATGTCAAAACAACAATATATGCCCATTTGAGCTATATGATATATCAGCTATAATGCACAAATCTGTAAAAGCACTCATACTTTTATGTATACAAAGTTGCAAAAGGGACAATTAAGCCTCATAGTGCCATATAAGTATAATGAATCCTTGTCAGCAATATAAGCATACAAAATGCAAGAAGAAAAGTACTAATATAACAGAATATGGCAAAATGGATTGGTCCGGACATAAGTCCCAAATTGTCACCTGGTAAAGGAATATCTCAGCAATTAAGTGCGACATCCCGTACCTCTTATGTGGATATGGTGAAATGGGAGGGAGTATGAATCCCCACCATCAACCTACCACACATTGACACAATAGACCCAAATCCCTTAACCCCTTAGCGACAGAGCCAGTTTGCAGCTTAATGACCAGGCCAATTTTTACAATTCTGACCACTGTCCCTTTATGAGGTTATAACTCTGGAACGCTTTAATGGATCCCGCTGATTCTGAGATTGTTTTTTCGTGACATATTGTACTTCATGCTAGTGGTAACATTTCTTCGATAAGTCTTGTGTTTATTTATGAAAAAATCGGAAATATGGCGAAAATTTTGCAATTTTAAAATTTTAAATTTTTATGCCCTTAAATCAGAGAGATGTGTCACAAAAATTTCTTAATAAATAACATTTCCCACATGTCTGCTTTACATCACCACAATTTTGGAAGCAAAATTTTTTTTGTTAGGAAGTTATAAGGGTTAAAAGTTGACCAGTGATTTCTCATTTTTACAACAAAATTTACAAAACCATTTTTTTTTTTAAGGGACCTCATCATATTTAAAGTCATTTTGAGGGGTGTACATGACAGAAAATACTCAAAAGTGGCACCATTCTAAAAACTAGACCGCTCAAGGTGCTCAAAACCACATTCAAGAAGTTTATTAACCCTTTAAGTTCTTCACAAGAACTAAAGCAATGTGGAAGGAAAAAATTTAAAACATTTAACTTTTTTTTGCGAAAAATTTACTTCAGAGCCAATTTTTTTTATTTTCATAAGTGTTAAAAGAGAAAATCAACCACAAAATTTGTTGTACAATTTCTCCTGAATACGTCGATACCCCATATATGGGGGTAAACCACTTTTTCAGCACACGGCAAAGCTCGCAAGACATGGAGCGCCGTTTGACTTTTTCAACGCAGAATAGGCTGGAATTGAGATTGGATGCCATGTTGCGTTTGGAGAGCCCTTAATGTGCCTAATTAGTTGAAACCTCCAACAAGTGACCCCATTTTGGAAACTAGACCCATTAAGGAACTTATCTAGATGTGTGGTGAGCACTTTGAACCTTCAAGTGCTTCACAGAAGTTTATAACGTAGAGCCGAGAAAATAAGAAATCCATTTTTTTCCACAAAAATGATCTTTTCGCCCCCAAATTTTTATTTTTACAAGGGTAACAGGAGAAATCATACCCCCACAGTTGTTGTGCGATTTGTCCTGAGTACGCCGATACCCCATATGTGGGGGGGAACCACTGTTTGGGTGCATTGGAGAGCTCGGAAGGGAAGGAGTGCCATTTTGGAATGCAGACTTTGATGGAATGGTCTGCGGGCGTCATGTTGCGCTTGCAGAACCCCTGATGGGCCTAAACAGTGGAAACCCCCCACAAGTGACCCCATTTTGGTAATTGGACCCCCTAAGGAACTTATCTAGATGTGTGGTGAGCAATTTGAACCCCCAAGCGCTAAGCGCTTCACAGAAGTTTATAAACGCAGAGCCGTGAAAATAAAGACTTTTTTATTTCCACAAAAGTGATTTTTTTAGACCCAGTTTTTAGACCCCCAAAGTTGGTAAATAGTGGAAACCCCTCAATTCTTGCTCCAACCCTAACCCCAACACACCCCTAACCCTAATCCCAACCCTAACCTTAATCCCAACCCTAATCCCTAATCCTAATTCTAACCCTAATCCTAGTTCGCCCTAACCCTAATTCTAACCCTAACCCTAGCCCTAACCCTAGCCCTAGCCCTAACCCTAACCCTAATGGAAAACTGAAAAAAAAATTATTTTCTTTATTTCGTTATGTTGGCCTAAAAAGGGGGTGATTCACGGGGGGATTATGTACTATTTTGTTTATTTTGATCACGATGATAGTTTATCATCGTGATCAAAATGAATGAATGGAATCTGCCAGCAGGAGCCGGCAGATTCCCGACGGGCGCACTGCGCATGCGCCCGCCATTTTCCCCGGATCCAAGATGGTGGCGCCCACCGGAGGACATCGGCGGGACGCAGGACCACCAGGAGGGGACAGAGGACCACGGAGAGGTACCGGGGGGGATCGGGGACCCTCTTTCTCTCTCCTCTGATGTGCGATCACATCAGAGGAAAGAGAAATTTAATGCACAATCGAGCGATTCAGCTGCTCGATCCTTGTTCACATTCACGCCACTTGGCAAGTGAAAAGGTTTTAAATACTAGAGTAGGGACTGTCCCACAAGGGTTGCCGTGACGTGGCGGGATGGCTTGTACATTATTTTGATCAAAATTATGTTTACTAAATACCCTTATTATTATTACCTTTATGTATTATTTGCAGTTTATTTTTTACCTTTTAGTTCAGGATAGTTGTGTTTTTTGCTTTCTGTTTTCTCTGGTTAAAGGTCATGTGTTAATATGCACTTACATTGTGCATACACATTAACTTACTTTTCTCAGTTCAGATTTGTTTTTATTTTTATTTTTTAGGATTTATACAAGATGAAAATGATGAAATGGTAAGAAAGGATGTTGATAAGGCCGAACTTTTAAATTCCTATTTTGCATCTGTTTTCTCTCAGAAAGGAAATGTAACATCAACTGATCTTCACTATCCTATTAAAGAAATAGAAGAATACAGGCTATCTGCAAACAGAAAAATAGTTTAGGGAATACTTAGCTAACATAAATGAATTCAAGTCTCCAGGTCCTGATGAATTACACCCTAGAGCAGTGGTCCCCAACCTTTTTTGCACCAGGGACCGGTTTCAAGCAAGACCATTCCTCCATGGCCCGGCAGGGCGGGGATGGAGGTGTGGCAGGGGCGGGGCTTTGGTCATAAGGCGGCGGGGCTATGGACACGGTTGTAGTGTAGCAGTGCATACTTATAATTAAATAACATTTATAATGTGACTCAACTCACCATAGGTTTTGAATAAGTGCTCCATCACCCCCTTCTCCCCATCATTGCCTTCACCCCATCACTCCCTTCTCCCCATCATTGCCTTCACCCCATCACTGCTGTCTCCCCATCATTGCCTTCACCCCATCACTGCTGTCTCCCCATCATTGCCTTCACCCCATCACTCCCTTCTCCCCATCACTGCCTTCAACCCATCACTGCTGTCTCCCCATCATTGCCTTCACCCCATCACTCCCCTCTCCCCATCATTGCCTTCACCTCATCACTGCCTTCTCTCCATCACTGCCTTCACCCCATCACTGCTGTCTCCCCATCATTGCCTTCACCCCATCACTCCCCTCTCCCCATCATTGCCTTCACCCCATCACTCCCTTCTCCCCATCATTGCCTTCACCCCATCACTCCCTTCTCCCCATCATTGCCTTCACCCCATCACTCCCTTCTCCCCATCATTGCCTTCACCCCATCACTCCCCTCTCCCCATCATTGCCTTCACCCCATCACTCCCCTCTCCCCATCATTGCCTTCACCCCATCACTCCCTTCTCCCCATCATTGCCTTCACCCCATCACTCCCTTCTCCCCATCATTGCCTTCACCCCATCACTCCCCTCTTCCCATCATTGCCTTCACCCCATCACTGCCATCTCTCCATCATTGCCTTCACCCCATCACTCCCTTCTCCCCATCATTGCCTTCACCCCATCACTGCTGTCTCCCCATCATTGCCTTCACCCCATCACTGCTGTCTCCCCATCATTGCCTTCACCCCATCACTCCCCTCTCCCCATCATTGCCTTCACCCCATCACTGCCTTCTCTCCATCATTGCCTTCACCCCATCACTGCTGTCTCCCCATCATTGCCTTCACCCCATCACTGCTGTCTCCCCATCATTGCCTTCACCCCATCATTGCCTTCACCCCATCACTCCCTTCTCCCCATCATTGCCTTCACCCCATCACTGCTGTCTCCCCATCATTGCCTTCACCCCATCACTCCCCTCTCCCCATCATTGCCTTCACCCCATCACTGCCTTCTCTCCATCATTGCCTTCACCCCATCACTGCTGTCTCCCCATCATTGCCTTCACCCCATCACTCCCCTCTCCCCATCATTGCCTTCACCCCATCACTGCCTTCTCTCCATCACTGCCTTCACCCCATCACTCCCTTCTCCCCATCATTGCCTTCACCCCATCACTCCCCTCTCCCCATCATTGCCTTCACCCCATCACTCCCTTCTCCCCATCATTGCCTTCACCCCATCACTGCCTTCTCCCCATCATTGCCTTCACCCCATCACTGCCATCTCTCCATCATTGCCTTCACCCCATCACTCCCCTCTCCCCATCATTGCCTTCACCCCATCACTGCCATCTCTCCATCATTGCCTTCACCCCATCACTCCCTTCTCCCCATCATTGCCTTCACCCCATCACTGCCATCTCTCCATCATTGCCTTCACCCCATCACTCCCCTCTCCCCATCACTGCTGTCTCCCCATCATTGCCTTCACCCCATCACTCCCTTCTCCCCATCATTGCCTTCACCCCATCACTTCCTTCTCCCCATCATTGCCTTCACCCCATCACTCCCCTCTCCCCATCATTGCCTTCACCCCATCACTGCCATCTCTCCATCATTGCCTTCACCCCATCACTCCCCTCTCCCCATCACTGCTGTCTCCCCATCATTGCCTTCACCCCATCACTCCCTTCTCCCCATCATTGCCTTTACCCCATCACTTCCTTCTCCCCATCATTGCCTTCACCCCATCACTCTCCTCTCCCCATCATTGCCTTCACCCCATCACTCCCCTCTCCCCATCATTGCCTTCACCCCATCACTGCCGTCTCTCCATCACTCCCCTCATGGCCTTCTCCTCATGTCCCCATCTCCTCCATGGCCAGGCTACACAAACACATACCAACACACACACACACACACACACACATGTACACACACAGACAGACATACATACACACATTATACATACACACACACATTATACATACACACACACATTATACATACACACACACCACCTCTCTCCTCTCACCTGCCCGCCGCCCGCGCTTCCTCGCTCTGACACAGCAGCGGCCGCGCTCCTCTCTGTGTCAGTCAGAGACAGGAAGCGCGGGCGGCGGGCAGGAAGCTGAACGCAGTGGACGGGTCCTTGCAGCTCCGCTCCTGCTATTCCCTCTTGCAGGCAGCGGAGCTGCTTGGATCGCTCCCTGGCCGCCGCTAAGAACTGCTGCGCGCCGCCCCAGCCCCCGCTACGCCACTGACCGCCCCTGGCTCCCCTTGTATCCGCGGACCGGCAAGGGCACTGCAGCGGCCCGGTGCTGGGCCGCGGACCGGCGGTTGGGGACCCCTGCCCTAGAGTACTGAAGGAGATGGCAGAAGAAATTTTTGAACCATTCTCCAAAATTCTTGGAGATCAGCAGAAGTCCCAGAAGACTGGAGAAGAGCAAATGCTCTTCCTATCTTCAAAAGCGTGGACCCAGGGAACTATAGGCCGGTGAGCCTGACTTCTATGCCAGGAAAGATCTCTGAACAAATTATTAAACAACATGTATGTACGTACCTGGATAAGAATGAAGTGATTAACCAGAGTCAGCATGGGTTTGTAACTAATAAGTCATGTCAGACTAACTTAATTTCCTTCTATGACTGAATCACAGAATCACTGACTGGGTGGATCAGGGAAATGCTGTAGATATAGTATATTTTGACTTCAGCAAAGCATTTGACAAAGTATCTCACATCATCCTTATTGAAAAAATGAATAAGTATGGAACGCACAAGGCAACTGTTAGGTGGTTTCATAACTGGTATAGTGATTGGACCCAAAGTGTGGTCGTAAATAGCTGCACATCCAGTTGGAAGAATGTCACAAGTGGGGTACCATAGGGCTCTGTTCTGGGCCCTGTATTGTTCAACATCTTTATCAATGATTTAGATGATGGAATTGAGGGTACACTGATTAAATTTGCTGATGACACAAAGTTAGGAGGGATAGCTAATACTAGAGAAGAGAGAGGATTCAAAAAGATATAAATAAACTGGAGCAGTGGGTAGCAACTAACAGAATGGTTTTTAACAGGGAAAAATTCAAAGTACTACATCTGGGAAATAAAAATGAAAAAAGCATATACAGAATCGGAGGAATAGGGATAAGCAACAGCACATGTGAAAAAGACTTGAGTATACTAATAGACCATAAACTAAACATGAGTCAACAGTGTGATGCAGCAGCAAAAAAGGCAAATACAATTCTGGGATGTATTAACAGAAACATACAGTCTAGATCACGTGAAGTCATTATCCCTCTCTACTCCTCTTTGGTCAGACCTCATCTGGAATACTGTGTCCAGTATTGGGCACCACATTTTAAAAAATGACATCAACAAACTGGAGCAAGTTCAGAGAAGAGCGACCAGACTGGTGACCGGTCTGCAAACTATGTCCTGTGAGGAACGGTTACAGGATTTGGGTATGTTTAGCTTGCAAAAAAGAAGACTGAGAGAAGACTTAATAGCTGTCTACAAATATCTCAAGGGCTGTCAAACTGTAGAAGTATCATCTTTATCCTCATTTGCACAAGGAAAGACTAGAAGCAATTGGATGAAAATGAATGGGAGGAGATATAGATTAGATATTAGAAAAAAAAATTTCACAGTGAGGTTGATGAATGAGTGGAACAGGCTGCCACGAGAGGTGGTAATTTCTCCTTCAATGGAAGTCTTCAAACAGAGGCTGGACAGACATCAGTCTGGGACAATGTAGCGAATCGTGCTTTGAGCAGGGGGTTGGACACGATGACCCAGGAGGTCCCTTCCAACTCTATCATTCTATGATTCTGTAACGAATGGAAGCGGAGGCAGAGATGGTGAAGTTCACATTCGTTTTTATTTTTTAAGTGGAACCTCGGGACCACGGTCCGGGGAGCTCCGAAGGGGGCGTGACTATTGAGCCCCGGGTACCCGTAGTAAAGCCCCTCAGGCAGGGCCAGAATGGAATACCCGGAGGACACAGGTGCTACCTCCAGTTAGACCCCAAACACGTGGCAGCTGTCCCAGCGGGACCAAAAGGGATAACAAAAGTTACAGCAGAGTCTGTAACGAGACGGGTCCTGGATCCGGGTAGTTGGAAAGGAGTCGGTTCCAGTGACCTTCACACAGTCCTTGGACTCGGATGGCTGTTGGCGGAACGGGATGGCTATGGCCCAGATGGTTGCAGATATAACCAGGCAACACAGGATACTGATATGCTGTGGAGACAGAGAGCATTAGACAATGCACAGAGACTGCAGATGCAGCGCAGACAGGTTAGCATGAGAACCGGATGTAGCAATGATAGATACTCATTGCTCCGGCGCTCTCCCTATGGAGGAGAGGCCAGAAATAGCAGCCAGTGCGCTGCCATTGGTTAATTGCATTTTTTGAATAATGCACGTTGCCCCTTTAAGAAGGCAAGAGAGCGGGCAGGCGTGCCCTAATAGCCTTAGCTACAGATATCCTCACAGGACGCTAGGAGGAGGAGGCAGGAGGGAGGCCAGAACGCTGAGCTGCAGCATGAGAGGCTCGAGGTGAGTGCCCAGAACGGAGAGCAGCGGCAGGCCTGGACGCAGCGCCAGGATGAGGGCCAGGTGTAACAGTGGCAGACCTGGGCGCAGTGCCAGGATGGGGACCGGGTGTAACAGATTCTATAATTCTATGAGTCTTCTTGGGAATGATGCAACAAGTTTTTCACACCTGGTTTTGGGGATCCTCTGCCATTTTTCCTAACAGATCCTCTCCAGTCCCATCAGGTTGGATGATGAATGCTGGTGGACAGCCATTTTCAGGTCTCTCCAGAGATGCTGAATTGGGTTTAGGTCAGGGCTCTGGCTTGGCCAGTCAAGAATGGTCACAGAGTTGTTCTGAAGTCACTCCTTTGTTATTTTAGCTCTTTGCTTAGGGTCATTATCTTGTTGGAAGGTGAACCTTCGGCCAAGTCTGAGGTCCAGAGCACTCTGGAATAGGTTTTCATCCAGGATATCTCTGTACTTGGCTGCATTCATGTTTCCTTCAATTGCAACCAGTCATCCTGTCCCTGCAGCTGAAAAACACCACCATTGCATGATGCTGCCACCACCATATTTCACTGTTGGGATTGTATTGGGTAGGTGATGAGCAGTGCTTAGTTTTCTCCACACATACCGATTAGAATTATCTCCAAAAAGTTCTTTATTCATCTCACCAGACCAGAGAATCTTATTTCTCATAGTCGTGGAGTCCTTCATGTATTTTAGCAAACTCTATGCTGGCTTTCATATGTCTTGCACTGAGGAGATGCTTCCGTCGGGCCACTCTGCCATAAAGGCCCGACTGTTGGGGGGCTGCAGAGATAGTTGATTTTGTGGAACTTTCTCCCATCTCGCTACTGCATCTGTGGAGCGCAGCCACAGTGATCTTGGGGTTCTTCCTTACCTCTCTCACCAAGGCTCTTCTTCCACGATTGCTCAGTTTGGCTGGATGGCCAGGTCTAGGAAGACTTCTGATGGTCCCAAACTTCTTCCATTTAAGGATTATGGAGACCACTGTGCTTTTAGGAACCTTGAGTACTGCAGAAATTCTTTTGTAACCTTGGCCAGATCTGTGCCTTGGCACAATTCTGTCTCTGAGCTCCTTGACCAGTTCCTTTGACCTCATGATTCTCATTTGGTCTGACATGCACTGTGAGCTGTGAGGTCTTATCTAGACAGGTGTTTGCCTTTACAAATCAAGTCCTATCAGTTTAATTAAACACAGCTCAAGGAGGATCACAAGTAAATGGACAGCATGTGACTAAGGACCCCGTCACACACAGCGAGATCGCTAGCGAGATCGCTGATTTTGTGATGCATCAGCGATCTCTCCAGCGATATCGCTGTGTGTGACGGGGATCATTGACCGGCCCCCCTGCCGGGTATCGCTGATCGTGCACGATCATCCTGGGACATTTTTTGATCGTTGGTCTCCCGCTGGCCAGCACGCATTGCGTGTGGCAGCGAGAGACCAGCGATCAGTGACGCTGGACGCTGGTTTCCAACGTAAACATCGGGTAACTAAGAGCCGCGCGGCTCTTGGATATCCGCTGTTTACCCTAGATACGCTGGTATCTAGGGTAAACAGTGGGTATCCAAGAGCCGTGCGGCTCTTAGTTACCCGATGTTAACAATGGATACCAGCGTGCACACTGGTTTCCAGGGTAAACAGCATGTATCCAAGAGCCGCGCGGCTCTTAGATACCCACTGTTTACATTGGAAACCAGCTTGCTCGCTGGTGCTGATCGCTGGAGGGGCTGTCTATATGACAGTTCACCAGCGATCAGCCTAACGATGTCCCAGCGATCCCATCCATGTCGGATCGTTGGTGGGATAGCTGGGACATTGTTATGTGTAACGGGGCCTTTAAATATGAGTGCCTGAGCAAAGGGTCTGAATACTTATGACCATGTGATATTTCAGTTTTTTTCTTTTTTAATAAATTTGCAAAAATTTCTACATTTCTGTTTTTTTTCAGTCAAGATGGGGTACAGAGTTTTAACTGAGTCTAAATTGTTTTGGAGGTGCGGCTTGGGACTAGGCAACATGTCACATATCTTCTGGACCTGTCCCCTCCTAAAAGATTTTTGGTCAGGGGTCAACAAAACACTCATGGATCTAAAGCTGATATCTAGAAACCTCTCTCCTAAGGAAGTGTTACTTTCTTGTCCCACTTCAGACTGCAGGCTTACAAAACATCGCCCTCTGGCCCTAATGCTGAGTGCAGCTAAGCACTTAATCTCGTCCCACTGGAAGAGTACTTCTCCACCTCCCCTCTCTGAATGGTTTGAAAAACACAAACTAATTTATAGAGTGGAGGAACTCTCTAGTTGGGAAACCCACTCACATCCCCTCTTCTTAAAAGCTTGGACCTCCTGGAGACAAAAATTTTCCCCTACTTAGTTTTTCAGAGCCCCGGGTCCCTCTGGCCTCCTCTCCTTATTAGCGACATCCCTACAACAGGTCTATACCCCTCTGTTTGTGGATATTACCTACTTTCACATTTCATATCTCTTATCTACAATCCTAAAGTCCCACGAGAATCCTTCGGTCTTCTACTTGCATGACAATCATTCTTTTACCATTGTACCTCTCTACCCCAATGCATAGTATTTAACATTGCTGAATTTGTTGTATTTTTGTTGTAACTCTTGGTTTCTCTTGAAATACTGTCTGAAAATGTACTTCTCAGCGGTACTGCCGCTATTGTTTTTCTTTAATAAAGAAATAATTTACAAAAAAAAAGATGGGGTACAGAGTGTACATTAATGACAATAAAATGAATTGAATTTTTTTGAATTTACCAAATGGCTGCAATGAAACAAAAACTGAAAAATTTAAAGGGGTAATTTACATATAAGAAAAATTTGGAATAAGAAATCAGATTGCAGATATTAAGTTATCATATTATTCATCTGTATGTGTGGAATGGACCACCAATCTAAGCTGTTTTAGCTTCATACTGTAGATACTGTACAATACCCTTTTATTGTTTGTGAATAGGGTTGATTGTATAACTTCGGATAAGAGCTTATCCAAATAGCTATAGCGCTAACCGAATATCTGCATCGGTAACCTGGATACCTGGAACGTACCCTATAATCAGCTGTTCGGCTCCGCAGCTGCATGTGTCGCGGCTGTGTGACAGCCACAATACATGCATGGAGAGCCCTACAAACAGGATCTCCATGCATGTGTTGTGACTGTTACACAGCCGCGATGTCACAGGGCAGTAGGGAAAAACAGGAGACGTGAACTGCCCCTCAGGCTAAGGGGGTGCCCTGACTTTCCTTAACTTGGGGGTACACTTGATGGTAGTGAGGCCCAAGTCCTCGACCTGTCCCTATCTCCTATTAAGCCCTGTGCTAAACCCCAACCCCCTGCCCAGGAAGTGAGACAGGGAAAAAATGTACTGCACCAAATAACACACTAAGAAATATATAACAGACACCACGGGGTTAACGCAACTACAAAACAAAACTTAGCTTGTCTGCTGCCAATGCTCCAAGCAGCAGAGAAAGGCTCCTGAACTCAGCTTTCAGCAGTAACACCACTGCTCCTGATAGGCTGAACCCCCTCTGCACCAGGTAGGTCCAGTCTTCACCACGGTTGGTTTCCAAAAAGAAACAATATCACCAACAGTTGGTGCACCTGGTGAGCTTATGTAGGAAGGTGCATAGATAATTAATCACAATGCAGTAACACCAGTGGCCACCGGGGTGAAAAACTCACAAGAAGACCAACTAAACATGCAGTAACACGAGCGGCCACGGGGGGCAAAAACTAATATTAATCCCCGATGGCCTGAAAGGAAAAAAGTTTTTATATGAGGATCCAGATCTGACATCGATCCAAAAATGGATCGTGACACGCGACACATGCAGCTGCAGAGCAGAACGGCTGGTCCTCAGGAACGCTCCAGGTATCTGGGTTCCCAATGCAGCTATTCGGGAAGCAATAGAGCTATTTGATAAGCCTTTATCCGAAGCTATTCGATCAACCTTATTTGTGAATTATTTTGAAAGCTTCCTTCCTTCCATCACAGTGTTGCATTCACTAATCAGCTGGGATACTGGTTTTCACAGACAGCATTACAAACATTTCTGGTCATTGTGCCGCCATCACTATTATGTTGCCAAAAGAACAAGTCCCTTTGGTGCTCCGCTCCTAAATTGGAGGTCAAGATTTATTTCTAGAATTCTGTGAATTTTCCACATTCTTCTCTTTAATGTCCTTAGAAAGGGTGTCCACTCTCGGAAACTATTTGCTGATTTATAAACCCTCCCTCAGACAAAGGGTTGAGTCTCTGCCGCTGCCCCGGTGTCTGTTATTGTCTGTAACTCTGACGTTATGTTGACAGTGCTGCAGCCAATCACTAAGCTCAGCTGCTCTGAGCGACTTGTGTCGTCTTCTCGGGTACAGCTGCTGAGCACACTGATTGGCTGCAGTGTTGTTGATGTGACATCACAGCTGCAGCCAAATTTCAGAGACTCGAGCAGTGGAGACATAGTGTTAACATAGTAAAGCACAGTTTGTTTTTGTAAGAAGATGGAACGGACCGGGGGTGCCTCTCTTGCGCCGGTTCCGGAACTGTCGGGGCTGTCACCATTGTTGCCCAGGGGAAAGCTTTCCGTCTCGGACCGACCTTTGCACTATTCAACAGGGGGCGTTTCTTTTACAAAAGGGGCTGTGCGCGGGAAGGGAAGAGGAGACTTGGCGTGAAGACTGTGCGTGCAGCAGGGGAAGGTTGGTGCTCTGTCCATCGAGCAATGTGACAGCGCAGGCCTGTGCTATATACCCCTGACTGTCAAGTACAGTGACTGTGAGCAGAGACCTACTGTGTGCTCGCTGGCTCCTGCATCTGAAAGTGCCAGATGCTCCGGGCGGGTTTTTGCTGTGCGCGTGCCGCCTAAGACAGACAGGGTGACTTGCATAGAACCGTGTCCTACCTCACCTGTTGTGAGTTCATTTTTCCCTTCACCGTTGAGGTCTGATGAACTCCCTCCTCTGGTGAAGGAAGGTAGTGAGGCTGATTACCAAACACCTGGGCAGCTAGATGATGACTGGGTGGCTGGAATTGAGGACTGGATATAAGGCAGCCGACGCCCTTCTGCCTTGCTGGTGATGTCTCTGAGGGATTCTAGGAGACCAGTCTGATTCCTGCTCCTCAAAAGCTAAGTTTTCTGCACTACTTTTTGCATTTGTGTTTTGGTTTTGTTTTGCATTGTTTTCCTTGATTTCTGCCATTCCCTGCTGGGGTGAGCTGAATTCCTTTTTACTCTGTCTTCAGAAAATACCTGAGTACTGATATAGTCTTTTTGAAGCCTAGCGTCTTCAGGGCTTTTTTCCCTATCAGCTGTTGGCTCTTGTTTTGATAGGGTTTTGGCGGATTACAGACAGCAGCTTTTCTATCCTGTCCTATCTAGTTAGCTTGGGCCCCATCATTTGCTCAGCCTATCTTTCTGTCTGTGTGAGTGTTTTTTCATCTTTCTTCACCGTCATTATATGTTGGGGGCTGCCTATTGCTTTGGGGTCTGCTCTGGGGCAGCTTAGATTTCCCTTTCATTCTTTAGGCTATGTAGTTCTCCGGCTGTGATCGAGGGGTCTAGGGCACTGTAGGAACCCCCCACGGCTACTGCTTGTTGTTGTTGATAGGTTCAGGGGTCTGCAATCCGATAGCTGCCAACTTCTCTGGTTTTCTGGACTTAGCTAGTATTTCTGTTTTTGCCTCCTACGATGACTCATTCATAACACTCACCCGTAGTTTAATGCCAAGCTGAACCATGCTCGGGCAGCCTCACAGACTACTCTTCACTCTACACGACGAATCCAGACCCAGGACCCCGCACGAGACAGGGAGGACTCGTCGCCACTGTTAGGAACTGGATCTTCAACTTCTTCAGGACGACCCCGGGATCATCACGCGCCGGTTGCAAAGGTGCCACCGTTGAACATCAGGACTCTGCAGCTAAGAAGCCGAAAAGTTTAACCCCTCATGAACAGTTGCTTTATCTATTGCCATTGCTACCTTAACCCGCCATTATACTGGGCCTTTTTCTCCTGCCATATCCCTGTTCACCCATCACCTCCCTGCCCGGAGTAATCCCTTTGTTAATAAACCTGTTAACTCTTGCTCTGCCTCCTGTCCATCACTGCATCCTGCAACCTGCTCAACTTGGCGTAGTCGGCAGGATGCAGTCCAACAGCACGGAGGCGGCAGACCAAGCAGTTGGGGTGGGCCCTAGGTCCAGTATATCCCTGGGGGCCATGTTAAGCAACCTACCCAAGTTTACTGGGAACAATACTATGCTATGGAGCTGGACTGAGTGGATCAGGGGGATGATGTGGATGCACCCCATGACCCCTGCTTTAGAAGCGGAGGTTGCAATGATGGCTTTAGATGGAGGGGTGAGGGATTCTGTCATGCTACGACCCCCCCGGGAATGAGACACCTTTAACAAAGTGCTACAAATACTGGAGGAAACCCATGGAGACCCCACTGACGTAGGGGAGTTACCCATGTGCTTATTTTTTGGGTTTCATTGGAGGGGGAGACGGTGACCAAGTACATGAACGCGCTACAAGAGCAGGGGGGTGACAGTCCTGGCGGGGAAGGTCCGAAGCGGAGAGTTATCTGTGGCGATGGTCACCGAACCAAGATGGGTGGAAGAATTGTGGAAGGAAATTCAGGATATACAAGAAGAATTGGTTGATACAAAGAAGAAACCTGCAGTTTCATCAAATCCGAGTGGGGGCAGAAATGTCCCTGAACCCGATGTGAAATAAGAACACTACGACAAGAGGGATTCCCCACCTGTTATAACTGCGGTGAAGCTGGACACTTGGCTCAGGGGTGCATACGATGGAATAGGACTCTCCAACGCCGGCCATTAAGCTAGGGGGCTCTGAACCTGGGGGACGCCGCCCGGATCCTGAACAGTCAAGAACGAGTAACAGAATTCCTCACATTTCTACAAAAAACTATACATGTCAAGAAAAGATTTCTGACAAGTGACAATCCCTTTAAACAGCATGAGATTTTTGGTGTGATAGATTCATAAATTCTTCCAATACTGCCACCACTCCATGCTGCCATGTCCACATTTCCACCTCTCCATACTTTCTCCTTGCTGTCCTCCCATACCACCACCTTTCCATACTGCCCTCCACTTCATACTGTCAGGCATGCTCCCACCACTCCATACTGTTCACCCATGCTCCCATTACTTCATATTGTGTCCCAAGCCTCTCTCTATACCATACTGCCACCACACACTGCTTCCACTTTATACTGTCCCCCCACACTGCCACGTCTTCATACTACCCCCCACCTCTTTCTACTGCCCCATCTTAATGCTGTTTGCCTCACTGCCCTTTCTATCATATCCCTCCTGACTGCCCCTCTCCATACTGCCCCACACACAATGCTCCCTTTCTATACTGGGTCCCTTTTATAATTTCCACAAATTGCCCTATAATGTTCCTTCAGGGTAACACCCCGATCTATATATATATATAATCGTCTTATCATGTCTGTCTGTAACCGAAATCCCGCGTCGCTGATTGGTTGAGCCCGGCCGGCCGTGACCAATCAGCGACGCAGGATTTCCGTGACAAACAGACAGGTACTGTATGATAATTGGGTATGGCGCCGGAGATCGCGATCTCAGGCGCCATACTCACATACATACCTCACCGGGAGGAGCGTTGCTGCGGCGCTTCTCTTCTTATGGTGACCGGGGCAGGAGGCTGGGGAGGAGTGTGGCACTGACGCCGGAGTACGCACATGCGCATAGTGCTATCCGGCGCCATTTTCCTCAAGACACATTTGCAGTGTGTCTTCAGGAAAATGGCGCCGGACAGCGCGGTTTGGGAATGCGCGTACTCCGGCGCCAGTGCCACACTCCTCCCCCAGCCTCCGGCAGAACGGGACAGCGCTGGACGACAGGAAAGATGGGTGAGTATAATTGTTTTTTTTTTGTATGTGTGCAGTTTCCAAGGGGTGAGGGGGACCATACATACCAGGAAAGGGGGGTGAGGGGTACCTGTGTGCAGTTTCCTAGGGGTGAGGGGGACCATACATACCGTGAAAGGGGGGTGAGGGGTACCATGCATACCACGAAAGGGGGGTGAGGGGACCATGCATACCATGAAAGGGGGGTGAGGGGACCATGCATACCACGAAAGGGGGGTGAGGGGTACCATGCATGCCACAAAAGGGGGGTGAGGGGTACCATGCATACCACAAAAGGGGGGTGAGGGGACCATGCATACCATGATAAGGGGGTGAGGGGACCATGCATACCACGAAAGGGGGTGAGGGGACCATGCATACCATGAAAGGGGGGTGAGGGGACCATGCATACCACAAAAGGGGGGTGAGGGGTACCATGCATACCACAAAAGGGGGTGAGGGGTACCATGCATACCACAAAAGGGGGGTGAGGGGACCATGTATACCATGATAAGGGGGTGAGGGGACCATGCATACCAGCAAAGGGGGTGACGGGACCATGCATACCAGGAAAGGGGGGTGAGGGGTATCATGCATACCACGAAAGGGGGGTGAGGGGACCATGCATACCATGAGAGGGGGGTGAGGGGACCATGCATACCACGAAAGGGGAGTGAGGGGACCATGCATACCACGAAAGGGGGGTGAGGGGACCATACATACCACGAAAGGGGGGTGAGCGGTACCATGCATACCACAAAAGGGGGGTGAGGGGACCATACATACCACAAAAGGGGGGTGAGCGGTACCATGCATACCACAAAAGGGGGGTGAGGCGACCATACATACCACGAAAGGGGGGTGAGTGGTACCATGCATACCATGAAAGGGGGGTGAGGGGACCATGCATACCACGAAAGAGGGGTGAGGGGACAATGCATACCAGCAAAGGGGGGGTGACGGGACCATGCATACCAGGAAAGAGGGGTGAGGGGTACCGTGCATACCATGAAGGGGGGGTGAGCGGACCATGCATACCAGCAAAGGGGGGTGACAGGACCATGTATACCAGGAAAGGGGGGGTGAGGGGTACCATGCATACCATGAAAGGGGGGTGAGAGGACCATGCATACCACAAAAGGGGGGTGAGGGGACCATGCATTCCAGGAAAGGGGGGTGAGGGTGACCATGCATACCAGGAAAGGGGGGTGAGGGGGACCATGCCTACCAGGAAAGGGGGGTGACGGGACCATGCATACCAGCAAAGGGGGGGTGAGAGGACCATGCATACCAGCAAAGGGGGGGTGAGAGGACCATGCATACCAGGATTGGGGGTGAGGGGTAGCATGCATATCAGGATTGGGGGTGAAAGGACCATGCATACCAGGATTGGGGGGGTGCATTATTGCATTATTATTAAATCTTCATAAAGAAACTACAAACATATTCTAGAATACCCGATGCGTTAGAATCGGGCCACCATCTAGTCTACAATAACAGTCTTGACATTTATGCTTCAGCTCCTCCATGGAGAGCTTATTATTGTTCAGCTTCCTCACTGGCTCCACTGCCAATGTGGTCACAGCAAGTGTGTGATGAGGTCAGCAGTGTGATGATGGTATCATGCCGCTGCACTTTGGCGCGAGAAGCGGATGAGTCACCTTCTGCCGCTATCCGGATGTTCAAATATATTCACGTCCATAAAACGTGAATACATTTGAACACAAGAAGAACAGAACAGGAATCTACTGTTTCTCCCTGGTCTGCAAGGAATCCTTTGGTGGTCGACATGTTGTTCAGGTCTGTCTTAGGCTAGTTTCACACTAGTGTATTTGCTCGCAGCGCACAGTGCCGCTAAGCCACGCCCCCTGCTGCGCCCCCTCCGGTCATCTCCTCCTACTATAGCACAGCACTGCATGCGATGTGCGCACCCTATCTTTAGCATAGGGTGCGCAGACCGTGTGCTGGCCATGCGCTAGTAGAATTTTGCGTGCGCTGCGCTCTTTTGACGGTGCTCCGAGCGCACCAAAATGCAACATGGTGTGTTCGGCGCACCGTCAAAAGGGCGCAGCGCGCGCAAAAGCCTACTAGCGCACGGTCTGCGCACCCTATGCTAAAGGTAGGGTGCGCACATCGCATGCAGCGCTGTGCGATAGTAGGAGGAGATGACCGGAGGGGGCGTGGCAGGGGGCGGGGATTAGCAGTGCCGTGCGCTGCGAGCAAATACGCTAGTGTGAAACTAATTTACAGCACCTACATGGACCATAGAGAAATATTTAGGATATAACTGACTTCAATGGGAGAATTTTCTAGACATGTTCTGTAATCTGTGCAAAGGTTATTGTACAGGGAGGGAGACGTGAGGAGCTGTGATCATCTTCCATTGAGGTTACTGGATCCTGTGTTATCTTTTTGTAGCTATGGCTTTTCATTCTATTTCTGCCAGTGGTGCTAACGACGTGACTACTCAAATGAAAGAGATGACTACTCAAATGAGATCTTGACAGAGCAGGAAGTATCAGCCTAATATTAGGTTTAGAAGCCAAAGTACAAAATGCAGACAAGACACAGCAAGAGGCTGATTCACGCACACAAAAAATCATCATTCTCGGTGCAAACAGGTCTCAGATTCTCAAGAACTAAAGATTGCTCAGTGCACATAGTTTACTTTTGCTTACCTGTGTACACAGGCATTTAAACAACTGGTCGTGTTGTGCTTCCGGTCGGTGTGTGCAAACGGAGTCTTACAGTCCTCTCCCTAAACTGAATGCACGCATGCTTGAGCCAAGCCAAGAGAGCATGTGTATCAGTTTCAGGAGAGGTAGCAGTTGGTCAGCTGATGTCTAGAGTGTATAGTTAGAACGCATTTACACTGAGCGATGAGTAGCGTTAAATCACCGCTGACCGCCAACATGGTTAGTGGTCGTTTAATAGCATATTTAAGGTACTGTCACACTTAGCGATATACCAGCTATCCCGACCAGCGATATGACGCGGTCAGGATCACTGGTACATCGCTAAGTGGTCGCTAGTGAGCTGCCACACAGGCAGATCTCACCAGCGACATCGCTGGGGTCGGGGGTCGCTTACTTACGTGTCAGACAAGGCGATGAAGACGTCCTCCCGCCCGCGTCCATGCATCGCTCGTCGTCACAGCAGGAAGCGCAACAGGAAGCAGACGACGAGAAACAGTCCTGGACATTCTCGCGCGATCAGCGATAACCAGCGGGGGAGTGGTCGGAGGTAAGTATCAGACATAGCGATATCGCTATAACGTCACAAAAACCAGTGAGGTTATAGCGATGTTGCTAGCGATATCGCTTAGTGTGACAGGTCCTTTAGACAGGCAGACCATGCTTCAGTTGCATACTAAACAATCTATAATAAATCATTCAGTTCAGATCAGATTTTGTTTACTCAGGACGATGCACTGCAAAAGTGATGATCTTTTGGGCATACCAAAAGATCATTTCATCTGGTGAAAAGTTGTTTTCCTCGTTCAACAGGTGATAAGCAGCATGTTTAGGTTGCAAAATAGTCATGAAATGAGTGTTCTTAGGACTCCTATACACATTAGACTAATGTCGTCTGAACCCACCGATATTGACGGGTTTGGTCAACGGTCTAATGTATGTGGGGTGCCAGCCAATGGATGGTTTGGGGAGCTTTCAATCGAGCATGTCCTATTTCGGAATGCTGGTCATATTGTTATCCAGTGATAAGCCGTCGGCCAATGTGTCAATCTGTGGATTTCTTATACAGAACCCATGAACACTTAACTGAATAAGTGACCCTGTGTATGGGAGAGTTGCCTGAGATGGCCGTCAGCCGAATGATCACCTAAAGCATCGTTTGGCCGACAGCCATCTAATCTGTATGGTGAGTCTTCGGAACACTGGTTCATCATGACAACCATACAGTGTAAATGCCCCTTTAGGCTGGCCAAACACATGAGATAGCTTTTGACCAAATTTTGCATGTGTTCTTAGTTAGAAATTCTAAGTAAACTAGTGCCAGGCACTCCTGATGGGGACTTGTCTATAGAGAAACAATAGGATCAGGCAATTGAAATTCAACTGCCTGTTCTTTATGTCTCTCAAGATCTTCCATTTGAGGGAGTCAAAAGGACCCAAATACACCATGGATGGTCACCTGTTCCAAAATCAATGTTGCAGTACACATCTAATGTGTATGACCAGGTCTAGGCTTGTTTCACACATAGTTTAGTTTTTCTTTGCACTTCTTCTACAATCATTCAATTTTTACAATTATCTTTTTGTGTTTGTGTCCTTTTTATTCATTTTTTTACTATAGAGAAGCCACGGGTAAAAAAAACAAAAAAAACAAAAAAACCCGTAGCATTTGAATAAAAAAGAAATAAACATAATTAAACAGGGACCCAAAAACGGCAAAAATGGCAAACAAAACCTGCTTCTTTTGTATAGTGTTCCTTATATTTTCTAAATGCTATGCAGCCAACTCCTGACCACAGCGCTTTTTACTGCAAAAAATGGCAAATGTAATGTTTGTTTAAAAAATATTAGTTTCTAGGTAAAAATTGGGAAATGTAATATATGTTTTGGTCATGTCCAGAAATAATGTTTTCCCCGGCTTGTGACATTAGGAGCAGCGAAGCTGAGGAATGTGTATATGGGCAGGCTCGCTCTGCCCACCTACTGTGGAACCAATCTCCCCCTTTGCCTCTTTGTAGATTGGTGGCTACTCCCCTGCTGGGGGTGCGGTTAGTATAGCAGCCCTGTCTGTACTACACAATGCTACATCTGCACCCATTCATTTCCAGGCTGATCACTACATTTCTATCTTACTTCTTTGCTTCTGCTCAAAGCCCTGGGACAATACAGCCTTTTCCTATTGCATCTGACTGAGCTGCAGTACTCTGTGACTGTCAGGTCCAGACTACTTGTTCCCTGAGCTGGAGAGAACGGTAAGGATTATTTAGAACATGACTAATGTACTGCATATATAAGGCTTATACGTGGTTTCACATCGCTTGTTAGTCCATAGATCTGGGCCTCACTTGTAATAATAGCTGAAGCAATATGACCGATGATGAGCCATCTAATGATAATCAGCGCATTTATTCCAAAACGATAAGGAGATCATAGATGTTTTACATTATGGGGAAATGGATTGGACTTGAATAAAACCTTGTTGGGGGTTGTCGATCCTATCGATGTGATACTTGCATATCTAGAGTATTAAGCTGGCCATTCAGTAGTGGTTATCGATTCAAGTGCTCAGGTGTAATCGCTGTCATATTTGAGCCATCAATCAAATGAAATAATGATACCGATTATGCCATTATTATGGACACCTTATCAATTTTCACACCTAGTCACAGATCGATGCAGAGGTCTACTGACACTTTATTAATTAGCACCGTCATCTCAACTAGATGTAACCAGATGACCTATAAACTATAGTTATTCCATCAGTCATCTACCCAAATTTCTAATATATGACCAGCTTCTTCGCTGTTCCCCGGCGTGATGGACACCAATGTTACCCAACACCTCCTATTGACTATTATGGGTCCATCGGATTTCCATCAAAGTGTCAGTCATTTATAGTCCATCATATAATGCACTGGTCAAAATTTAGAAAATGATTATCAGGGCTTGTGCCCACAATCATATCTTCAGTCTGAGTGCTATCCGTTAAAAAAATGAATTGCACTTGAAGCAATGTTATTCAATGGGGCAATGCAGATTAATGATTTTTTCAGTGAACGAATCTGTGTGTAAAAATAAAACTCACAGCATAAGTCTATGGAAGTGGCGTACTCGGTACCGGGCCGGTGTCAGCGGGATGTGTCACAGCGGTGGTGACCCAGTCCGTGGCCCTGGGCGCCAAGTAATGGGGGAATTGAAATGGTGAAATGTAATTGCTTGAATGAATAGTTCGTGACGCCACCTGTGGTGTTCGGCAAGTGAGATGTTAAGCCGACGCTGCATGCAGATACTCTGGGGCTGGTGGTGTGTTGCAGCCAAGATGGCGAAGCTCCCCACAGGTGGAGCTGTAGTCCCAGGGCAGTGTAGATGTACGGGTATAGGAGAGGCGCAGGCAGTGTAGAAGTGGGTACCCAGATGTATCGGTACAGGGTGTGTTGGCGCAGGAATAAATGGAGGACACCAGGGCTTGTAGTTCCAAAGCTTTACTCAGTCTGTAGTACACACAGGTGCCTGCCTCCATGCTGTGTCCTCCGGGTCAGGGACTCAGTCAACCTCCAGGTCAGATGGAATGCTCCCTTCCAACATGTGCCTTTCTGAACGTCTCCTCTTATAGCGCCTTTGGTGTGAAGTACTCCTAGTACTGAGTTACACTGGAGTTCCTCCTGACATATGTTCTCAAGAACTATACTTATACGGCAGGCAGCTGTAGCCTGCTTTGGGGACTCTTTACTCCTAAGTCCCGGCTCACTATTCAAGTTGGTGTTGTGCCCCCATGTCTTAGATGGGAGTAGTGCATTTACAGCCCACTACTCCACCGGTGTCTGCTGTAGGACCCTTAGTATCCATACAACCTCGGGGACCGGGCCCCGGCCTTGCGCTTAGAACTTCTAGGCAGGGTTCTCTTCTAACCCACGTCCTCTGTTCCCTTTTTCTCCTACATTCCGTACTAGTCTTTCCTTCCCATGGAAGATCAGGTTTCTGTTCAATGTCTTTCTCTTTCTTTCCTTTCCCGTGCCAGCAGACCCAGGTCACTGAGGTCTGCTGCAGCACCTCCTTCCTCCATCCCTCTCCCAGGGATCCTCACTCTCTCCACTCCACTGAACTGGACTGACTTATAAACCTTCCCACTCTTTTATGTATTCTAACTCCACCCGCCTCCCAGCACGTTTCGTGTTCCAAGCAGGGAGCCACCAAAGGTGCTCTGCTACACTCCAAGCAGGGAGCCGCAATCTGGCTTTGCTACACTACTTTGTGATGATGGGTGCAGGTGTTGGAATGTGGTCAGTAGCCTCCCACTTACCTGGATGGTGGGGTACCACACCTCAGGAGGAGGTGCAGTACCTCTGTGGCAACTGAACCCTCAGGGGCGCCACATTAGCAAAAAAAATAAAAATCGGATGCCACAGTGTAGCATACGATATTTACTGATACAGGATACATTGCAATTCTGTAACATAGTAAGCTGTAAATGGTTAAAGCTACTGTAAGAAGCAGATTGCACACACATGACAAGTGAGAAAAAAAAAGTCACACTTTACTTGATGAAACTGAACGATTTTTTATATGGTCGTGTAAATCTGCCCTAATTGCGTATATGGAAAGCCTAAAACACTTCTCATTTAGCCTCTGTAAATAGGATGAACCAGCAGGTCTGCTCCTACTTCCAAGGTATTTTTCTTGGACATATGTAGACAATGAATTATACCAGATGATTGTATAAAACTGCAGTATGAAGTGTTTCCCTGATGTCTTAATTTCTGGTTGGGGAAATGGGAGTTTTCTTCACATTGGACGTATTTGGATTCTAATTAACAATTCCACTTACCTGCTGTGAATTGTTATCTGTCATCATAATTATTACAGTTCACTAACATAGCTGCAGATCAGAAAAGGGGATCTGAGGCAAACTGATCAGCAGAATCCTTCAATTAATGTGGCCACACGTGTTAGGCTATGTGCACACGCTGCGGATTGGTCTGCGGATTTTGCAAAGTCTGCAGGTAAATCCACAGGTCAGAAGACCTGCAGTTTATCTGCGGATTAGCCTGCGGGTTTGCTCTGCGGTTTATCACCTCTACAATGGAGGAGATGGCAAACCGCAGCGGAATCCGCAGAAAAGAATGACATTTCAATTCTTTCTGCGGATTGGAAACCGCAGCAAAAACCGCGCGGAAAATTCCGCACCGTCTGCACTGCAGTTTCCATTTTCCATAGGTTATAATGGTACTGTACAACACAGCAGATTTTGCTGCGGATCCGCAGGGCCAAATCCGCAGCAGAATCCGCAGCGTGTGCGCATACCCTCAGACGTTTGTTGGCCAAACAATCATTTCCCGACTCCCCCCCCATACACAGAAACACTACAAAGCCCCCATACACATTAGGATAATGATGGCAGAAACTAGTGATATTGACAGCCTAATTTGTATTGGACTTCAGTTAATTGAGTGTTAGAAGATTAAATGATCCTGCATGTCCGATTTCAGACTGCTGATCCTTCTTTTCTCTAGCGATAAGCCATATCTGGGGTGGCTCTCTCATAGAAAACACAGGACCACTCCGCTGAAAGAGTGCATCTGTGCATGGAAGAATCGGCCAAGATGGCTTCCTAATGTGTATGGCAGGCTTTAGAAAGACCCGTTGGCAGAATGTTGTGGCAACGGCTTATCTCTTGCCATGCAAAAGGATCAGGAACTGAATTCCAAACACCTTATATCCCCCCAACATAATATGTTAGGAGACAGTCAGAAGACCCCCTTACAAGATCAGTGGGGTTGGCCTCACTGTTATCTAGTTGTCTTATGGCCTTTATATGGTAACTCTGTCTCCAGTAATAAGCTGAGATTTCGCTATAACCTTCTATTTGACATGACTTCTGTGCTAATGTGTACATGGTCCAAATTTGAATACTCAATTCAGAAAAGGGCACCTGTGCACTCTGTGCCTTTTATAAAACTGGCTTCATTTTTTTGTCCATGTGAAAAAATCTGAGTTCAGTTGGATCCATTTGTTTAACATTGAAGTCTATGGAAAATAGATCTGTTAAATAGCCTTCTGTTTTTCACCCATTTAAGAAGGATCCGTTTTTTGCCTACTGGATCAGTTTCAAATAGATGATTACTTGAAAGTTCACATGTCCAGTAGAATAAGAAATATAAATTTTTATATCTCCAGTAAGCAAAAAAACAGATCTTTTCCAAATGAGAGAAAAATGGATGACTATTTAACGGAAACGTTTTCCTTAAATTTCAATGTTAAAAATTCAGTTGATCCAGTTGAAATCAGTTTTTTCAGGTGGACAAATATGTGTCAAAGTCAGTTGTGTCTACACAACTTTTTTTGTCAACAGGTTGCTGCTGGATCAATTCTAAAGGATGATTACTGGACATGTGAATTTAACCTTAAAAGGCTATACTCAAGTTTGAAAGTTACCCCCTATTGTTAGGGTAAGAAATAAATTCTCAATAGCAGGGGGTTTGACCACTGGGACCCCCACCTTTCCCAATTACCAGAAAAGCCCTGTATGATTAGAGCAGGGATTGATCATACGTTCTGCCACTCCATTCATTCTTAAAGGGAATCTGTCACCTATTTTTTCCTATATAAGCTGCAGCCACCTCCATCAGGGGCTTATCTACAGCATTCTGTAATGCTGTAGATAAGCCCCCGATGTAACCTGAAAGATAAGAAAAATGAGTTATATTATACTCGGGGGACCAGTCCGATGGGTGTTACGGTCTGGATCCTGCACCTCCCATCTTCTAACGATGACGTCCTCCTCCTTGCTTCTGTCGCGCTTCTGCGCAGCCGTATTTTATCTGCCCTGTTGAGGGCAGAACAAAGTACTGCAGTGCGCAGGCGCTGGGTCTCTCTGACTTTTCCCGGCGCACATGTATAATGTCCCCGTTTCTTATGCTAATGAGGGCTTTGACTAGTCGATATAACGTTAGTTGCCCCAGACTAGTCAGCTCTCTTTCCAGGTTATCATGCCTATGTGGGCAACATATTACAATGGGTACGGAAAGTATTCAGACCCCTTTACATTTTTCACTCTTTGCTTCATTGCAGCCATTTGGTAAATTCAAAAAAGATCATTTCTTTTATCATTAATGTACATTCTGCACCCCATCTTGATGGGGAAAAAAACAGGAATGTAGAGATTTTTGCAAATTTATTAAAAAAGAAAAAACAAAGTATCACATGGTCATAAGTATTCAGACCCTTTGCTCAGACACTCATATTTAAGTCACATGCTGTCCATTTCCTTGTGATCCTCCTTGAGATGGTTCTACTCCTTCATTGGAGTCCAGCTGTGTTTAATTAAACTGATAGGACTTGATTTGGAAAGGCGCACACCTGCCTATATAAGACCTCACAGCTCACAGTGCATGTCAGACAAAATGAAAATCATGAGGTCAAAGGAACTAGCCAAGGAGTTCAGAGACAGAATTGTGGCAAGGCGCAGATCTGGCCAAGGTTACAAAAGAATTTCTGCAATTCTGAAAGTTCCTAAGAGCACAGTGCCCTCCATAATCCTTAAATGGAAGAAGTTTGGGACCACCAGAAGTCTTCCTAGACCTGGCCGTCCAGCCAAACTGAGCAATCGTGGGAGAAGAGTCTTGGTGAGAGAGGTAAGGAAGAACCCCAAGATCACTGTGGCTGAGCTCCAGAGATGCAGTAGGGAGATGAGAGAAAGTTCCACAAAGTCAACTATCACTGCAGCCCTCCACCAGTCTGGCCTTTCTGGCAGAGTGGCCCGACAGAGGCCTCTCCTCAGTGCAAAATATATGAAAGCCCGCATAGAGTTTGCTAAAAAACACATGAAGGACTCCCAGACTATGAGAAATAAGATTCTCTGGTCCAATGAGACAAAGATAGACCTTTTTCGTGATAATTCTAAGCAGTGTATGTGGAGAGAACCAGGCTCTGCTCATCACCTGCCCAATACAATCCCAACAGAGAAACATGGTGGTGGCAGCATCATGCTATGGGGGTGATTTTCAGCTGCAGGGACAGGACGATTGGTTGTTATTGAAGGAAGCATAAATGTGGCCAAGTACAGAGATATCCTGGATGAGAACCTCTTCCAGGGTGCTCTGGACCTCAGACTAGGCCGAAGGTTCACCTTCCAACAAGACAATGACCCTAAGCACACAGCTAAAATAACAAATGAATGGCTTCGGGACAACTCTGTGTCGATTCTTCACTGGCCCTGCCAAAGCCCTGACCTAAACCCAATTGAGCACCGCTAATATGAGGCATACAGGTAGGACTAATTTAACATTTCTATTAACTGTATGCCCATATTAATAGGTCATTTATGTCCCAGGGATGACAGATTCCCTTTAAAAATAGGGACATCTCTGGATCATAGGCCAGACAGTGTTCACAGTGTCTCCATCTGCTTCATTATAGGGAAATTTATTCCGGGGATTTCATCTGAATCACGTATTTCAGAGATTTACACAGAAACCCCGCTGTAAGTGCTCAGCGTAGAGTGCAGGATAAATGTGCGCCAAGCCTTACTGCGATCTTTTGGAGGCAAAGTGAACAAATTAACAGCAGGTCAAGAATTGGTTTTATTTATGCTTTACGCCATTTCAAGTGATAATATAAATGATTAGAGAACTTTACTCTTAGGGTCGATGCAATTACAGCGATATCAGATTTATATTGGGATTTTATGGTTGGCTGCTGTCAATGTCAGGGACAGAGTAACCGCCCTGCTATCAAGGTGACAAGGACACCAATAGCAAGTATGTGGAGGCTCCTTACCCACAGCGATGAGAGGTAGGAGCACAGCGCGGGTATGAGTAATCCAGCTCCAGGACCTGCGGGGAGGGTGGAGCGATAGTGAAGCGCTCGATGCCCGCAGGACCTGCGGCCACGTGACCGCGTGTCAGAGGGCTGGGCGGGGCTACAGCCGAGCTCCTACAGCGCCAATGACAACACTGGTAAAGAAGCGGCGCAGAGAAATAACAATAGTCAGGCAGGCAATAAGGTCATACACGGGGTGGGCAATGAGTTACAGGAGGGATACTCAAAGAAAGGTCAAACGTAGCCAAAGGTCATACACAGAACGGGCAGCGAGGTACAGGATCAGCAAACAAGAGACGTAAACCGTGACGGGATCGGATCAAACACCAAGCAGACAAACAACCATTGGCATGAAGCACAAACAGAACAGGGTCAGGCACGCTCAGCTAAGAGTATAAACGACAAGGGACGGCTCTATCATGCGGCTATAAGAACCCTCCCTGGATCCACAGAGAGGCTTTCCATGTTAACCCCTACCACACCTACCCTGACCTCCCAGTAAACCATGACAGTCACACACTGAAAGATGCTTTTTTTGCGCATCACCATATTTTGAGAGCTATAATTTTTCTATATTTCTGCCGAAAGAGTCATATGATGGCTTGTTTTTTGTGGAGCAAGTTGTCATTTTTATTGATGCCATTTTCAGTCACATGACATTTTTTGATTGCTTTCAATTCCAATGTTTGGGAGGCAGAATGAACAAAAACCAGCAATTAAGGAATTGTTGTTTTTGTTTTTTTTTCATGCCATTCCACGTGCGGTAAACTTGATAAGGCAGCTTTATACTTTGGGTCAGTACGATTACAGCAATACCACATTTATATCATTTTTTTTTTGTTTTAACACTTTTACACAGCATTTCTCTGCTGACTGAGCTTGTTTTTTGCAGGAAAAGAAGACTTTTTAGTGATACCATTTTTATTTACATTTGGCTTTATGATTGTGTTTTATTCCACTTTTTTTGCAGAATTCAGGATGCGGCGATATAAAATATGTATTTTTTGCTTATTTTTGTTTTTACATGAATATACGTATTTATGTTTAAAATGTTTTCTCAAGTTTTAATGTATTTTTACAATTTATTTATTTTTTTACATTTTTAACCTTTTTACTTTGTCTCTCTATGGAACCTTAACTTTTATTCCTCTGATCAGTGATATAATGCATTATGCCTGTCAGTGTTACACTAACAGAAGCCTCTGAAGACCATGCTCCTCGCATGGTCTAAACAGGCTACTGTAGCTGGCAGATTCGGTGGTTGTTATGATGATCTTGGGTTGCCATTAGGACCAAGGGCCCTCGTGATGACATCGTGGAGATGAAGATCGCAAGGGAAAGGGAGCCCACTCCTAGCCTCCTAAATGTTGTGATCAATATAGTTTGCAGTATGTAGAGGTTAAACGTCCAGGGGCAGTGCAGGCACGGATCCTGGCTGTAACAGCTGGGGCTCGGCTATCACTTAATACGAGCTCCCAGCGGCTATCACGTATGCACAGCTTCTGTGTCACGCACGATCACTATGATGTACCTATACGTCATTTGTCTCAAACCCCTATATGTCACAGGTACATCAAATGTCATGAAGGAGTTAAACAGTCTCCAATTATTGAATTTTCATTTTATCTCCAGTTTGTCATGCTTTATCAACTCTCTTGGAACATCTACAAGGCTCCTGGAAGAAAGGGACGCCTCCTGGGCTCCCAAAAGAGTAGATAAATCTCCCAGGCACTGCTGAATCCTCGAGAAAAGCAGCTCTTCTGGAAGTTTTCCTGAGCGCTGCACTGGGAGGCTTGAGTCATTTATAAAAAGCCACAGCATCCAGGTACAAATTTATGTGGTGAAAATGGGGCCTTGGAACGACCATTTTCTTTAAAAAGAAATCATAATCATGAAGAAATTTTGACAATGTCTCACAAACACACTCCAAGATTTGACTCTTCTGAAAGTTGTGAAATTTGATTTTAGTTAGATTTGTGACTCCGTTCTCACAGAACATACGACCAAATGAAAAACGTAGAGCTGTTAAACTCGCTTTCTTTAATTCTGAGTCAAAAGGTAATTTAATATTAAAGAATAGTATATATGAGAAAGGGTGTAATAAACCATGTAGTCTACACATGTTATCTAGGGAGTCAATGATGTCACTTTCTCTTCTCATTATCATGTCACCATAAGTGAAATTTCCTCTAGTTAAATTCAATACAGACAGATATTGGCAACTATGCAAACCTGCTATTCAATTATGAACTGCGTGGGTGGAAAAAGTCTAAAAACACATCAAACATCGTATTAAAAAAAAAACAAGGTAATGACTTGTATTATACAGCTTGTAGCAGCATGTCTGAGTTTTCTGGAATTTTCCTACCCATGAGAAAATACAGTGAAATATATATTAATGTGAGGAATAAAAATGTTTTCTGTATTAGTGAGTACACATAGCACATCTCCACATGGAAGTTTGCAAGATGTTTATTGTTATCCCCATCTCTTCCGCAAATGATAGCCTTGAAGATTTCTCCTGATAAAGATTTCTAAATGGTCAGGTCTCCCGTGCCCTCCAACCCAGCAGGATTCAGCTATTTCTGATCAAACTCCCTCCCTACCCAGCCCTGTATAGCATAACTCAGTTACATAAATGCTTTAAAAAAAGCATTTATAACCCCCGCTTTCCCTACGCTTTGACTAGTCGATGGGGTGTTAGTGCCGCAGACTTGTCAGCACCCTCTTTCCATGTTATAACGTCCCACGTTACCACATTTCCGCTCATGCAAATTCTGTTATCACGCCCACAGGGGAGTTATAAAATGGAAAGAGGGCTGACTAGTCTGGGGAACTAATGCCCCAATGACTACTCCAAGCCCTCAATAGCATAGGAAAAGCGGAGGTTATAAATGTTTAACTGAATTATGTTATATAGGACTGGTTAGGGACAGGGTCGGAGTCAGTACCCAGACAAGAGCTGGGGCCCTGAGCAGGCGGGGGGCCCACTCACTGTTGGGGACACCAGCGTACTATGGGGGCCTGTGCCAGTTCTGACACCCGCGACTGGACCCCCTACGCTTACTCTGGGCCCCAGCACTTGCAATACTTACCTCTCCCCTCTCCACCACTGCAGCGTCTTCCGCATCTTCTGACTGACATTCAGTTCAGAGGGTGCGATGACGTCACGTCTGTGCGCCCTCTGCCTGAACAGTCACAGTGCAGAGAGCCGGAAGACGGCAACACAGTGGAACAGAGTCCGGAGTAGAGCAGAGGCCAGCGAGCAGAGGTGAGTATTTCCCTTTTTTTATGTTTGGAGCAATATATGAGGCCAATCATACACTGGAGCATCATATATGAGGCCCATTATACACTGGAGCATGATATGTGGGGCTCATTATACACTGGAGAATCATATATGGGCCCATTGTATACTGGAGCATCATATATGGGGCCCATTATACACTGGAGCATCATATATGGGCCCATTATACACTGGAGCATCATATATGAATCCAGTTATATATGGAGCATTATATTGGCCCATCATACACTTGAGCATCATATATGGGGCCCATCATATACTGGGGCATCAAATGGAGCCCATTATATATGGAGCATCATATGGAGCCCATTATATATGGAGCATCATATGGGGCCAATTATATACGGAGCTTTATATGGGGATTATTCTGTATGGAACATTACATGGGGCCATTCTGTACGGAGCAAAATATGGAGCCCATCATATACTGTATGGAGCGTTATATGGGACTCATACTGTATGGAGCAATATACGGAGCTCTGTATACTCTACGGGACTGATCTTAAACTGTATGAAGCATTATATGGGGCTAATTTTTTGTGGAACAATATATGGAGACCATAATACAGTATGGAGCAATATACAGGACTCATTATACTGTATGGAGCAATATATGGGGCCCATTATACAGTATGGAGCAATATATGAGGTTCATTATTCTGTATGGAACAATATATGGGGCTTATTTTGTATAGAGCAATATATGTGACTCATTATACTGTATGGAGCAATGTATGGGGCACATTATTCTGTATGGAGCATTATATAGGGCTCATTATACTGTATGGAGGACTATACTATTTGTTTTTTGAGCTATAGATATCACTCATGTAATGTAAGAAGTAAGTGAAATCTTTGGCATTGTACTATACCTATATCTCTCTGCCATATCTGTGCATCATGAACTGTGGTATGTGTTAAAGGGGCCCACTGAGACTATTTTGCCCGGGGCCCATGAAAACCTAGAGTCGGCCCTGGTTAGGGAGACAGTTTAATCACCCATAGCTGAATGCTGCTGGATTGGAGGGTATGGGGGACCTGACAGGTTCCCTCTAAATGCAACCTGAATATGCAAATTGTCTCTTCAAAGAGGAAGAGAACTAGAACTCTAGTGTCACCTATTGGAAGCAAGGATCCTAAAATTCAATATCAACTCCTTAACGAGCCATGTGATGAAGTGACTTGTTGACTCCAATATTTCGCCTGGACGTCCACCTCTTGGCTTTTGAATGGATGGACTTCATTTTGTATTCTTCCAACTGTCATGGCACTGACATGATGTAGCTTGGTTATTTTCTTGGGCAAGAGACCGTTATCGATGAGCTGGATGATGCTGTTTCTCTTTTCTTGAGTAATCTTTTTTTATAGCTGCTCCTCGATTCGGACCAGTGACCTTTTGCTTGCGAATCAACCTAATAACACACTGAGCTATTAGAGAATGTGAGAACAAGTTGTAATTTGTAGTATACAGGAAGAAAAATATTTTTCCACCACCAGGAGCAAAACAGTAACAATGCAGTGACATGACAAGAATCTGCATAACTAATCATATGCTAAATAGTTGCAAATCACATTTATGTATGAGATAGCCAAGATGATTGTCTATAAAATGATGGTAGTCTCGCTTTAGAGCCTGAAATTCAAACGTTCAAAACATTGTTATCCTTTTTGTTCGTCAGTGTAAGGCTATGTGCACACGCTGCGGATTCACCAGCGGATTTTTCCGTGCGGATCCGCAGGTAAAACCGCAGGTAAATTTACCTGCGGTTTTACCTGCGGATTGGCCTGCGGTTTAACACCTCGACAATGGAATAGGTGGCAAACCGCAGCAGAATCCGCAGAAAGAATGTCATTTATTTCTGCAGATTCAAAACCGCAGCTTTTCCGCAGTGTAAAAACCGCAGCATGTGCACTGCGGATTGTAAATCACATAGACTTACATTGTACTGTACACTGTCTACAGAACTGCTGCGGATCCGCAGCGTGTGCACATACCCTAAGTCTCCTCACTCTGACATGCCAGGCTTGGTTTTTCACTCTCCACAAGGAGTAACGTTACCCCTAAGGGTATGTGCACACGTTGCAGATTCTGCTGTGGAATTTTCCGCGCAGATTTTGCTAAATCCGCAGGTAAAATGACCTGCGTTTTACCTGCGGATTTAGTGCAAATTTAGTGCAGATTTTCTGCAGTTTTTGTGCGGATTTCCGCTGCAGTTATACACCTGTGGATTTCTATAATGGAGCAGATGTAAAACTGCTGCAGAACTGCACAAAAGAAGTGACATGCTGCAGTTTTAATTCTGCACCAAATCTGCATGGAAAAATCCGCAGCATGTGCACTGTGGATTTTGATTTACATAGCCTTAAATGGTACTGTACATCACTTGCAGTTCTGCTGCAGTTCTGCAGGGCAAAATCTGCTGCAGAACTGCAGCAGAATCCGCACCGTGTGCACATACCCTTAAATGCACCCTGAAAACCTACCTTTTCAGACAATCTTGCAAGCTGCAATATCCCTGTCTCCACTATACAAATGTATAACCAGTTGCTAACTCTTTCAATTTGTTCCCTTTATAATGTAGATTGTACACTATGGGTGTTTAACCCTAGGTTTCCCATTATGGGAAGTGATGGTATAGCATTAGGTATGTCATCATATTATTATGATCACTGGAAGTGTTAATGTCAGCATCTCCCATGATTCTGAGAATAAAGCTTACCTCCTCCTCCCTTCACAATGACCTTTGCACACACTCATTAGTTGCTTCAATGCAATAGATAGGGTCTGAGTCACTCTATAGCTGCTAATGTACACTTAATTTCCTGAAAAACACAGGAAGCAGTAGTCTAAGGCTGAATGCAGAGGTACTTTTTGGCCCTGCGGATTTTTCCGCGCAGAATGGAAGAAATCCGCAGGTCAAATGACCTGCATTTTTCCTGCGGATTTCTTCCATTTTCATGCGGTTTTCATGCGGTTTTTGTGCGGTTTTCCATCGCGGTTTTCCCCCTGCGGATTTGGTGACAGGGGAGATGGAAAACCGCACAAAAGAAGTAACATGCTGCGGATTTTGTACCGCGGGAAAACCGCGCAGAAAAATCCGCAGCGTCTGCACAGCGTTTTTTTTTTTACATTGATTTTAAGGCTACTGTACATCACAATGCAGAAATGCAACGTTTCTGCGCGGTAAAATCCGCTGCGGAATCGCTGCAAATCTGCATCGTGTGCACACAGCCTAAAATAGCCCCAGGAGCCAGTGTGAAAATTGCAAGACTTCTATTAAAAAAACACACTAATTGTGATATGAAAAAGACCTGCCAATAATAATAATAATAAAAAATACAATTAACATAAAACACTGATATAAACAGTAGGTTATTTTCTAATAATTCTAGATATTGATGCTACCAGTGTCAGGCTGTGATGCTAAAGGCCCACCAGTGACTGATTCTGGGGTCCCTTTCTTCACCTACATGGAATATTTTCTGACTCTTTTATAAATATCTGACTATGTTTCTATAAAATTATAAAGTGGGCAGTCTTGTAAATGACTGATGAGATGCTGCTTTTGTCCGTATGTGTTGCTTTAAAGGGAATCTGTCAGTGGGACCATGGGCATGTAGGTGATTGAAAATGAAATAAAATTAGACCTTGATATCTGTTATCTGATGTCTTTGTTCTGTCCTTACTAATGAACCGGGATTCATGTAGCGTATACAGGCAGCTAAACCGCTATATCGGGGGTCCAATAAGAAGACTGTAGGTTGAATCTCTGCTTTATTGAGCGTGATGGTATATTGGCGTGGTGAAACTACAAGTAAACATATAATACAATAGTCAGTATGGGGTACATAGGAATACATAGCATAGATTATCTGCGCTAATAGCTAACCAGGGGAGAGCTAACTAAGCGGGGGAATCTAGAACAGGGATTAGATGTGGGGAGCGTGATTACTTACTGACGATGCTGATGCAGGTGGAGTAGAGGGATAAGGTGCTTCTAGTATGCTAGCAGATGGAAAATGGTGGACTGGAGGGAAATGGGCTTAGCTAACCATAATCCCTTGCAAACCTACCTAGGATGCATTGGGAATTGGAGGGAAATCAAGAACGAAACCAAATAGAAATAACACTGTAGTTATTACTTTGGCCACTAGATGGAGCCAAAACGGCGAACATCAAAATCTATAGCAAACTGAGCATTATCACTGAATATACTGTATGTTATCAAAATTGACAGTCAAGAGTCATTAATTATGTCGGAGACAGAACAGTCTTATTCCAGAGAAATCCAAATTTTTCTGGCTTTTCACATAAATAAAGGAGCTGTTTAATACTATGGGCATCACATAGATCTTCCTGTGACTCATCCTCATTTATTTTAAATGAAAGAAAGTTCCCAGTGTAATGTGTAATGGCCGCTCTCTGCTCTCGCTAAAGAGCTGTGTGTGATTATACCTGATATATATGCAAGTTCCTCTCATTTTCAACTTCCATTTTACAGCCAGCGCTGCAATACAGCAGATCTGTGAGAGCTGCATCATCAAAGCGTCTGTAAGAAGATAGAGTTCAGTTCTACTGTCCTGTGTTAAGGTACTGTCACACTTAGCGATGTACCAGCGATCCCGACCAGCGATATGACGCGGTCAGGATCGCTGGTACATCGCTAAGTGGTCGCTAGTGAGCTGCCACACAGGCAGATCTCACTAGCGACATCGCTGGGGACGGGGGTCGCTACTTACCTGTCACACCAGGCGATCCTGCGTCCTCCCGCCCGGCTCCACGCGTCGCTCGCCTTCACAGCAGGAAGCGCCGCAGGAAGCTGACGACGAGAAACAGTCTTGAACGTTCTCGCGCGATCAGCGATAACCAGCGGGGGAGCGGGTTGTAGGTAAGTATCAGACACAGCGATATCGCTAGCAATATCGCTATAACGTCACTAGTTATAGCGATATTGCTAGCGGTATCTCTTAGTGTGACATGCCCTTTAGTTACATGTCTCACACTGGTAACTCCCCTTTTTATTTAAAATAAACTCTGAACTCAGATTCTGATGCAGATGTATGTTTGGGCCATAGATCTTTAAAAGTTAATTTACATAGAAGGAAAAGGATTCCCTTTAAGTATATGTTGCCAATGACTGATTATTTGAGGCATGGTGGGGTGCAATACTGCCCAAGAGCCCATTGGGGAATTCACCTGCCCCCTTGTGGGCCAGGCCGAGCCTGGATACTATAAATGCTAATCTAGTAGGCCATATCAACCAAAATACTTTTAGGCGTCGGGTTCCTGTCGCTTCTGGCGGTCTCCCATTCCTCTCCAGCGTCAGAGGAGGTTGCTCAGCAGACTTGTCGGTCCCGGCACTCTGCCCAGACTAGGTCCGTGGGTTTGGTTGCTGCTGCCACCTCTGGGCCAACTATAGCAATGCATGCTGGTCAGCAACAAGTCTCTCCAGGGACTAAGTCCTGCCCGTGGAGTGATCTCCAATTGGAGATCGAAGGTCACATGCTCAGGTCCTGCTCCTGTTCGGATTGGCCCATCCGAGAAGCCAGGAAGGTCCTGGACGCTAGCGGCTATAAAAGGTTTGCATGGCCGCTCGGCCATGCTCTAGGATAGACTGTATTTTCAGACTATAAGGAGTAATGAATGCAGGTATGAAAGTCTCTGGTGACTGACTCATTATGAAACTCCTACCCTTGGTACGCATGTGTTGTGCAGCCTAGCCTGCTAGCACCCTGGCTTAGGTGTAGGTAGGTCAGAGTCTGAGTCAGGCATTAGGCATCATCAGTGACTCGGCACGCCTCAGTGCATGTGCTCCACACTCCATAGCCAGCGTCTTTAGCGGCGTTCGTGGCAGCGACGCCGTGCACTCAGTGGGCCTAGAGGAACTGTAACCCCGTGTCCTTTGGGGTAGAGTCCTGTGGCCGCTTTCTGTGAGCTAAACAGGCCCCGGCATTTATGTTCAGCGGTAGTGCGGCTCTGTGAGTTAACAGAGTTCGCTCCTGTTCACACTGTGTGATGTAACCCACGTGTGACCTTTCCACACCGCTTTATACTTCCGCTATTACCTAGCAGCAGTGTACCACCTCTGCATGGTGGACCCGGGGCTGCGAACGCACCTACTATTATTTTAGAATTTGGTGCGTTCCGCCAGCCCTAACAAATACAACATTGATATATAGAGGACACCTCAGTCTTTAGCATTTTAAGAGTAGCAAAAATAAAAAGAAATAGGCATATGGTTATATATTTTGCCTATTAACTCCCAGTGCAAAAAAAAATTTGTTGTGGTCCAAAATTGCAGTAAGCTTTTTTTTTATAATACAATAGAACCAAGGCATGCATACTTATACTCTTTCAACCTCTTTTACTTAATTATTTCATATTAATAAATATAATCCAATAGGAGAAACCTGTAAGAGAACAGCGCAAAATAGGATCTTACCCGGATATGAGAACGATAGGTACCGGGATGTGCTTACCTGGCAGGGTTGTGTGCCACAACAGCAAAAAAAGCTGAGTTGAATGGCTGGTGCAGATCCAGGATACATGCAATGGAAGATTCCCCTTTGATATCACCTATAATCTGTACAATTCAATTGAAAAATAAACTGAAATCATTTTTTGTGGAAAAAGTAAAATAAAGAACTAAAAATGTGGCTGCATTTATATGCACACCCTTAAACTATTATTTAGTCTTTTTGACTAGTAGTTCAACAGCATGGCCCATTTAAAATTTTCAATTTTTGTCTACTCTTCCTTACAGTAGCACTCCTAATCTGTCAGATTGTGAGTGATCACCTGTGCAGAGCACCCTCTTTAGGTCAACCTAGTTTTTCAATTGGATTCAGGTCTGAGCTCTTGCTGGGCTATTCCAAGACTTGAATCTTCTTCTGGCGAAGCCATTCTTTTGTTGGATTGAACATATGCTTGGGGTCGTTGTCATGCTGAAAGTTGAAATTCCTTCTGATTTTCAGCTTTTTAGCACAGGCCTGAAAGTTTTATTGCGCCAGTGACTGATATTTAGAACTGTTAATAATTCCCTCTACCTTAATGAATGTCTCAGTTCCAGCTGCTGAAAAACCACCCCCAAAGCATAATGCTGCATTCACCATGCCTCACTATGGGTATGATATTATTTTGATGGGCTGTGTTGTCTTTGTGCCAAACATACCTTTTGGAATCATGACCTTAAAGTTTAACCTTGGTCTCATTAGACCAAAACACATTTTCCCATTTGCTCTTGGCAGACTTGATGTAAGTATAAATAAATTAATAAGTAAACTGATCTAATATATACATGCCTCAAACCTTTAAATTGCCATAATACAGTTGTCCCCTAAAATTGTTTTGATCCATAATGCAAAAAAAGGCACAAACTTATTTTTCACTATTTTCTTTGTCCATGTAAGTTTCATATCCATACAGTCAAAAATAGGCATTAGACCTACCGGTAATTATGTTTCCAGGAGTCCATCCTGACAGCACCAGGGAGGATGTCCCTCGCCTCCTTGCAGGGAAAGGAAGAGCACACAAGAGGTTAAAAACAGTCTCCACCCCCATCCCCTCAGTGTTTTTCCAAGTACCACACCATGGATGATGCAACTGAACACTTTATTTACAGAATCATATTACGACATATGACATCATTAATTTGGGAAGGGAACTATCCGTGCTGTCAGGATGGACTCCTGGAAACATAATTACCGGTAGGTCTAATGCCTATTTTCCAGGACATCCCTCCTGACAGCATCAGGGAGAATACCAAAGTATCCCCTTAGGGTAGGATGACTGCCTGGAGAACAATTCTCCCGAAAGCAGTCTGTTGGTTAGATAACACATCTAATTTGTAATGCTTACAGAATGTGTCCAACCTGGACCAGGTTGCGGCCCTACAGATTTGGTTTACTGAAGCCCCTGCTCTTTCCGCAAAGGAAACTGATAAAGCTCGTGTTGAGTGAGCTTTTAACCCTTCTGGGGGAGGAACCCCCTGAGAGACATAGGCTAAACTGATTAGCGATATTATCCATCTCGCGATGGAGGCTTTTGAGGCTTTTCTCCCTTTGTTTTTCCCCCCAAAGAGTAAAAATAGGTTATGGTCCTGTCTCCAACCCTGCGTGGCCCTGATGTAATCAATAACTGCCTGGCATACGTCTAATTCGTGCAGGGCCCTTTCTTTGTCATTTGAGGGGTTCTCACAAAAGGAAGGTAAAATTATTTCCTGGTTTAAGTTTTGGACTGACGCAACTTTGGACAAAAAGGTGGGGTCTAATCTCATGATTATTCGATCCTCCCAGATTCGGAGATATGGGTCTCGGATAGATAGCGCCTGTATCTCACTTATCCGTTTTGCAGTGGTGATCGCCACTAAGAATGCTACCTTCATGGTTCGATGTAAGATGGGCATCTTCTGACTCTGGATAAAGGGATCTGAGCAAAGGAACCGCAGGACAAGACTAAGATCCCATGGTGGGGACTGACCTCCTGACTGTGGGACGTAACCTCTGAGTTGCCCTGATAAATCTTATTACCCAGGGATGGGAGGCCAAGGGGTAGTCCAGAAAGGCACTTAATGCCGAGATCTGGACCTTCAGCGTGCTAGGCCTAAGTCCTTTATTAAAGCCTGCCTGAAGAAAATCCAGTATCTTTGGGATGTCTGGCTTTCCTTCCGCTGAGTCGGGCCTGCCACAATCCAGACAGAATCTTTTCCAAATTTTGTGGTATATCGCAGAAGTTACGGGTTTTCTGCTGGCCTGAATAGTCGATATGACCTGGTCTGACAGGCCTTGAGCCCTCAGGATCTGCCGTTCAGGATCCAGGCTGACAGGTGAAGTCTCCCTGGATCTTGGTGAAGCACCGGCCCTTGGTGAATGATGTCTTCCCTCTGTGGAAGCAGGAGTGGTCGATCTTCTGCCATAATCCCCAGGAGTGGAAACCAGCTCCTTTTCGGCCAATAAGGTGCTATCAGTAGCACTCTTGCCTGATCCTCCTGAATCTTCCTGAGGATGGCTGGAATGAGAGCTATCGGGGAAAATGCATGTGAGAGAGTCTGCCCTCACTTTTGGCTTAGGGCGTCTACCCCTTCTGGATTGTCCAACGGATTCAGAGAGAAAAACCTGTACGTCTTCGTATTCTTTCTGGTTGCGAAGAGGTCTATCTGCGGTCTTCCCCAGCGCTGGCATAAGTTCTGAAAGATCTCTGTGTTCAGCTCCCACTCCGTGGGACAGATCTTCTGCCTGCTTAAATAATCTGCCACTGTGTTTTGCGACTCTTCGAGGTGGACGGCTGTTACTGACAGAACCGTATTTTCTGCCCAGGAAAAGATCTTTTTTGCCAGGTCCTGGAGTGCCCAATGCCTTGTTCCTCCTTGATGCCGGAGGAAGGAAACCGCCGTCACATTGTCCGATAGAATCTTGACGTGTTGATTTCTTAGTTTGTCCTGATTTCTTCTTAGGGCCTCCCATGTGGCGTAAAGTTCCTTGTAGTTGGAGGAGGTGGATCGCATCTTTGCCGGCCATTCTCCCTGAAGAATTCTGCCTTCTAGATGAGCCCCCCAGCCCCATTTGCTGGCGTCTGTAGTGATTATGACGCATGGTGAGGTGATCCAGGGGACACCTTTCTTTAGGTTTCATCGCTGCATCCACCACACCAGGGATCTTTTTACTGCTGGAGACAAGGCCATTTTCTTGTCTAGGGAGGTCTGGTGACGATCCCAGGCGACAGTACTTCTTTTTGAAGGGTTCTCACATGGAACTGTGCCCATGGGACACAAGGGATGCAGGATGTCATGAGGCCCAGAGCACGCATGGCTATTCTGATGGAAACGCGGCTGTCAAGAACACCGCACTGTACTTGCTCACTGAGCCAGTGCGCGTGTCCTGAGTGTCAGGATCCTGTCAGCGCCGGCGTGCAGCCTCCGCTGAGCAGGGACTCACCCGCAATGTAGGGGTACCGGGTCAGGTACAGTCAGAAAGTACCGATGCACAGGACCTGTGGATGCTGAAGTTCAGCAAGCCGGCGTAGGACCTATGGTCATGTGAACGGTCATGTGACTGCAAGGGGGCGGGGCTTAGCGTCCTGCTTTCAGAGAAGCTAGAGAACTCAGAGTCAGGCAAAGCAGAGGTCATGCACAGTACAGACCAGCGAGGTACAGGAGGGATAAACAGACGGGAGGTCAGACAAAGCCAAAGGTCATACACAAGATATCAGTACAGTACCAGGAGGAGACAGAACGGATAATCAGGGCCAAGCAGAGATCAAAACCAAACAGACATAGGAGGTACCAGGCAGAATCCAAAGCGATATCCAGAGAACAGACCGAGTCATACACAGAGAATCAAGCATCCAGAACACAGCACTAAGGGTACCGTTACACCTAGCGATGCACCAGCGATCCCGACTAGCGATATGACGCAGTCAGGATCGCTGGTGCATCGCTAGGTGGTTGCTAGTGAGCTGCCACTCAGGCAGATCTCGCCAGCGACATCGCTGGGGACGGGGATCGCTACTTACCTGTCAGACGCGGCGATCCTGCGTCCTCCCGCCCGCGTCCACGCGTCGCTCGTCGTCACAGCAGGAAGCGCCACAGGAAGTGACCGACGAGGAATGATCCAGCAGCTTCTCGCGCGATCAGCGATAACCAGCGGGGGAGCCGGTCGGAGATAAGTATCACATGCAGCGATATCGCTAGCAATATCGCTGCAACGTCACAAAATCGGTGACTTTACAGCGATATTGCTAGCGATATCATAGTGTGTAATGGGGGCTTAACACACTCAGGGGTCACCACACAATGCAAAGGGCGAAAGTATAACTGACGGGATGGGAGCTTCCTGAGGCTATAAGAAGCCTCCCCAGAACCAATGAGAGGCCACCATAATAGGTCCCAGGTGTGCAGGTGAGAGTCTGCACTGAGATCTGAACATTAACCCCAGAAGTGCCGGTCACCCAGCACTGGTATCATGACAGTGGCCTTTTTGAAGTTCCTTCATGCTGTCCCGTATCCTTGTCTGTTTTTCTGGTGGTAAGAAGGAAGTTCTGCTTCTGGAATCCAGTAGTACCCCCTAAAAAATCTTTCTTCTTTCTGGTACAAAGTTTGATTTTTCATTGTTTATGATCCAGCCCAGAAACTCTAGAACCTCTATTGTCTTCTCCTTGTGTCGCCGTAGTTCTTCTGCCGATCTCGCCACCAGGAGGAAGTCGTCTAGGTATGGAATGATGATTATTCTGCGATTTCTTAGGAACGCTACCACTTCCGCGATTAGCTTCGTGAAGACTCGAGGCGCCGAGGCCAGACCAAAAGGAAGACACTGAAATTGAAAGTGGCAGGTCCGATTCTGAAGTCTTACTGCAAACCTCAGGAATCTCTGTGACCTTGGGTGAATTGGCACCTGATAGTAGGCACTTTTCAGGTCCAGGGTACAGATCAGGGCATTCTTGTCTATCAAATGGACTGTGGATCTGATTGACTCCATTCGGAATTTTTTGTACGTGACCCAGGCATTTAAGGGTTTCAGATTTATAATGGTACGGGATTCTCTGGATGGCTTTGCGATGGCAAATAGGGACGAATAGTGGCCCGCCCCAATTTCTGCTCGGGGAACCAGAATTACCACCCCTAAGTTTGCCAGTTCTGTCACGTCGACCCACAACTGGGAGTCGACTTTTATTCTGCAGGTAGAAATGGACCTTTCGGGGGGAGTGGATGAAAATTCTATTTGGTAACCCTCTGCTATTGTCCTCAGTACCCACTGATTTTTTGTGATCTGAGACCACTGGGAACTGAATTCTCTGAGTCGACCCTCTATGTTGGTATAGTCATGTTCTCCTGGATCTAGTACGTGATCCAGAAGGGGGGGCTCTAGATCTTCCAGCTCTAGAGTGGGTGCTACCATAGGAACCCCTCTGAGAGCTCCCCTGGTACCTATAGTACTGCTGCCTTCTATATCCCCCGGGTCTGCGAAAGGGCTGGTCCCTAGGCTTCTTTTCCTCAGGGAACCCTTTCTTTACATCAGATGCTTTTTCTAATATATCATCCAATGCAGGGCCAAAGACTTTTAACCCAGAGAAGGGAAGGGCACAGAGCTTGTTTTTAGAGGCTCCGTCACCCGTCCAGGTCTTTAACCAGATGGCTCTGCCGAATTTGACAAAGAGCCATTCCGGGCTGCAATTCTAACAGATTCCGCCGATGCATCGACTAGGAAGGCTGTGGCTGACTTCATGATTGGAAGAGAATCTATAATTTCCTCCCTTGGGGTTTTGTTAGTTAAATGTTCCTCTAACTGGCCCAACCATAAACACATAGACTTTGCTACCGAAGTAGCTGCTACGTTTGTTTTAATTAAGGCTGCTGATGTTTCCAGGCCCGCCTTAGTAGGTTATCCGCCTTCCTATCCATGGGGTCCCTCAGACTAGACACGTCCTCAAAAGGGATCGCTGTTTTCTTGGCTACTTTTGCCACAGGGACATCAATCTTGGGAACTACCTCCCATTCTTTAATGTCCTCGGGGTCGAAGGAGAGCCATCTTTTAAAGTCCCAGGATATCACGAGACGTTTTTCCGCCTTCTCCCATTCCTCCAGGACCATAGCTCGCACATGGTCGTTCACTGGAAATACCACTTTTTTCTCCGCCCTAAGGCCCCCCGAACATCATGTCCTGCCTGGACTGAGGTTTCTGGACCTCCTCAATCTGCATTGTGTCTCTGACCGCCTGAACCAGATTGTCTGTATCATCCGAGGAAAAGAGATATCTTTTCCCATACTCCGGTTCGCTAGTGCCCAGCTCGCCTTCTCCCTGATCCGACTCTGAGGAGTAGGACCCTTCCTCCGAACTAAGCTCCATCTCCTGTCTGGTTCGCTTAGCACTGGGGCCTGGACTGGCTGGCTGTGGCCGGGCCAAGGTGGCCACGGAAGCCTGGACCTCCTCTCGAATCAGCAATCTCATCTCCGATAGGAGGGACGGCTGTTCGCCTTTCATTACTTTGGCTGTACAAGTGTCACACAGCAACTTCTTGTGCTTGCTGGGGAGCTCAACTCTGCATACGGGACACTTATTGGGCTTCCCTGGGTCTTTCTCCGCCTGTTTGGTCGTGGGAATGGGCGCTGTCGGTTGTGCCATTTCCCCATCCGGGTCGATTCTGCCCTGGTTCTCCATCGCTGTTGAGAGCCTCTGTGAGGTCAGGACAGGAGGGTGCTGCCTGTCTCACTGATACTGCGCTCTGCTCCTTCAGAGCGCCCGCCGGAGGCCTGTATTTCCGGCGCTCTGACGTCACCGGTAGTGTGTCGCGGCCTCTCTGCACGCGACTTCCGTCCCCGCGCTGCAGCCGGTGTCGGAGCTGAGAGCCTCTGCTGCGGGAGGAAGCAGCTCTACCCAGGGGGCTCGTCCTCCTCTGGTCTCTGTAGCTGAGGGACCCCCACCCAGGAGGGTTTCAGCGCCGGGGCCGCTTTGCAGGGGGAAGGATTGGCAGGGCCGCCCGATCCCCCTGGACCCCTCCGGTAAGCCGACTCCTCTTGTGCGTCCCTCCGTGCAGGGACAGGAAGAAACACTGAGGGAATGGGGGTGGAGACTGTTTTTAACCTCTTGTGTGCTCTTCCTGTCCCTGCAAGGAGGCGAGGGACGTCCTCCCTGGTGCTGACAGGAAGGACGTCCTGGAAATCTTGAATCCTTCATAATAGTTGTTGTAATAATCAAAACTGTGAAAGAATAGTCTAGACTGCGATGCAGGCTCAATCAAGCTTACAGGTTGCAGTGGATTAGAAAGCAGCCATGCTGAGACGCTGCCTGATGATCAAGGGAAACACACATTTTGGTAGACCTTGAGGCTTGAGAAAGGGGGTGTTACGGGCTGACGGAACGCACCAAATAATAAAGGTGGTAAGAGGTGAGTTCGCAGCCCGGGGTCCACCATGTAGAGATGGAAACCTGCTGCTCAGTAATGGCGGAGACTATGCGGCAAAATAATAAATGCACACATGTGACTTAGTGTCACCCGGTGTGTACAGGAACGAGTTCTGTTGATTCACAGAACCGCTGTGACGCACAATGTAAGAGCCGAAGCCTGTTAAACTCACAGGGCTCGGCCGGATGAGCGCTAGTATACAGACACAGGACTCCCCCCTGTTATGATTGAGTCACCGAGGAGGAAAAAACAAAACACAAGCTCAGCCCAGAAAAACAGAGAGGTTGGAAACTAGCGGATTGCAGACCCCTAATCCTATCACACAACTAGCAGAAGCCGTGGAGTGTTCCTACGGTGATCCTAGACACCTCGTCACAGCCGGAGATCTACATAAGCCTAAAGAGAGAAAAGGGAAAAACTGACTGCCCCAGAGCAGACCCCAAAGCAATAGGCAGCCCCCAACATATAATGACGTTGAAGCAAGATGAAAACACTAACACAGATAGAAAGATAGGTTGAGCAAACGATGGGGCCCAAGATAACTAAAAAGGACAGGATAGAAAAGCTGCTGTCTGCAATCCGATAAAACCCTGCTAAAAAATATTACCAACACAACTGATAAGCAAAAAGGACCCTGAAGTCACTAGACTTCAAACCCTATATCAGCACTCAGAATATTCTGGAAGCAGAGCAAAAGAGAACACTGATCAAGGAAAAAGAATCCAGCACACCCCCGGCCGGGGATGGCTGAACTCCAAAAAACATGGAAAACAAAACCAAAACTAATAAGTTCAATAGAAGAGCAAAAACTTATCTTTGGAAGCAGGAATCAGACTGGTCTACAAGAATCCAGCAGAGAAATCACCAGCAACTCAGAAGGGCATCGGCTGCCTTATATCCAGTCAGAAGTTCCCGTTACCCAGTCACCATCCACCTGATCAGGTGTTTGGTAATCAGCCTCACTACCTTCCTTCACCAGAAGAGCGAGATCCTCGGACACAAAATATGAATGAACAGATGAGCTCACAACAGTACCTCCCCCTTGAGGAGGGGTCACCGAACCCTCATCCAAGCCACCAGGCCGGTCAGGATGAGCTCGATGAAAAGCACGCACCAATCTTTCGGCATGAATATCCGAGGCAGAGACCCAGGAATTATCCTCCTGACCATAACCCTTCCACTTAACCAAATACTGGAGTCTCCGTCTAGCCAGACGGGAATCCAGTATCTTCTCTACCTCATATTCCATGTTACCTTCAACCAACACAGGGTCAGGAGGTGCCGCCATAGGAACCAGTGGTTCAACAAACCTCTTCAACAAGGACTTATGAAACACATTTTGATTCTTAAATGTGACAGGAAGAGCCAACCGAAAAGAGACCGGATTAATAATCTCCAAAATCTTGTAAGGTCCAATAAATCTAGGTTTAAACTTTGGAGAAGCCACTTTCATAGAGATATTCTTTGATGACAACCAGACCATATCACCCACCTTAAACCGGGGAGCAATGGTCCTATGCCGGTTAGAAAACCGCTGGGCCTTTTCCTGGGAAAGAGACAACTTATCCACCACTTGGTCCCAAATCTGCTGCATTCTTTCCACCACAGTGTCAACCCCTGGACAGGCAGAAGACTCCACCTGCCCTGAAGAAAATCGAGGATGAAACCCAAAGTTCCAGAAAAAGGGTGACATCAAAGTGGCAGAACTAGCTCTATTATTTAAAGCAAATTCGGCCAAGGGTAAAAATGAGACCCAATCATCCTGATCAGCAGATATAAAACATCTCAAATAAGCCTCCAAAGTCTGGTTTGTTCTCTCCGTCTGTCCATTGGTCTGAGGGTGAAATGCAGAGGAGAAGGACAACTGAATTCCCAACTTGGAACAAAAGGTCCTCCAGAATCTAGAGACAAACTGAACTCCTCTGTCCGATACAATGTTCTCAGGAATCCCGTGCAAGCGAACCACCTGTTGCAAAAACAAGGGCTCCAACTCTGAGGAAGATGGCAACTTAGGGAATGGTACAAGATGGACCATCTTAGAGAATCTATCACAAATCACCCAGATAACAGTCATCCTCTGAGAGACAGGCAGATCAGAAATAAAATCCATTGAAATATGGGTCCATGGCCTCCTGGGCACCGGCAAAGGCATCAACAACCCACTAGAACGAGAACAAGGCTTAGATCGGGAGCAAGTCCCACAGGACTGCACAAAATTTCTGACATCACGAGACAAGGCAGGCCACCAAAAAGACCGACTCACCAAATCTCTAGTACCAAAAATACCTGGATGACCAGCCAACGTGGAGCAATGAACCTCAGACATCACTTTCCTCCTCCACTGGTCAGGAACATACAACCTACCACTGGGACAACGCTCAGGCTTATCCTCCTGAAACTTCTCCAGACCACGTCTCAAATCAGGCGAGATGGCAGAAAGAACCACCCCCTCACCTAAGATGGTAGCAGGCTTGGTCACAATAGGAGAATCGGCCAAAAAACTCCTAGAGAGGGCATCAGCCTTAACGTTCTTAGTGCCCGGGAGAAAGGAGACCATGAAATCAAAACGTGTGAAAAACAAGGCCCACCTGGCCTGTCTCGGATTCAAGTGTTTAGCTGACTCAAGGTAGATCAAATTCTTGTGGTCAGTGAGGACCACAACTTGATGTCTAGCTCCCTCCAACCAATGTCTCCACTCCTCAAATGCCCACTTCATGGCCAACAGTTCTCGATTCCCCACATCATAGTTGCGTTCCGAAGGAGAGAACTTTCGGGAAAAGAAGGCACAGGGGTTCATTTTAGATGTTACAGGATCTTTTTGGGACAAAACAGCTCCTGCACCAGTCTCTGAAGCATCCACCTCTACCTGAAATGGAAGTGAGACATCGGGTTGTCGCAAAACCGGAGAAGAAGTGAACCTCCGCTTCAGCTCCTGAAAAGAAGAAACAGCCTCTGAAGACCAATTCAGCAAATCAGCACCCTTCTTAGTCAAATCAGTCAATGGTTTGGCAATAACAGAAAAATTGGCTATAAACTTACGATAAAAATTAGCAAAACCCAAAAACTTCTGGAGAGCCTTCAAAGAAGTGGGCTGCACCCAATCATAAATGGCCTGTACCTTGGCCGGGTCCATTTCAATAGTTGACGGAGACAAAATAAATCCCAAAAATGAAATCCTCTGTACACCAAAAAGACATTTCGATCCCTTAACATACAGGGAGTTTTCCCTCAAAATCCGGAACACAGTCCGAACATGTTCCACATGAGAGTCCCAATCCCTGGAAAAGATCAAAATATCATCCAAATAGATGATCAGAAACGTATCCACAAAGTCCCAGAAAATATCATTCATGAAGCACTGGAAGACAGAAGGGGCGTTAGTGAGCCCAACAGGCATCACCAGGTACTCAAAATGTCCCTCCGGAGTATTAAACGCTGTCTTCCATTCATCACCATGCTTAATGCGAATAAGCTTATACGCCCCCCTGAGGTCAAGCTTGGTAAACCAACAAGCACCTTCAACTCTAGAAAATAGTTCAGAAATCAGGGGTAACGGATACTGATATTCAACAGTAATTTTGTTAAGGGAGCGATAGTCAATACAGGGCCTTAATGAACCATCGTTCCTGGCCACAAAAGAAAACCCGGCACCCAAGGGTGAAGAGGATGGTCTAATATGACCCTTCTCCAACGACTCCTTAATATTAGAACGCATAGCCTCATGTTCGGGTACAGATAAATTAAAAAGTCGACCCTTGGAAAATTTACACCCCGGACTCAGCTCAGTTGCACAGTCATAACTCCTATGAGGAAGCAAAGATGCAGACTTACTCTCACTAAACACATCATAAAAATCAGTCAAATAGTCAGGGACCTCATGCGACTGGGGAGAGGTGGAAAAAACAGGAGTGTCACTAAGAGCACGCTGACAACCCCAACTCACCACAGACACAGATTTCCAATCCAAAACTGGATTATGGATTTGAAACCAGGGGAACCCCAGCACGATGGTATCATGCAAATTATGCAACACCAAAAATCTGCAATTTTCTTGATGGTCTGGGGCGACCCGCATTACCACCTGGGTCCAAAAATGAGGTTTATTCTTCACCAAAGGAGTAGCATCAATACCCCTCAAAGGAATAGGCGTCCGCAGGGGTTTCATAGGGAAACCACAACGTTTCGCAAAATCTAAATCCATTAGGTTCAAGGCTGCTCCTGAATCTACAAAGGCTTTAGCAGAAAATGTGGACAGGGAGCAGATCAGAGTAATTGCAAGAAGAAACTTAGGTTGTACACCACGTACAGCAAATGTGTGTGCAAAACGTTTCTCTCGTTTAGGGCAGACAGAAATAATATGAGAGGCATCTCCACAGAAAAAACACTGCTTATTATGCCTTCTGAACTCCTGACATTGCGCCCTAGACAAAACTCTATCACATTGCATAGGTTCAGACATTTGTTCAACAGGTGGCAGCATTTCCCGTATAATTTTACATTCACGTAAACGCCTATCAACCTGAATGGCTAATGACATAGAATTGTCAAGACCAGAGGGAACAGGAAATCCCACCATAGTATCTTTTACAGTTTCTGACAAACCCTTCCGAAAGAGAGCTGCCAAGGCACCATCATTCCAAGTGGTGAGGACCGCCCACTTTGAGAATTTTTGACAGTACAGTTCTTCAGAATCTTGACCCTGGCTCAATGCCAACAGGGTCTTTTCAGCTTGATCAATCGCATTAGGTTCATCATACAACAACCCCAAGGCCTGAAAAAATGTGTCCACATTAGTTAGAATAGGATCATCTGGTACTCTGGTAATCTGGTATCTCAAATAAGCCTCCAAAGTCTGGTTTGTTCTCTCCGTCTGTCCATTGGTCTGAGGGTGAAATGCAGAGGAGAAGGACAACTGAATTCCCAACTTGGAACAAAAGGTCCTCCAGAATCTAGAGACAAACTGAACTCCTCTGTCCGATACAATGTTCTCAGGAATCCCGTGCAAGCGAACCACCTGTTGCAAAAACAAGGGCTCCAACTCTGAGGAAGATGGCAACTTAGGGAATGGTACAAGATGGACCATCTTAGAGAATCTATCACAAATCACCCAGATAACAGTCATCCTCTGAGAGACAGGCAGATCAGAAATAAAATCCATTGAAATATGGGTCCATGGCCTCCTGGGCACCGGCAAAGGCATCAACAACCCACTAGAACGAGAACAAGGCTTAGATCGGGAGCAAGTCCCACAGGACTGCACAAAATTTCTGACATCACGAGACAAGGCAGGCCACCAAAAAGACCGACTCACCAAATCTCTAGTACCAAAAATACCTGGATGACCAGCCAACGTGGAGCAATGAACCTCAGACATCACTTTCCTCCTCCACTGGTCAGGAACATACAACCTACCACTGGGACAACGCTCAGGCTTATCCTCCTGAAACTTCTCCAGACCACGTCTCAAATCAGGCGAGATGGCAGAAAGAACCACCCCCTCACCTAAGATGGTAGCAGGCTTGGTCACAATAGGAGAATCGGCCAAAAAACTCCTAGAGAGGGCATCAGCCTTAACGTTCTTAGTGCCCGGGAGAAAGGAGACCATGAAATCAAAACGTGTGAAAAACAAGGCCCACCTGGCCTGTCTCGGATTCAAGTGTTTAGCTGACTCAAGGTAGATCAAATTCTTGTGGTCAGTGAGGACCACAACTTGATGTCTAGCTCCCTCCAACCAATGTCTCCACTCCTCAAATGCCCACTTCATGGCCAACAGTTCTCGATTCCCCACATCATAGTTGCGTTCCGAAGGAGAGAACTTTCGGGAAAAGAAGGCACAGGGGTTCATTTTAGATGTTACAGGATCTTTTTGGGACAAAACAGCTCCTGCACCAGTCTCTGAAGCATCCACCTCTACCTGAAATGGAAGTGAGACATCGGGTTGTCGCAAAACCGGAGAAGAAGTGAACCTCCGCTTCAGCTCCTGAAAAGAAGAAACAGCCTCTGAAGACCAATTCAGCAAATCAGCACCCTTCTTAGTCAAATCAGTCAATGGTTTGGCAATAACAGAAAAATTGGCTATAAACTTACGATAAAAATTAGCAAAACCCAAAAACTTCTGGAGAGCCTTCAAAGAAGTGGGCTGCACCCAATCATAAATGGCCTGTACCTTGGCCGGGTCCATTTCAATAGTTGACGGAGACAAAATAAATCCCAAAAATGAAATCCTCTGTACACCAAAAAGACATTTCGATCCCTTAACATACAGGGAGTTTTCCCTCAAAATCCGGAACACAGTCCGAACATGTTCCACATGAGAGTCCCAATCCCTGGAAAAGATCAAAATATCATCCAAATAGATGATCAGAAACGTATCCACAAAGTCCCGGAAAATATCATTCATGAAGCACTGGAAGACAGAAGGGGCGTTAGTGAGCCCAACAGGCATCACCAGGTACTCAAAATGTCCCTCCGGAGTATTAAACGCTGTCTTCCATTCATCACCATGCTTAATGCGAATAAGCTTATACGCCCCCCTGAGGTCAAGCTTGGTAAACCAACAAGCACCTTCAACTCTAGAAAATAGTTCAGAAATCAGGGGTAACGGATACTGATATTCAACAGTAATTTTGTTAAGGGAGCGATAGTCAATACAGGGCCTTAATGAACCATCGTTCCTGGCCACAAAAGAAAACCCGGCACCCAAGGGTGAAGAGGATGGTCTAATATGACCCTTCTCCAACGACTCCTTAATATTAGAACGCATAGCCTCATGTTCGGGTACAGATAAATTAAAAAGTCGACCCTTGGAAAATTTACACCCCGGACTCAGCTCAGTTGCACAGTCATAACTCCTATGAGGAGGCAAAGATGCAGACTTACTCTCACTAAACACATCATAAAAATCAGTCAAATAGTCAGGGACCTCATGCGACTGGGGAGAGGTGGAAAAAACAGGAGTGTCACTAAGAGCACGCTGACAACCCCAACTCACCACAGACACAGATTTCCAATCCAAAACTGGATTATGGATTTGAAACCAGGGGAACCCCAGCACGATGGTATCATGCAAATTATGCAACACCAAAAATCTGCAATTTTCTTGATGGTCTGGGGCGACCCGCATTACCACCTGGGTCCAAAAATGAGGTTTATTCTTCACCAAAGGAGTAGCATCAATACCCCTCAAAGGAATAGGCGTCCGCAGGGGTTTCATAGGGAAACCACAACGTTTCGCAAAATCTAAATCCATTAGGTTCAAGGCTGCTCCTGAATCTACAAAGGCTTTAGCAGAAAATGTGGACAGGGAGCAGATCAGAGTAATTGCAAGAAGAAACTTAGGTTGTACACCACGTACAGCAAATGTGTGTGCAAAACGTTTCTCTCGTTTAGGGCAGACAGAAATAATATGAGAGGCATCTCCACAGAAAAAACACTGCTTATTATGCCTTCTGAACTCCTGACATTGCGCCCTAGACAAAACTCTATAACATTGCATAGGTTCAGACATTTGTTCAACAGGTGGCAGCATTTCCCGTATAATTTTACATTCACGTAAACGCCTATCAACCTGAATGGCTAATGACATAGAATTGTCAAGACCAGAGGGAACAGGAAATCCCACCATAGTATCTTTTACAGTTTCTGACAAACCCTTCCGAAAGAGAGCTGCCAAGGCACCATCATTCCAAGTGGTGAGGACCGCCCACTTTGAGAATTTTTGACAGTACAGTTCTTCAGAATCTTGACCCTGGCTCAATGCCAACAGGGTCTTTTCAGCTTGATCAATCGCATTAGGTTCATCATACAACAACCCCAAGGCCTGAAAAAATGCGTCCACATTAGTTAGAATAGGATCATCTGGTACTAAAGAAAACGCCCAATCCTGGGGATCGCCGCACAGCAAGGAGATGACAATCTTAACCTGCTGCGCAGAGCTCCCCGATGAGTTAGGCTTCAAGGCAAGAAATAATTTACAATTATTCTTAAAATTCAAAAATTTAGACCGATCCCCAAAAAACACATCAGGAGTGGGTATTTTTGGTTCAGCAGCGTGTGAACGAGCAAGATAGGCGGAAATTCCCCGCACCTCAGCAGCAAGCTGCTCCACACGATCAGACAATTGCTTAAACTCCATCAGAAAAAAAAAAATATTCCTCCTACGGCCTCAGAGAAAAAGAGGAAAAAATATACACAAAAAAAAAAATTCTGACACCCTTTTTTTTTTTTAAACAATTCCTTCCTGCTTTTGAGTACCCTAGAATCTGCGGTATGGCTGGTGATTCTGTTATGATTGAGTCACCGAGGAGGAAAAAACAAAACACAAACTCAGCCCAGAAAAACAGAGAGGTTGGAAACTAGCGGATTGCAGACCCCTAATCCTATCACACAACTAGCAGTAGCCGTGGAGTGTTCCTACGGTGATCCTAGACACCTCGTCACTGCCGGAGATCTATATAAGCCTAAAGAGAGAAAAGGGAAAAACTGACTGCCCCAGAGCAGACCCCAAAGCAATAGGCAGCCCCCAACATATAATGACGGTGAAGCAAGATGAAAACACTAACACAGATAGAAAGATAGGTTGAGCAAACGATGGGGCCCAAGCTAACTAAAAAGGACAGGATAGAAAAGCTGCTGTCTGCAATCCGAGAAAACCCTGCTAAAAAATATTACCAACACAACTGATAAGCAAAAAGGACCCTGAAGTCACTAGACTTCAAACCCTATATCAGCACTCAGAATATTCTGGAAGCAGAGCAAAAGAGAACACTGATCAAGGAAAAAGAATCCAGCACACCCCTGGCCAGGGATGGCTGAACTCCAAAAAACAAGGAAAACAAAACCAAAACTAATAAGTTCAATAGAAGAGCAAAAACTTATCTTTGGAAGCAGGAATCAGACTTGTCTCCAAGAATCCAGCAGAGAAATCACCAGCAACTCAGAAGGGCGTCAGCTGCCTTATATCCAGTCAGAAGTTCCCGTTACCCAGTCACCATCCACCTGACCAGGTGTTTGGTAATCAGCCTCACTACCTTCCTTCACCAGAAGAGCGAGATCCTCGGACACAAAAGATGAATTAACAGATGAGCTCACAACACCCCCCAAGGACACAGGGTTAGAGTCGCTCTAGTCCACTAGCGCTTGGCGCCGCTGCAGCCACTAGCAGCCACTAACCACCCAGACTGAGGAGGAAAGCGCTAGACATGCGTATGGCGCCGCACTGGCAGATGCAGCCACTAGGTGCCTTGTGCTGGATGGCACAATATGGCGCTGAGAGAGGTGCTGTGATTAGGAAGCAATGTGGCACTAGGCTTAGCCACTACAAGGTGCTGACTTAAACTAAGATAACCCTACAACATGCTTATCAAAGGGAAGGGGTTTCATAATAAGTCATTCACCAGATCCATGCATCCATCATCACACACACAAGTTATAATAACTGTCTATACTAGCGCATTGGCCGAGCGGCCATGCAAACCTTTTATAGTAGCGTCCTTCTGGACCTTCCTGATGGACCAATCCAAACTGGAGAAGCACCTGCGCATGTGACCTCTGATCTCCAATGAGAGATCGTCCCACGGGCATGCTCAGTAGACCGAAAGAAGGACAGTCCCTGGAGTAGCTCGCTGTTGACCAGCATGCCTTTCTATAGCTGGACCAGAGGTGGCAGCAGCAACCAAACCCACAGTGCTAGTCTGAGCAGAGTGCCAGGATTGATGAGTCTGCTGAGCAACCTCCTCTGTGGCCAGAGAGGAATGGGAGCCCGCCGAAGGCAAGGCTTGAGATTCCTGCTGTGCAGCGACAGGAAACTGATGCTTATGTGTTCCCTTGAATTGACAGGCAGCTTCACTGTCCTGCTGCTGTCTAATCATAGCGCTCATGGTCTGTTCCTACTGCAGCCTGTAAGCTTGGTTGAGCCCACATCGCAGTCTGGATGTTTTTTTCACAGTTGTGCTCATTACAACTATTATGAAGTATTCATGAACTTGACTGTATGGATATTAAACTTACATGGATAAAGAAAAATAAGTTTATGTGCCTTTTTTGTCAAAACATAGCCAAGCTTGGAAGTTTTTCTTTGTAAGAATAGGCTTCCAACTTACCACAGTACCCACAGGTCAGAAATATGAAGAACATGGAGATTGTTGTTACAAACAGTACACGACAACAACTTGCCAGAAACTCCTGCAGCTCATTAATGTTGCTGTAGGCCTCTTGGCCTGTTTGTTAGACAATCCCTGCATGTGTTGCGGCTGTCTAACTGCCGCAAAACATGTAGCCGTGGGGACTTAAACATAATTCGAGCACCCCGAGATCCTCTAACAACAACCGAGCATGCTCGGACAACATGATATTATAGCACGCTCGCTCATCACTACTGGACGTCCAGTTATAGGTAATGTTCCTGTTGTGCCAAATTTAAGCCACTTATTGATGTCTATCTTCAGAGCGTTCCATGGTATATACTATGGTGAGAGATGATCTTATGGCAAGAAAAGGGGACAATGCCCTTTAAAAATAAAAGTGCAGAAAGCAAATAGGGCATTTTTATAAGCTTCTTGAGTAGGACCTGTGCACAATATATATGGGAATTAACACCTTAGAAATTGGAAAAAACTACTAGGCGTAAATAGAGCTGTAAGGGGTGTAATGAATGACAAAAAGAAAGCATGTAGAGTCCAAAAGCAAGAGGGTAGTGACGAGACATTAAATAGAGAAAGAAATAAATTGTGTAAAAGAAAACAAAAAACAAAAAAACAAAGCATGCATAAATGCTCATGAGGAGAACATAGTTTTGCTTCTATACAAGTCACTAGCATGGCCACACTTAGAATGACTCTAATTTTGGTCTCCAACATATAAGAAGGACGTAGCTGAACTAGAGCAAGTGCAGAGAAGAGTGACTGAGGTTATCAAGGGGATGGGTGAAGTTCAATAACAAGACAGGTTATCAAACTTGGGTTTTTACAATTTGCAAAAACAAAGGCTTAGGGGCGATCTTATTACAATGTACAAATATATGAGAAGACAGTACAGAGATTTGTATAATGATCTTTTTAGACCTGCAATGATGACAAAGACAAGAGGGTATCCTCTACATCTAAAGGGAGGTTTAATCATTATTAATGATGGGTGAACCCCCTGGTGTTCGGGATCGGTGGGTTCGCCCGATTTTTTTTGCAAAGTTCGAGTTCGGGGCTGAAGATGACGCAAACCTGCGTCTGAACCCCGAACTCGGACTTTACAGATATGGGATGGGGTGGGGGTGCTGTAAAAAAAAAGCAGAAAATTAATAATAAACATTACAATTATACTTACTTGTCCAGCAACGCATCCTCCCGTCCCGCTGTCTCCCAACCGCATCTGCTTCCGGGGCTGCTCATTAACTTTCATCGGTATTCACTGCACTGGGAAGCCTTCGGCTTTTTCCGGCAGTGTTCGTGCGGCCGGGAGACAGCGGGACGGGAGGACGCATCGCTGGACAGGTAAGTATAATTATAGTGTTTATTATTAATTTTCTGCTTTTTTTTCCACAGCCGAACTAAACCCGAACTTTAAAACGGGTTTCCCATGGAAACCCGTAGTCTGGACCATGTGACCGAACACTATCATTATCACAGAGGGTGTAAGAGCAGAGAGACTGTGGAACTCTCTGCCACATGATGTTGCAATGGTCGATTCACTAAAAAAGTTCAAGGAGGTTCTGAATTACTTTCTTGATAAATACAATATTACAGGTTATGGGCACTAGATTCTGTGATGGGACATTAATTCAGGGAACTGGTCTTATTGCCATATGTGGAGTCGGGAAGGAATTTTTCCACTAATATGGGGCAATTAGCATCTGCCTCATTAGCAGTTTTTGCCTTCCTCTGTAACAGCATGTTCTGTTATAGGTTGAACAGGATAGATTTGGGTCTTCTTTCAAAATTTGTTTTCAGAGACTGGAGCTGGGCTATCGAATACCTGGCTTAGTGACATACAATTTAACACATCTGGTAATTCAGGGTGAGTCACTCGCTACTTTACCCAGAAAAATGCAAAGGTATGTACAGCCCAAATTTCAGTACGGTCGACCATCTCTTTTAGAAGTTTCAGCAATTTTTCCAGGTAAATTAGTGAGTGACTCACCCTGTATGTGATTTGGCACAATAAAGGCCAAAGTGTGAGAAATGATCACATTACATAAGAATTAAAAGGCGCTCCTTTAGCAAATTTACACATATAGTCCCTATAAGAAAAACAAACTTAAAAAATGGTGAGTGATTAATCTACAGGTGATACTGCTGCCCAGTGACATGATTCACACTCACTTTCATATCATCACTTATTTCTCCTTTGCTTATTTTTAGTATTAATGATAAGGTTTCCAAGTTCTAGCCAAGCACAATAAGCCTTGATTCCAGGAATAGCTTTGGCAGCAATTCACTCACAAAATTCTCTTAAAAGAAGGTTATGACCTTGGGTAAAATTATCAAAAAATGTTATTTCAGATCATACAAATGATGTTTGTGATCATGTAGTAAACTAACGTTATTTCAGATTACTTTAACCCAATTCTGATTGTGGTATTTTAACACTAAAGGGGTTTTTTGGGCATACAGTATTAACACCTTTACAACTTTAGATGTATAGTTACATCATAGGTCTCCTTCCTCTCTTTGATGCGAACTCTGACACTGAGCCCGCATCTTTCCTGGCATATGACAGCTGATCTGTCATACATCGGGATCATATGGCTCCTTTTTGTTTTCTTACAAACCTTGATTTTTTTTTCACCACTTAAAAAAGAATCTATACATGTTTGATACGCAGAGTACTCGTAACAACCTGGAGAATCATAATGGCAGTGGGTGTGCCGGTTGTTGGACCTCCACTGACCTCGATCATCAATACTGTATGCATGGACAACCCCTTTTAAAGTGTATTTCAGTCTAAAATTTGTTTTACCTATCCAACGAATACTGATAAATGTTGGGCCGGGGTCACACTTGTGAGTGTAATGTGAGAAACTTGCATCAATATCCGGCACTCGGGACCGGAGTGTGCGGCTGCATAGAAATACATACAGCCGCACACGACGGTCCCGAGTGCCGGTGGCAGTGCCGGGTATTGATGCGAGAGACTCGCGTGAGTTTCTCGCATTACATATGCAAGTGTGACCCCAGCCTTATAATCCTCCAGCTGCATGACCAGTTGTGCAGAATTTCTGTATATTCTGGTACATGGCCTATGTCATTATTTTGAAAGTGGATCAAATTTTGAATGAATGAATGAGCATTTTGCTTGTTTTTCGGGTGATTGCTCTGGCATTTTTAAACAGTCCAACAATCAGACAATCGACAAGGAGCATTCTTACAGGCTCTCGTTCATGTGCCATGGAGATGAGCATACGTTTAGTATCTGCGGCAGATTGTTTTGCTGCAAAAAACAGAATGTTTGCAGTAAAAATGGTGTAAAGTACGCACATTTTACTGTGTTTTACTTGTGTTTTTTTTCCTATGAAAAATGCTGCAAAAACTCTGAAAGAATTGACATGCTGCAGATTTTTTAGATAAACACTTTGAAGGTTCAAATCTGGAAGGAGAAATTAAGCAACACGTGCATAAGACTTCTGATATCGCATTCACTTTGCTCATACTGTAAAACATTGCATTTTTTTCTTCAGGAAAAACATGCGGAAACTAATGTGTAAAAAAATGGAACATATGAACAAGCCCTAAGATTACTTGCATACTTGTATTCACAGCAGATTTTTATGTACTAAAAACAGAGTGCTTAAAACATGCATTTCTATATGCGTTTTTTATGTGCTTTTACTTGCATTTTTTCCCATTTAGTTGACTAGCTGAAAAACGCTGAAAAAAAGTTACTGAAAGAACTGACATGCTGCAGATTTGGAAAAAAAAGCTTAAATGGTTCAAATTCACAAGTAAAAAAAAAAAAATAAGCTGCATGTGCGTAGAGTTCATAAATCTCATTCACTTTGCTAGTACTGGAAAACGCTGCATTTTTTACCAGAGGAAAAAAGGAGGAAAAAATGCAGTGTGTGAACAAACCCTTAGGGTGCTTCCACATTGAGTTTAGTGGCATACATCCAAAACTCCCCTGCAACACCGGATCCGGACGCATGTACTGATGGGGCCATAGACTGTAATAGTGATGGCACAGCGAATGGGGGCTCTGACGCCCATCTTTTTTGAGACTGTACACTTACAGGAGGCGGCCACCAAGACGTAGGCCACTAAATGTAATATGAAAGCACCCTTAGGCCGGGGTCACACTTGCGACTGCAGTGCGAGAAACTCTCACGAGTCTCTCGCATCAATACCGGGCACTGCTGCCAGCACTCGAACAGGAGCGCTCCGCTGCATAGAAAGACAAGTCCAGAGTGCTGGTGGTGCTCGGGACATGTCTTTCTATGCAGCAGAGCGCTCCTGTCCGAGTGCCGGTGGCAGTGCCGGGTATTGATGCGTGAGTTTCTCGCATTGCAGATGCAAGTGTGACCCCGACCTTAAGCTCATACTTTTCCTTCCAGTAGTCATCTTGTTACCATTACAGACATGATGATAATTGATAACATCTCCATATACCATGTATAGCACACAATCACATGTTCACAATAGGCAGTAATCACAGCTCTTTTTCACTACACAATAACTTATGCACGCACTATAGAAATATATAGAAGTATGCCAGAAAACTCCTAAATATGTCAACGAGTCTATCGATGGCTACTGTCAATGTGGCTTTGTCACATTTTTCTGTAAATGTTCAGTGAACATGGATGCCTGGCATGCCCAATATGCATAATGCACAACCAAGAGCCATGTGTCATTGTATTGTCCTATTCTTGCAGGAGCTGGGATGCCTTCTAAGGTGAAGATTCCTCTCGTTATTTCCATTTTGTTTCTCTTGATCAGCGTGTCTGTTATCATTGCAATTGCTTACATTCAGATTCACCATGAACGGTCACTTTCTCCTGGTTTAAAGGTACATAATATATGGAAATATCTAATATTGCCTTCTGCTTCTCAGTTTATTTTGGTCTGAATCAGTTTTATTTCAAAATAAATTTGCTTTGTTTTTGTGCTCCTAAAAAAAATTGTGTCATGCAATGAATAATGAAATATGTTTCAAAATATCTTATCATTTACATAATTGAAAATTTCTTGAAGATTCTTGTTGGAAGAAGGCCTGTCGCCTCTCCTTATAGAAATACTATGAGTACATTTAGAAATATTTTAAATAATTGTATTATTTATGAAATAACAGTACTGTGGCATCTATTTTAGAAATCTGATTTGTGTGGTTCTACTTTTATTCCTGGAAAATGATGTATAAAGTGACAACTGGGTATTGCCCTTCACAATCTGACATTGTCCAATCAGTGTGGACATCATCACTTTAAATGAACACACCCCACTGACAATAGTATTCTACCCCATAAAATTACAGAGACTATTCCAGCTACTATCTTTGTAGTCCAGGGTGTTATTTATGTAAATATTTAAACCACAATTCATTATTAACAGGTGTTTTAAAATAAAAATAAAAAGGAAAAGTTTCTACTTAGATTACAATTAAAGAGAATCTATATCCAAATTTTTCCTATCTCATCTTAGAGAAGCATGATGTAGGAAAAGAGAACCTGATTCCAACGATGTATCACTTAGTATACTAGGTGCAGCAATTGTTACACAATCAGAGTTCGTAGCTCTAGCCTGTAGCAGAGCTCAGAAAGCTGTCTCCGCCTACACCACAGCTCTCTATGTATATTGTCTATTGACAATAAGCTGCTAATAAGAGGAGGGCAGAGGTCAGACTAGGGCACACTGAGTATCAGTCTTGGCAGTGATAATCTACTGATGATAAAACACTCATTGTATGGAAACAATAGCACACAGCCTAATAAGTGACACATCGCCGAAATATGTGTCTCAACCCCTACATTTTGCTGACTTCAGATTACATAGCAAAAACTTGCTGACAGATTCCCTTTAAACCTCAATGTGGAAGCTCACAATTATACAATTATGTTTCCCTTAATGTTACGCCGGCCACTTGCACACCTCCTAAGCACAGCCCTACTTACCGCATGTTTCGCTCTGCTTCACCCTGTACCTGACCATCACTCGGAGCTGCCTAGTGCCTCTCTTCCAGCTCTGCTGTTGTAGGTCATAGGGGGGCACGGCTGTACTCTGCAGGAATTTGTATCCATTCAGTCCTGCAGATATCAGCTTCCCCGGCCTGTCACCTGCCAGCAGGTAATATTTTCTACACCCTCCACTCCTCACCTGAACTTTGGTTCCTGTTTCTGTCCGTCGCCAAGGTTCAGTTAGGCTACATTCACACGCTGCTTTTTTTGCTACAGCAAAATCCTGATCTCTTGAGACCCTAAATGAGTCAGACTCAGGCTAGACAGTAGGCCTGTTTAAGACTGATGACCGTACCAACCGGGGGAACTGGTCGTGGAACGGAACAAACAGAGAGAGGAAGGTGGTGACTAGACAGTGTCTGATGACGCAGACAGACTGTAACTGGAGGGTCAAAGAGCAGGACCGATATTCTGACCGCTGGGGGCGGGGGAGGCCTAACGTAGAGAGGAGGCCGTATGACAGTTGGAAAAGGTTCTCTCGACCTTTGGGGCAAGGTGTGATGAGTGCCCGGTCTCGAGAGCCTGATGTAATGTTGTGTGTTCAACCCCACAAGTTTGAACAGAGGGGTGAGGTATGTGGTGTAGTAACCACTGTGTACGCTAGGGGGCGCTGTGTGGATGTCCCAAGAGAACGGATGAGTGGCAGAATCCTGAAGGATGGTTATGTATCTCAAAGTGGTGGATTGTCTCCTGGCTAACAGCCTGCGTGTGGCTGTGTGTAATGGCTGCCGGAGCCTGAAAGTTCCCTGGAGGGATATGGACGTCTGCAGCATGAGTGACGGAACTACGTGGAGACCCTGACGTGGGTGAGATAAATGAGGCTAAGAGAGCCTGTATGCTGGACACTGGACCACCTGTGTGAACACTGGGTTTACAGAGGGAAGCTATAATGGACGCTCTGCTGTTTATATGAAGTTTTGTTTCTGCTGTGGGTTTATGACGTTGAATAAACCGCATGGACTATGCTATGTTTTGATGAAAAACCCGTGCCGGATGTGATTTGTTCGCTGCCTAGCGAGAATTCCCCAAGTAAATGACAGCGCTACCTCACAGATCCCAAAGTTTAGCTTTGCTTCCACCATACAAGCATGAACTATGCAAGGTGTTAGGCCACCAATGCAAGACATATGTGAAAACATGAAACATTTTTGGAAAAAAGGGCAAACTGACGATTATTTAGTGGAAATAGATTTTTATGTCTGAAAAAATAGTGACTATCCTGAACAAAAAAGTTTATGAGTTCATGAAAAAAGACACAATCACAAATGTAAAAACAGTGTGTGTGTGGGAGGGTTGAATTGGTCTGGAATATTTTATCTAAGACATTGACAGAGCATTTTGTAAGGTGGACACTGTTTACTTTCACATATTGGTTAGGGCCATTGAGTTGGTCAGGTATTCTTCAATTTAACACAATGGTCAGGCGATGTTTAGTTTTACACCTTGGTCGGCCACGGAATTGCTCAGGCAATTGTTTACTTTACTAGATCACTAATTGAATTAAATTGTACTAATCCTAAATGCCATGCTCCAGTGAGGAGACCAAGACATTTGGGTTTAAACTTGAGAAAATTTCAAAATTAAATGTGTCTCACATCCTGCTCTACCTGCTTTTTTTCCACTCTTTTGCTGCAATTTCGCTACGTTTTTGCACTTACATTTTGCTTTCTATGGGTGAAAAAGCTGCAAAAATGCTGAAACAACTGACATGCTGCAGTTTTGAAAAAGCAGCAGTTTTCCAATTCAGTCAGGAAAAAAATACAATGTGTACTGGAAAAAGTAGCTTTTAATTTGCATTTAAAAAAAACAACTAAAAAACGCAGCATAAACACAATGTGTGAACATAGCCTTAAGGGGGTTTTACACATAGCGATATCGCTAGCATTATCGCTAAAGCGTCAATGGTTTTGTGACGCAGCAGCGATATTGCTAGCGATATCGCTATGTGTGATACTTACCTCCGACCGGCTCCCCCGCTGTCTGTCGCTGATCGCACAGCTCCATTTCTCGTCGGGCGCTTCCTGCTGGGCTTCCTGCTGGCACCAACGAGCGACGCATTGACGCGGACGGGAGGACGTCAGGATCGCCGCATCTGAAAGGTAAGCAACGACCGCTGTATCGCTGCTGCATCGCTGTGAGATCTGCCTGTGTGGCAGCTCACTAGCGACCATTTAGCGATGCACCAGCGATCCTGACCGCGTCGTTTCGTGGTCAGGATCGCTGGTGCATCGCTAAATGTAAAGGGGCCTTTCGTGTGTTTTCTCATCTTTTCTTCGCTGCTCCTGACCCAGCTCATTTACCTGTTCTGTCTGACCTCTCCACTCCTGACCCCGACTTTGTTTAGTGATCCCGTGCTGTCTGCCCCAACCTCGGAACATCTGACCACGCATTTTCTTGCCCACCTGTACCCCATATCCGAGTCTTTGATGCTCCGGTAAGCTGCTGCAGTCCAGGGGACTGCCCTGGAGTGGTACCTGATGTCTACCAGCAGCTCAGCCTATCCTCACTGTCTGAGGATCTAGTGAATACCGGGTAGACACCTAGTCATGCACCTACACAATTAGCCTTGCCCATGGCACAGTGGGTCCACACCCAGCAGCATTACACTTAAATTGGCATAGGGCTGTTTTATTTCTACTACCCGTCGTCCATATTGGTTGTCACTGGTAACATTCAGTCTTTGTCAAATCGGGCTCACAATATCAATTCTCTAACTCAGTGAAACACACACTATGGACAATCCCAATACATTTTGAAAATAAATGAACAACATAGAAAAATATATATAAAACGGCAATAACTCAATGTACATGTGACATTGCATCATATCAGCACAGGACCTCAGAGCTAACCGTCATCCATACTCTAGTCCTTTCCATTGCAGTTTCTCGATGCCTTCCTGCCTTCTACCTAAAAATACAATGGCTGGAATCTGTAGTATTGTAGAACACACAGAAATATTTACCCGTCATTCATCTTTACATGGGCAGAGCCTTTATTTGTGGATGCTTATATACATTTGGAAAAGAAACCACAAAAATGCTGTAAAACTTTTGTTTATACAGTGTTAAGAAAGTTGATACTCGAGCTGTCATAGTAACGGATACTCCCAAAATGAAACATTGGATTATTATTACATCATCCAATTACACTGATTTTCTAAATATTTTTTTCATCCAAGATGAAGTTTGTTGAATATAGCAACATAACAGATAGTGACTTTTCCCATACCATCTGTTCTATGGGAATCCATGTCAAGAGCTTTTAAAAGTCACACAGAAGTTTGAAAAACATGCTAGTGTGGCATTATGCTGTAATAATGCATTATTTGCAGAGACACATTTCATAAAAAACTGAAATCCATTTGTCCAGGGAATAGCGACAATGCTTCAGAATATTTTATGTCGGTTAATGCCAATTGCAGGTTCTCTGTAAATATTGATGTATGCAGCTAGTATTAAAGGGTTATACAGTTGTGCTCAAAAGTTTACATACCCTGGTAGAATTTTTACTTTCTTGGCCTTTTTCAGAGAATATGAATGATAACACCAAAACTTTTTTTGTACTCCATGGTTAGTGGTTGGATGAAGCCATTTATTGTCAAACTACTGTGTTTTCTCTTTTTAAATCAGAATGACAACCCAAAACATCCAAATGACCCTGATCAAAAATTCACATACCCCATTTCTTAATACCGGTATTGCCCCCTCTAACATCTATGACAGCTTGGAGTCTTTTGTGGTAGTTTTAGATGTGGTTCTTTATTTTCATAGACGGTAAAGCTTCCAACTCATCATGGCAAAAAGCCTCCAGTTCCTGTAAATTCCTGGGTTGTCTAGCATGAACTGCGTGCTTGAAATCTCCCTACAGTGGCTCAATGATATTGAGGTCAGGAGACTGAGATGGCCACTCCAGAACCTTCACTTTGTTCTGCTGTAGCCAATGACAGGTCGACTTGGCCTTGTGTTTTGGATTGTTGTCATGTTGGAATGTCCAAGTACGTCCCATGCGCAGCTTCCGAGCTGATGATTGCAAATTTGCCTCCAGTATTTGCTGATAACGTGCTGCATTCATCTTTCCTTCAACTTTGACCAACTTTCCTGTGCCTTTGTAGCTCACACATCCCCAAAACATCAGCGATCCACCTCGATGATTTACAGTAGGAATGGTGTTCCATTCATCATAGACCTTGTGAGAGACAACTTAGTGGGAAATGTCAATGGGGATATTGAAGTCACCAGTGATGTTAGTGGGGATGTCAGTGGAAAGGAAATTAAGTACCTAGGTAGTGAAGTGGTCAAAGAAGGTGGTGGATGGCTCTGGGGGCAGTAAATGACAGCCAGTTAGAGGGGGAATAGATGCACACACAGTTCACTGTTATGATTGAGTCACCGTAGGAGGCAAAAACAGAAATGCTAGCTAAGTCCAGAAAACCAGAGAAGTTGGCAGCTATCGGATTGCAGACCCCTGAACCTATCAACACAACTAGCAGTAGCCGTGGGGGGTTCCTACAATGCCCTAGACCCCTCGATCACAGCCGGAGAATTAAATAGGCCTAAAGAAAGAAAGGGGAAATCTAAACTGCCCCAGAGCAGACCCCAAAGCAATAGGCAGCCCCCAACATATAATGACGGTGAAGCAAGATGAAAATACCAACAAAGACAGAAAGATAGACTGAGCAAAGAGGGGCCCAAGCTAACTAGATAGAAAAGGACAGGAAGGCTGCTGTCTGCAATCCGTGAAAAACCCTATGAAAATAAGAGCCAACAGACTGACAGTGAAAAAGGCCCTGAAGACGCTAGGCTTCAAAAAAGCTATGTCAGTACTCAGGAATATACTGAAGACAGAGCTACAGGCAAAAGGAGATTCAGCTCACCCCAGCAGGGAATGGCAGAATACTGAAAAGCACGGAAAACAAAAAACAAAACAAAAAAGCTAACAGGCAAAACAGAAAACTTACTGTAGCTTTAGAGGAGCAGGAATCAGACTGGTGTCCTAGAAGTCCACAGAGAAATCACCCGCAGGGCAGAAGGGCGTCGGCAGCCTTATATCCAGTCCGTGACTCCACTCAGCCAGTCATCCTCATTAGACTCAGGTGCCTGATAATCAGGCTCATTACCTTCCTTTACCAGAATAGGGAGTTCACCAGACCCCAGTGACGAAGGGGAAAATGAACTCACAACAGTTCACCTTGAAAGAAGGGAGAATAACAGCTCGAGAAGCTGTGTTAGAAGGAGTCAACCAGGTTTCGGTAATGGCAAGGAAGGAAAGTTTGTTAGTAATGAAAAGATAATGGATGTATGAAAGTTTTTTGCAGACAGAGTGAGCGTTCCATAGAGCTCCTGTTAGAGGGACTGGAGAAGCGGAGAATGGGGAATGGGTATAAGGCTAGAAAGGTTGCAGAAATTTGTGATAGAGCGTAGAGGAGAGGTAGAAATGACTGTGGGGATGTGGTGAGAAGGGTTAGGATTTGGATAAATATCGCTGACAGTGAGGAGGAGCAGAGAAAGTGTTTGTAGGTGGGAGCAGTAGAGGGATTGATGTGGCTGTCTGTGTTTGGAGACAGAGAATTGTATGTTTAGGAACAGTTCTAATGAGGAGGTGATATGATGGGGAGGATGGAGGGAGAGATGACCAGTTCCTTACTAGGTGTAGGGATTAGGGGAGTTAGTAGGAAGTAGAGGACTATAGGTGTGATAATGTAAACAAACAGAAACATTGCTTCCTGTGACAGTGTAACCAGTTACCCTCAGTGCCCTTCTGGTTCAATTCTGGTCTAATCAGGGAAGCACACTTAAGGATAATTTCACACTAGCGTTTGGCAGAGCTGCAGAGGGCTGTGTAGTTCCTCCATGAAGCTCCATCCACTGCTGCACCTCCTCTGTTCAGCTCCGCCTACTTCTGCATGCGGCCTGCGTACCTATCTTTAACATTGGGTACACAGGCCATGCGGATGTATGCGAATGTGTCCAATACTTATTTCACCTGCTGTACAGACACACATATGTATATACATACAGTACATACAAACACACAGGCATATATAAATATGTACACATACATACAGTACATACATACACATAGCACCTACATGCACATATATTTATGCACACAGCATATACGTACACACACGCATATACACATAGTACATACCTACATACATATGTATATACACACAGCACATACGCATCCACTATAGAGGACTTACCAGTCTATCTCCTATTCAGTTCTTCCAAGTTCATGCAGGGTCACATGACTGTGATGTCTTCAAAGGTCTTTCTGCAGTGTTAACCTTGGAAACTGCATTGATAATGCAGTACTTGTCACAAGTGTGTTACATCCTGCTGGGAAATCTTGGGTTAGAACATCACTACACATTGTGAATCTCCAAACTTACATTTAGCTTGTGTGTTTGTGTCCCATATTAAATGTATTTGGTTTCCTTTCATGCTGAAGAGGTTAACAACCCTTTCTATGCCGGTCAGAAACTTACAGCTCCATTTCAGCTGCTTCTGACATGGTCATTACCTCTCCCTGTAAAACCTTGTCATACACTCTCTGCCTTGCCAGTGAAATCTTTGCTTCTTAGCTCTTTGCAGACGCTGTGCTGAATTGGAGATTGTTGTTGCTACTGGAGATTCTTGTGTGCTGTTTTTAGGAGTATACTTTCCTCATTGTCCTTTACCCATTTTGTTGGTACATTCACAGCCTTCCCTGTGTATCTCTCTACCTTTGGTGAGTGTCTGTATGTTTGTTGCTTTCTGTTTTCCTTGTTTTGTCTTTTTGTCTTTTTTAAGTTATATTTCGGTCTCATACCTCATTGGGTGGGGGGAGGGGGCAGATCAGGATTTAATAGGAGCATAGTAAGGTTGGTGACTCAGGCCTCTCTACCTTCAAGAGTACCCCCGGGACATGGATAGTTAGCGGTCCCCCTTCCTTATCGAAAACATGACAGTACTGCTACTATCAGTGCAATTTCTGCTTGTAAATGCTGGGGGCCCTTATGAGGATGAGGACTGTAGGCAATTGCCCTGTTTCTCCCCTCCAATACCAGCCCTGCTTCAATACATGAGCAGTATGTGTATAAAACACTTGATTCACTATATATAAAACTAGTATCTCATCATTCATTTAGCAAACAACCAAGTTTATTACTATACTAGCTGAAGAGCCCGGCGCTGCCCGGGCATAGTAACTAACTACGGTTAGTTATAATAAATTATAATAATTATATTTATATATAAAGCTGAGTGTAGAGCTCCGCCCACTCCGCATAGCTACATTCACTATAATATCCCACATCATCCCATCAGCCAGAGCTACCGGACTACTACCCCTAATATCCCACATCATCCCGTCAGTCAGAGCTACCGGATTACTACCCCTAATATCCCACATCATCCCATCAAAGCCAGTAAAAGTAGAATAGTGAAATTGCACAGAAACATGGTTCACTTAGATCCCAGGTTTTCTACTGATCAGGTTGATATTCTCACTTATCTGCCACCATAAATATCACAGTCATGCTTTTCACCAATGGACAGGCACAAACCTTATACATTAATACAGTAGAGAAACCTTCACACACATTTTCATGCACTGTCAACTTGTAATTTGTCTGGCTGAGTTGCTCATGGATGTACAGCATCTGTATGCAGTATAGTATCATATTTAATGGGTTGTTATGGGAAAGCACTACGTGTTATATGGGTATATTCAGGTGAATTATGGGGAAGTAGCACTTTAAAAAAACTCACAGTATCAGAGCACAGTAACACATCAATAATGCATAAAAGTGTCTATGAGAAAATATTAAATCCACATGACATTTAATATGTCCACTTTCCTACATTCATGTGTGTCACTTAATGATACCACACGGGAGGGTGGGATTCATTTTTGTCATGTACTCACTGCTCCTTTCTGGGGGACAGACGATGGCTTGAGCTTATGTTCCTGGGGATGCTTGATTTCTCCCACCATGTCAGTGTCTGCTGAGGTGTTGTCAAGTGGGAAAACTTGCGCATAGCAACCAATTGTTATACTGTAGGGCTGAGGTGAACCAGAAGTGAACCCGCAGGACCGCGATGACGAACCTCCTCGGGGCGAGCTGGCCAAGTGGACCACCCCCTATACAGGGAGCGTCTGGGGCAAGCCTCGGGGAGACTATCGCCGCGGAAGCTGATACCCGGGGACAACAGCAGGAGGAAAACCAGAGGCGACCACAAGGACTGCGGAAGGACCAGCAGGGGAGGGTTTGTAGACAGGAACGGATTTAGGCTGACGAGGGTAGATACTGCAGGAGAAGACTTGAGGCCGGGGACGGGCGAAGCAGGCACTAGGAGAGAACACAGGGAGAGATTACAAGAAGGTACAGGGGCACAGAGCGTAGGACAGAGTGCTAGGCTGGGAAAGCGTAGGGACGCGTGGACCTGAATCAGCAGTGCTAGACACAATTGATAGTCAGGCAATGGGCAGGAGGTGAGGCTACCTGATATAGGACTGCAGGCAGCGCTTCCGGGTCAGGGTCGGCCAGGAGGTGGGGCAGCAGCAGCAACAGAGGAGATGAGTGGCAGGATCACTGGCGTGCAGTGCGCAGGCGCACCCGATGGGCATGGAAGGCCGGTTGCAGCGGCGGCAGAGAAGGAGCAGGATGGCGCGTGCGCACCTCGGGAGCGCATCGGGTGAGGTGAGTGCCCCGGTGTTCGGGGGAGGGGCAGAGGATGCAACCGCGGGCGGCGTGACAGAAGCAGCGGGGAGCGTGGCGGCGGGTGGCGTGACAGTACCCCCCTCCTTACGCCCCCTCTTCTTGAGACTGGCAAGGAACCTAGCTAGAATCCAGGGGGCCTGGATGTTCTGCCGGGGCTCCCAAGATCTTTCTTCGGGACCAAAACCCTTCCAATCAACTAAGAAGAGGGTCTTTCCTCTAGATCTTTTTACGGCAAGAATGTCTTGGACCTCAAAGACATCCTGGGCAGAAACTGGCTGGGGAGAGTGACCCACAGAGGCATGGAACTGGTTGAATATGACAGGTTTCAGGAGGGACACATGAAAAGAATTGGGAATTCGTAGCGAGGCGGGGAGTTTTAACTTGTAGGCAACGTCATTGATGCGGGCTAAGACCTCAAAAGGCCCGATATACCGAGCGCCTAGCTTATACGAGGGGACTTTAAGACGAACAAACTTGGAGGACAGCCACACTTTATCCCCGGGATGGTACAACGGAGAATCCAGGCGCCTTTTGTCTGCGTGTCTTTTTATTCTGTCCCATGCTAGTTCAAGCGCGGACTTGGTCTCCTGCCAGACCCTGGAGAACTCCTCAGTCAGAAGGTCGGCCGCCGGCACACCCGAGACAGGGGGTACCGGCAGAGGTACACTAGGATGTTGCCCGTAGACGATGAAGAAAGGTGATTTAGACGAGGACTAGTTGGTGTGGTTGTTGTAGGCAAATTCGGCCCACGGGAGCAGGTGGGACCAGTCGCTGTGGTGAACGTTGGAGAAGTGGCGAAGATAGGTTATTAAAATTTGATTCGTGCGCTCAGCCTGACCATTAGTTTGGGGGTGGTAGGCAGAGGAGAAGTCCAAAGTGACATCCATCAGTTTACACAGAGCTCGCCAGAAGTGTGAGGTAAACTGAACTCCTCTATCCGAAACGATATGCTGAGGAAAGCCGTGAATCCGGAAAACATGGGTAATGAAAATTCTTGCTAGTTCAGGAGCGGAGGGTAATCCAGGCAGGGAGATGAAATGGGCCATCTTGGAAAATCGATCTACGACCACGAGGATGACTGTGTGACCCGAAGACCGAGGCAAATCGGTAATAAAGTCCAAAGCAATGTGTTGCCAGGGAGCAGAAGGAACTGGGAGCGGGTGGAGAAGACCGGCGGGTAGGTGTCAGGGATCCTTATTTTTGGCACAAGACGGACAAGAGGCGACAAAACTTTGAACATCTCGAGCAAGCGAGGGCCACCAATAGTAACGAGAGATGAAGGAGAGGCTTTTCTTGAGGCCAACGTGACCTGCTAGCTTGGAGGCATGACCCCAATGTAAGACTCGCTTCCTATTGTCCTCTTGAACAAACGTCTTACCCAGGGGCAAGGAAGTCAGGTTTACAGGGGCAACCACAATGACCTTGTTAGGATCCACGATGTGTGAAGGCTCTTCCTCACAGTCGGTAACCAAAAAGGATCTGGATAGAGCATCCGCCTTGAGGTTCTTATCGCCGGAGCGGAAATGGAGTTCGAAATCGAACCGGGCGAAGAACAGAGACCACCTGGCTTGTCGAGGATTAAGTCTTTGCACTGTCCGGATGTATGCCAGGTTCTTGTGGTCAGTGTAGATGCTGACGGGATGCACCGCTCCCTCGAGGAGGTACCGCCATTCCTCCAAGGCCAACTTGATAGCGAGCAGCTCTCTGTCACCAATGGTATAGTTTCTCTCCGGGGTGGAGAATGACTTCGAGAAGAAGCCACAGGTGACCAGTCGTCCAGAGGGTGATGTCTGGGAAAGTACTGCACCGACTCCGGTGGCAGAGGCGTCTACCTCCAGAGTGAAGGGTTTATTGGCCTCTGGGCGATGGAGTACGGGAGCCGCAGCAAAGGCTTGTCTCAGGGAGCGAAACGCGTCTTCGGCCTCAGGTGACCAGAAGTGGGGATTGGCCCCCTTACGGATCAGAGCGGAGATAGGGCTGGTCAGGGTGGAAAAGTGTGGGATAAACTGCCGGTAATAATTGGCGAACCCCAGGAATCGTTGGATAGCTTTCATTCCCTGGGGACGCGGCCAGTTGAGTACGGCAGACAGTTTTCCCAGGTCCATTCGTAGACCAGTATTAGAAATGATGTAGCCCAAAAACGGTAGAGAAGACTGTTCAAAGGCGCATTTCTCGAGTTTGGCATAGAGACGATGCTCTCTCAGGCGCAACAACACTTGACGGACGTCTTTTCTGTGAGTAGACAGGTCCGGGGAAAACACCAGAATATCATCCAGGTACACCACCACGCAAGAATAGAGAAGATCTCGGAAGACATCATTGACAAATTCTTGGAACACGGCGGGTGCGTTGCACAAGTCGAAGGGCATAACTAGATATTCATAGTGGCCATCGCGAGTGTTGAAAGCCGTCTTCCACTCATCTCCAGGGCGAATGCGGATTAGGTTGTAGGCTCCACGCAGATCCAATTTGGTAAAGATTTGCGCCCCTCGGAGACGGTCGAATAACTCCGGGATGAGAGGAAGCGGATATTTATTTTTAATTGTAATATCGTTGAGGCCCCGATAGTCAATGCAGGGACGAAGGGTCCCGTCCTTCTTCTTGACGAAAAAGAAACCCGCACCTGCGGGTGAAGAAGACTTACGAATAAAGCCTTTGGCCAGGTTTTCTTGAACATATTCGGACATGGCTTGGGTCTCTGATGGCGACAGCGGATAAATCCGACCTCGGGGTAGAGTGGAGCCGGGAACGAGATCGATTGGGCAATCGTAGGGGCGGTGAGGAGGCAGACTCTCTGCTTCTTTCTTGCTGAAGACATCCGCATAGGCCCAATAGGCTGAAGGTAAATCTGGAGATACCGACGTTGGACGAGGAGAGTTTCTTGGCTGGACGGAAAGCAAACACCTCCTCTGACAGAACTGTCCCCACCGCACGATGTCACCAGACCGCCAGTCTAAGGTAGGCTCATGTTTTCTTAGCCAAGGTAGGCCCAACAGGATAGTGTGTGATAAGGTCGGCAGCACATAGAAGGCTATCTTCTCCAGATGCAAGGCTCCGACCTGAAGGTCCAACTCTTCGGTGACCTGCGTAACGGACACCCGCAGGGGTTGGCCGTCGACCGACGCAATCTGCCGAGGAGTCTCCAGGGACCTGACCGGAATACGAAGTCTCCTGACTGCCTCAAGCTGAATAAAATTTCCAGCCGGACCAGAATCTATGTAAGCCCACTCGGAGGAACGTTTGGGACCCAGATGCAAGAGAACAGAAAGAGTCAAGGGTAGAGAGGAGTCATAGGTACCTAGGGAGGCCTCTCTTACCTGTCCTAGGCGGAGGCATTTCCCGGGCGCTCAGGGCAGGAACGCAGGAAGTGTGATGCACTCCCACAATAAAGACAAAGACCCTGAGTGAACCTCTCCTTTCGGCGTTGCTCCACTGGCTTGAGGCGATCTACTTGCATGGGCTCAGGTGCGGAAGGTGCCGACGCCAGAGCAGGGCGCGAGCGAGGTGGGCTGCGGGCAGCGGATAGGACGCGAGGAAACCTTCTATCCCTGGCGGCCTCTCGAGAACGTTCCTGGAAGCGCAAGTCGATGTGGGTAGCCAGGGAAATTAGATCCTCCAAAGAGGTTGGAGTATCCCGTCCCGCCAGCTCGTCCTTAATTCGGCCCGAGAGTCCCCGCCAAAAAGCTCCTACCAAGGCCTCATTGTTCCATCCTACCTCGGAGGCCAGGGTACGGAAGCGAATGGCATACTGACCTACGGAGAGCGTGCCCTGATGCAGGTTAAAAAGTGACTCGGTGGCAGAGGCTACGCAACCCGGCTCATCAAAAACTTTACGGAAAGAGTCGAGGAAGATGGAGAGTTGGGAGACCACGGGGTCATCACGCTCCCAGAGGGGGTTTACCCAGGCCAAAGCCTCACCCTCCAAATGGGAAACGACAAAGGCCACCTTGGCTCTGTCGGTGGGGTACTGTTGAGGCAATAGCTCAAAATGGAGCTGGCATTGATTTAAAAAACCCCTGCATGACTTAGGGTCGCCACCATAGCGCGGGGGTTGTGCCAAACGGGGCGGCGGATGGGATACCGCAGCCTGGACCGGGGTCGAGGCCACAGATTGCAGGGCAAGGAGACGGTTATCTATAGATGCCATATAGTTCAATATATGGGCCTGGGTGTCTCGCTGCTGAGCCAGCTCCTGTTGGAGGCTGCCCAGCTGGGAGGCAGTCCCAGGATCAGAGGCCTGTAGAGTCGACAAGCGGGACAACATGGACTTAAGGAAGGACATTATCCTTGCTTGATTCTCCAGTAGGAATAGGAGCTCCTTTTGGGTTGGGGTCGGGGTACCAGCGGGGTTCATGGCCTGACTATACTGTTATACTGTAGGGCTGAGGTGAACCAGAAGTGAACCCGCAGGACCGCGACGACGAACCTCCTCGGGGCGAGCTGGCCAAGTGGACCACCCCCTATACAGGGAGCGTCTGGGGCAAGCCTCGGGGAGACTATCGCCGCGGAAGCTGATACCCGGGGACAACAGCAGGAGGAAAACCAGAGGCGACCACAAGGACTGCGGAAGGACCAGCAGGGGAGGGTTTGTAGACAGGAACGTATTTAGGCTGACGAGGGTAGATACTGCAGGAGAAGACTTGAGGCCGGGGACGGGCGAAGCAGCCACTAGGAGAGAACACAGGGAGAGATTACAAGAAGGTACAGGGGCACAGAGAGCAGGACAGAGTGCTAGGCTGGGAAAGCGCAGGGACGCGTGGATCTGAATCAGCAGTGCTAGACACAATTGATAGTCAGGCACTGGGCAGGAGGCGAGGCTACCTGATATAGGACTGCAGGCAGCTCTTCCGGGTCAGGGTCGGCCAGGAGGTGGGGCAGCAGCAGCAACAGAGGAGATGAGTGGCAGGATCACTGGCGTGCAGTGCGCAGGCGCACCCGATGGGCATGGAAGGCCGGTTGCAGCGGTGGCAGGTCAACACCAGCGGTGGATGCCGTGTTCACACAGGTCCTGCTGCCACCCACCAACAAGACATTTGAAACTACAGCCAGCTGCTGTTCTTACAGCGTGAAATTGGGGTTTTCTATGAGTCACAGGCAGCGTCGGACTGGAACACCTTGGGCCCACCAGAGAAAATCATTCTTGGGGCCCACTATGTAGCTGCATAGAGTTAAATACCAGACCACCAATTATGCGGTAAAACACGCTAATATCTGGGTATAATATATGGTTGTACATGTCTTAATTATGTAGCAGGAGTTGGGGTAGCCCCCTCATAGTATAATGCAGCCATCTCATAGAATATAATGCAGCCATCTCATAGAATATAATACTGCCCCCCTCATAGGGTATAATACTGCCCCCCTCATAGGGAATAATGCACCCCCTCATAGGGTATAATGCACCCCCTCATAGGGTATAATGCACCCCCTCATAGGGTATAATACTGCCCCCCTCATAGGGTATAATACTGCCCCCCTCATAGGGAATAATGCACCCCCTCATAGGGAATAATGCACCCCCTCATAGGGTATAATGCTGCCCCCTCATAGGGTATAATACTGCCCCCCTCATAGGGTATAATACTGCCCCCCTCATAGGGAATAATGCACCCCCTCATAGGGTATAATGCTGCCTCCTCATAGGGTATAATACTGCCCCCCTCATAGGGAATAATGCATCCCCTCATAGGGAATAATGCTGCCCCCTCATAGGGTATAATGCTGCCCCCCTCATAGGGTATAATACTGCCCCCCCTCATAGGGTATAATACTGCCCCCCTCATAGGGAATAATGCATACCCTCATAGGGAATAATGCTGCCCTCCTCATAGGGTATAATGCTGCCTCCTCATAGGGTATAATGCTGCCTCCTCATAGGGTATAATGCTGCCCCCTCATAGGGAATAATGCACCCCCTCATAGGGTATAATGCTATATAGATACAGTGCCTACAAGTAGTATTCAACCCCCTGCAGATTTAGCAGGTTTACACATTCGGAATTAACTTGGCATTGTGACATTTGGACTGTAGATCAGCCTGGAAGTGTGAAATGCACTGCAGCAAAAAAGAATGTTATTTCTTTGTTTATTTTTTTTTTTAAATTGTGAAAAGTTTATTCAGAGGGTCATTTATTATTCAACCCCTCAAACCACCAGAATTCTGTTTGGTTCCCCTAAAGTATTAAGAAGTATTTCAGGCACAAAGAACAATGAGCTTCACATGTTTGGATTAATTATCTGTTTTTCCAGCCTTTTCTGACTATTTAAGACCCTCCCCAAACTTGTGAACAGCACTCATACATGGTCAACATGGGAAAGACAAAGGAGCATTCCAAGGCCATCAGAGACAAGATCGTGGAGGGTCACAAGGCTGGCAAGGGGTACAAAACCCTTTCCAAGGAGTTGGGCCTACCTGTCTCCACTGTTGGGAGCATCATCCGGAAGTGGAAGGCTTATGGAACTACTGTTAGCCTTCCACGGCTTGGACCGCCTTTGAAAGTTTCCTCCCGTGCCAAGGCCAGGCTTGTCTGAAGAGTCAAGGCTAACCCAAGGACAACAAGGAAGGAGCTCCGGGAAGATCTCATGGCAGTGGGGACATTGGTTTCAGTCAATACCATAAGTAACGTACTCCACCGCAATGGTCTCCGTTCCAGACGAGCCCGTAAGGTACCTTTACTTTCAAAGCGTCATGTCAAGGCTCGTCTACAGTTTGCTCGTGATCACTTGGAGGACTCTGAGACAGACTGGTTCAAGGTTCTCTGGTCTGATGAGACCAAGATCGAGATCTTTGGTGCCAACCACACACGTGACGTTTGGAGACTGGATGGCACTGCATACGACCCCAAGAATACCATCCCTACAGTCAAGCATGGTGGTGGCAGCATCATGCTGTGGGGCTGTTTCTCAGCCAAGGGGCCTGGCCATCTGGTCCGCATCCATGGGAAGATGGATAGCACGGCCTACCTGGAGATTTTGGCCAAGAACCTCCGCTCCTCCATCAAGGATCTTAAGATGGGTCGTCATTTCATCTTCCAACAAGACAACGACCCAAAGCACACAGCCAAGAAAACCAAGGCCTGGTTCAAGAGGCAAAAAATCAAGGTGTTGGAGTGGCCTAGTCAGTCTCCTGACCTTAACCCAATTGAAAACTTGTGGAAGGAGCTCAAGATTAAAGTCCACATGAGACACCCAAAGAACCTAGATAACTTGGAGAAGATCTGCATGGAGGAGTGGGCCAAGATAACTCCAGAGACCTGTGCCGGCCTGATCAGGTCTTATAAAAGACGATTATTAGCTGTAATTTCAAACAAGGGTTATTCCACAAAATATTAAACCTAGGGGTTGAATAATAATTGACCCACACTTTTATGTTTAAAATTTATTAAAATTTAACTGAGCAACATAACTTTTTGGTTTGTAAGATTTATGCATCTGTTAATAAATCCTGCTCTTGTGTGAAGTTTGAAGGCTCTAACTTATTTGCATCTTATCAAACCTGCTAAATCTGCAGGGGGTTGAATACTACTTGTAGGCACTGTATATAGATATAGAGTTAGATAGAAATAGATAGAAAGATAGATGTAGAAATAGATAGATATAGAGATAGATAGTAGATAATGGATAGAAAGTAGATAATGGATAGATACAGATAGAAAGATTCATAGAGATAGATATAAAGATAGATATAGAAAGAAATATAGATAGATCGATAGGTAGATAGATATAGAGATAGATAGAAAATAGATAATGGATAGATAGATAGATAGATAGATATAGAGATAGATAGCTATAGATAGAAAGATATAGAGATAGATAGATATATAGATAGAGAAAGATAATAGATAGAGATAGATAATAGATAGAGATATACAGATATAATAATAATAATAATATAGACATATATAGATAGATATAGAGATAAATATATATAGATAGATGGCTATAAATAAAAATAGATATAGAGATATATAGAGATAGATAGATATAGAGATAATAGATATAGAGATAGATAGATATAGAGACAGATAGATATAGAAAGATAGATATAGAGATAATAGCTAGATATAGAGATATGTATAGAGATAGATAGATATAGAGTTAGAAAGATAGATATAGAGAGATATAGAGATAGATAGAGATAGCTAGATAGATGGATAGATAGATATAGATAATAGAGATAATAGATAATAGAGATAATAGATAGATAGATATAGAGATAGATGGATAGATCAATAGATAGATAGATAGATAAAGAGAGAGAGATAGAGATTGATAGATAATGAGATATAGAGATAGATATAGAGATATAGTGTTAGATAGAAAGATAGATATAGAGATAGATATGGATATAGAGATAACAGATATAGAGATAGATAGATAGATATAGAGATAGATAGATATAGAGATAGATAGATATAGAGATAATATATAGATAGATAGATATAGAGATAATATATAGATGGCTATAGAGAGAGAGATATAGAGATAGATATAGAGAGAAACAGATATATATAGAGATAGATATAGAGATAGATAGATAGATAGATAGATATAGAGATAATAGATATAGAGATAGATAGATATAGATATAAAGATAGATAGAGATAGAGAGAGCGGTAGATAGAGAGAGAGATAGATACAGAGATCGATAAATAGAGAGATAGATATAGATAGAGATAGATAGATAATAAATATAGAGATAACAGATAGATATAGAGATAGAGTAAGATAGAAAGATATAGAGATAGGTAGATATAGATAATAGAGATAGCTAGATAGACATAATAGATAGATATAGATAGAAAGATAGATATAGAGATAGAAAGATAGATATAGAGATAGAGCGATAGATAGAGATAGATATAGATAATAGATAGAGATAAATAGATAGATAGATAGATATAGAGATAGAAAGATAGATAGATATACAGAGAGATCGATACAGAGATAGAGATAAATAGATAGATAGATATAGAGAGAGATATAGAGAGAAATAGATATAGATATAGAGATAATAGATATATATATAGAGATAGATAGATATAGAGAGATAGATACAGAGAAAAGATATAGAGATAAATAGATAAAGATAGATAGATATAGAGATAGAGAGATAGATATAGAGATAGATAGAGATATATAGATAGATAGCTATAGAGATATAGAGATAGATATAGAGAGAAATAGAGATAGATATAAGAGATAGATAGAGATAGATATATAGATATAAAGATAGATATAGAGATAGAGCGATAGATAGCGAGAGATATAGATATAGAGATAGATAGATACAGAGAAAAGATATAGAGATAGATAACGGATAGATAAATAGATAGGTATAGAGATAGATAGATATAGATATTAGATAGAGATATATATAGATAAAGATAGATAGATATAGATGGTAGCTAGATAGATAATAAATATAGAGATAATAGATATAGAGATAGATAGATAGACATAATAGATAGATATAGAGATATATATAGAAAGATATAGAGATAGAGATAGATGTAGAGATAGAAAGATAGATATAAAGATAGAGCGATAGAAATAGATATAGATAATAGATAGAGATAGATATAGAGATAGATAGATATAGATAATAGATAGAGATAGAAAGATAGATATGAGAGATAGAGAGAGAGATATATAGAGATATATTGAGAAATAGAGATAGATAGATAGAGAGAGACAGATAGAGAGAGCGAGAGATATAAAAAAACAAAACAAAACAATACTCACCTCTCCTCCTCGCTCCCACGCTGATCCCGGCTTCAGTGTCAGGAGCTGCCCCCTCTGCCAGACACACAGCGGGTGCGCGATGTAGTGACGTCATCGCGCACTGGCTGTGAGTCAGGAGCAGAGGGGCCTGAGGGCGGCGCCGGCCCTGATTTACAGATGCAGAGCGGCTTACTGGGCTGGGGGCGGGGCCTCTGGGGGTGGAGACCTGAAATGATATTCACTGCTTCGCAGTGAATATTCATTTCTCTTTAGCAGCGGGGACAGGGGCTCCTGCCTCCTGACACCCGCTGCTGCTCCGCTGGCAGGGGCCCCCATAGCAGCTGCATGGTGTGCGACACACCACTGGCTGGGGGCCCCTGGAGCAGCGGGGGCCCTAGGCAACTGCTGGCCCTGTATGCCTGCAGGTGCCAGGGCCCACCAGATGCCAGGGCCCACCGGAGAATCCTCCGGTTCCCCGGTGGGCCAGTCCGACGCTGGTCACAGGATTTAACAATCCCACAAGTAATCCCCTTTGGGACAATTCCCTTCAGGCATAGCCATAGGATGTTTATGCCAACTTCTGGTTGGTGCAACCTTTGGAGCTTTTCAAAGTCACAGATCTAATAATCCTGTATATGATCTCGTTTGGAATATTTCTCTACTACCCCTTCTCATTGAAATCTACAGGTTTATATACCAGTTCTTACATGGTGGATGGTATCACCTCCAATAGCACCTAATTTACTATTGGTCATACAATATAATGTCCAGAAAATTATAGAGATAGGAGCAGTCTTGTTTACTGATGAAGGCTAGTTGATACAGCCGAAACGTCTATATTTGTGACTGCAAATAAAAATTCTTCATCTTTGCAACGAGTTGAGTGCCAAAAATTTTTTGATTATTCTATACTGGTGTGGGAACCTTCTTTTGTGCACCGACACAGCTGTGCCACGACGTTATACTATTGGTTGGTGATACACACACAAACACACACACACAGACACATTGATTTTTATATATATAGAGATAGAAGGATAGGTAATTTTGTGAATGTGAGTGATGTAAGTTTTGCATGCATAGGAACAGTTGGCCTCCAGAGCCAATGTTACTGGAGGGCCCACAACATCCCAGTTTGACACTGTCTATGTACCTTTAAGGCCCTATTACATGAGTGTTTGATCTGTGTTATCATCTTTTCTAATGAAATAACAAATGAGTAGATTTGCTGTTAGATTAGAGACTGATTAATCCTGGTGCAATATTTGGACCTGAGCCCACCCATCCTGCATACATATATATATATATATATATATATATATATATATATATATATATATATTACTAGCTGAAGAGCCCGACGCTGCCCAGGCACAGTAACTAACTGTGGTTAGTTATAGCAAATTACAATTATCCTCCATCCCATAGTCCCGTGCCCATATACCCTTCATACGTATCCACGATCCCATAGGCCCATGCCCATATACCCATCATACATATCCTCCATCCCATAGTCGAGTGCCCATATACCCATCACACATCCTCCATCCCATAGTCCCATGCCCATATACCTATCATACATATTCGCCATCCCAGAGTCATGTGCCCATATACCCATCACACATCCTTCATCTCATAGTCCCATGCCCATATACCCATCATACATATCCTCCATCCCATAGTCCAGTGCCCATATATCCATCATACATATCCGCCATCCCATAGTCCCGTGCCCATATACCCATCATACATATCCTCCATCCCATAGTCCAGTGCCCATATACCCATCACACATCCTCCATCCCATAGTCAACTATTATGACATCATAATGAGCGGTGGGGCTTGCAACCTATGATGACATCAGCGTCGCCATGACAACCATTATGACATCATAATGAGGGGCGGAGCTTGATACACACACACTGTTTCCCCAGTATGTAGATAGGGGCATTATGACATCATAATGAGGGGCGGGGCTTGAAGCGCACACACTTTTTCCCCAGTATGTAGATAGGGGCAAAATTGTTTGGTGAATTGGAACGCGCGGGGTTAAAATTTCACCTCACAACATAGCTTAGGATGCTCTTGGGGTCCAGACGTGTGACTGTGCCAAATTTTGTGGCTGTAGCTGCAACGGTGCGGATGCCTATGCCGGACATACACACATACATACATACATACATACACACTTTGAGCTTTATATATTAGATTTATGTGTGTATGTGTATATATATATATATATATATATATATATATATAAAATATATATATACAAAAAAACCTGACCAGCATCTCCTAAGTGTGAATAGGTGCAAGCTGCAGTGACTGCAAAACATGTATGAAAAAAGCAAAGCTGCACCCTGTGAATGCCAATACATATGTCTTGGCATTCACAGGGTGCTGCTGTGCCTTTTTCATATATATTTTATACATGATGTGCACTTGTCCAATCACACTCCAACCTCTCCACCATAGCCAAGACCAAAGAACTGTCTAAAAACACCAGGGACAAAATTGTAGAACCTGCGCAAGGCTGGGATGGACTACAGGCCAATAGGCAAGCAGCTTGGTGAGAAGGCAACAACTGTTGGCACAATTATTAGAAAATGGAAGAAAGACAAGATGACTAGGTCTGAGGTCACAGTCTGGGACTCCATGCAAGTTGTCGCCTTGTTAGGTAAGGATGATTCTTAGAAAGGTCAGGAATCAGCCAAGACCCACACGGGAGAACCTGGTCAATGACCTGAAGAGAACTAGGACCACAGTCTCAAATATTACCGTTAATAACACAGTACGCAGTCAAGGATTAAAATCCTGCAGGGCACACAAGTTCTCCCTTATCATGCCAGAACATTTGAAGTTCACCAATGACTATCTGGAAGATCCAGAGGAGGCATGGGAGAAGGTCACTCCCTGCGTTGGAGGAAGAAGAAGGATGAGTACAACCTCAAGAACACCGTCCAACCGTGAAGCATAGTGGAGGAAACATCATACTTTGGGGGTTATTTTCTGCAAAGAAAGAAGAGGAAAAGTATGCTCCAGCGATGAAACCATCCACTTGTATATAAAAAGCAGTAGTTTATTTAATTCTTTAAAAACATAAAAAACAAAATGGGTAACACAAAAGAAAAGACAGTGGACAATGGACTGACCGACGCGGGACAGCTGCACCACATTGAAGGGATGCTGGATGGGGTCATGCATCACAAAATTTTGTATAACAACCTCCTTCCGTCAGTAAGAACATTGAAGTTCAGTCGTAGATGGGTCTTCCAGCATGACAATGACACGAAACACACACCCAGGGCAACAAAGGAGTGGCTCCATAAGATGTATTTCAAGGTCCTGGAGTGGCCTAGCCAGTTTCCAGACCTGAGCCCAATAGAAAATCAAACTCAATGTTGCCCAGCGACAGCCCCGAAACCTGAAAGATCTGGAGAAGATCTTTATGGAGGAGTGGGGCAAAATCCCTGCTGCAGTGTGTGCAAACTTGGTCAAGAACTACAAGAAACATCTGACCTCTGTAATTGCAAACAAAGGTTTCTGTACCAAATATTAAGTTCTGTTTTTCTATTGTATCAAATGCTTATTTAAGGCAATAATATGCAAATTAATTATGTAAAAAATCATACAATCTGATTTTCGGGATTTTTCTTTAAGATTCTGTCTCTCACAGTTGAAAAGGACCTACAATAAAAATTACAGACCTCTCCATTCTTTGTAGGTTGGAAAATTTCCAAAATAAGTAGTGTATAAAATACTTATTTTCCCCACTGTATGTCCCTCATCCTGGTATGTATATGCGCTCCATGCTAGTATTTATATCCCTCATCCTGGCCCCATCCTGGTATATCTATATCCTCCATCCTTGTATATGTCCCTTATCTTGGGCCCCATCCTGGTATATGTCGCCCGTTTTGACGCTGTTCTTTAATGTATAGAAAAAAAATAAACCACTATACTCACCAGGGGCGTACATAGAAGACCGCGGGCCCCATAGCATAAGTATAATGCACTCCCTATAGTCCTCCATATAATATAATGCACGACTCATTGTCCTGCCCATAGTATAAATTACCCCTCATAGTCCTCCATACAGTATAATGCACCCCCTTTAGTCCGCCATATAGTATAATGCACAGCCATTGTCATATATGTCATATACTGCACAGCCCATAGTCATACATGAAGTAGAATGGACAGCCGATAGTCATACATGTAGTATAATGCACAGCCCATAGTCATACATGTAGTAGTATGGCCACTGTGTACTCTCTGATTTAAAAACCACCTTCCCTCCGCTCTCCCACTGCATGGCGTCCCCTTCTGAAACCGGCAGCTGACTTCAGCATGCAAGCGACTAGAGTGCAAGACGTCACTTTAATGCCCCCGGGTCACGTGCACACCAACGTCAGCTGCTGGTCTTTGGTTGGCAGGGTGTATTGTGGAGCACGGACCCAATGGGTCTGTGTGGTGCAATACACTTCAGCTGATTGTGCTTCTTACGACGCACATCCTGCTGATGTATTTGCTGGTGGCTACACGCCCCTCACCCACTGGGCCTGGTTGCAGCGACGACCACTGCGAGTAGTCATTACCCCTCTGATCACACCTCTTACGTTAATATTAAAATCATCATTTGACAGCTGCGCATTGCACCCTGTGAAAGGGGATGTGCTGCCCACAATGAAGAGACTGCATGCAAGCCAAAGATAGCACTAAAAAGCATTTGGTCACATACAGTGCTCACAATTGCCCTCTAGAAATGGGGAGATACAGTATATTATTCATTGGCATTTATTTCAGGCATACAATCTGCCCCTGTAAAAGGATATGTATAGAACATGTCTAGCCTGCCACATTTATATACTACTTAAAAAGACGCAGACAGACATTTCCCTTGATAGCGACTCAGCATGAATGACTCTGGGACATTTTTCACTTTAAAAAAATGCTTGATACCTCATAGTAAATTTGGCTAATACCATAAAGTCAATGAGTTGATTAAGACTCTTGGAATCCATCCTATTCTCGTTAATAACATAGTGCCCATGTCCGGCATTATGTAATCAATTATTAGTAGCTGGCTTTGGACAAAGTCCTACATAATGGTTCAGAAAAGCAAAATAATTATTTTTGGTTTCATGTACCTCATAATAAGATTGGACTGAAGTATACAAAATAAATTATTAGTTATTATGACCCATTCACATATTACTAATCATCAAATTTGTCTGTTCTGTGTGTTCAGTACGGCATAGTGCTGGACGCCGGATCCTCTAGGACCACAGTATATGTGTATCAATGGCCTGCAGAAAAAGAGAACAATACTGGAGTAGTAAGCCAGACCTTCAAATGCAACGTTAATGGTAAGAATGTAATTATATTCTCAATTTCTAAATTGCTTATATTATATAATGAGAATCTAAAGTCCCAGGGAGATTTACATTAATCAATTTAAATTGGCTAAATCTAACATTGACTCAAAATTGGCGTTGTAATTGTTGTTCTTGAAGGCAGAACAGTCTGCGTAGTATGCCATCCAGTTGGCAAATTACATGTTAGCAGAGTAAATTCTAAGAATTTTATTAAAAATCTTCTGCATTAAAGTATGTGTGTGGGGGACGAAGTGGGATGATACCAAATACCTAGGCTGAGCAGTAGATCTACCAAAACTTGAAAAGATTTAAATTTAATAAGGTTGTTCACTTCTGGAAAACCCTTTATTAATGGCCCCATGGTGCTACATAAATAAAATAAAATTATACTCACCTTCTAGACTAAAGCAATGTGCACACGTTGCAGATTTTTATGTGGATCCGTAGCGTTTTTTCTGTGTGGATTTGCACCAAATCCGCAATGTATTGCCCAACCAATGTTAATCAATGGGAATCCAGAATTGGTGTGCACATGCTGCGGAAAATAAAACGCTGCGAATCCGCGCAGAATTTTCCGCAGCATGTGCACACCAATTCTGTTTGAGGATATGCAGCGTTTCTGCACCCTTTGACTTCCATTGAGTCAGTCAAATCCGGTCAGGGGATTAGTTGTGGATTTGCATGCCAAAAACCCCACGGAAAGGAAGGAGGAAGAGTGTGTGAGTGGAGAATAAGTGTGGATCTGTCTGTGGATGTCTGTGTGTGTCTGTCTGCGGCTGTCTGTGTGTAGCCAGGCATTGCCTGATGGGACTACTACTCTCATCTGGCTATGTTGGTGTCACATATAAAAGTGAGCGCATGAGCCAATGATGGGATAGTAGTCCCATCATCTGGTGACTGTGTTCAATTGTAAAACAAAAAAAAAACACATTCATACTCACCAAGAACCTAATTCCCCGGCGCCCTTGATCTCCTGTAACAAAAATAAAATAAACCAACACAAATACTCCCTGGTCCGCCGTAGTCCTAAATAACGAGTGCCCCACGATGATCTCATGTGTAGAACAGTCACATTGGGAGATGTGACCACTCAACATGGCACCGGTGATACAGCAGTGGTGCCGTAAGTGAGAGCACAAACTCTGGTGACCTCTCAGTGTATCATCGGAGCCATGTAGAGCAGTCACATCTCCCGATGTCCCGTGCCCATATACCCATCATACATATCCACGATCCCATAGGCCCGTGCCCATATACCCATCATACATATCCTCCATCCCATAGTCGAGTGCCCATATACCCATCACACATCCTCCATCCCATAATCCCATGCCCATATACCCATCATACATATTCACCATCCCATAGTCGAGTGCCCATATACTCATCACACGTCCTTCATCTCATAGTCCCATGCCCATATACCCATCATACATATCCTCCATCCCATAGTCCCGTGCCCATATACCCATCATACATATCCGCCATCCCATAGTCCCATGCCCATATACCAGTCATACATATCCTCCATCCCATAGTCCAGTGCCCATATACCCATCACACATCCTCCATCCCATAGTCCCGTGCCCATATACCCGTCATACATATCCTCCATCCCACAGTCCAGTGCCCATATACCCATCACACATCCTCCTTCCCATAGTCAACCATTACGACATCATAATGAGCGGCGGGGCTTGCAACCTATGATGACATCAGCGTCGCCATGGCAACCACTATGACATAATGAGGGGAGGGGCTTGATACACACACACTTTTTCCCCATTATGTAGATAGGGGCAAAATTGTTTGGTGAATTGGAACGCGCGGGGTTAAAATTTCGCCTCACAACATAGCCTAGGACACTCTCGGGGTCCAGACGTGTGACTGTGCCAAATTTTGTGGCTGTAGCTGCGACGGTGTGGATGCCAATCCCAGATATACATACATACATACATACATACACACACTTGAGCTTTATATATTAGCTATACAGGTCTGGTAAAAATTAAGAGATCACAGCACAGTTTTATAAAAATCAGCTTCTCTACTTGTCTGACAGCAAATCCATTCCAGTGCTAATTGAATTCCAACCAGAGTACACCTCATTCTGCTTAATATGCTTCTGATTAGGTGATAATCTGAACTAAATCTTATTTAACGAAGGAAAGCATAAAAAGCCCTGCTGTAGTGTTCACAATCCTCTTGCAATAGGACAAGCTGGATGGCAAAACAAGTGCTAGTAATATCCCAAAAGTAATAGGAATGAAAAAATAACTTTTAACCATGCCAAAGGAGTTGAAAAGAAAAGTCTTGAGTGAGGAAAAGAAGGGCTCAATTCTGGCTTTACTAGCAGAGGGATACAGTGAGGGTCATGTTGCCTCCATCCTTAAAATTTATAAGATGGCAGTCCATTACAACAAGGTCAAGCAGCAGACATTGGGGACAACAAAACAACAGACTGGCAGAGGGCGAAAACGACTCTCCACTGACCGGGATGACTGTCATCTTGTTCGAATGTCACTCAGCAACCACAGGATGACATCAAGTGACCTACAAAAGAAATGGCCAATGGCAGCTGGGGTGAAGTGCACGGCAAGAACAGTTCGTAACAGGCTCCTAGAGGCAGGGCACAAGTCATGTAAAGGTAGAAAAAAGCCTTTCATCAATGAAAAGCAAAGGTGAGCCAGGCTGACGTTTGCCAAAGACCATAAGGATTGGACCATAGAGGACTGGAGTAAGGTAATCTTCTCTGATGAGTCTAATTTTCAGCTTTGCCCAACACCTGGTCGTCTAATGGTTAGACGGAGACATGAAGAGGTGTACAAGCCACAGTGTCTTGCACCCACTGTGAAATTTGGTGGAGGATTGGTGATGATCTTGGGGATGCTTCAGCAAGGCTGGAATTGGGCAGGTTAATCTTTGCAAAGGATGTATGAATCAAGCCGCATACAAGGTTATCCTGGAAAAACAGTTGATTCTTTCTGCTTAGGCAATGTTCCCCAACTTTGTGGAATGTTTTTTCTAGCAGGACAATGCGCCATGCCACACAGTGAGGTCAATCAATGTGTGGATGAAGGAGCACGACATCAAATCCCTGTCATGGTCAGCCCAATCTCCAGACCTGAACCCCATTGAAAACCTCTAGAATGTAATCAAGAGGAAGATGGATAGTCACAAGCCATCAAACAAAGTAGAACTGCTTAAATTTTTGTACCAGGAGTGGCATAAGATCACCCAAAAGCAGTGTGAAAGACTGGTGGAAACCATGCCAAGATGCATGAAAGCTGTGATTAAAAATCATGGTTATTCCAGAAAATATTGATTTCTGAACTATTCCTGAGTTAAAACATTAGTATTGTTGTTTCTAAATTATCATGAATTTGTTTTCTTAGCATTATTTGAGGTCTGCAAGCACTGCATTTTTTTGTTATTTTAACCATTTCTCATTTTCTGAAAATAAATGCAAAATTTAGTGCTTGGAAATTAGAAGACACGATGTCAGTAGTTTATAGACTAAAAGAGCAATTTACAATTTACTCAAAAATATATTTATAAAGAGAGAAATCAGACAAACTGAAAATTTTGCAGTGGTCTCTTAATATTTTTCCCAGAGCTGTATGTAAGTGTGTATATATATATATATATATATATATATATATATATATAAATATATATATATACACTCACTGGCCACTTTATTAGGTACACCATGCTAGTAAGGGGTTGGACCCCCTTTTGCCTTCAGAACTGCCTCAATTCTTCGTGGCAGAGATTCAACAAGGTGCTGGAAGCATTCCTCAGAGATTTTGGACCATATTGACATGATGGCATCACACAGTTGGCGCAGATTTGTCGGCTGCACATCCCTGATGCGAATCTCCCGTTCCACCACATCCCAAAGATGCTCTATTGGATTGAGATCTGGTGACTGAGGAGGCCATTTGAGTACAGTAAACTCACTGTCATGTTCAAGAAACCAATCTGAGATGATTCGAGCTTTATGACATGGCGCATTATCCTGCTGAAAGTAGCCATCAGATGTTGGGTACATTGTGGTCATAAAGGGATGGACATGGTCAGCAACAATACTCAGGTAGGCTGTGGCGTTGCAACGATGCTCAATTGGTACCAAGGGGCCCAAAGAGTGCCCAGAAAAAATTCCCCACACCATGACACCACCACCACCAGCCTGAACCGTTGATACAAGGCAGGATGGATCCATGCTTTCATGTTGTTTACGCCAAATTCTGACCCTACCATCCGAATGTCACAGCAGAAATCGAGACTCATCAGACCAGGCAACATTTTTCCAATCTTCTACTGTCCAATTTCGATGAGCTTGTGCAAATTGTAGCCTCAGTTTCCTGTTCTTAGCTGAGAGGAGTGGTACCCAGTGTGGTCTTCTGCTGCTGTAGCCCATCTGCCTCAAAGTTCGACGCACTGTGCGTTCAGAGATGCTCTTCTGCCTACCTTGGTTGTAACGGGTGGCAATTTGAGTCACTGTTGCCTTTCTATCAGCTCGAACCAGTCTGCCCATTCTCCTCTGACCTCTGGCATCAACATGGCATTTCCGGCCACAGAACTGCCGCTCACTGGATTTTTTTTCTTTTTCGGACCATTCTCTGTAAACCCTAGAGATGGTTGTGCGTGAAAATCCCAGTAGATCAGCAGTTTCTGAAATTCTCAGACCAGCCCTTCTGGCACCAACAATCATGCCACATTCAAAGGCACTCAAATCACCTTTCTTCCCCATACTGATGCTCGGTTTGAACTGCAGGAGATTGTCTTGACCATGTCTACATGCCTAAATGCACTGAGTTGCCGCCATGTGATTGGCTGATTAGAAATTAAGTCTTAACACACAGTTGGACAGGTGTACCTAATAAAGTGGCCAGTGAGTGTATATATATATATAAATTATATAAAGCTGAATGTGTGTGTGTGTATGTTTGTATGTATGTGTGTATGTCCGGGATTGGCATCTGCACCGTCGCAGCTACAGCCACAAAATTTTACACAGTCACACTGAAATTTTAACCCTGCACGTTCCAATTCACCAAACAATTTGGCCTATTATTCTTATCATTTATATGGTGTTATGGTCCTTCTGTAAAGCTGGAAATAACACAATTTATTACCGTGCACAGACTGCAGGAGGAGCCCAGTATCACACAGGATAGGATTAGATACACGGCTCAGCAGTCAGTATCACACAGATTAGGATTAGATACACAGCTCAGCAGTCAGTATCACACAGGAGAGGATTAGACACATGGCTCAGCAGTCAGTATCACACAGGAAAGGATTAGACACATGGCTCAGCAGTCAGTATCACATAGGATAGGGTTAGATACACAGCTCAGCAGTCAGTATCACACAGGATAGGAATAGATACACGGCTCAGCAGACAGTACCACACAGGATAGGATTAGATACACGGCTCAGCAGTCTGTATCACACAGGATAAGATTAGATACATGGCTCAGCGGTCAGTATCACACAGGATAGGATTAGATACACGGCTGAGCAGTCAGTAACACACATGATAGGATTAGGTACACGGCTCAGCAGTTAGTATCACACAGGATAGGGTTAGATACACGGCTCAGCAGACGGTATCACACAGGATAGGATTAGATACACTGCTCAGCAGTCAGTATCACAAGGAATAGGATTAGATACACGGCTGAGCAGTCAGTAACACACAATAGGATTAGATACACAGCTCAGCAGAAAGTATCACTGTCACGGTCACGTGTGTCTGGACGAAGCGAGTACTGCAAGGCGAACCCAAATGACACATGTGACCCTGGATACACCGCCTCCAGTGGGGCAAATTTAAATAATAAGATGTGCAGCTCAATACACCACCTCCAACTAGCGAATTTAGATATCACACGTATATATACAAAAGTCTGGAAACCCCGCCTCCAGTAAGGCGAATTTAAACAATAAATAATAATTACGTGCACTTAACCAAAGAAACTAAAGTGCACTACCGCTCACCACCACCGGGGCAACTTACAACAAACAACACCACAGTGCAATAATTCTAATGGCCACCGGGGGCAATCACACCACTTTGGCACACAGCCAAAGGAAAAAAGTTCACTTGTGCATTTGAACTGTCAGATCCAGCCAGGATCATGACAATCACACAGGAGAGGATTAGGTACACAGTTCAGCAGACATCATCATACAGGATAGGGTTAGATACACAGCTCAGAAACAGGATGTGCCAAAGGAGAAGACATTTTCATTCCAAGAATTCCACTCATTCCATCTGATTTTTTTTTTTATTTTAAACGCCTCCAGTTTCCAGTTCAACTGCTATTTGCAATGTCCATTAACAATGCTCAGGGACAGTCCTTAAAAGTAGTAGGGATCGATTTTCAATCTCCATGCTTTTCTCATGGTCAACTTTACGTGGTCTGTTCAAGAGTTGGAACTGCCCAAAATCTGTTCATCTGTGCACCGAAAGGAAAAACCAAATCTGTAGTGTTGAATATATGATGTGAAATGTTTTTATGTGCAATATAATCATTATAATTTGTTATAACTAACCACAGTTGGTTACTGTGCCCAGGCAAGGGCTCTTCAGCTAGTCTATATATAAAAGTGAATGTATGTATGTACAGTATGTGTGTGTGTGTATCACCAACCAATCACGAAGCATCTTTCATTTCACCAGAGCTGTTTGAAAGAAGCTGAGCTGTGATTGGTTGCTATGAGCAACAGTTTTCCTTGCAACCAATCACTAAGTATCTCTCATTTCACCAGAGCTGGTTAAAAGAAGCTGAGCTGTGATTTGTTGCTATGAGCAAGTTTTCCCACTTAACAACACCTCAGCAGACACTGACATGGTGGTAGAAATCGAGCATCCCCGGGAACATAAGCTCCCAGCCATCGTCTGCCCCCCAGAAAGGAGCAGAGAGCACATGACAGAAATGAATCCCTCCTCCCTGCCCATATACCCATCACACATCCTCCATTCCATAGGCACATCTTCCCTCTTAAAGGGATCATTGGTATGGAAGTTAGGGTAAATCCATCCAGCATTTTGGTCTTGACCCCAGGCCTCTCATAAAGGGATCCCCAGTATGGAAGTTAGGACCATTCCACTCTGTGCTTTGGTACTGACCCCAGGCATCCCCGGTATGGAAGTCAGGGCAATTGCCTTCAAATGCTTTGGTACTGACCCCAGCCTCTCTTAAAGGGATCTCCTGTATGGAAGTTAGGGCAAATCCCTCAGAGCTCTGATTCTGACCCCAGGGTTCTATTAAAGGGATCATTGGTATGCAAGTCAGGGCAAATCCACTCAGCGCTCTGGTTCTGACACAAGGCCCCTCTTAAAGGGATCCCCGGTATGGAAGTGAGGGCAAATCCACTCTGTGCTTTGGTACTGACCCCAGGCCTCTCTTAAAGGGATCTCTGGTATGGAAGTTAGGGTAAATCCCTCAGCGCTCTGATTCTCACTCCAGACTTCTATTAAAGGGATCATTGGTATGGAAGTCAGGGCAATTCCACTCAGCGCTCTGGTTCTGACGCCAGGCCTCTCTTAAAGGGATCCCCGGTATGCAAGTTAGGACTGTTCCACTTAGTGCTCTGGTTCTGACCCCAGGCTGATGGGATGATGTGGGATATTAGGGGTAGTAGTCCGGTGGCTCTGGCTGACGGGATGATGTGGGATATTAGGGGGAGTAGTCTGGTGGCTCTGGCTGACTGGATGATGTGGGATATTAGGGGTAGTAGTCCGGCGGCTGTGACGGGATGATGTGGGATATTAGTGGTAGTTGTCCGGTGTCTCTGGCTGATGGGATGATGTGGGATATTTGGGGTAGTAGTCCGGCTGCTGTGACTAGATGATGTGGGATATTAGTGGTAGTACTCCGGTGGCTCTGGCTGACGGGATGATGTGGGATATTAGGGGTAGTAGTCCAGTGGCACTGGCTGATGGGATGATGTGGGATATTAGGGGTAGTAGTCCGGTAGCTCTGGCTGACGGGATCATGGGATCATGTGGGATATTATAGTGAATGTGGCTATGCGGAGTGGGCGGGGCTCTACACTCATCTTTATATATATATATATATATATATATATATATATAATCATTATAATTTGTTATAACTAACCGTAGTTAGTTACTATGCCCGGGCAGCGCCGGGCTCTTCAGCTAGTGTATGTATGTGTGTGTGTATATATATATATATATATATATATATATATATTCACACACTAGCTGAAGGGCCCGGCGTTGCCCGGGCATAGTAACTAACAGTAGTTAGTAATAACAAATTACAAATTATAATGATTATATTGCGCATAAATTGTCGCTGTCTGTCATCTCCTCCTGTATATAGTATATACATGTATGTCATGTCCCCTGCATATAGTAAATACTTGTATGTCATCTCCTCCTGTATATAGCATATACTTGTATGTCATCTCCTCCTGTACAGTGGGGAAAAAAATTATTTAGTCAGTCAGCAATAGTGCAAGTTCCACCACTTAAAAAGATGAGAGGCGTCTGTAATTTACATCATAGGTAGACCTCAACTATGGGAGACAAACTGAGAAAAAAAATCCAGAAAATCACATTGTCTGTTTTTTTTTTCATTTTATTTGCATATTATGGTGGAAAATAAGTATTTGGTCAGAATCAAAATTTCATCTCAATACTTTGTGATATATCCTTTGTTGGCAGTGACAGAGGTCAAACGTTTTCTGTAAGTCTTCACAAGGTTGCCACACACTGTTGTTGGTATGTTGGCCCATTCCTCCATGCAGATCTCCTCTAGAGCAGTGATGTTTTTGGCTTTTCGCTTGGCAACACGGACTTTCAACTCCCTCCAAAGGTTTTCTATAGGGTTGAGATCTGGAGACTGGCTAGGCCACTCCAGGACCTTGAAATGCTTCTTACGAAGCCACTCCTTCGTTGCCCTGGCGGTGTGCTTTGGATCATTGTCATGTTGAAAGACCCAGCCACGTTTCATCTTCAATGCCCTTGCTGATGGAAGGAGGTTTGCACGCAAAATCTCACGATACATGGCCCCATTCATTCGTTCATGTACCCGGATCAGTCGTCCTGGCCCCTTTGCAGAGAAACAGCCCCAAAGCATGATGTTTCCACCACCATGCTTTACAGTAGGTATGGTGTTTGATGGATGCAACTCAGTATTCTTTTTCCTCCAAACACGACAAGTTGTGTTTCTACCAAACAGTTCCAGTTTGGTTTCATCAGACCATAGGACATTCTCCCAAAACTCCTCTGGATCAACCAAATGCTCTCTAGCAAACTTCAGACGGGCCCGGACATGTACAGGCTTAAGCAGTGGGACACGTCTGGCACTGCAGGATCTGAGTCCATGGTGGCGTAGTGTGTTACTTATGGTAGGCCTTGTTACATTGGTCCCAGCTCTCTGCAGTTCATTCACTAGGTCCCCCCGCGTGGTTCTGGGATTTTTGCTCACCGTTCTTGTGATCATTCTGACCCCACGGGGTGGGATTTTGCGTGGAGCACCAGATCGAGGGAGATTATCAGTGGTCTTGTATGTCTTCCATTTTCTAATTATTGCTCCCACAGTTGATTTCTTCACTCCAAGCTGGTTGGCTATTGCAGATTCAGTCTTCCCAGCCTGGTGCAGGGCTACAATTTTGTTTCTGGTGTCCTTTGACAGCTCTTTGGTCTTCACCATAGTGGAGTTTGGAGTCAGACTGTTTGAGGGTGTGCACAGGTGTCTTTTTATACTGATAACAAGTTTAAACAGGTGCCATTACTACAGGTAATGAGTGGAGGAAAGAGGAGACTCTTAAAGAAGAAGTTACAGGTCTGTGAGAGCCAGAAATCTTGATTGCTTGTTTCTGACCAAATACTTATTTTCCACCATAATATGCAAATAAAATGAAAAAAAAAACAGACAATGTGATTTTCTGGATTTTTTTTTCTCAGTTTGTCTCCCATAGTTGAGGTCTACCTATGATGTAAATTACAGACGCCTCTCATCTTTTTAAGTGGTGGAACTTGCACTATTGCTGACTGACTAAATACTTTTTTTCCCCACTGTATATTGGCCACACCTGTCCATGAAATAGCCTTGGAGTCAATTGTCCAATTACTTTTGGTCCCTTTAAAAACAGGGTGGCACATGTTAAGGAGCTGAAACTCCTAAACCCTTCATCCAATTTTAATGTGGATACCCTCAAATGAAAGCTGAAAGTCTGAACTTCAGCTGCATCTGAATTGTTTTGTTTAAAATTCATTGTGCTAATGTCTAGAACCAAAATTAGAAAAATGTTGTTTCTGTCCAAATATATATGGACCTAACTGTAGTATATACCTGTATGTCATCTCCCCTGAATATAGTATATACCTGTATGTCATCTCCCCCGTATATACTATATACCTGTATGTGATCTCCAGGTTCCCTCCCATCTGTACATGGTGGAGGCGCAGTGTTCTCACAGCACAGATCACTTCAGAGTGGCGGCTCCACCCCCTGAGTGTAGTAACATTTAGTTAGAAATTGTAAAGAAGGACTAATTTAGAGTGGCATTAGTTGTAGCTGTATAAATAAGTTTAAAGCGAACCAGGCATTGTCAGGTGGGCGCTGTTACACCGATTAAAATGATACCTGGGTTGGAGACATCCGTCTTGTGTTTCTTTTTTTAATCTGTGTTTGAATTTTTAAGTTAATAAGATGCTTCATGCCAGACAAAGAGAAGTTCCTGATTCTGAGCTCCCCCTGCAGTCTGTGTCAGAGGGTGGTCTGTGTCGGCAAGGTAATAAATTGTTATTTACAGCTTTATAGAGGGACAATAACACCATAAACTATCAACAAGGAAAACTGTTGCTTTTATTTATATATATATATATATATATATATACTAACTGAAGAGCCTGGCGTTGCCCGGGCATAGTACCTAACTGTGGGTCCCGCTGTCTTCCTTAACAGCCCCGCTCTCCACCCGCCATCACGCTCTCTCCTTCCACAGCCCCGCTCTCCATCTACCATCACGCTCTCTCCTTCCGCAACCCCGCTCTCCACCTGCCGTCCCGTTCTATCCCTCCGCAGCCGTGCTCTACAGCTGTGTCACGGAGTCCCTCCACAGTACCGGTCGCTTCGTCCACAGCCCTGCTCTCCTGCTCTCTCCCTCTACAGCCTCGCTGTCTTCTTTCCTCCACAGCACCACTCTCCATGCACCACACGCAGTGACGCCGGGACCAGGAGAGAGAGGTGCGCAGATTGTTAGTGTGGGCGGAGCTAGAGCGGAGCTGCAGCGCATGTGATTGGGCGGTCTGCGGGGGCGTGGCCTAGCGCGGTCGTCCGGAGTGGGTGAAGCTGGGTGGAGTGGGCAGAGCTAGAGCGGAGCTGCAGTGCTTGTGATTGGGCGGCCTTTGGGGAGCGTGGCCTAGCGCTGTAGTAGGCCGCAGTAGAAGCCGGGGACTAAATTTAGGCCGGGAAGCTGCAGGGGAGAGAGGGATAGCGAAGTTAGCGACGGGGAGTGCCAACTGATCCGGGACAGGGTTGGGAGGGTGCTGGCACTATTCGGCCCTGAAGACTGTCTTCCTCCACAGCCCCGCTCTCCATGCACTGTCCTGCTGTATCCGTCCTCAGCCCCGCTCTGCTGCTTCATGATTGGTTGGTGTCCCACTCTGCTGCTTTGTGATTGGTTGGTGATACACACACACATTCAGATTTATATATAGAGATATATATATATATACAGTTGTGGCCAAAAGTATTGACACCCCTGCAATTTTGTCAGATAATACTCAGTTTCTTCCTGAAAATGATTGCAAACGCAAATTCTTTGGTATTATTATCTTCATTTAATTTGTCTTAAATGAAAAAACACAAAAAGAATTGTCCTAAAGCCAAATTGGATATAATTCCACACCAAACATAAAAAAGAGGGTGGACAAAAGTATTGGCACTGTTCGAAAAATCATGTGATGCTTCTCTAATTTATGTAATTAACAGCACCTATAACTTACCTGTGGAATCTAACAGGTGTTGGCAATAACTAAATCACACTTGCAGCCAGTAGACATGGATTAAAGTTGACTCAACCTCTGTCCTGTGTCCTTGTGTGTACCACATTGAGCATGGAGAAAAGAAAGAAGACCAAAGAACTGTCTGAGGACTTGAGAAACCAAATTGTGAGGAAGCATGAGCAATCTCAAGGCTACAAGTCCATCTCCAAAGACCAGAATGTTCCTGAGTCTACCGTGCGCAGTGTCATCAAGGAGTTTAAAGCCCATGGCACTGTGGCTAACCTCCCTAGATGTGGACGGAAAAGAAAAATTGACAAGAGATTTCAACGCAAGATTGTGCGGATGTTGGATAAAGAACCTCGACTAACATCCAAACAAGTTCAAGCTGCCCTGCAGTCCGAGGGTACAACAATGTCAACCCGTACTATCCGTCGGCGTCTGAATGAAAAGGGACTGTATGGTAGGAGACGCAGGAAGACCCCGAAACATAAAAAAGCCAGGCTGGAGTTTGCCAAAACTTACCTGGAAAAGCCTAAAACATTTTGGAAGAATGTTCTCTGGTCAGATGAGACAAAAGTAGAACTTTTTGGCCAAAGGCATCAACATAGAGTTTACAGGAGAAAAAAAGAGGCATTCAAAGAAAAGAACATGGTCCCTACAGTCAAACATGGCGGAGGTTCCCTGATGTTTTGGGGTTGCTTTACTGCCTCTGGCACTGGACTGCTTGACCGTGTGCATGGCGTAATGAAGTCTGAAGACTACCAACAAAGCTGGGTCTCCCTCAGAGGTCATGGGTCTTCCAGCAGGACAATGACCCAAAACACACTTCAAAAAGCACTAGAAAATGGTTTGAGAGAAAGCACTGGAGACTTCTAAGGTGGCCAGCAATGAGTCCAGACCTGAATCCCATAGAACACCTGCGGAGAGATCTAAAAATGGCAGTTTGGAGAAGGCACCCTTCAAATATCAGGGACCTGGAGCAGTTTGCCAAAGAAGAATGGTCTAAAATTCCAGCAGAGTATTGTAAGAAACTCATTGATGGTTACCGGAAGCGGTTGGTCGCAGTTATTTTGGCTACAGGTTGTGCAACCAAGTATTAGGCTGAGTGTGCCAATACTTTTGTCTGGCCCATTTTTGGAGTTTTGTGTGAAATGATCAATGTTTTGCTTTTTGCTTCATTCTCTTTTGTGTTTTTTCATTTAAGACAAATTAAATGAAGATAATAATACCAAAGAATTTGTGTTTGCAATCATTTTCAGGAAGAAACATTATTATTTGACAGAATTGCAGGGGTGTCAATACTTTTGGCCACAACTGTATATTAGATTAGATATTTATTATACGGGGTATTGCGTGTGGAGTGAGTGTGGCTATGTGGAGTGGGCATGGCTTGACACACACACATACTTACATACACTCAGTTGTATATAGATATATTATATTCACTTATATTTGTTTTGTGTGTGTAAACATTATATTTGAACATGGTATGAAATGATATTATGGTCTTCAATGGAGAATGTAAAAGAGGTTGGACAAGGAAATTACATCACAATTTTTTTTTTGTTAAATAATACATCTTTATTTAGCTTGCAAATCCGCAGACAAATCCTCATGAAAAATCCGCATGAAAATCCGCATAATAACGCACGGATTTCAACTGCGTTTTCTGCCAAGTGAGGAAGAATCCATGCAGATTTTTACAAGAGCAAATCCTCAATGTGTGCACATACCCTTACACTACTCCTCTGCTCCTAAGGGGTCTTTCACATGTCTCTGTCTCGGGTACGTGTGGTGACCATTTTTACACATACCAGAGACATCCTGGCGCCTGAGAATTAGCTGTACAGCAAGCGCTGTTCCCCGGTGCCGGGTGCTGAAGACTGCTCTCATCATTCTTCTCTGCTCTGCCGGCGATCATCACGAGCAGGGGAGAATGATGATAGTTATATTCAAGTGATAACAATGAGAGCAGGTGGTAGCTGATAGAACTATTACTCCCATCAGCCTACACCTACTGTGACTAATAACAGTGACAGCAGGAGCGGCTGATGGGAGTATTCATCACCCGCCTGCGCAAGAAATAAAAAATCCAGCGTGGGTTTCCCTGTATTTTCTATAACCAGCCAGGCAAAACTGACAGCTGGGGGCTGCACCCGTCAGCTGTCAGCAAGTCTGGTTATCAAGAGTAAAAGGCTCCCCATGCTGTTTTTTAAATTATTTAAATAAATACCGTATTTTATGGATTATAAGATGCATTTTTCCCCTCAATTTGGGGGAGAAATGGGGGTGCATCTTATAATGCGTATATACCTTACCGGTACTGTTGCTGCAGGCTGGGATGAGGTGGTGCCCGGTGGTGCTGCTGGGGTCTTCAGTGCTGCTGGGGGGTTTCCGGTGCTGCGTGGGGCTCTGTCGACATTTTGTAAAAGGCCACAGCCCCAGCAGTTTTGTGGTTTCCTGTGCGGTGGACTCCGGGAAAATGGCCGCCGGGGGGCGGTGCATTCGCAGATGGAGATCTTGGCACCAAGATCTCGGGAGATGAGATTTCAGCGCTGAAATTTCACTATATGAATGTCTGTGGAGATGTCGGCATACAGTATCTTTTCAAAGCAAAGGCTAAAAGCTAACAGAGTGTATCAACTATATTTTTTACTAATTACAGCCATATACTGAACATACCTTTTTTCCAATCTATACTTGTTTTCTAATAAGTATAGAAACTTGGCTATGTATTAATGTGATCAGCGTTGCTGTAGAATGGCGCTCAGCGACACAGATCACATCACTACATAGCGCTATCCTAAGAAAAACACAAGAACATCACAGGTGGCAATAAGTTCTGATGAAGGTCTGCAAAGACCGAAACGTTAACAAGCTTTTGGATTGCCATTAAATTGTGTTTATCTTCTACAAATTATGATTGCCAAGTTTCCATACCCTACCTGGGCACCTCACCATCTTACCAGCAGTGCCGTATATCTCTCCTAGTATACTTGCTTTCTTTTCATGATCATTGGATCAACCATCTTGAAAGAGCACCTATCATTTGTAAAAAAACAAACTATTATATACCTGCAGATATGGCATTAATCTTGTGTAAATAAAATGCTGCCACTGGCCGCCTTGCTGAAAGCGCAGCAACAGGGAGAAACTTATATCCTCCAGAGAACCGTTGGCTTGCAGTCCTAGAGGTGTGCATGCAGCAGATATATTCATCGCTCACTATATTGTGAGCGGTGGCCTGTATTCACTCCCCAGAACTTTGATTGACAGTTCACTCTACATCGCATCTGGGCAAATTGACCTCATATGTGCTGGTAAATTGCGTTTTTTGACTATGGCAGGTTCCTTTTAAAGGGAGTCTGTCAAGACAGAATGGTTGTTCAAATCAAGTACAGGCGCACGGTGGCCAAACATTTAAGTGCACCTGCTCACCTACTCTTTTCCCTCTATCTTCACCCCTCATCTTTAATAAACGAACCTGGCTTTAATGAGCCAGAAAAGGGTGGAGATAGAGGCAAGATAAGTAGGTAGGAGGATGTTTGGCCAAAACAAGGGTGCACTGAGCGTGGGAACTTGGTTTGAATAGTCATTCTGGGCTGACTGGTTCTGTGTAAATTGCAGTTAATAGAATTCAGACATAAGCTTTAGGCTATGTGCCCACGTTGCGTGTTAAAACGCACACAGAAAACCGGACTCCTTCCCAGAAATCGCACGTTTTTTTCCGCGCGATTTCACAGCGATTTTACCGCGATTATGATCGCGATTTTGCCGCGATTTTCGCGTGCGATATTCAAGCACTTTCCAAGCGATTTGAAGCATCGCTTGGAAAGTGATTGACAGGTTGGTCACACTCGTCAAACATAGTGTTTGACAAGTGTGACCAGGTTTTTACTATTGAGGCTGCCTATGCGGCATCAATAGTAAAAGATAGAATGTTAAAATGCTAAAAAAAATAAAAAAATCAGGGTATATTTACCTTCCGGCGTCCCGCGCTGTCATCTCGGGCCTCAGCGTTCCCAGCGATGCCTTGCTAGACCTGTGATGACGTAGTCTCGCGTTGCTATAGCGATCTCGCGAGACCACGTCATCATAGGGCCTTGCCGCAAGGCATTACTGGGAACGCTTAGGCCGGGAATGCAGCGCGGGACGCCGGAAGGTAAATATACCCCGATTTTTTATTTTTTATTCTTTTTTTTACAGGGGTATGGTACCCAGGGCCTGGAGGACAGTCTCCTCTCCTCCACACCGTGGGTACCAACCGCACATGAGACGCTTAACTTCCCGCATGGTGGGCATAGCCACATGCGGGAAGTAAGCGATTCTCATGCATTCCTATGGGAGCGGAATCGTGGCAATTCTTTGCGATTCCGCACAAAAGAATGAGCATGCTGCGATTTTTTCCGCAATGCGATTCCGCCGCGGAAAAAAGCGCAGCATTAGCACAGCATGTGCGGAATGCCATAGGAATTCATGGGGGCGTTCTGTACACGATTTTTAAACGTTTTCGCGCCGAAAATCGCGGCAAAAACGCTTAAAAATCGCTACGTGGGCACACAGCCTTACAGCTGCCCCCTGTAACCTGGGGACCACAAGGACCGCTGTGCAGGGAGGTGGAGAAACTTAGCTGCAACCATCATCTATTGTGAATGGTGTTTCATTGTAGTCCGAGTGAAAACTGCAAGATTTAAGGATTTTTCTTATATACGAGTGTGATGGCTTGAAAAATAAAATTTTACAAATTCTTAAAGAATATGTTTGACATAAAAACTTTATGATACATTTTCCGATAATACCTATTAATAATTCTTCAAATTAGAAGAACATGTAATTACAAATATAAAGCTGCATGTAATTCAAGAAAGTTCCAAATACTTTGATTTGTTATTGAAGGACTTGGGATTTCCAGCTATGACAGCGAGCCTGAAAAAGCTGCTAAGAACATTGACAACTGCATGAAGAAAGTTATAAGTGTCATTCCATTTAATCAGCAGAACAGCACCCCTGTATATTTGGGAGCCACAGCAGGAATGAGACTTCTCAGGTAAGTGACTTATTAGGAAATGTGTCAGATTTTCCATCATTACATCGCAAGACACAGTTTCGTGCCAATGAGCACCGTACAAATTATGTCCCTCAGTGGGAATCTTGGGGACTATTGTTGGATGTGCCGTATGTGATTACATGCTACTCATTCAATACATGGATCAGATGTGTGAACATGCCTATGATTTGCTATACAGATACTGTGCCTTATCCGTTATTTAAAGCTTACAAATTCTAAACCGTAAAATATCTTTAAAGAGATTTTCCTAAAACACTGCATGTACTATAAAGGAGAATACTAGGGCGCACATGTGTATTAGGCCTGATATTGAAGATCTACTTTCCATGTTCTCAGTGTTTTTTTTCCCTTTAAACTACTTAGGTTGAAAAATGAAAGTGCTGCTCAAGGAGTCCTTTTCAGTATTGAGAACTACTTCCAAACCCAGCCATTTGATTTTAGAGGAGCTCACATCATTACAGGTCAGGAAGAAGGGGTTTACGGATGGATTACAGTCAACTATTTAATGGGAAATTTCTTAGAGGTGTGTAAAAAAAATGCATGCTTTCTATTCCACTTTTAAGCCTGGTAGGTCATATATCTCATAATCATTCTTTGTCCAGTTTATGCAGGTCTGCATGAATAAGTAGTCACCAATATCGGAAAAGTAGTTCAAGGTGACATGTTGCTCAGGGGGTTTCAAGATACATGGGAGTCGTAATGGGGGACAATAGCTTATCAAGTAGGACAAGTCAAAGCATGGCTTCTGAAATGATTGTCCACTTTAATGGCTGATGGTGGAGGAGCATATGACCAGCTTATGTCCATCAGCATCTTCCAATTGAAAAACCCTTCATGTGTGAAGCAGGGGACACTTCACAAAGAGAGAGAACCTGTAAAACTTTTATATCACGAGTGCTGCAAAATCATGTCCTCAACATGTTTACAATAATAAAGGAGACAATCAGTTTAAGGAAGAGTGAGGTGGTTGCATGTTTAACCCCTTTATCCTCCAAAGGGGGTTTGCACGTTAATGACGACGCCAATTTTTACAATTCTGACCCCTGTCCCTTTATAAGGTAATAACTCTGGAACGCTTCAAAGGATCCCACTGATTCTGAGAATGTTTTTTTGTGACATATTGTACTTCATGATAGGGGTAAAAAAAGTCAATATAATTTGCGTTTATTTGTGAAAAAAATGGAAATTTGGAGAAATTTTGCAATTTAAATCAGAGATTTGTCACACAAAATAGTTACTAAATAACATTTCCCACATGTCTGCTTGACATCAGCACAATTTTTGAAACAATATGTTTCCTATTAGGAAGCTATAAGGGGTAAAAGTTGACCAGTGATTTCTCCTTTTTCCAACAAAATTTTCAAAACCATTTTTTTAGGGACCACCTCACATTTGAAGTCACTTTGAGGGCTCTGTATGATAGAAAATACCCAAAAGTGACACCATTCTAAAAATGGCACCCCTCAAGTTGCTTAAAACCACATTCAAAAAATGTATTAACCCTTCAGGTGCTTTACATGAATTTTTGTAATGTGGAAAAAAAGGAACATTTAACTTTTTTTTCACAAAAATTTTACTTTAGACCCATTTTTTTATTTTCACAAGGGTAATAGGAAAAAATGGATCAAAAAATTTGTTGTGCAATTTTTCCTGAGCATGCCGATACTCTATGTGTGGGGGAAAACCACTGTTTGGGAGCACGGCAGGGCTCGGAAGGGAATTGGCACCGGTTGCCTTTTTAAATGCACAATTTTCTGGAAAATTTAGAGAGCCCCTGATGTACCTAAACAGTGAAAATCCCCCAGAAGTAATAATAGAGAATGGGGAAAGCTAACCAAGCCACCAGGAAAAAGAGCAATATATTCATAAATAACCTGAGGCACAAAAATTTTTTTAATTTTGCAGAAAAATATTTATTGAACATGGAACATGAAAAATACAGACTCCCCAACGTTTAGGCTAAACTAATCCTTTATCAAGGGTTTATCTATAAAAAGAATAACCATAACATAAAATCAACAAAATATGTTGGGAAAATTTTCATTATCATACAAAATCAATTCTTTAATCAGATTATGTAGATATTTTTTGCCAGCATAAATAAGAAAAAAGAAACAATTCCATCCAGTAGGTGTATCATAATTTTCTGTTAAGAAGAAAACACATTACATATGTAAGTATATGCGCACATATAAAAAGTAAAAGTGTATATAAAAAAACAAAACAATAAGATGAACCCCAGAATAATACCTGTATAATCAAGTGTTCCACTCTTAAATGTTCTAAAGGACAAAACAAAAAGGGAAAATTCTAAGTGTCCAAAAATAAAAATATAGCCCAAGAGAATAAAAGAAAGATGCCATAAACAGACCTGTATTAAATGCACACAATGAGTACAGGGTCCCCTGTACATGATTAAGACCTGAGGCGTCGAAACGCGTTGTTCTGTAGTCATCCGACAGATATGCTGTACCTGCTGGAATTTTAATATGCAATGGCACAATAAAATGGATTTTTAATTTTCCATTCCTGGCGCTGGAACTTCTTTTTTCTTTCCTATTATTGATTGACTGCCTAGTCAAATCCGTGCGCAGGATCTGGATCCTACCAGCAAGGCAGTGCGGTGAGCTGGATTAATTTCTCTCTTTTTATACTTGATTATACAGGTATTATTCTGGCGTTCACCTTATTGTTTTGTTTTTTTATATACACTTTTACTTTTTATATGTGCGCATATACTTACATATGTAATGTGTTTTCTTCTTAACAGAAAATTATGATACACCTACTGGATGGAATTGTTTCTTTTTTCTTATTTATGCTGGCAAAAAATATCTACATAATCTGATTAAAGAATTGATTTTGTATGATAATGAAAATTTTCCCAACATACTTTGTTGATTTTATGTTATGGTTATTCTTTTTATAGATAAACCCTTGATAAAGGCTTAGGCTGGTTTCACATTTGCGTTTTTTTTCGCGGTATTTTAGCGCTAAATAGCGCATGCGTTTTTTTTCCTATACTTTGCATGGGATGCGCTTATGTGCGCATACACATGCGTTTGTACGCGTTTTACCGCGCATGCGTTTTTTTGCGGTATGCGCTCGGGCGCACAAAATGCAACCTGTTGCATTTTTTGAGCGTCCGACTTGCCTCAAAAAAACGCATGTGCGCGCAATGCGTTTTTTTACAGCAAGACACCCATTATAAGTCTATGGTGAGCATATGTGCGCATTGGCATGCTTATGTATGCGTTTTTTTGCACATGCGTTTTTTTTTTTACCATTAGTTTAGACAATGGAATTTAGGGGTTTGGGTTAGAGTTAGGGTTGGTTAAGGGGGTTTAGGGTTAGGGTTAGGGACAGGGCTGTGGAGTCGGAGTCGTGGAGTCGGAGTCGGTGCTCATTTTGGTGGAGTCGGAGTCGGAGTTGGAGTCGGTATAAAATGGACCGACTCCGACTCCTAAAATATATAATAAATTGGGTACAGTAATTCAATGCAGGATGTGCTGAATATTTTTTCATAGGAATTTGGGAAAGTTATGAAATGTCCTATAAATGGCTGTTCTATTCCTGATCTAAGGCTACATTCACACACAGCGTTTTTCCTGTGTTTTTTGAGGATACGTTTTTCAGCTGCAAAAGCTGATCATCTTTTTAAAAAACCGCATCACCTGAAAGGTTTTTGAGCTCATAGATTATGTTTTCAATAGCAAAAGCAGATTAGAAATCTGCTCTATCTATCCATTTATCCATATCTGTCTATCCATATCGTATCTGTACCAAAAAGAATGAAAACCGGGTAGTACACCAATATATATTCTGTTCTATCTAAATATCTTGATTATGGGATCATAAAAATGATTAAATGTCTGAGGTTCACATTGTACTACAATAAATTTTTCACTTAAATATAAGCAATATGTGTGGGAGTCGGAGTCGGAGTCGTGGAGTCGGAGTCGGAGTTGGAGTCGGAGTCGGTGTAAGAGAAATTGAGGAGTCGGAGTCGGAGTCGGAGTTGCAGGTTTGGCTTACCGACTCCACAGCCCTGGTTAGGGTTAGGGTTAGGGTCAGGGTTAGGGTTAGGATCAGGGTATGGTTTGGTTAAGGGTTAGGGTCAGGGTTAGGATCAGGGTATGGTTTGGTTAAGGGTTAGGGTTAGGGTCAGGGTTAGGGTTAGGGTCAGGGTATGGTTTGGTTAAGGGTTAAGGTTAGGGTTAGGGTTAGGGTCAGGGTTAGGGTTAGGGTTAAGTATGGCTTGGTTAAGGGTTAGGGTCAGGGTTAGGGTTAGGGTCAGGGTTAGGGTTAGGGTCAGGGTTAGGGTTAGGGTTAGGGTCAGGGTTAGGGTTAAGTATGGTTTGGTTAAGGGTTAGGGTTAGGGTTAGGGTCAGGGTCAGGGTTAGGGTCAGGGTTAGGGTTAGGGTCAGGGTTAGGGTTAAGTATGGTTTGGTTAAGGGTTACGGTCAGGGTTAGGGTTAGGGTCAGGGTTAGGGTTAGGGTCAGGGTTAGGGTTAGTAAAGTCATAGTTTGGGTTAGTGTGAGGGGCCACCTAATGTTGGAAAAAAATGCAAACGCGGTAAAAACGCACTAAAAACGCATACAAACGCATAAAAACGCTGCGTTTTTTTCATGCATGCTCATAAAAATGCTTGAAAAAAACGCAGCAGTTGTATGCTTTTGTATGCGTTTTTTCAATGCGTTTTTTTGCGGGAAAAACGCGCTGCAAAAAAAAGCAAGTGTGAAACTAGCCTTAGTTTAGCCGAAACGTTGGGGAGTCTGTATTTTTCATGTTCCATGTTCAATAAATATTTTTCTGCAAAATTAAAAAAATGTTTGTGCCTCAGGTTACTTATGAATATAATCCCCCAGAAGTGACACCATTTTGAAAACTAGACCCCTCAGGGAACTGATCTAGATGTGTGTTGACCACATTGAACCCTCAGGTGCTTCACAGAAGTTTATAACGTTGAGCTGTGAAAATCCAAAAATCACATTTTCCCCTGCCTAAACAGTGACAAAAAACCCACAAGTGACCCCATTTTGGAAACTAGACCTCTCGGTGAATGTATTTAGATGTGTGATGAGCACCTTTAACCCCCAGGTGCTTCACAGAAGTTTATGTGTTGTTGAAAATTAAAAAAAAAATCACATTTTCCCCACAAAAATGTTATTTTAACCCCAATTTTTGCATTTTCATAAGGGTAGCAGGAGAAATTGCACAACAAAATGTAAGGAGCAATTTCTCCTATTACCCTTATGAAAATGCAAAATTTGGGGCCAAAATAACATTTTGGGGGAGACAATGTGATTATTTTTTTATTTTCACAGCTCAACGTTATAAACTTCTGTGAAGCACCAGGGGGTTCAAGGTGCTCACCACACATCTAAATACATTCCCTGAGGGGTCTCCAATCCAAGGAAAAGAAGGGCTGTCATCCCTCTGCCTTTTTTTGAAAAGCTGTTCTCATGCTCAGTTTACTGTGAGCCAGACGATGAACTGGCGTAACCTTCATGACGTCACCGCTAGCACCGTGAGAAAATTCTCATCATACTATAATCTAGATATAGCAGAGATGGATTACGGCGTAATCCATATTTGGGGAATCTACGTCTTTTTTTGGGAGGTCCCCCATAAACTAACCAGTAAAGGCTAATCAAACATCTGTGAGCTATTATTAATTGCCTGGGAACCTTTTGGGATATTGTCACCTTTCCCAGATTAGTAACATCAGCCCCCAGCCGTGTTAGTTATGAAAATTTCATAGGAGTCCTGGCCATTTTTTAAATTTAATTAAGATCAGGCGACAATTATGAGAGCTGCCTTCAGCACCCGGCGCCTGGGAACAGCTACCGTATTTTTCAGACCATAAGATGCACTTTTTTCCCAAAAAATATTTGGGGAAAATAGGGGTGCGTCTTATGGTCGGAATATACTTACAAATCCGGTGGTGGCGGCTCCAATGCAGCCTCCCTTCCCTTCCCAGGCTGGTGCGGCTGTGGTGTGGTGGTGCTTTGTGGTGCTGCAATGGCGAGCCTCTGTGGTGCGGCGGGCCTCCGCCGGCATTTCGTGAAAGCCCCTCAGCTCCATTGCTGCGATGTGGTGGCCTCCGGGAATATGGCCGCCGGGGGCGGCGCATGCTCAGATTCAGATCTAGTCCTGAGATCTTGTCTCCCGTTGCTGAGATCTGAATTTGAGCACAGAGCGGCACTGCCACTGCCCCAGGACAGAGCCGCGCTGCCACTGCCCCAGCACAGAGCGGCGCTGCCACTGCCCCAACACAGAGCGGCGCTGCCCCAGCACAGAGCCCAGCCGCCCCAGCAGAGAGAGCACAGTCACCCCACAGAGCACCGCCGCAAGACAGAGCACCGCCGCCACACCAGTCTTGTTAAGGGATTTCCCGGAGGCCACCGCACCAGCTTGGACCACCAAACAACCCCTGTGACCACTCCTCCACCTGTGCCGATCCTTTCCCTGGTAAGCTGAATTCAGACTGTAAGATGGACCCCCATATGACACATTTTTTCCCCTATTTTCCTTCTGAAAATTTGGGATGCGTCTTATGGTCCGGTGCATCTTATAGTCCGAAAAATACGGTAACTGTACTGCTTTTCCAAAGTGCTGGTTTGTGTCATCTGGACACACAGACGGCATACGGATGAAACATGGATGTGATGCACGGACAGCAAACAGATACATGGTTGTCACATACGTACATACGGATGTCACACGGACATGGACCACGGATATGAACAGTACTGATTTTTCCAGTTCAGAAATCATCAGGATGTGTGAAGGAGTCCTTAGATTGTACAAAATGTGCAAGAGCACAACAGGGTACATTGTTAGCGTGGGTGGTCTGGAGCAGGAAACCTCAGGAGTGGAACCTCTGGACCGTGGCACCGAGGGGCCCCGGGCGAGCTGCCAGGTGGAACCGACCCCTATACAGGGACCGTTAGGAGCAGGCCCAGGGGTTCGAGTACCACGGTAGCCGGTACCGAGAGGGGCGGCTCAGGATGGACCAGAGTAAGACTGTGAGACTGGAGTAAAGAATGACAGAACAAGACTGGAACCAGGAGACCGGAAAGAAGTGAGACAGAAGACTGGAACGAGAAGGAATGACAGGAGTAGGAACACTGGAGACAGGACTGGAGTAGGACGGCTGGAACACTGGAGACAGGACTGGAGTAGGACGGCAGGAACGCTGAAGGCAGGACTGGAGTAGGACGGCAGGAACACTGGAGACAGGACTGGAGTAGGACGGCAGGAACACTGGAGACAGGACTGGAGCAGGACGACAGAAACACAGGAGGCAGAACTGCGGAAGAGAACCAGGAACACGGGTAGCAGGACTGAGAGGCTGCTGCAGAGAGCAGCCGAGAACGGAACTGCAGGAGCAGAGAGCACACGATGAAGCGAGGCCAGAGTGCTAGGAAACACAACGATCAGGCGCCTCCCTCAGGGGGAAGCGGCCTGATATGGCCCCGTCTGATCAGCCATTGGTCAAAAGGTGCTTCCGGGTCAGGGCACAGCCGGAGCATAAGAAGTAGGAAGGAGGCGCGGCCGCAGCCTATGGCGCATGCGCATAGCATGCATGGAGGGCATCAGTCGTGAGCCCGTCTCAGGTGACCGCCGCGGCCGTCGGGTGGAGAGAGGCGGCGGCGTGGGAGCGGAGGCCAACTGCGGCGTGGGAGCGGAGGTCGGGTGAGTATGGTGGAGCGGTGTAACTTACATGTGCACCTATCTAACTTATGAAGGTATGGGCAGCCAAATAAACCCACTAAACTGCCCCCAGACAATTGGCATCCCTGGTAAAATTATCTGAGAGATAATTACTCTATTTCTTCATCAAGGTTACCACATGTACACCAACAAATCCTTCAAAAACTAGTCAACAAAATTTTAAAGCGTGGTCCTCAGAATGTTCAAAAAAGATACATGAACGTGACAGTGAAAAAAAATGCAAATTGCGATTTTTCAAACTTGTGTTGCATCAACTGCATTAAAAATGTTGGTATCAAACTACTTACTAACTCCCTAGATAAATACATTAGAGTGTATAGGGGTTTTCTGTTGCTCTTGAACCACACAGGATCTGCAAATATGAAAATCTATTCTAAATAGTCAAATTTGTGTTCCAAAATTCAAATTGTGTCCCTTCTGTTCTGAGCCCTGCTGTTTGTCCATACAGAACTTTTAGACTACATGTGTGGTATTGCCGCACTCGTAAGAATGTGGGTAACAAACTTGTGGGGTCTATTTTTTGGCGTTACCTCTTGCAAAAGTGAGAAATTTGGGGCTAAATCAAGATTTTTGTGAAAAAATTAACTTTTTCAATATGACGACCTAATGTCATCAAATTCGGTGTCGTACCTGTGGGTCAAAAATGGTCAGTATAGACCTTGTGGTGTAGTGACCACTGTGTCCGCTAGGGGGCACTGTGTGGATGTCCTAGGAGAGAGGATGAATGGCAGAATCCTGAATGACCGTTATGTATCTCAAGGTGGGTGGCCTTAAGATGGAGACTTATGTGTGTGTGTTGATCAGCAGTGATACTGCTGAGGTGCTGTTTCAATGTGTCAGGGAGAACACTCCAGGTAGCTGGGGAGACTGGCGTGCCCAGTTACCTACAAACCCACCCAGTGGGTGTGTTTAAGAACGCTATTGTAAAGTGTGTATGAGTGGTTAAAGGACCTGCGACGAGGTCATAGCCATGTGACCCGGTGGGCATGGCTACGGACCATATAAGGTGGCCAGGGTAGGTCACATAGAGTGAATGCAGGGACATGGTTGGTCCGTTTTGGAAGGTCCCGTCTGACAGAGATGGGGCTGCCTTCTGACAGCAAGTGAACGCTGTTTTGAATGGCTGCACGTGCCTGGTAATTCCCTGGAGGGAATGGACGTCTGCAGCGCGGTGAAGGAACCATAAGTGAACCCTGATGGGTGAGATAACTGAGGCTGAAGAGCCTGTGTAAGCATAACCTGTGTGACCACAGGGATTACAAACTGAACTCTGTCATGGACGCTATGCTGAATCTATGAAGTTTATGTTACTGCTGTGGGTTTATGATGCATGGACTATGATTGTTTTATGGAAAACCCGTGCCGGACCTGGTTTTGTGGCTGCTAAGTGAGTATCCCCTTGAAGGGTGTAGTTTCCAAAATGGGGTCCTTTGATGAGGGGTTCTGCATTTTAGGCATCTTAGGGGCCCTGCAAATGCGACATAGTTCCCACCATCTCTTTCAGACAAATTTATGTTCCAAAATTCAAATATTGCTCCTTCTTTTCCAAGCCCTGCCGTTTGTCTGAACAGAACTTTCTGACTACATGTGGGGTATCGCACCGCTTGTAAAAAAGTGGATAACTAACTGTGGAGTCCACTTTTTGATATTACCCCTTGCAAAAGTGAGAGATTTGGGGCTAAAGCAAGATTTTAGAGTTTTTTTTTCAATCCACTTTTCATTAATTCGTGTGTAGCACCTGTATGGTTAAAAAATATCCTTAACAACAGTAATTGAGAGGTGCGGTTTTTAAAATGGTATTACTTTTGGCGAGTTTCCAATATTTAGGCCCCTCAAAATCCATTTAAATCTGAAATTTGTTTAAAAAATTAGAAATTGCTGCTAAAGTTTTAACCCCTCGAACATGCTAACAAAAAAGTATGTTTAAAAAAATGATGCATATGTAAAGTAGACCTATGGGAAATGTTATCTATTAATTATTTTGTGTGGTATAACTATCTGATCAAAGGGCATAAAAATTTAACATTTGAAAACTGCTAAATTTTCAATTTTTTTGTCAAATTTTCGATATTTTCATAAATATACACAAATCATATTGACCAAGATCTACTACTAACATGAAGTACAATATTTCATGAAAAAACATTCTCAGACTCACTGCGATCCAATGACACCTTCCAGAGTTATTACCAGATAAAGTGACACTGGTCAGATTTCAAAAATTTGGCCTGATCATTAAGGTCAAAATTGGCTTGTTCACTAAGGTGTTAAAAGGTACAAAAAGGCTTGCGTGATTTAATCCTACTTTCCATTATATAAAATATGTAGTATAGCAAAATAATTAATAACAGTACATAGGGGTATAATATGAATATAAAATAATTTAACACCCCTTTTTATGTGTCATTAGTCAGCAACATGAAATTGCATTAAAATGGGGGGTTGTGCCATCGGAACTGCTGCTGTTGTGCCTTCATACACGTTGACACGGTGTGCAATTCAGCATACAGCATAAACCACGGCTCTGTCTTACAAAATAAGCAGACTGTTCTCTGTAGTCTAACTTGTTTATTTGTGAAGAGTATAGAACATGCGAGCGAGCGGAAAAACTATAAAGAATACAAATGACATAAGTATGTATTGGGCAGATGATCACACAGCTAACACAATTACAGGAAGTATTCAGTGTGATGCGGCTTACATAGAAAAAACACAGGTGTCTAATTACATCTACTGAGCACTGACTGATATACAGCTAATAACATCTCTGTACACACTGCATTGTGAGAAAGATATTAAGCTTACCAGATATGCTTTACCCAGATAACGAACTCAAGTTGGAGAGTTAACAGGAGGACAGATTTATACGTGTGTCCTTATGAAATACAAGAAGAAAATGGCCACTTCTTTGTAAATAATAATAACAGTAACAACTCAATCGAACTAGATTTTTTTTTTTACAATAACATAGGCAAAAGTATTTTTTGTGACATCTATAGCCAGGGTTGGACCCCTAACTAGTCAAACATTGATGTTCTATCTAGAAAGATAATTGGCAGCTTGTGGTTCCTTCTCCACAAATGTTTTCTGATATCCTGATAATCAGAAATGTAATTGGAATGAATGCAAAACTCTAGATATGTTCTTCCAATTTTTACAAACCACTCTGTATGTGTTAGGCGTCAGGTTCCTGCAACTGCACAGCGGGAATCTAGAGCCTTGCATCCAGCGGTCTCCCATTCTCCTCCAACCGCTCAGGAGTCTGCACAGCAATCTCGGCGTCTCAGACGCTCTGCTCAGACCAGCTCTGTAGGACTGGTTGCTGCTGCCACCTCTGGATCAGCAATAGCAGCGCAGGCTCTCCTGCAGCAAGCCGCTCCAGTGGCTAAGTCCTCTCATCGGGCTACTAGGCATGCTCATGAGAAGATCTCCCATTGGAGATCGGGAGTCTCATGCTCAGGTCCTTCTCCTGATCTGATTGGTCCATCCCAGAGATCTGGAAGGTCCCGCATGGCTATAAAAGGTTCGCATGGCCGCTCGGGCCATGCGTTAGTGTAGTTTCTAATTGCTACTGTGTGAATGATGATGGATGCATGAACCTGCGAATGACTCATTAAGATCCCCTCCCTCTGATATTATGTGTGTGGATAGGGACTTAGCCTTAGAGTCAGCGCCAGTCAGTGGCATGCTACAAGCCACAGTGCTCATCTCCACAGAGCTAGCGTCCGACAGTGCGCCCCTCCTGGGCATTGTCGTATAGCGGCTGAGTCAGTTGCCGCGCTGCGGTCAGCAGCACTTTGGGGCATCCGCGGTAGCGACGCCGCACGCACGGTAGGTCTAGACGGACACCGACCCTGTGTCTTGGGCCCGAGTCCTGTGACCATATACCGTGTGTGCACACCGCTGAGACCTGTGAGGTCAACAGGCTCGGCATTTATGTTTATGCCTTAAGGCGACTCTGTGAATATAACAGAGTACGCCCAGTGCACACCGGGTGACGTTCAACCCGTGTGCGATATAACGCCATATTGTGTGTCTGCCATTATATAGCAGCAGTTTAACACCTCTGCACGGTGGACCCCGGGCGGCGAACGCACTTTCTATTATTTTATATTTAGAGCGTTCCGCCGTCCCTAAAGTATGTAATGGTTAAAATGATTAATTATAATGGTATAACATATTTACCTGCCCAAGCTTCTCCATCTGCACCATCATTCTGACTTGGCAGGTGATGCTGACAGGGAACAGGGAATATGGTGTTGCTGACATCATTAGTGAGTGGCGGGCTCACCTCTACCTCATCTAAGGTCTACTGTTTTGCTGTGTAGCATGTTCATCACCTAACCAAGTCCCCGTTGCTTTCTCCTGCCTGGCATCATGATGGCTGCACAGCTGTCACCATTAAAATGTCTTTGTGTAACAAGGTCTTGCTAACCAGCCAATGGCTTGGGCTAGTGAGGAGACAGTAAGGAAAGTTCAGCAGCCAAAATGGATTGTGGTCTATTTAAACCTCCCACTAACATCCTGTCATTTGCAAGCTATAGTGTTTATGTTGCTCATGGTGTGCTATTCCTGATTGCCAAGTCTAAAACCTGATCTCACTTGTTACCTGTTAAGCTATGTTCACTTGCTGCATTCTTGCTGCTTTTTTATGCAAATTAAAAACTGCTTTTTACAGTACAAGCAAAAGCTATGAGATTTAAAAAAATCTCATGCACACACTTGCTTTTTTCCTGACTGAATTGGAAAACTGCTGTATTTTTCTGATTTTCTCAAGTGTAAACCATAATGTCTTGTTATACTCACATGAGCTTGGAAGTTAGTATTAGCATACTTTGATTAAATTAGTGATGTGTGTGAAAGTAAACAATGCCCTACCAATGTGCTAGGTAAACCATACCCAACAATTCAACTCCCCTGCTGTATTTACATCAAAATGTTATATGGTGTCACATATGTCTTCCATTGGTGGCCGAACACCTTGTATTGTTCATGCTTGCATGGAGGAAGCAATTAGAGCCAGCTGTCAGTCAGTTCCAGGGGCACGGTTATAGCCACCGCTCTCTATACACTCAGCAGTGACTGCACCCACGCTGGTACCACCCTCATGACTGAACGCCAAATGCTGCCAGAAGTTTTTTTCTTAGGGCAGCAATGCTCTAAGTGCGCTGGCAGTATGGGAACGCTATTAACCTGCTGATTAACCCAATATCTGCAGGTGAATAGCGTTTTTTCCCTTTAACTCCTCACTCGTCTGCTGATTTTGACTCGGGGTCTGAACCCGGTAATTCTCCTGACCTCGTCATTGACTGCTGATTTTGCTTTTGATCTTTCTCTCTGGTTTATCCCTTGATTGAACTTGACAGACTTACAGTATATATATATATATATATATATATATATATATATATATATATATATATATACTGTGTGTATAATATATATTTTTTTTTTTTTTTCAGTCATACTACCTGTCACCCTGCTTGTTTAATATATAACTGGCATTTAGTTTTACCAGCCAGCTGCTACTCTGTGGACACAACCCAGTGGCTTTGACAGCAGAGGCCAGATCCTTGTATAGGGGTGAAAGTGTGACTAGTGTAAAGATGGTCTCTGGAAGCCTTATTGAGAGTTGCCATACTCCACAAACAGTCCCTATAACATTGAATCAAAGGAAAAAAAAGATGACTTAACATTGCCTTTTTCCACTGTTTTCCAGTTGCTACAAAAAATGACAGGGGATTTATTTTTTGACACTAATTACCGTGTGCTTCTTCACCATATAGCTGGTATTGGAGGATTATTAAAATAATGACCTCATTTTTTTGTAATAGGCTTATACATTCATACAAATTTCTTTAAACATTCCTGAAGCTATAAGTCACACTGCTTAAGACAAATCCTGTGAGTATGATTTTCGTGTCTGCTTTGCTACAGTTTATTTCAAGAGTATGTCCGACTTGAATGAAACATTATCTGTATTGTCCTGGTTGTTAATTAAAGGGAACCTATAACCAGAAAAAAACGCTATCAACCTGCAGATATGGGGTTAATCTGCAGGTTAATAGCAATACTAACCTGCAACACTGTGGGGAGAAAAGGAACTTTATTCCCCCGGTTTTAGTTCCGGTTTCAGTCACAGGGCGGACCTGGTTCAGTCTACATTTTGAATGTAACCGCGCCCCTAGGCTTGACTGATACTGTTTAATGGCTTTTTTTTTCTGGTGACAGGTTCCCTTTAAGCTGACCAAACTTGGTTGAACCTGCCGATTAGAGGAGCAACTGTGGATGATCTTAAATCTTATATGTTTGTACTCTGCAACTCTACATAAACAGAGCATGTTAGAGGAAGGAGGAAAGGGATACTTTGGATTTCAGCATGTTAATGGGGAAGATAGAATAACACATTGACCGCTGATGTCATTATTGCCCCCTATTCATCAACTATCTGCTGAAGACATTACTGAGACGCTAAGGGAAAGGCCCTGCGGCGCTAATATTGTTCATATAATACCATGTAATTTTGATTCATTGGGGTACGTATATATCAGTAGGCAGCGCTGGAAGAAATAAACTCAGCTACTGATATACAGTATAAGTGGGCAGCAGCCAGTGTGTTAAGAGAGTCACCCCAGACACAGATGCCTTCTCTTCTCATTAAAATAAAGCATAGATGCCCTGTCAAGTTGAGTGTGAATGCTTACAGCATTATGATTCACAATGTTAGCAATAGAGTCTCTACTTAATTGACAAAGATATACCGTAAATGGACTGTCCTTGCGTTGCATCATGCTATGGAAAATTATTTCTACTCCTAGAAATTAATGTGGAATTTAATAAATATTGTATTTAAAAGAAACAAGTCTCATAACATAAATACAGAACCAGAACAAAGCTCAGAACAAAAGTACAAAATAACCAAACTCATAACATACAGACAGCACCACTACCAATCTCATACAGTAACATAAATGCAGCTCGAGAGCCAAGCTCTTACTGTAAAGATAAACACTGCACCAGAACCAAACTAATATCATAACTCCAGCAGCAGAGCCGAACTTGTAACATAAATACAGCATCAGATCTAAGCTCATACTGTAGTATAAACACAGAACCAGCCCTTAATAAAAAATACAGCACCAGAACCATGACCTTTACATAAATTTGGCACCAAAACCGAGGACATACCATAATTAAAGTGCAACAAGTTTATAACATGATGCTTGAGAGATTTCCATGCGCTGGGGTCCAAATATACTAGGAATTGATGAGGACATAATAAACATAAAATGCCACAAGACACCAGACAAAAAATCAAAAGCCACCAAAAGAACAACAGTTGGTCTCTCGATAGGCTACCACTGATTAAATATAGTTACCCACCACAAAATACATAAGCTAAAATATAAACTTAGTTTGCTAAAAAGATGACAAGTAGGGGACATGGAGCCAACTAAGGCTCTCCCGAACCCTACAGAGTTGTCAATATCTTGAGTTGTGCTACAGCTCTGGACTATAATTCTTCTGAGTGCAACTCTAGACTAAAATACAGGATTTATTCCAGATTTTTTCTATTAAAACAGCTCAGGTGAATGTTTACTTTAATGTTAGGCTATGTGCACACGTAGATTTTTGGAAAAATCCGCAGGTAAATTCTCAGGTCAAAAGACCTGTGGTTTACCTGCGGATTAGCCTGCGGTTTAGCCCTGCGGTTTCACACCTCTACAATGGAGAAGGTGTGAAACCGCAGCGGAATCCGCACAAAGAATTCACATGCTGCAGATTTGAACCCACAGCAAATCCGCGTGGAAAAATCCGCAGCATGTGCACAGCGTTTTCCAGTTTACCATTGAAAACAATGGTACTGTACAATGCATCTGATTCTGCTGCGGACCCGCAGAGCCTGAAACGCTGCGGATCCGCAGCAGAATCTGCACCGTGTACACATAGCCTTACAGTAAGTACAATGCAACAGATGAAATTGAAATTATATTTTGTGATTATATTGGTTAAAAAATTGATATTTCCCACCTCATCATTCTATTTTGCCATTGAGACATGTCCTTTATCTCCACAATGCAGAAAATATATTGTCAGTGAACGCCTGTTAATGGGAATCTGTCACCTATTTTTTGGCCTATGAGATGCGGCTACCGCCATCAGGGGATTACTCCCTATTGTTAGGGTAAGAAATAACTTCTCAATAGCAGGGGGTTTGACCACTGAGACCCCCACCAATCCCAATTACCAGAAAAGCCCCGTACGAATAGAGCAGGGATTGATCATACGCTCTGCCATTCCATTCATTCTTAAAGGGAATCTGTCACCTATTTTTTCGTATATAAGCTGCAGCCACCTCCATCAGGGGCTTATCTACAGCATTCTGCATTGAGGGCAGAAAAAAGTACTGCAGTGCGCAGGCGCCGGACCTCTCTGACCTTTCCCGGCGCCTGCGCACTGCAGTACTCGGCTCTGCCCTCAATAGGGCAGACATAGTATGCCTGCGCAGGAGCCACGGCAGAAATAAGAAGGAGAACGTCATCGCTAGAAGATGGGAGGCACCGGACCGGACTGCGACACCCATCGGACCGGACCCCCGGGTGAGTATAATCTAACTCGTTTTTGTTATCTTTCAGGTTACATCGGGGGCTTATCTACAGCATTACAGAATTCTGTAGGTAAGCCCCCAATGGCGGTGCCGGAAGCTCATAGGCCAAAAAATAGGTGACAGATTCCCTTTAAGGCCAGAGTCACACTTGCAACTGCAATGCGAGAAACTCGCACGAGTCTCTCGCCTCAATACCCGGCACTGCCGCCAGCGGTTAGGACCGGAGCGATCAGCTGCATAGAAATACATGCAGCCGCACACTCCGGTCCTGAGTGCTGGTGGCAGTGCTGGGTGTTGAGGCGAGAGACTCGCACGAGTTTATCGCACTGCAGTTGCAAGTGTGACCCCGGCCTAAATCTCAGTTAACAAGGACTGAAAAGATTGTAAAGGCTACTGACAAAGGTATTGCATGATCGCTGTGACATACGTTTCTAGAATACAATGCAGAGGAGATGTAGTATTCTCCACCGACAGTGTCCCCAAACTGACGTAGAAGGGAAAATTAGTCCTACAATGAGTACTAGTACCTGAAAAATCCACATATAAAGTAGAGGAAAATTGTATGAGAATGCTGTTATCAAGAATGTGGATGCAATATGCTTTTTCTTTACCCTTAGAAAAACATTTGGAGCACTTGGGCACATCCAGATGGAGCGGAGACTACCGGAGCTCTGGATTTGGGTGGTGCCTCTACACAGATCTCATTCATTCCAGAGAAATCAGAGCAAAATCCTAGTAGCACATTGGAAGTGACCCTGTATGGCTATAAGTACAATGTGTACACTCACAGCTTCCAGTGCTATGGAAGAGATGAATCAGAGAAACGACTGCTGGCAGCATTAGCTAAGGTATTAGAAACATTGCTTATATAAGATTGTAATTGTGTGTGCTAACAATTATGCTAAAGGAGCCCTTTATGAAAATTAGCACAGCAGCTCAGATCCTGGTCCACCTTCTTATCTATGGGCTAAGCATTGTAGCAAATAGTAGTTTGCATGTACAGTACATAGCCAATAGCCTTTCTAGCAGGTCACCATTACTCCAAGAGCATTAATCAGCAGATGGACAGAATGAACAATGTAGAAACCATTGCCTGGGAAATCTTTTGTTAATTCTAATGTACAATCTTTTCCAAAATAGAAACAAAAAAAACAAAACAAAACAGAATCTTGAGAAAAAGCAACAACCTTATTTTGATGAATGCTGACATTGGTCCTGTAACGTGGCTCCATGATGGATATTACATTACTGAGGATCTGTAAATTAAGTAGCATCTTCTGCTGAGCAGTGTGCCTCTGCAACGAATGTAGCTTCCATGTACAGCTCTGGCACAAATTAAGAGACCACCACATCAAATCCCTGTCATGGGCAGCTCATTCTCCAGACCTGAACCCCATTGAAAACCTCTGGAATGTGATCAAGAGGATGATGGATAGTCACAAGCCATCAAACAAAGAAGAACTGCTTACATTTTTGTACCAGAAGCAATGTGAAAGACTGGTGGAAAGCATGCCCCAGACGCATGAAAGCTGTTTCTAAAAATCATGGTTTTTCCTCAAAATATTGATTTCTGAACTCTTCCTGAGTTAAAACATTAGTATTGTTGTTTCTAAATGATTATGAACTTGTTTTCTTTGCATTATTTGACGTCTGAAAGCACTGTTTTTTTTTATTTTGACTATTTCTCTTTTTCAAAAAAAAAAAAAAAAAATTATTCCTTGGAAATTCGGAGACATGTTGTCAGACGTTTGTAGACTAAAAGAACAATTTATAAATTTTACTCAAATATTCCAATAAAGAGAAAAATCAGACAAACTGAACATTTGAAAGTGGTCTCTTAATTTTTGCCAGAGCTGTATTTTACAAGCAGTTCTAATATACTAGTCATATTAATGTGTGATACATGGCCTCAGTAATTTGGTTTTAAAAGTTTTTATAATATTTAATGCAAATTAAAATTGTCACTTGAAGAGTTCTTTAATGGTGTGTTCTGTAGTAATGGCATAAATATCTGATTTTATGGGGTCTGACCTTCCAAACAAGCATTGCAGTGGTCATAGTTTGCCAAACATGGACATCACACCCTGCATTACAATCACTAGTCTATGGGAATTATGAAATAGATATTTTCACATCTAGCAGAGAGTGTTAGTTATAATTCATAGTGGAGAGTGCTATACACAGAACACTCATCTTCTTTTGTCATCTATAGCTGTATTCTCATCAGGGAGGGTTGTGGGATCTGATCTGCACCCATGAGGCATTCATTTTTACACTGTCTAATATTAATACTATATTCTATAAGGGTTCTCTTTCTTTCATGCAAAGACCTCTTCTCAGTATGATTTATTAACTGTACAAACATTTCTGCAGGATAATTACGACACTAGGGGAAGTAACTAAAAACAACTAAAATACAACTTCCCCTGAACTTATTGTATTTCCATTTCAGAGGAAATATGTAATACTAGAGGAACAGGGTGAGTCACTCGCTACTTTACCCTGAAAAATTGCTGTAACTTCTAAAAGAGACAGTCGAACATACTGAAAATTGGACTGTACAGTTGTGCTCAAAAGTTTACATACCCCAGCAGAATTTTTGCTTTCTTGGACTTTTTTCATAGAATATGAATAACAACAAAACTTTTTCTCCACTCATGGTTAGTTATTGGGTGAAGCCATTTATTGTCAAACTACTGTGTTTTCTCTTTTTAAATCATAATGACAACACAAAACATCTAAAGGACCCTGATCAAAAGTTCACATACCCTGGTGATTTTGGCCTGATAACATGCACAGAAGTTGACACAAATGGGTTTGAATGGCTAAAGGTAACATCCTCACCTGTGACCTGTTTGCTTGTAATCAGTGAATCAGTGTTTGTGTGCATAAAAGCTGAGTGAGTTTCTGGGATCCAGACTGACTCTTGCATATTTCATCCAGCCACTGACATTTCTGGATTGTGAGTCATGGGGAAAGCAAAAGAATTGTCAATGGATCTATGGGAAAAGTAAGTTGAACTGTATAGTACCGGAAAGGGATACAAAAGGAGATCCAAGGAATTGATAATGTCAGTCAGCAGCGTTCAAACTGTGATTAACAAATGGAAAATCAAGGGCTCTGTAAAAACAAAACCGCGATCAGGTAGACCAACAAAAATGTCATCCACAATTGCCAGGAAAATTGTTCGGGATGCAAAGAAAAACCCACAAATAACATCAGCTGAAATAATGAACTCTATGAAAACTAGCAGCGTGGCTGTTTCAAGATGCACAATAAGGAGGTACCTGAAGAAAAATGGGCTGCATGGTCGAGTCGCCAGCAAAAAGCCATTACTGCACAAATGCCACAAAGTATCTCACCTTCAATACGCAAAACAGCACAGAAACAAGCCTCAAAACTTCTGGAGCAAGGTAATTTGGAGTGATGAGACCCAAATTTAACTTTTTTGCTACAACCATAAACGTTACATTTGGAGAGAGGTCAACAAGGCCTATGATCAAAGGAACACCATTCATACTGTAAAGCACAGACGTGGATCGCTGATGTTTTGGGAATGTGTGAGCTACAAAGGAACAGGAAACTTGGTCAAAGTTGAAGGAAAGATGAATGCAGCATGTTACCAGCAAGTAGTGGAGGCAAACCTACACTCATCAGCCCGGAAGCTGCGCATGGGACATACTTGGACATTCCAACATGACAACGATCCAAAACACAAAGCCAAGTCGATCTGTCATTGGCTGCAGCAGAACAAAGTGAAGGTTCTCGAGTGGCCATCTCAGTCTCCTGACCTCAATATCATTGTCATGGTTTGGACAGTGTTCTTGGCCTGCACTCACAGGGTTAAGTGTACGTGGCCTCTTTCTTGATCTGGGAGGGGTATTTATATTCACACTTTACCAGGGTTCTCTGTCAGCTATACTGTTGTTCTGGCTGTGTGTCTGACCCCTGGTGTGCTTGTATACAGCATAGCTTGTTTGCTTCCAGTGTATGACCCGGTCTGTCCCCTCACTCTGTACTCTGTCTCTCGTTTTGGTATTATTGTCTTTTCCGGTTCTGACCTCCAGGCTTGGCTATCGTTATTCCATTACAGTTTGTCCCTATTGTACTGTCTATTGCCCGCTCTGGTTTTCTGATCTATTGCTACGTCCTGACTATCCATTCTGTCTAACTCTTTGGTACTGTCGTGCTATCTTGTGCTTTGACCCTGGCTTGATCTGGTTTCTGTCTCTGTCTATGCCTCTTGGTAACATTGTCCTGTAGTTACCCTTCTAGGAGTTTTCCTCAGCTCCTAGCTCTCTGGAGTTTAGACCACTCCCTCAGCAGTCACATGCTTCAGGTCCTGTGAGCCTGGAGTATGCACTGTCACCACTGCTGCCCAACTCCACAGGTATCTTTGTGCACAGTTTTGTACTCAGGACACGCGCACTGGCTCAGTGAGCAAGTGTGGTAAGGTGTTCCTGAAATTATAGCTGACCCAAAACATTTAAACGAGGTTTGCACTTTTTTTTTTCCTTGAATCATGGATCCGCTGTATGCTTTATCTGAGCAAGTGAATAGCCTCACTCAAATGATGCAAAACCTGTCTGTGGAGCTACGAACCCTGGCTCAGTCACAGCAACAGGTTCAGAGGGAGGTTGCTGATGCCATGCAGGGTTCTTTTCCTTCTGGGGCCCGGGGTGAGGGTACCACAGATGTTTCCTTAATTTCCCCTGAATCACCTGTTAAATTGCCTGACTTTTTCTCTGGGGAAAAAAACATTTAAGGTTTTTAAGGAGGGGTGCAAACTCTTCTTTTCGTTAAGGCCACGCTCCTCTGGGGATGAGAGTCAGAGGGTTGGGGTCATTATGTCTTTGTTAAGGGGCTCACCTCAGGCTTGGGCTTTTTCCTTTCCCCCTACCTCCCCTGAGAGAATGTCAGTGAATGCATTCTTCGAGGCACTCGGGCACATCTACGATGAACCTGATCGTGTGAGGCTAGCCGAGGATATGGTGATGAGTGTGTGCCAGGGGAAACACTCGGCGGAGTGGTTCTGCTCTGAGTTCAGATGCTGGGCAGCGGAGGTCTCCGGGGATGATGCTGCCCTCCGGTGTTTGTTCTGTAGAGGCCTGTCCGAACGTTATTATTATTATTATTATTTATTGTTATAGCGCCATTTATTCCATGGCGCTTTACATGTGAGGAGGGGTATACATAAAAACAAGTACAATAATCTTAAACAATACAAGTCATAACTGGTACAGGAGGAGAGAGGACCCTGCCCGCGAGGGCTCACAATCTTCAAGGGATGGGTGATAATACAGTAGGCGAGGGTAGAGCTGGTCGTGCAGCGGTTTGGTCGATCGGTGGTTACTGCAGGTTATAGGCTTGTCGGAAGAGGTGGGTCTTCAGGCTCTTTTTGAAGGTTTCGATGGTAGGTGAGAGTCTGATATGTTGTGGTAGAGAGTTCCAGAGTAGGGGTGATGCGCGAGAGAAATCTTGTATGCGATTGTGGGAAGAGGAGATAAGAGGGGAGTAGAGAAGGAGATCTTGTGAGGATCGGAGGTTGCGTGCAGGAAAGTACCGGGAGACGAGGTCACAGATGTATGGAGGAGACAAGTTGTGGATGGCTTTGTATGTCATGGTTAGGGTTTTGTAATGGAGTCTCTGGGCAATTGGGAGCCAGTGAAGGGATTGACAGAGGGGAGAAGCTGGGGAATAGCGGGGGGACAGGTGGATTAGTCGGGCAGCAGAGTTTAGAATAGATTGGAGGGGTGCGAGAGTGTTTGAGGGGAGGCCACAGAGCATGAGGTTGCAGTAGTCAAGGCGAGAGATGATGAGGGCATGGACTAGGGTTTTTGCAGATTCTTGGGTGAGGAATGAACGGATGCGTGAAATATTTTTGAGTTGAAGTCGGCATGAAGTGGAAAGGGTTTGGATATGTGGTTTGAAGGAGAGATCAGCGTCAAGGATTACTCCGAGGCAGCGAGCTTGTGGGACTGGGGAGAGTGGGCAGTCATTTACTGTAATTGATAGGTTCGTAGGGGGGGTCACGTGAGATGGGGAAAGATGATGAATTCTGTTTTGTCCATGTTGAGTTTCAGATATCTAGTGGAGAAGAAGGATGAAATAGTGGACAGACATTGAGGGATTCTGGTTAGTAGGGAGGTGATATCTGGTCCAGAGATGTAGATCTGTGTGTCATCAGCATAAAGATGATACTGAAAGCCATGAGATTCTATGAGCTGTCCCAGGCCAAAGGTGTAAATAGAGAACAGCAGGGGCCCAAGGACTGAACCTTGTGGGACTCCGACAGATAGGGGGCGAGGTGAGGAGGTGGTGTGTGAGTGGGAGACGCTGAATGTCCGGTCTGTTAGGTATGATGAGATCCAGGAGAGGGCCAAGTCTGTGATGCCGAGGGATGAGAGGGTCTGTAATAATAGGGAATGGTCCACTGTGTCAAAGGCAGCCGACAGGTCCAGGAGGAGGAGGACAGAGTAGTGTCGCTTGCTCTTGGCAGTTAAGAGGTCATTGGTGACCTTAGTAAGGGCAGTTTCAGTGGAGTGCTGTGACCGGAAGCCAGATTGTAAGCGGTCGAAGAGGGAGCAAGAAGAGAGATGGGAGGACAGTTCAAGGTAGACGTGTTGTTCCAGTAGCTTGGAGGCGTATGGGAGAAGTGATATAGGGCGATAGCTAGATACAGAGGATGGGTCAAGAGAGGGCTTTTTGAGGATAGGTGTGATGGAGGCATGTTTAAAGCTTGAGGGGAAAACACCAGTTGTTAGTGATAGGTTGAAGAGATGGGTTAGGGTTGGGATGAAGACTGTGGTGAGGTTTGGGATGAAGTGGGATGGGATCGGGTCGAGTGCACAGGTGGTGAGATGTGATCTTGAGAGTAGAGTGGAGAGTCGATCTTCTGTAATGGTGGAGAAGTTGGTTTTGAAGGTGGAGGGCTGGGAAGTCGGGAGGAAGGGCTCTGGGGGTGTTGACCAAAACTGTCCCTGATGTTATCAATTTTCTGCTTGAAAAATGAGGCAAAGTCTTCATCTGAGATGAGTGGGGAGGGAGGAGGTGCTGGGGGGCGGAGGAGAGAATTGAAGGTGTTGAATAACTGTTTAGGGTTGTGAGACAGGGAGGATATGAGAGATGAGAAGTAGGTTTGTTTTGCTGTGGCGAGTGTGGTCTTGAAAGTAGTGAGGGACTGTTTGAATGCGATGAAGTGCTCGTTGGAGTGGGATCTTTTCCATCTGCGCTCAGCAGCCCTGGAAGCTCGCCTCAGCTCTTTGGTCAGGCTGGTGTGCCAGGGCTGTCTGTTGATTTTGCGAGTTTTGGTATGTGTAAGTGGGGCAGCGGATTCCAAAGCTACAGCTATTGTGGTGTTATATAGAGCGGCAGCGTCATCCGCATTGTGTAAGGAACTTATATCTGTAAGAGGGAGGAGGGATTCAGAGAATGAGTGTAGGTCAAGGTGTTTAAGATTCCTGCGAGGGTGTGAAAGTTTGTGGGGTGGGGATTGTAGACATGGAGTGAAGAGGGAAGAGAATGTGAGCAGGTTGTGGTCAGAGAGAGGAAGAGGTAAGTTAGAGAGGTTAAATAGGGAGCAGAGGCGGGTGAAGATGAGGTCCAGTGTGTGGCCATCTTTGTGGGTGGCTGTAGAAGACCATTGAGTGAGGCCGAAGGAGGAAGTGAGAGATAGAAGTTTAGTGGCAGCTGAGAGGGAAGTGTCAATGGGGATGTTGAAGTCGCCCATGATGATGGTAGGGATGTCCGCGGAAAGGAAATGAAGTAACCAGGTGGTGAAGTGGTCAAAGAAGGTGGTGGCTGGCCCTGGGGGGCGGTAGATGACAGCCAGTTGGAGGTTGGAGGGGGAGTAGATGCGCACAGAGTGCACCTCAAAGGAAGGGAGGGTAACAGAGGGTGGCAGTGGGATTGGGGTGAAGGAGCAGGTATCTGACAGGAGAAAACCAACTCCTCCACCATGTTTGCTGCTGGGGCGGGGGGTGTGAGAAAGGTGGAAGCCGCCATACGAAAGTGCAGCAGGAGAGGCTGTGTCAGAAGGGGTGAGCCAGGTTTCGGTGATGGCGAGGAAGGAGAGTTTGGTAGTAACAAAAAGATCATGGATGTAGGAAAGCTTGTTGCAGACAGAGCGAGCGTTCCACAGAGCTCCTGTTAGTGGGACTGGGGAAGCGGGGGCTGGGTGAATGGGTATAAGGTTGGAGAGGTTACGGAAGGTTGTGATAGAGTGTGGATGGGAGGTAGAAATGACTGTGGGAATGTGGTGAGGAGGACCAGGATTTGGAGAGATATCACCAGCAGTGAGAAGGAGCAGAGAAAGTGTTAGCAGGTGGGAGCAGGAGAGGGCATGAGGGGGCTGTCTGTGTTTGGAGACAGAGGATTGTATGTTAAGGAACAGTTTTCAGGCGGAGGTGAGGTGGATGGGGAGGATTGAAGAAGAGATGAACAGTTCCTTACTAGGAGTAGGGATTAGGGGAATTAGCAGAAAGTGAAGGATTATAGGGGTGAAAGTGAAAACAAACAGAAACATTGTTTACAGTGACTGTGTCCACGTTTGAAACATGCCCTGGCCCTTCATCCTCCACCGGATTCTTTGGAGGACGCTATGATCCAGGCTGTCCGCATGGACCGTAGGCTGTGGGCGAGAGGGATCATGCTGCAGGAGACCCCTTTATTCTCCAACCTGAGAGACTCTGCATCTAGTCCCGAGCCCATGGAGGTTGGTGCCACGTCCTTGAAGGAAAAAGAGAGGAGATGCCGTAGAAACAACCAACTGTGCTTTTACTGTGGATCCTCTGGACATTGGAGAAGGAACTGTCCTTCTTGCCCTTCTTCAGTGAAGCCGTCAGGAAAACGACTGAGTCTGGGTAACAATCGAGGAGGCTGCCCAGACTCTCAGGTACCTTTTTCCTCGCTTACTATAATTCTGCTTCCGGTGGAACTAGAACTTGCAGGCGGTCCGGTTGTGACTGCCACCTTTGTTGACTGTGGTTCTTCTATTAATCTGATCGATGCCAAAGTTGTGACTTTTCATAAGTTAGGGACAGTCAGGTTAAAAGATCCTGTTAAAATTGTGGCAATTGATTCTTCTCCTATCACCCAGGAGGGAATTTGTTTCATGACTGATACCTGATACCTTTTCTCTGAAAGTGGGTTCCACTCACGTGGAAAAATTAAGGTGTTTTGTTCTAAATAATCTGCCAGCTGGACTGGTACTGGGTATGCCTTGGCTTCAACGCCACAATCCTACTATTGACTGGGTCACGGGGGAGATCATTCAGTGGGGTTGTATGGCTAACGGTCTATGTTGTAACTTGACAACTCTTGTCACCCTAGTAAAACCTGTGTCGGTGTCGTCTGTCAGTCTGGAAGGTATTCTGGAGTGCCTGAAAGATTTTGAAGACGTATTTTCCGAAAGTGATGCTGAGGCGCTACCACGACATAGACCCTTTGATTGTGCCATTAATCTAGTCCCTGGAGCCAAGTTACCCAAGGCTCGCCTGTTCAATTTGTCCGGGCCTGAACGTCTAGCCATGAAGGAATACATTACCGAGAGTCTCCGCAAAGGGCATATTAGGCCTTCTATTTCACCTGTGGTGGCGGGCTTCTTTTTTGTTAAGAAAAAAGATGGTGGTTTGCGGCCGTGCCTCAACTTTCGGGAATTAAACAAGATTACTGTGAAAAATACATACCCTCTCACCCTAATTCCTGATCTATGTAACCAACTCACCGGGGCCAAGTGGTTCTCTAAGCTGGATTTACATGGGGCATATAACCTTATAAGAGTCCGGGAAGGGGACGAATGGAAAACAGCATTCCTGACGAGACTGAAGGGCTGTTCGAAAACTTGGTTATGCCCTTTGGTCTCACCAACGCTCCTGCTGTTTTTCAGAATTTTATTAATGTAATTTTCTCTGATTTAATTGGTAATTTAATTGGTCGTTTTGTGGTTATCTATTTGGATGACATTTTGATATACTCGGTGGACAGTCAATCTCACTTGCACCATTTGCAGATGGTTCTCATGAGACTGAGGGAGAATCATTTGTATGCCAAGTTGGAAAAATGCTCATTCTTCATGCAAGAATTATCCTTTCTGGGTTTGATTGTGTCAGGGGACGGGTTCCGCATGGATCCTAAGAAGGTCCAGGCTGTTACAGATTGGGTGCAGCCTCATGATTTGAAAGGGTTTTGGGCTTTGCTAACTTCTATAGGAAATTTATTAAGGGCTTCAAGCAGGTGGTAAAGCCTCTAACGGACCTCACTCTCAAGGGAGCTGATGTAAAAAATTGGTCTGTAGCTGCAAAAAATTCTTTCATGACATTAAAAAAATGCTTTTCTTCAGCCCCTGAATTGGTACAACCCGACCCGTCAAGACCTTTTGTCGTGGAGGTTGACGCCTCAGAAGTAGGGGTGGGGGCAGTTTTGTCTCAGGGCCCTCCTACCCTTACTAATCTGAGACCTTGCGCCTTCTTCTCTAAAAAAATTTTCTCTGCCGAGAGAAATTACGATGTCGGCAATAGAGATTTATAGGCGGTAAAGTTGGCTTTTGAAGAATAGAGGCATTTCCTGGAGGGGGCCGTTCATCCCATTACAGTCATTACTGATCACAAAAATTTGGCCTATATCGAGTCTGCCAAGAGATTGACCCCCAGACAGGCTCGGTGGGCGCTTTTTTTCTCGATTTCAGTTTACCATCACATTCCAACCGGGATCTAAAAACATCAAGGCTGATGCCTTATCCCGAAGCTTTGATTCGGTATCCCCTCCAGAACCTCCCTCCTCCATTCTTCAGCCAGGAGTAGTGGTGGCCGAAATCTCATCTGAGTTGCAGAGAGGGATTTTGGAGGCCCAGGCTCAGGCTCCGGGTGGTAAACCCCCTGGTAAATTGTTTGTACCGGAACGTTTCCGTCTCGGACTTATGCATGAATTTCACGATTCTATGTTGAGTGCAATCATTGAGCCACTCTGGGGAGAGCTCAAGTGCTCAGTTCATGCTTGACAGCCCAGGAATTTACAGGAACTGAGGGCTTTTTGCCAAGAACAGTGGGCAGCTTTACCATCTGAGAAAATAAAGAACCTCATCCACAGCTACCACAAAAGACTTCAAGCTGTCATTGATGTTAGAGGGGGCAATACGCCGTATAAACAAATGGGGTATGTAGACTTTTGATCAGGGCCATTTGGATGTTTTAGGTTATCATTATGATTTAAAAAGAGAAAACACAGTAGTTTGACAATAAATAGCTTCACCCAACCACTTACCATGAGTGGAGAAAAAGTTTTGGTGTTATCATTCATATTCTCAGAAAAAAGGTCAAGAAAGCAAAAATTCTGCTGGGGTATGTAAACTTTTGAGCACAACTGTACATAGTTTGGTTCATGAGAACTGAGTGCAATGGACAAGAAACATCCTCTCGCTGATTTGTCACCCCGCCTGTCGTATCCACTACGAGATAGACTTGCTGCGCACCTTTCTGCACATCAGTATCTTATGTGGGGTGCTTGCATTTCACTCCTATTGAATTCCTTCTTCATTTGCTAACAAATGTACATCCAGTTTGGAGGAGCGTGTTTTCATTGTGAAAATGTATTAGAAAACTGAGTCCTTAAAGAGGTGAGTTTCTAAAGAAGTTTGGAGGTCAAAATCTTCTGCTCAAATAGTGTTTTCTGTAATTGGTGAATAAGCTGAAAGTTACAGGAACGTTACTGGATAGGCGTGATGAAGGACGTCTGAAAATGGCATAGAGGATAGGCACGACAGAAGATGTCCAAGGAAACAATTCAAGATGTGAAACAGCGACTTTTGGCATCTCGATGTATATTGTTGGACAGGCTTTCATAGGAGACAGGCATCTCATATTCCACATGTCAACAAGTGGCCAAGAAAGGCCGTGTTCACCTGTACAGAGTCACTGTACTGATTTAACACCGCTGGATTTTTTCCTTTGGGGCCATTTGTATAGTAACAAGCCACGAACATTACAGGCACGCCAAGAGAACATACAGTGAAAAATTCAAGCTATGACCCCAGATGTCTTGCGAAATACACTCAACAATATGGACCGGAGCGTGCAGGAATGCTTGAATGCGAAGGGTGGACATTTCGAATACCTGCTTTAAAAACATCAGTTTCTCATGAACCAAGGTATGTACAGTCGAAATTTCAGTATTTAGAATTTTTTTGGGTAAAGTAGAGAGTGATTGGAAGATCACAGCATTGGTCCCAAATTATTGGACATGTATGACTTTCGTATAGTTTCATCTGAACCATACTTCTCTTCTTTCTATCATATTTAGAGCTCACATGGGAAATCTGTAGTGAATCCATGCTATCCTCAGAATTACATGGTGAATTTAACAATGAATCACATATTTGGAAGCCTGTGTTGTGCATCTTTTCGACCAGCAAATTACAATCCCGATCAACTCATAAGTTTTAAGGGCACAGGAGAGCCAGTTCAATGTATGGAGAGAGTAGCTACGCTGTTTGATTTTGCTGCATGCCAAGGGAAGCAAGACTGCTCATTTGATGGTGTTTACCAGCCCAAGGTGAAGGGAGGATTTTCGGTAAGCTGGTCTCAGACATTAGTAATGTGTGTTTCATCACCTAATAGTCAGTGCTACCAATTTCTGCACATAAAATATTAATGATGATTCTACTAGAATTATGCAGCAAGAGATCATCTCAACAGGTCTGCAGTCCAGTCTGTTCTTTTGTCTTGGCTGCTGAATATCAGCGGTGGACATACCATTATTGCAGCAGTGGCCCAAGAGGTACGAGGGCCACTTCCACTTCCACAGGTGGAATTATGCATTAAGATTAGCTATTGGACTGCAAAGGGCTCATATTGTGCTTGCACAGGGGCCCTCTACTACCTGCGTGCCCGCCTACTGTATATTACACTATGGTTATATGCATTTAGGACTATATTTTTAATGTGTTTACAGATTTTTTTTGTGTTCCAGGCATTTTCTGGTTTTTATTACACAGCCAATGCTTTAAATCTGAGTGGAAATTTCCAATTACCAGAATTCAACACAAGTATGTCTTCTTTCTGTAGTCAAGAATGGAGCAAGGTTTGTAGAATATTCTTTATTATAGTAGGATAAAATAAAAGGAAGAAGGGCTAGAAGCTACACCCATTTACAAAAATCACTCAGCCCATAATATCCAAGAAAGGAATCCTAGAACAAATATGTTGCACCTCTTTCTAAGCAGGGCAAAATACATTGCTACACTGTTTTAAAGTGATTTTCTTATCTTAGAAAATTGATAGCCTATCCTTAACATCGGACATCAATATCAGATTGGTAGTGGTCCGACATACAGCACCCTAACTGATAAGGAGGGATGTGGTGCTCCCCCAAGCACTGTGTCCCCCTTCATTGATTACCCACCCTATACTTTTAGTAGGGCCTGTCTTTAGAGCCCAGAGAAGCTTAGTCCCATTGAAGTGAATACAAATAGACTGTAATGTGAGGCACAGCTATCCGAAAAAGGGTCTGGTAAGCAACGAATGGGACAAATTGCCGACTGAGGTAGCAGTGCATTTTCAATCATTTGATCAGAAGGGGTGCCAAGAGTTGGACCACCACCAATTTGACTTTCATCATCCATTTAGATGGACTGGAGGACAACTTTGATACTTTTTCTGGTGTAATAGTGTTATGTGCATCAGTTTTTGGTAGGTGTTGGGAAAAGTAAGCTGCAAAGTAAGAATGCTTTAAAAAAAAAAAAAGGTGCTAATATTTTATTTTTAGCAATTTTTAAAATCCAAAGTGAATGAACAAAAGAGAAATCTATCACATCAATATTTGGTGTGACCTCCTTTTGCCTTTAAAACAGCATAAAATCTTCTAGATACATCATGGAAAACGATCAGGGAGGCGTTTGATTGGCTCCAAATCTATTGTACAGCAGCACACCGAACTCTAACATACAACCAATGTCATTAACCCCTTTACTCCCAAGGGTGGTTTGCATGTTAATGCCCAGGCCAATTTTTACAATTCTGACCACTGTCCCTTTATGAGGTAATAACTCTGGAACGCTTCCATGGATCCCGGTGATTCTGACATTGTTTTCTCGTGACATATTGTACTTCATGTTATTGGTAAAATTTTATTCATATAACTTGCGTTTATTTGTGAAAAGACGGAAATTTAGCGAAAATTTTGAAAACTTTGCACTTTTCCAACTTTGAGTTTTTAGGCTGTGTGCACACGCTGCGGAATCTGCTGCGGATTTTCAAAATCCACAGATAAATCTGCAGGTCAAAAGACCTGCGGTTTATCTGCGGATTATCCTGCGGTTTTACCATCTCCACAATGGAGGAGATGGTAAACCGCTGCGGAATCCGCAGAAAGAATTGACATGTCAATTCTTTCTGCGGTTTAGAAACCGCAGAAAATCCGCGCGGAAAATTCCGCAGCATCTGCACTGCGGTTTCCATTTCTCATAGGGACTAATGGTACTGTACACCGCAGGGCCAAATCCGCTGCGGATCCGCAGCAGAATCCGCAGCGTGTGCACACACCCCCATGCTCTTAAATCACAGAGATATGGCACACAAAAAACTTAATAAATAACATTTCCCACATGTTCACTTTACATCAGCACAATTTGGGAACCAAAATTTTTTTGTTAGGAAGTTATAAGGGTTAAAAGTTGACCAGTGATTTCTCATTTTTACAACACCATTTTATTTTTAGGGACCACATCACATTTGAAGTCACTTTGAGGGGTCTATATGATAGAAAATAGCCAAAAGTGACACCATTCTAAAAACTGCACCCCTCAAGGTACTCAAAACCACATTCAAGAAGTTTATTAACCCTTCAGGTGCTTCACAGCAATTTTTTTGAATGTTTAAAAAAAAATGAACATTTAACTTTTTTTCACAAACAAAAATTACTTCAGGTTCAATTTTTTATTTTATCAAGGGTAACAGGAGAAATTGGATTGGAAAAGTTATTGTGCAATTTGTCCTGAGTACGCTGATACCTGATATGTGGGGGGGAACCACTGTTTCAGCGCACGGCAGAGCTCGGAAGGGAAGGAGCGCCGTTTGACTTTTTCACTGCAAAATTTTTTGCTTCGTTTTTTATTTTTATTTTTTAAGGGGTTCAATAAAGGGGTTAACTATTGGGACAGTTTTATAGGGCGGGTCTTTACGGACGCGGCGATACCAATTATGTGTACTTTTATTGTTTTTTTTTAATTTATTTTCAAAAAATGAATTTATTAGGGAATATTTTTTTTTATTTATTTAGCGATTTTTTTTTATAAATTATTTTTACACTTTTTTTTTTTTTTACTTTATTACATTGTCCCAGGGGGGACATTATTGTAATATGTCTGATCGCTGATCTGACACCTTGCACAACAGTGTGTCAGATCAGTGATCTGCAGGCACTGCTGGAGGCTTTCTCAAGCACATCGCGCTGCTGCGGGGGTCTCAGGGAAGCGCGGAGGGAGCCCCCTCCCTGCCGATGCTTCCCTGATCCTCCGGTACACTGCGATCAGTGTGCGGGGTTAATGTGTCGGGGTCAGTTCGTGACCGCCCCTGACACATAGTGTTGGGTGTCAGCTGTGATAATCCGCTGACACCCGGCCGCGATCAGCGGCGCTCCCCACGGGGGGTGCCGCTGATCGCTATGACGTACTATTCCGTCCTTGGGACTTAGGTCCCAGGTCACATGGACGGAATAGTATGTCTAATGTAGGAAAGGGGTTAAAACTATCTTCAATGTAAAGAAGAATAAGTAGTGTTTGAAGTGATGATCTGCCCCACAAAGCCCTGATCTCTACATCCAGTCTGTCTGGGATTACATGAAACAGAAGGATTTGCACCAGCCTATTATATCAACAGATCTGTGGTTAGTCCTCCAAGATGTTTGGAACAGCCTCCCTGCAGAGTTCCTTCATGAACTTTGTGTACATGTGCCTAGAAGAATTGATGCTGTTTTGAAGGCAAAATGTGTTGACACCAAATATTTATTTGATTTAGATTTTTCTTTTGTTCTTTCACTTTTTATATAATAATTTGCTAAACATAAATTATTAACAATTCTATTTTTGAAAGCATTCTTACTTTGCAGCATTTTTTTCACACCTACCTAAAACTTTTGTACGGTACTGCAAATGAAAAACTTGTAGAGAAAAGGAAGCAGGCAATCTCGTCACATATATACATATATAAGTATTAAACCGAGTATATCTTTACGAGGTACATGCATGGAACTTATAAATTGGGGTCAATACACCAAAATGCATTATTTTATAAGAAAAGGTGCACATAGAGAACCATAGTAAAAGCTTTATTAGAAATCATCAACATACAAATATTTAAAATATCAATTAAAATATGGGAGACCGCTAGATGGCATCACAGGCAGTCCAAGCGTGTGGCCAGAGGTAAGAAAAATGAACAGCAATTAATGAAATAGAAATAACAAGCAAAACAGACAGCTTGTGCTACATATTGTCAAATATAGTACGAGACTGCAGTCATATCTAGCAAGTGCGACATGTTAAACTAAATAGAAACCTGCAGCCATACATAAATATATAAATAATTTGTCATGCAGTTATTAGCTATCATACATATTGATGTATGTTGCCTGTCATGTAACATCTAACCACAATGAAGGGTTATAGGGATACAATAGTCAGGAAACAAAAGCAGAAAGTATAATTTCCTTCTGCAGGGTGTGGTGCATAACCCCAGCATTGCCTCTGTAGGACTCGTTTGCCATGGTTCTCCATGTACAGATTTTCTTATAGGATAATACATGAAAAACTGTGAAGATCTCTCTTGGTGACCATCTAGAGGGACCATTAAAGTTGACCTGTCATTATGTCAAGAAAAGGCAGTATTTGCCATTTTTTAATTCGTGCTATTCCCCTGAGCATTCTGGGGTTTTTTTGTTTTTTTTTTCAAATCCGCCATGTAGTAACAGAGTTATCCGCCTTTCTATTTAGTGCTAATTTCTAGGGGTTTTACAAAAGGATTACCTAATTCTGCAAAGCAGCCTTAAGATACCCCCCTTCCCAGAGAATCCTAGGAGCCATGACAACTTGGTAAGGACAATAAAAATAGCCTAATAAAAAGACCCATATGTCTGGAACCAAATGACTGATTAGAAAAGAACAAAAGGGAATACTCAGTGGAACAGCAGGAATAAAATAGGAGCAAAAACTGTCCACTTGTGACAGGTCCATTGTAAACGAGTGGTCAAAAGTCCAAATCAATTTTCCTCCTAAATCCCTATCTATTTTATGCAATAATCTAAACTATTTTCTAATATACAATTAAAAATTCCCTAACTACACTATATGACTGATTTTCTATTTAGTTTGCATTTCCTTTTTGATTACACTAAATTCGAGAATCCCAGTGCATACTAAGGTGGTCAAATGAAGCATCATCTGGGGGTCAAAGGCTGCGGTCACTGTTAAGCCTCTGACCATCTCTTAAATGAAGCTTCATTAGTGACTCTGGTCACTGGCAGGTCAGCTTATCAGAAGCTGGGTGCTGAGGGAGGAAAAAGAAAGAGGAGGAGGGGGATGGGGGAAGGCGCAGCTAGAGTTGTCACAGCACAGGCATACTACACTGGAGGAGGCGGCGCCCAGACACAGGCATGATGGACGGCTGGCGGACGGCTGATACAGGGGGACACACCATACCTATGGGACGCATTACAGGCTTGAGGACCTATTTATAAAAGTCAATATTTCTGTGTTACTAAGGGGTCAGAAACAGAAGAGCCACCTTCACAGAATGCAGCCTTTTGATGGCTCTTTTACCTAAAAACGCCCTGGGGGGGGGGGGGGGTGACAGGTTCCCTTTAATAAAATTGTAATTGTTCAATTATGAAAAGTTCTTCTACACCTTATGTATCAATTCTGCAGTGTGTTAAGATTTCTGCTTTAAGTTAGAATTCAGAGGTGGCAAATCAGTGTAGTCCATGCCCTGCTAACACAGCTGCTGGAGATGATACGGTGTACATTGGTCTAGGTAATCTTGCCATTTAAAAGGTTTTGTCCCAACTTCGGTTTCAGGAGCGCACCATTTCCCTTATTGTTGAGTGGGCAAACACCCCTGATTGATTGACAGTTCGGGCCGCAGCTTTGTTATGCTGATGGCCCAAACTGTGCTACTATTTAAGGCAACTTTGCTCCTCTTCAGCCTCGTAAGTGCTGTAGAACTGAAGCTGGCTGGGATTAAGAGCTAACAATGCGCTCATGCAATCCCGGATGTTTCAGGCAGTGCTTACAAGCGTACAAGAAAACTTGTAAGTTCTGTGCTATTTGGCCACCTCAGCCGGGCCTTCTTGACAGTGCGCTATAAGCAAAAACATAGACATCTGTTATCAGGAGAAGAGTAGGAATTAAATTACATGCACTAGTAACCATCTGTGAAATGGGAATAACCTCTGGCTGAAGTAAATGTCTTATTTCATGTGCTGGACTCCAGGATGATTGCTATTAGCTACATTGACACCTTAAAAACTGAAGATATGTAAGTTTTCCAATTTCTAAATATACCTAAACAATAAAGGTTTTCTATCGCTAGCAGCAAAAAGAAAAATGGATTACATTTTTATTTTTTTTAAAAGTTGCGTAACTTACAAACATAAATCTAGAAAAGTGTCAGTGCCGCATTGTACATTGGATGTTCTATCATTTATTTTACTTATGCCAGAAACACACTAGACTCCATTCATTAAGACTGGCGTCTGGCAGAGCAGCCTTAATAAAGGCGCCGCTGCAGTAACATGTGTCTAATTAGGCGCTTGCTACTTTAAAAATAAGGCACACCTTACAAATACCATGTGCCTCCACCACAAAAGTTACTCTAGTCAGGGACTCACCAGTAAGGTTACTCCAGTCAGAGACTGGAGCACATTTCTGGTATAATTATACTAAAGTGCCATAAGTGTTGATGAATTTGCTGTGTGGGCTACACCAGTCCCTGTCTTGCTCCCACACTACCCACTTTGATGGTGCTGGTCACGAGTGGCTTAAAGCAAACCTGTCACCTGTTTTGGCCGCTATAAGATGCGGTCACCACCTTTCAGGGCTTATCTACAGCATTCTATCATGCTGTAGATAAGCCCCCGATCCGACCTGCAAGATAAGAAAAATAAGTTTTATTATACTCAGCCGGGGTGCGGTCCGGTGCCGTCCGGTCTGATGGGTGTCGCAGGTCCTGGTTCAGCGCCTCCAATCTTCTTGCGATGCCGCCCTCCTGCTTGCTTCATGGCTCCCTGGCATCCCACTCCTGCGCAGGCATTCTTACAGTATCTGTCCTGTTGAGGGAAGAGTAAAGTACTGCAGAGCGCAGGCACCGGGAAAAGTCAGAGGCCCAGCGCCTGCGCACTGCAGTACTTTGCTCTGTCCTCAACAGGTCAGAGAAGTATGCTTGCGCAGGAGCGCGTTGCCGGGGAGCGATGAAGAAGCAGGAGGGCGGCGTCTCAAGAGGGTAGGCGCCGGACCCAGACCTGTGACACCCATCGGAGTGGACCTGCCCCCCCCCCGGTGAGTATAAGAAAACTCATTTTTCTTCACTTGCAGGTCGGACCGGGGGCTTATATACAGAATTATAGAATGCTGCAGATAAGCCCTGAAAGGCAGTGGTTGAATCTCATAGCAGCCAAAACAGCTGACAGGTTCCCTTTAAATATTTCAAAAGTAGCAAAAATGTTTCCCTAATTTCCAATTTCACAATTTTTTTTCACATTTCAGGGTGTTTTACTTCAGAATTCTGGCGTTAACACCTTGATGAATCAGGCCCTATGCTACCATGAGCACAATTTCTATGATGAACATATAACATAGCTGGATCACGCACCGTTACTTTACATGCACCTATATACACTAGTACATGTGTATTTTCACTACTATTGTCTGGCATGGTTTCTGTCTTTTTCCCTTCAGCTTCCACACATCCTTTTGAGATTTGATGAAACTTATGCAAGATCCTATTGTTTTTCGGCGAATTACATCTATCATCTATTAGTTCATGGCTATAAATTCGACAGTGAATCTTGGCCTCAGATACTGTTTCAGAAGGAGGTAAAATAATTATTTCTTATAGTGAGTTTACTGTAATTAGAAAGTGTCAACACATTGTGATAGTCATCTCCCCACATAACTATATTTTCTGATCTTTGTAGTGGGCCTCTTTTATCAAAAACTCACTGATTGCTTTAATTTAACTACAGAAATGAAAGTAGAACTCTGGTTGAGATGGGTAACCATGCCACCTTTTCATTTCCACAGTTTTGATAAATGAGGCCCAAAATGACTTTATAAGGGTACATTCACACAAAGTTTGTTTTTTAGATATTTTTGGAGCGGAGTCTGCTCCAAATGACGGCTGAAAAAAAGCCCTGAGAAAACGGTTGAAAAACTCTTTCTATTCTTTTCAATTGTAAACCCCAGTGGTTGCTTATATGTTCAGGCAAATTCTTCTGGCACTTTCTGCTACGAACTTTCTGAATGTAAAATGTATATGAAAAAAATTTAGGCTCTGGACATCCATTCTTTCATTCTAATAATTGATGGGAATACCGGAGATCAGATATTTATCGATAGTTGTATGGGAAAACACCAATATCTGGTGTAATCCTATTACAAGACCAGATATTTGACTTACTGACATCACCAACCATATATTGGCTCTCTTATAACAGCCACCGCGATTCAGAGAAAATATACTTTGAAAAACTGATGGGGGAATATGCATTTTGGATGACTAGTCTGGGGTCAGTCCTGACCAGTTTATCCCCAACCTGCTCTCTATGAATGACAGGTTCTTCCCACTGTATGTGCATAAGGAGAGACCTCTCATTTATGGTGTCCAGGGAGGGAAGAATCCACCAGGGATCTACCTCGGAATAGTCAGTCTAAATGCCTAGTACCATGCCAGCTTTACAAAATATTTATTCACTGGAAACCCACATAATAAAACAATAACACAGCCATACTCTGATTTATGCTGCCTGTAGTTCGGCCAGGATGGATCAGATGACCATTATAAGGTAATCTTGGGTTTCTGCTAATATTTTCTCAGGGTTTCGGCTTACTGTATTTTTATTCTGACATTTTGTTGTCTCTTTTTGATCGGCAGGTTGGCAATAGCAGCATTGCATGGTCCCTGGGTTACATGCTAAATCTCACCAATATGATCCCTGCAGAAAGACCGCTGATTCTTCTCCCCATGAGGCCTACAGTGTTTGCTGGACTCCTCTTCTTGTTTGCAGCAATATCATTACTTTGTCTCATACTCCTTGTAGTTCTAATGGTGCGGGCTTGCTAGACCTACTCTTCAACATTTAGAGTAAAAAACTATCTAAGTGATGAAAGCAAGGAATTATGTTCATCCAAGGATTATCCAAGGATGTATAAACATTCACCTGTCAAGGAACTAAATTCTTATTACAAACTTTTGTACATTATTATAAGAAATGAAAAAAATGTACAGTGCCAAGTACAGTGTGCCGGGGGGCACAACCTCATATCACATGGATGTAACTCAGGGCCAGGAGAGCGGACAATGCACTTCGTCATTTCTTCTATAATGCCAAGATGGGATGCGGTATAAAGCAAGCCATTAACTATGTGTTTTATATGAATGGTTATTATCGTATTATATCAGAGACAGTGGACAATGATGGACATATAGATGTATAGATGTCTTATTCTAGTCTGGTGACTATTTAAGTTTCTTATTTGTTATTTCAATTTTCTGTAGAAACTTTTCTCATACATCATTAATGGCATACATCGTGAATAGTTCGTAAATAAGTGGAAAAGCAAAATCCTGCGCCATCTGTTCAAGTGGGTTGCTCTCAGAAAACCATCACAGCTTCCTTTCTGCAAGGTGTCCTCTCTCAGGACCCGTCTCCGATCGATCACTCTGTCTCTTAGTCACTTCTGCTCAGGATCTCGCTATCCCTTCGGCCTCCTCTCACACTCTGGACACCCATAATGCGGTACGGCTCACTATGGACCTTAGGTCCTCTTCCTATGAACTCCAGGTGATATCTCACTTCCTAACAAAAAATTGTCCCTTTTCCTCTAGCTCAGCCTTTCCCAGTCTGGGCTAGTCCCAAACATCAACTCTAACAGTCCCTATGGTCAAACTGCATATATTATCAATATCATTAATACCTTTAGTGCATATCATGATTATCACTATACATCACAGTTCACTTTACATCACAGTTCACATTAATAACATTAAACTTGTTTCTTCCAGAGGGAAATGTGGCCAGCAGGTCCACTTCCTTTCACTACTACAGTTATAGAAGAATAAACTTCATCCAGGTTGGATTTGTCTGCAACTTTCCTTTTAGGGTATGTTCACATAGAGTTTTCTGCCACACATTTCATGCTGAAAATCTGTGAAACCTGCTGACAAATCATCTCCCTATATTTGAAAAGGAAAAACTGTGTTGCCTTTGATATTCAGTCTCTAGGGTGAAAACAGCTTCAAGTCAAGAGTCACTTATTAAAGCAGCTTTGGAACAAATCACACCTGGAAACTGCATTGGGAAGTCACACATGCATTACTGCCACTGAACAGAGTATTTCCATGTGTAGATCCACGTCAGTTCACCCCCGATGGTCAGTCTTCAACGTCTCCCTCATACTTAACTGCAGATATCTTAGTGAATAAATAAAGAATTGAAAAATATGAAAATTTGAGTCCTCCTCAGTAATTTATAGCTTTTTATGGCGAAGTTTTCTATCTACTGGCTGAAGCGGTACAAACATACCGTATATTTTCCTATATCTAAATAAAGGGTTGTCATTTTTCAAAGATAATTTCTCCAAAGACTCAGGAAGGCAAAAAAAACCCATACAAATTTTGCTTTCATTTACCTTTTCAGGATGCATCGCTGCTGCCCACTGCTCTCGAGGCTTTGTTGCAGTGGCGTAACTACAAAGTTATGGGCCCCGATGCAAACTTTCAAATGGGGCCCTCCCATGCCAAAATACACGCACATCTCCGCTCCATACACCAAGTACACGTGCGGCTCAGCTCAATACACCTCGTACACGCGCCGCTCAGCTCCGTACAACTCGTACATGCACATCTCCGCTCACCTCGTACACGCGCAGCTCTGCTCCGTACACCTCGTACATGCACATCTCCGCTCTGTACACCTCGTACACGCAGATCTCCGCTCTGTACACCTACCTCTCTGCTCTGTACACCTCGTACACGCACATCTCCGCTCCGTACACCTCGTACACGCACATCTCTGCTCAGTACACCCCGTACACGCACATCTCCGCTCTGTACACCTTGTACACGCACATCTCTGCTCCGTACACCTCGTGCACACATGGCTCCGTTCCATACACCTTGTACACATGGCTCCACTCCGTACACCTCGTACACACACATCTCCGCTCCGTACACCTTGTACACATGGCTCCGCTCTGTACACCTTGTACACACACGCTCCGCTCTGTACACCTCGTACACACATGGCTCTGCTCTGTACACCTCGTACACACATGGCTGCGCTCAGTACACCTCGTACACGCACATCTCCGCTCCGTACACCTTGTATACACATGGCTCCGCTCTGTACACCTTGTACACACTGCTCTACTCCGTACACCTCGTACACACACGGCTCCGCTCCATACACTTCATACACACGGCTCCACTCCGTACCGTACACCTTATACACACACAGCTCTGCTGCATCCACCCTGTAAACCCCTCCTGATCCCACACATAAACTTACCCTCATCCATGACAACCAGCACAGCAGCGTCCTACACACCCTGAGGCTCCTGATCATGTGACCCCTAACTCCTCCCCTCCTGTCACCTCATCACAGGTCCTGTGCACACAGAGCAGCCATCGTGCGCTCCTGAATGCACGCCTTCCCCCTGCACTCCGTAGTCACAGAGCTCCATGTGACCGGTGACTGAGAGTGATGGCAGCAGGTCTCATCCTCCATCACCAGAGACACTGGGGCTGCCGGCTGCTTCTTTGCTGGACTTTGTTACTTGGCTGCAGCAGTGACATCACATCTTCAGTGCTGCACTCAAACATTGAAGCTCGGGGGCCATGCTGATGTAAACAGCACATGCCACAGACAACCTCTTTAATAATAAATAAGCAGTTTCAGTTCCTATTCACTAACTGGGGATTTGACAAGGTGCTGGCTGACAACTGTAGGTGAGTATGCAGATCTGATGTTGTAAATAATTCATCCTTAACCCCTTCATGACCTATGACATATAGGTACGTCGCAGGTTGTTTCCCGGCACTTGATGTTGGCCCCGACTCGGATCTCTCATCTCACATTTCGGCACCTGAGAGTTGATTTGATCAGCTGTCATGTGCCCCTAACAGCTGCGGCTAGTATCTCGATTAACCGATGGCTATTTACATGTTAAATGCCTTTGTCAATCTCTGACAGAGGCATTTAACAAGATTGTGCCAGAAGCATGCCACTAAGGCTAGTTTCACACTAGCGTTTATTTCCTGCAGCGCACGGCGCCGCTAAGCCCCGCCCCCTGCCGGCTCCCTGCCCGCCCCATCCGGTCATCGGTGCCTACTAGCGCACATGGACGCTTGCGATCTGCGCACCCTATCTTTAGCATAGGGTGCGCAGATCGTGCGCTGGCCGTGCGCTAGTAGGATTTTAGTGTGCGCTGCGCACTTTTGAAGGTGCGGCGTGCGCGCCAAAATGCAACATGCTGCGTTCGGCGCACACCGGCGCACCTTCAAAAGTGCGCAGCGCATGCTAAAATCCTACTAGCGCACGGCCAGCGCACCCTATGCTAAAGATAGGGTGCACAGATCGCAAGCGTCCATGTGCGCTAGTAGGCGCCGATGACCGGATGGGGCGGGCAGGGAGCCGGGAGGGGGAGGGGCTTAACGGCGCCGTGCGCTGCAAGAAATAAACGCTAGTGTGAAACTAGCCTAACCCCGCTCATATGTGTCCCTGTCACATGATCGAGGAGTGATGATTGGTTGGCATGACAATTGGGGGTCTGCAGTAGACCCCTGTGCTTTCATAAAAGATGATGTTTTGCTACACATAGCTGGGCTGGAGCCCTCACTCAGCCCCAGATCCCAAAAAATGGAGACGCTATGGGTCTCAGAAAATGGCCATTTGTTTGTTTTTTTTCTAACAAACTGTGGATTTTTTTCACCACTTTAATAAAAAATATCTTATTTTTTTGTTCTGGAGCTTTTGGAAAATAAGGTATACTGTTCTGCCTTCTTCCACGTATGACGCTGTGTGGATTCCAGCATATGGCTAAACCCTTCATCCACTCCCAGTAAACAGACTATATGGGTGCTTAAGTCTATACTTATTGAGATCATGTGAACAACAATGGAAGGTTGATAACGGATGATATAATGGAGGAGATTGGTGAACACAATAGTGGATGAGATCAGTTAAAAACTACAAAGAAATAGACAGTACAGTATATCAGTACTGGCAGATAATAACAGCAATAATACAGGGTGCTTGTCACGCTGTTCTGTTTGTATTTGGTTGTCGGCGTGACAATGCATGTTTTTTGCGTTAACCCCTTACTCCTTTCCCCCTAATTGAGCTGGGATACTGCTGGCTTTTACCTGTATGGAGCCTGCTCGGTTCCCTGCTCTGCTGCGTAGCTGCACATGTGGTGTTGGGTCTCTGCTCTGCTGCTTGACCATTCGCATGTGCGGTCCCTGGTCGCCGCTGTGGAAACTGTCAGCGGGTTGTGAGGTCATTTGCAGCTGGTGCATGACTTTCCACGTGTGTCTTTGCTAGCAGCCATGGCCAGGTGCTCTAAGCTGCAGTTCCTGCACTGATTGTGCTGCAATGGTTTCTGTGTGTGCTTAGGGCGTGCGCAGCCACACCTCCCCTGCTTTTATCAGGGTTAGTGTGTGTACTTGAAATGCTGTCCCCAGCCAATTGCTGAGGGGCAGCTCCTTTATAAACTTACCCTGCCCTATGGGCGGAGTCAGAGCTACTCACAACTCTCCTGGACTTTGCCATGTGTGTCTCGTGTCTGTGTCTCTGGACCTCGTCTGTCTCGGTTATGGTACCAAATTCCCTGCCTTGATTCCTGCTTTGTCCTGTTCCCTCGCCCTGCCCCGGAGGCGGTATATCCGGGCCTGAATCCTTGATCCTGTACCTGTCCTGTGCCCCCTGTCTAAATTCATCCTGCCCTGGAGGCAGTGTATCCAGGCTTGAATCCTTGATCCTGTACCTGACCATGTCTGCTGTGTTATGTTCCTGTAATTCCTCTGTGTTTGGAGCCCCGCACCCAGTGACTCTGAGACTCTTGTAACTGGTGTTCCTGCTGAGCATCTACTATGCTGTGCTCTGACTACCATGCGGTGCTAGCTCCATGCAGGCCCAGAAATCCTGCGGTGTTAGTACCATCACGCTTGAGTTCCTTCCTAGGTCCGATGCACGGAGCCTGACGACCGCAGTTTGGAACCTGACGACCGCTGCCTGGAGCTGGATGACTGCAGTGGTGCCTGTAGGTCGTGTTGGATGTCCGGAACCAAACGACTCCCATCTGATCTCTGCCGGTGACTCTGATGTCCTGTGGGTGACCCTGATGTCTTGATGACCTCGTGTACCCTGATGTCCTGCCTGCGTCTTGATGACCTTGTGTATCCTGATGACCTTGTGTGTCCTGATGACCTTGTGTGTCCTGCCTGTGTCCCGATGTTCCGCTTATGAGTGCCTCGGTGATCCGATGGTGTCTTGGGGTCCACTGGGTGGTACCCTTCTGTGAGGTGTGGAATCAACCGCATTGATAGAGTGAATGAGCCAGCCTTTTGCACCATATGGCGGGACTATAAGCTTCTTTTAGCACACATGTTAAATCACTGATTGGCAGCTCGGGGCTATTTAAGGACACCTGAATATGAGAACCACATATCTTACCCCCTTGGAGGAAGCTGTGGCGAAACACGCGTCGGGGACAGGTCCTGACAAGGTTGTATGTTTTATAATGCACTTGCGCTCTCTCTGTACTAGCTTTGTATATTATATGCTGTACTAGTCATGCATAGTGGCAATGTGGCGATGATGGCCGTGGCTAGGTGTATTATCCATGCTGGCTATTTCTGACATTTTGTCTGACTATTTAGATATTATATCTCTTTGCCCCATATATACACTCACTGGCCACTTTATTAGGTACACCATGCTAGTAAGGGGTTGGACCCCCTTTTGCCTTCAGAACTGCCTCAATTCTTCGTGGCAGAGATTCAACAAGGTGCTGGAAGCATTCCTCAGAGATTTTGGACCATATTGACATGATGGCATCACACAGTTGGCGCAGATTTGTCGGCTGCACATCCCTGATGCGAATCTCCCGTTCCACCACATCCCAAAGATGCTCTATTGGATTGAGATCTGGTGACTGAGGAGGCCATTTGAGTACAGTGAACTCATTGTCATGGTCAAGAAACCAATCTGAGATGATTCGAGCTTTATGACATGGCGCATTATCCTGCTGAAAGTAGCCATCAGATGTTGGGTACATTGTGGTCATAAAGGGATGGACATGGTCAGCAACAATACTCAGGTAGGCTGTGGCGTTGCAACGATGCTCAATTGGTACCAAGGGGCCCAAAGAGTGCCCAGAAAAAATTCCCCACACCATGACACCACCACCACCAGCCTGAACCGTTGATACAAGGCAGGATGGATCCATGCTTTCATGTTGTTTACGCCAAATTCTGACCCTACCATCCGAATGTCGCAGCAGAAATCGAGACTCATCAGACCAGGCAACGTTTTTCCAATCTTCTACTGTCCAATTTCGATGAGCTTGTGCAAATTGTAGCCTCAGTTTCCTGTTCTTAGCTGAGAGGAGTGGTACCCAGTGTGGTCTTCTGCTGCTGTAGCCCATCTGCCTCAAAGTTCGACGCACTGTGCGTTCAGAGATGCTCTTCTGCCTACCTTGGTTGTAACGGGTGGCAATTTGAGTCACTGTTGCCTTTCTATCAGCTCGAACCAGTCTGCCCATTCTCCTCTGACCTCTGGCATCAACATGGCATTTCCGGCCACAGAACTGCCGCTCACTGGATTTTTTTTCTTTTTCGGACCATTCTCTGTAAACCCTAGAGATGGTTGTGCGTGAAAATCCCAGTAGATCAGCAGTTTCTGAAATACTCAGACCAGCCCTTCTGGCACCAACAATCATGCCACGTTCAAAGGCACTCAAATCACCTTTCTTCCCCATACTGATGCTCGGTTTGAACTGCAGGAGATTGTCTTGACCATGTCTACATGCCTAAATGCACTGAGTTGCCGCCATGTGATTGGCTGATTAGAAATTAAGTCTTAACACACAGTTGGACAGGTGTACCTAATAAAGTGGCCAGTGAGTGTATATTCACCTATAGGGCTGTGTTAGATATATCACTGCACATTAGCAATTATACAACCCTGCCTACATGGGTACACGGGCTATGGCCGTCATACACTGTAGTTCACACTGTGCTGATGCTTGAATAAGAACGGCTTTTTTCTACCTCGTGTATGCATAAGCGTTTAATCCATTTTTGCAGTGCAGAGAGGACAGAGTGAAATGTATAGGGTGTTTTTGTAAGTATATTCATGATGCTGTATTTAGACATTACAAAAATTTACATATCTCCCACGGATATATGATATTCACGAATATACTTACCCTGTCTGGCCCGTTTTTTGGACCGGTATTTCCTTTTTATGGTGGATTTTAGTGTGTGGCCATTGTGCCTTAATAAAATATAACATTTTATGGTATTACTTCTCTGTCTGGTTTGATATGTTTGCAATTTAGAAGTGCCATTAGTGGTAGATACTCATTTTTGGATATATTGCATCTATCTAACATGCAGTGCAAAGAGCATTACACCTAGCTAGAAATACATTGCACGTATCACAGATCTGCATTATGGCTAGCTAACACAGATGAATTGCACAAACACATATCTGTATTAAACCCTCACCGGAATCCACTTGGCAGAAGCAGTGATTTGCAGAGAGCAGGACACGTGTGTGTGGGTAGCTCAGAGATCCGGGGAGAAAATGGCTACAAGTTCCTAGCCCGGGAAAGCTGAAGGGTAGTTCTAAACAGAACAACTATTGATGGGAAAGGATTCTAAATCCATGAACAGGAAAGGAGGACAACTATGACATCTAATGGCCATAGGTGGAGCAGCACTTAAGAAATTACTTGCTGCACATGAATGGGCAGAACATATACCATAATTGACTACTATAAGCAACAATACTACTTTGATTTTGTAGTAGTTGTAATACTTTTTTTTTAATTTTAAATTGTCCGCTGGAACTCTAACATTGATGTTCTATCCTTACTACAGGCCAGCAATGTTTGATTAGTGGGAGGTCAGCCACCACCACCAGCAGTGATTAGCACATGGGGGCACAGTAGTTATGGGCTGCTCTATCTGTGCGTAGCTTCTCCCATACATCAACTGCAATAACAAGCACATCTGTTCATATGAACTAGTCTCTCATTCCAGAATATTTCTTTAAAATCCTACACAATATATGAACTATACAAGCACTGTCTATCCCATAGACAAAGAGTTGAAAGGAATGGCCGATCAAGCATGTACCCTGCTGCTCTATTATCTGTCTATGGGAGTGCCGATAATAGCTGAGCTTTTTGGGCTATATTTGTCAGTGACATTGATTTTGGACAGGGCGCCAAGGCACGATTGTGGTCATCTGCACCTTTCAACATCTCCTGGTTGCAGTCATGCGATCAGAAGAGAATGAACCAGGGACTGGTGTGATCCTGGAGCTTTATACTTTCAACAACACATTAACTGTCATTGATCTGAAGTCAACACTATTATCACTATATTTGCATACAGAGAACATTGTATTTGAACAAGTACAAGGCTCAGTAAACTGATAATGATGGAGGCCAGGGATTGTGATTATTCAGGACTGAATAGAGCAGCATAGTCAGGAGCTGAAAGGAAAGTGAGCAGCTAACTGCTGTATAGACATCGATAGGCTGGAGAGAGCTGACTTGGATCATATGAGTTAACTCCTTCCCTAAAACATAAATAAGCATACTTAAGGGCCTTGTGGTGGAACCCCTATGTACATAAAGTATAATAAAAACTCTCATAGCAGGAGAATGACAGCAGATAGATTATTTTAATGCTGTTTAACTAACTAAAGCAATTTAATAAGGATACCCCCTTAGGACCACCTTTAAGGTGGTCACAGTAGTGAAATTTACAGCAAGCTAACATTTATCACCAATGGATAGGTGATAATTTTTATAGACTAGAACATCTCTGTAAAGAGAACCTGTCATGCGATTTATGGTGCCTAAACCACAGGCAGAGTGAACAGAACCTGGCAGCACAAATAAAAATGTAGTTAGAAGATCCGGCCGGAGTCCGTTGCCAAAGGCAAGGCTAATGCGGCGTCGCCCCCTGCTGGCCTCTGTGAGACCAATCAATCACTTGTCTTCCTATGATTCCCAATCGGATCAATAAAGTATACTTTCTCTAAAACGCTAAAACACTTCTGGGACAAAATATACCTGGCTGCAATTGTACAGCCAGGCTCGGAGTCATGCTGCCTGTGGTTGGGTAGCATAAATCACTGGACAGGTTCCTTTAAGGTAACAAAAAACTGTGTATAGATGTGTTATCCTAAATGTAAATGAATGGGTTTATTTTAAATCAGCCTTTCTATTTTTGTATAAAAAATAAACATTCACTTGTTCTTTTCTCATGTATGGTCAATTGGAAAGATATATTTTCTGTCTTAGGGCTCGCTCACACCACCTTATTTATCGGACGAATGCCTTCTGATTTATTATTGGATAGCACTCGGACCAATGTTATTTAATGGATCAAAGTTGATTACTGATTTTTTTCACTGACCGAATCTGTGAAAACAATCTCAGCATGGTGCAATTTCACTCTGACATCAGATTGCACTAAAATCTATGCACTAAAGGGTGCATGAAAAACATTGGACTGCACTCGGGTGACATTCAAGTGTAGTCCGATTGTCGCAGACTGTCACAATGGAGAAATGGAGAAATTTTGTTCTCCATCTTCTCTGCACCTGTGCTACAATTCTCTCATCCGAGAGAATCTGATCACACTAAGCTGACACTGATCAAACTCGGATCATGGTTTGATCGGAGTGTCATTACCATAATTGATCCGATTCTCTTGGAGGAGAAAATCTATGCTCGTTTGATCCTACCATAAAAGGGAATCTGTCACCAGTTTTTGCCACCTAATCTGAGAGCAGCGTAATATAGAGGCAGAGACCCTGATTCCAGCAATGTGTCACTTACTAGGCTGTTTGCTGTAGTTTTGATAAAATCACTATTTTATCAGCAGCAGATTTTCACTAGAGGACTAGTAAACCCCGCCCCCACCACTGATTGGCAGCTCTCTGTGTACACTGCACATGGGCACAAAGCTGCCAATCAGTGGTGTGAGTGGGGTCATACAGGGTTCAACATTCAGAGAACTGGTAGATCTGCAGCAGATAAAACAGTGATTTTATCAAAATGTCAGCAAGCAGCCCAATAAGTGACACATTGCTGAAATCAGGGTCATTATTTCTACATTATTCTGCTCTCAGATGGGGTAGCAAAAGCCTGATCAGTGATCACAGATTCCCTTTAACCGGAGATTTCATCTTAGATGCTTTTTAATATTATTAACCCTCTAGATAGATGCTTATACTATTGCCAATGTAATTTGTGCACCCACATTTTATCCACATCAGGTTTAACACTATTACATAACATGCTCTATGTAATAATTATAAATGTATTATATGCAAAACATTACTCTTCAAGGATTCAGGATATGCCAGGCGTTCCAGAACTGTATACACTAGATATACTGAGACCAACATGGTGTTTATATCCTGTGAAATAAAATGCACTGTACAAATACAATATTGTTACATTTTGCTTATTCAGGATGTTTTGGAGACAAAACAACGACTACATTTTAGAGAGGTTTCACTGATCACGGACTGCAATGAATCTAATAAAAATGAAGCCAATTCTGCAGGGATGGAATCACAATGCAGTCTGCAGAGTATAATGTGCCAGCTGCTCGGGGCATCAGTACAGGGAAAAAGCAATTTCAGATGTTCATTATATTATATTCTTTTTCAGGTCACAATTGTTACATATTCTATTATTAGCAACAAATACAGTAAACTATCCCTCAATTCTCTGTATTTAATATATTTCTACCATTTGGCTGAATATATATTCCTGCAGCTTTTAAAGTGAATGTGCAGTGATTTTTATTTTTGTATTAATAATGATTATATAATCAATTATTTTAATACAAAATAAGTAAATGCACTGGTTTAATATTTTTTTATTTATTAATATTTTTCTTCAGCCACTGGGGGCTGCCATTTTCATTTGCTGAGGTTTAAAGGTACTGTCACACTTAGTGATGCACCAGCGATCCCGACCAGCGATATGATGCGGTCAGGATCGCTGGTGCATCTGGTCGCTAGTGAGCTGCCACACAGGCAAATCTCACCAGCGACATCGCAGGGGACGGGGATCGCTACTTACCTGTCAGACGAGGCGATGAAGACGTCATCCCGTCCGCGTCCACGCGTCGCTCGTCGCCCCAGCAGGAAGCTGACGACGAGAAACGGTCCAGGATGTTCTCGCGTGATCAGCGATAATCAGCGGGGGAGCCGGTCGTAGGTAAGTATCAGACATAGCGATATCGCTAGCAATATCGCTTAGTGTGACGGGGCCTTAAGTGTCTGAGCACGGCAGTTGCACAGCTCAAATATGTCCTGTACAAAGGAGACTGCAGTGTGACCACATCTCCTGCATTGTGGCTGCCTCCAGCTACAGTGGGTACGGAAAGTATTCAGACCCCTTTAAATTTTTCACTGTTTCATTGCAGCCATTTGGTAAATTCAAAAAAGGTCATTTTTTTCTCATTAATGTACACTCTGCACCCCATCTTGACTGAAAAAAAGTAGAAAAGTAGAAATTTTTCCAAATTTATTAAAAAAGAAAAACTGAAATATCACATGGTCATAAGTATTCAGACCCTTTGCTCAGACACTCGTACTTAAGTCACATGCTGTCCATTTCCTTGTGATCCTCCTTGAGATGGTTCTACTCCATCATTGGAGTCCAGCTGTGTTTAATTAAACGGATAGGACTTGATTTGTAAAGGCGCCGGTGCCTAAGCAGCTGCACAGGGCCGCTGGACTCAGTGGACTGAGCATTGGGCATTTTTCTCAGTGTGTGTTAAGTGCCTCACTTCCGCCTTCTCCCTGCCCCACTTCCGTCCTGCACTATGAACGCTCTCTGCCACATAACTAATGAATCACAGCATGACGTCATCTCCTGCAGCAGCAGCTTATTCAAACCAGGCTTGCTGACACCTCGTGCAGCAGCAGATGGCCGTCTGCCTCCCCTGCCTGGTGAGAGCTTGTGACGCCTCCTTCCCCTGCTCGTTTACCAGTTATCTGTCATGTAGACACTTTTTTCAGAGTATTTCTATTCATTGCATTCCTCATCTCTCCTCACTCCTAGTTCCCTCCTGTTTGCCTTCATCTTCCATCATAATTGTTTGCTGCATTACATATTTAAGCCTGTCTCTCCATTTTATTGCTGTTATTGCTGGCTTTTTTGTTCTCTTTTTTTTCATCCTCAACCTTTATTTACCCCTTTGTTATAGAATTATTATTTTATCACCCTGTTTTCTTTTTTCCCCCTCACTTTCTATACCTAGCCCCCTTCCTTGACTTTCTCACCCACTTTAATCCTTATGTGCCCTATCAGTTTACCCTTCTCCTCACCTTTACTGCCATTCCATGTTCATTGTAGTCCATATCTTATTTCCTCCCACCTCCAGGACATATTCCTGTTTTTTTTACCATTTCTTTTCCTTGTCTTTTTCTTCTGTATTTTTGGCTATGTGCCCACATTGCAGAAATGCTGCGGAATTGTCTGCAGCGTTCTGCAACTCCCCCCCCCCCCCCCCAAAATACAAGCGTATTTAGCTTGCGGAATGCTAGTGCTTTTCCAAGTGATTGTAGCATCGCTTGGAAAACTGATTGATGGGTTGGTCACACTTGTCAAGCGTAGCGCTTGACAAGTTTGACCAAATTTTACTATTGAGGCTGCCTATGCGGCATCAGTAGTAGAAGATAGTATATAAAATAATAAATATGGATATACGCCCTCAATCTCCTCAGCAGCACTCTCGGTCCTCAGCGGTGCTGCCGGCAAGTTCCATTCCCAGTGATGCAGCATTGCGAGAATGACCTCTGATGAAGTAGCGGTCACACAACCACGACATCACAAAGGTCATTTTGGCGCGAAGCACGCCTGGGAACAAAGCTGCCGCGTGCACCGCTGAGGACTCCGGGGGCTGACAGAGGGCGATTATATCACTATTTTTTATTTTAATTCTACTTTTTACAGGGATATGGTACTCAGGGCATGGTGGAGAGTCTCCTCTCCTCCAGACCATGGGTACCATCCGCACATGAAGCGCTCACTTCATGCATGGTGGGCATAGCCACATGCATAAAGTGAGCGTTTCAATGCAATCCTATGGCGGCGGAATTGCCGCGATTCCGACAAATTAATGGACATGCTGCGGATTTTTCCGCAATGCAATTCAGCAGTGGAAAAATCCGCAACATTGGCACAGCAACTGCGGAATCCCATTGGGATTGCATGGGATGCGTTTTAACTAGCATTTTTTAAGCATTTCCACGGTGGCCTTGCGGAAATGCTTAAAAAACGCAACGTGGGCACACAGCCTTTTACTTATTCTTTTTCTCTATTTCCATGTATTTACAGACCGTGCAGGACGCTTGGCATTTTCCACAGAACACCAGGACTGGCAAATTTGCCACTGGCGCCCTGTGCTCTTCACAGATAAAAGCAGGTTCACACTGAGCACATGTGACAGTCGTGACAGTCTGGAGACACCGTGGAGAGCAGTCTGCCGCCTGCAACATCCTTCAGCATGACCGGTTTGGCAGTGGGTCAGTAATGGTGTGAGGTGGCATTTCTTTGGAAGGCCGCATGGTGTTGGGCTGTGAGCACAACCCCCATCTGTGGAAGTCGGGCCCTGAGACCATCCTCATGGAGTTGGTATCTAACTGTTTGTGCAGAAACATACACACTTGTGGCCTGCTGGAGGTCATTTTGCAGGGCTCTGGCAGTGCTCTTCCTGTTCTTCCTTGCACAAAGGCTGAGGTAGCGGTCCTGCTTCTGGGTTGTTGCCATCCTACGGCCCCCTCCAGGTCTCCTGGTGTACTGGCCTATCTCCTGGTAGCGCCTCGAGCCTCTGGACACTATGCTGACAGACACAGCAAACCTTCTTTTCACAGCTCGCATTGATGTGCCATCCTGGATGAGCTGCACTACCTGAGCCACTAGTGTGGGTTGTAGAGTCCGTCTCATGCTACCATGAGTGTGAAAGCATAACCAACATTCAAAAGTGACCAAAACATCAGCCAGAAAGCATTGGTACTGAGATGTGGTGTGTGGTCCCCACCTGCAGAACCACTCCTTTATTGAGGGTGTCTTGATAATTGCCAATAATATCCAACTGTTGTCTATTCCATTTGCACAACAACATGTGACATTGATTGTCAGTGTTGCTTTCTAAGTGGACAGTTTGATCTCACAGAAGTTTGATTTACTTGGAGTTATATTCTGTTGTTTAAGTGTTCCCTTTTTTTGTTGAGCAGTGTGTATATATATATATATATATTGTGGCAGGGCTAAGGGTCATGTAATCGATGGGAGATATGTGTCTCATAAATGGCTTGTCTCCGACTTCCGGTTCCGGCGCCCGCATGTGAGGAGCAAGGCTTCCAGCGCTCCCCAACCCCCTGCTAAAAGGCAGCATCTACACCGCAAACTTGATCCCCGGATTACCGGGAACGGGAGGAGAGGAAGCCCCGGCCCTGCTGCACCGCTGCATGGACAGATACGTCCTCAGGAACAGCGGTAAAGAGGCAGCTCAAAACCGAGGGGGAGAGACACGCGCGCCTTCCAAGATGGCGCCGGCGCCGACCTCAGCGGCGGCAGCAGCTGCTTCAAGGCAGACGGTGAGGAGAGGGGAGCAGGGAGGAAGGAGAGACGGCAGGGCTGAGACACACAAGTCTGGGAAATCCGCGATTGAGAAGCTCAGGGAGACCCAGGGCACCCCTAAGCCATGTACTCTTCCTGACGCGATTTATGCCCCTGCATCCCCCACTGCTATGGAGGACTGCGGTGATTGTGAGGAGCGTGACCCCCCTGGATCGCACATACCTGAGATGGACTATAAAAAGCTGGCAGGGGAGGTGGCAGGTCATTTACTGCCTGAGATTACGTCAAAGCTGAGGGAGTACATAGGAACGGCCTTGCATGATATGCAGAAGCATCTAGATGAAACCGCTGAGAAGGTGTCCGCAATGGAGACACGTGTATCTACACTGGAAGACAATGTATATGATGATCAGTCAACAATATCTAGATTATCTAAGGAAAACCTGATTTTGAGAGATAAAATTGATGATCTGGAAAACAGATCCAGACGGAGTAATATTCGGATTATAGGAATCTCTGAAAAATTCCCCATAAAGGACTTAAGAAATCTGTGCGAAAATATGATCCCCGAGGCTTTGGGGTTAGAGGCGGGGAAGATAATTGAGCGGGTACATCGCATTGGCCCCCAAAAGAACCCGTCCGAAATGGGCAACCAGATAAGACCTAGACAAATCATTACCAAGTACCTGAACTTTTCGGACAAAAATGATGTCATTCAGTCCTATAAAAGACTTAGACGACCCCTTGAAATTAGGGGGGAAAAAGTGCTCTTATTTGAAGACTTTTCTGCTGAAGTGACCAGGCAACGCAGAGCTTTCAGTGTGATATGCACAGAACTACACAAAAACAATGTGCGGTTCCAATTGAGATACCCGGCAACCCTCTACATTAGGCATCAAGATGGCTCTTCACATTCATTTTACAATCCCAAAGAAGCAGAGAAGTTTCTCAAGACCTTGAGAGTCGTTCACACAGAGGTTGCAAGATCGCAGGGAAGCGCAAACAGTCCCAAAGAGCATCTAAAGGACTGGCCGACATACACGGAGGACAGAAGCCCGAATCTAGTATCGGATTCACCGAAGGCCCAGAGAACGTCCAAACAATCCGGGGAGGTTTGAAGAAGGGTGTATGGGTCGCTACTGAGGACAGATTGGGGTTTGACGTATAGTTGTTTTCTTCTCTTTCTGGGGTCTGATCACCTCTCGGACCGCCCGAGGGATTTGTATTCTATATGTCTGTTTATAACTGAGCACGCAATAATGGGAGAGGGGAAAGGGGGGAGGGGAGCAAGGGAAGGAAAAGGTGCGGGGAAGAAGTGAAGTCAAAAATGGTATGCCAATCTGGACAAGGATCCTGGAGATGTTCTCCAGGCTCCTTAGGGGATAAAGGGGCAGGGAAAAGGTTAATCTTGGTTCAACTTGTTTGTGGGGGATATAATTGTATTTTTGATTTTGAAATTGGCTCACATGGACAGAGAAGCTTTGCTCGTATCCCAGTGTTGGATGTCACTAAGTTAACTACAGTTGGCCCACCTAAAAAAAAAAAAAAAAAAAAAAAAAAATATATATAATAAATAAGAATTTATGAGGATAGTTACCTGGAATGTAAGGGGCCTGAAGTCCCCACAGAAGCGGTTAATGATTCTCAGACATCTTAAACGTATTAAGCCAGATATAGCCCTATTACAAGAGACACATTTGGAATTGTCAGACTTTAAGAGGATGGAAAAATTGTGGGTGGGCAAAACATACGGGTCACCAGCTATTAATAATAAGGCAGGAGTACTAATGTTGATAGATAAAAATTTCCAACACCAGGTGGTGAACACTAAAACGGATCATGAGGGGAGGCTACACTCGATTACCATAACGGCATCAGGCAGCACATACAAAATAATGAACGTATATGCCCCCAATGAAAATAATAAAGCATACTACCATTTTCTAGAACAGGAGATACTGAAAGATCCCATACATGACCTGATAATCGGGGGGGATTTCAACTCGGTGGTAAATGTCTCAGAAGACAGGAAAAACGAATCACAGGGGACACCGGGGCTGAGAGGCCAAGATAAAGTAATTTCTCCAATGCTAAAAAACACGGGCCTGACTGACACTTGGAGATATCTGCACCCGCAGGATAGGGAATTCACTTTCTATTCACCTGCCAGAGACGCGTGGTCGAGGATAGATCATTTCTTGGTCTCCCCGACTGTCCTTGGCAGGGTGTTGTCGTCTACAATACATGATCTGGTGATATCGGATCATGCGCCTGTGACAATAGAACTGGCAGATGCGTTCCCTAGAGGAACAGACTATTTATGGAGATTTCCTAGATATTTACATGACAACGAAGATTTCGCATTAAAACTGAAGGAGTGGTGGGGAGAGATAAGAGAGGACAATAGGTCACACGAGACTAACTCACCCCTATTATGGGAAACAATTAAAGTAGTCATGAGGGGAAAAATAATTTCATACACGTCAGCTTTAAAAAGGAAAACACAGGAAAAGTACACAGAACTCACGAACAGGCTCAGACAGACTTATACCCTGTTTCAAAGTCACCCCAACAAAACAAATAAGGATAACTGGTTAATGGAGCAAAGAGAATTTAATACTTGGATGGCTAAGAGGGAACAATTATTTAAATCATCTCACGAGGCCAAATTCCATAGATTTGGAAATAAAGCAGGAAAACTGATGGCCTCTATGGTCAGGAATAGATTCTTTGCACAAGGCCCTTTTCATCTAAAAGACCAAAATGGTAACATACAAATTAAACCAAAAGAAATAGCCAATATTCTGGGAAAATACTATAAGAACCTTTATATGGATAAGGTGGATCGGAGATTTCCGAAGACCACATTACTCGATCGACCAGATATCCCGAAGTTGTCAGATGAACAAAAACAACTCTTAAATACACTCATTACACAAGAAGAAATTAAACAGACAATTAGGAACTTGGGGAATGGGAAAGCCCCGGGCCCTGATGGCTATTCGGGAGAATTTTTTAAGATTTTACAGGATGAAGCATCCCCTGTTTTAGCAAAAATATTTAACGGGATACTAGAAGGGAAGCCCATGACGAGGCCCAGCAAATTAGCATATATCAAAGTTTTACCAAAACCAGGAAAGGATCCCCTGTCGCCGGGATCTTATCGTCCCATTTCCTTAATAAACGTAGATAATAAAATTATGTCTAAAATCCTGGCTGATAGATTGGCAGAAATATTACCAAACCTAATATCGGAATCACAGGCGGGATTTGTTAAGGGTAGGTCAGCAACGAGTAACTTGAGAAAAGTCATGTTGGTCTTGGACAGGGTAAACCTTAATCCCACTCCAAGTGAAAAACCAGCATTACTAACAATCGATGCTGAGAAAGCATTTGATAATGTCAGGTGGGAATGGCTCTTCAGGGTGTTGGTAAGAATGGGTTTTGATGGCTCCTTCCTGACCTACATCACAGAGTTATATTCAAGGCCGGAGGCCCAGATCTACATTCCGGGTTTCCTCTCGGACAGGTTCCCATTGTCCAGGGGGACAAGGCAGGGGTGTCCTTTGTCGCCTCTGCTATTCAATATAGCTCTGGAACCTTTGGTGAGAGAGTTGTCTGACCCGCAGCGGTTTCCTGGCATTCAGATCGGTGGGGAGACAGTGCGTGCTACTTTCTTTGCTGATGATATTTTGCTTTTCCTTAGGGATCCCTTTGCGCAGGTGGAATCGGCTATAGAAACGATAAATACATATGGGGATTATGCGGGTTTTAAAATTAACAAGATTAAATCCGAACTGCTTCCCCTGGGAAGGTGGGATGAGTCGAATAGACAGAAATTAAATAGAGCTCAATTGGGGGTGGGTATGGCGAAATCTTATATTAAATATTTAGGCATTAAAATAGGGGGAGAGCCATCTTCTATATACAAATTAAACTACCCTCCTTTAATAACAAATATAGTAAATGATCTAGTAAAGTGGAAAGATCTCCCATTAAATTTGACAGGGAGAATACAACTTATTAAAATGATGAGTACTTCGAAATTAATGTACCACCTTCAAACAATCCCACTCCTGCTGAAACACACGGATGTAAAAGCATTGACTTCTGCGTTCTCCAAATTTATTTGGAGGAACAAAAAACCACGCATAAGTCTTAAAAAGATGATGAATCCAAAGACGGAAGGGGGCTTAAACTTATCAAGTATTAGAAATTATACTATAGCGTGTCTGACAAGGTACTTTTTAAATTGGTTGCATGGTGAGAGTAAATATTCGGCCTATGTCATAGAGAAGGAATATGCCCATCCTTGGGATCTTAGGTCCTTTTTGCATGCAAGATTAAAGATGCTCCCAGCCAAAATCAAAAATTCTTTGATATTCCGGGATACTATTGCCACCTGGAAGACGGTGAGAAAAAAATATAAACTTTCGTTCCGAATATCTAAATACCTCCCAATGTGGAACAACATAGAGTTTTTACCGGGAGTAGAGAATAAACTGTTTAAGGAATGGAGAGATAGGGGTATACAGGAGATAGCTCATCTGGTTCATCCTACAGAGAACAGATGGCTAAGACAAAACGAAATAATAGAAAAATTTGATCTCCAAAAATTTCAAACGTTACAATTTGAACAGATTAGGTATCATATCATGTCCCACTTAGTAGACACGCAGGCGGAGTTCACATGCAACGAGTTTGATAAAATGGTTGATGCAGCAAAAAATTTTTCGTCTATTTCATTGCTGTATAACACGATGAGAGGGGTGCTCTTAGATAGTCATCCAGATACCTTCTATAAAAAATGGGAATCGCAGCTGGAGGACAGGGCTATTGGAGACAAAATAAGGAAGGGGTGGACTAAAGCTCGACAGTCCCTTATTAATGAGAGTTGGAGAGAAACTCAATTCAAAATAATACATAGGGCAATATACGCCTTCCAGTTTCCAAGGAGCTCTGATAAGCCAGATAGAATCACGCAGTGTCCCAAGTGTAATGTCCCATTTACTGACTTACTCCATGGCCTACTGACTTGCAAGCACGTGGCGGATATGTGGGGTGCGGTCAGAAAATATATAAAGAACATATGGGATTGGGGTGATGAAATCCCGAGAGATTTGATCTTATTTCATTATTGGGAGAAGTCCCCCGTTGCTCATGAAGGGGGGGGAGGACCCCCGGATGTCGTCCATATAATCATAATGCTCATGAAAAAAATATTACTAACAAATTGGCTGCAAAAAGACATGCCCACCATAAAAGAACTCTCGGGTCGCCTGAAACATGTAATGCTAATGGAAAGGTTGGAAGCAGAAAAGAGGAAGTCTTGCGAAACATCTAGATTTTTTACAAAGTGGAGGCATTATATTGTGGAACATTGTAACAAGGAGGAAATTCAACGCATAGTTATTCCTTTCAGGGACACAACATGGTACCACAAGGAATCTTTGGGGGGAACACTGGGAAGATTAAAACTGAACTGAGGCAAATGATTTCTGTGAGCCAATGAAAGTCAATTATGGAGAGTCATAGAGCCTGTGAGTGGGTAGGCTCTCCACAAAGCAAGGGAGGAAAAGGTTATAGGGTGTTGGGGGGGGGGGGAGAGATTGTTGGGGAGGGAAGAAGGTAGCAGAGTTAAAGATGTTCTTTAAATATGTAATCTTAAGGAAGAAGTGGACGCCATCGACTTTTGGACAGATTGTTACTAGAGATACATGCTCCTGATTAGAGCCGTGATGTTGCGTCTCTCTGAAGAATGCAAATTTGTAACATGATATGTATTTGTATGGCTTTTCCTTTCTGTACTTTCTTTTGTTGTTAACAAAGAAAATTTCTAATAAAAATAGAGTTTAAAAAAAAAAATGGCTTGTCTCCATAATGTAAGACATAACAGATATTGCTGTATTATTGTCTTGAAGGACCTGTGGTGAGGTCACAGTCATGTGACCAGTCAGCTGCTGGGTTCGTGGGTGTGGCTACAGCCTTATAATGTGGCCTGCTCTTGAACCAAGCAGCTGTATGTGAGGGGGTATACACCTCCTGTGTGCGCTGAGGCTCGCGGACTGAGCCTGAAGGAAAGGACATGTGATGTTACTTTGTCTCCTGAACTGATGGCTGTTTATTTTGGTAATGTGCTGTTTGGGTTATGACGTAATAAACCGCATGAACTTTAAGGGAACCTGCCTCCTGACTGTCTCCCGACTGTCTCCCGTTGCACCTAAGCGAGTAGAATCCCTACTATATATATATATATATATATATATATATATATATATCCATGCTTATGGCCAGCAGGGCTGTGGAGTCGGAGTCGTGGAGTCGGTGCTCATTTTGGTGGAGTCGGTGTTGGAGTCAGTATAAAATGGACCGACTCCGACTCCTAAAATATATAATAAATTGGGTACAGTAATTCAATGCAGGATGTGCTGAATATTTTTTCATAGGAATTAGGAAAAGTTATGAAATGTCCTATAAATGACTGCTCTATTCCTGATCTAAGGCTACATTCACACACAGCGTTTTTCCTGCGTTTTTTGAGGATACGTTTTTCAGCTGCAAAAGCCAATCAGCTTTTTAAAAAACTGCATCACCTGAAAGGTTTTTGAGCTCATAGCTAATGTTTTCAATAGCAAAAGCAGATTAGAAATCTGCTCTATCCATCCATTTATCCATATCTGTCTATCCATATCGTATCTGTACCAAAAAGAATGAAAACCGGGTAGTACACAGACTAACACTGCTTTTTTTTTTAGCACCAGTCAGGTACACCTCATAGCTGCCCAAAAGGGCGCCCAGGACAGGCATTGCTCGTCTTCAGTAACACATCAACATCAATTGATAGTTGGAATAAATAGACTGCATTCATCACCCCATCTTCTTAAGGTGCAGACTTTATTTTCAAGTGTAGGGGTGTGCAGTATGAGGTTCTGCAGCAGCTGAGGTGTGCAGTATGAGGTTCTGCGGAACAGTATGAGCTTCTGCCCCCCCCAGGTTTGATCCCGGCTACGCCCATGGTGTGAATGTAGCCTGAAGATCTAGGCTTTGTCTTAGCTGAGATAAGTCATAGTGTTATATTTTTTTATATATATATATATATATATATATATATATAGTACAGACCAAAAGTTTGGACACACCTCATTCAAAGAGTTTTCTTTATTTTCATTACTATGAAAATTGTAGATTCACTATGAAGTCATCAAAACTATGAATTAACACATGTGGAATTATATAATTAACAAAAAAGTGTGAAACAACTGCAAATACTGTATGTCTCTTATTCTAGGTTCTTCAAAGTAGCCAGCTTTGATTTCTGCTTTGCACACTCTTGGCATTCTCTTGATGAGCTTCAAGAGGTAGTCACCGGAAATGATTTTCACTTCACAGGTGTGCCCTGTCAGGTTTAGTAAGTGGGATTTCTTGCCTTATAAATGGGGTTGCGACCATCAGATGTGTTATGCAGAAGTCTGGTGGATACACCGATGATAGTTCTACTGAATAGACTGTTAGAATTTGTATTATGGCAAGAAAAAAGCAGCTAAGTAAAGAAAAACGAGTGGCCATCATTACTTTAAGAAATGAAGGTCAGTCAGTCCGAAAAATTGGGAAAACTTTGAAAGTGTCCCCAAGTGCAGTGGCAAAAACCATCAAGCGCTACAAAGAAACTGGCTCACATGAGGACCGCCCCAGGAAAGGAAGACCAAGAGTCACCTCTGCTGCGGAGGATAAGTTCATCCGAGTCACCAGCCTCAGAAATCGCAGGTTAGCAGCAGCTCAGATTAGAGACCAGGTCAATGCCACACAGAGTTCTAGCAGCAGACACATCTCTACAACAACTGTTAAGAGGAGACTTTGTGCAGCAGGCCTTCATGGTATAATAGCTGCTAGGAAACCACTGCTAAGGACAGGCAACAAGCAGAAGAGACTTGTTTGGGCTAAAGAACACAAGGAATGGACATTAGACCAGTGGAAATCTGTGCTTTGGTCTGATGAGTCCAAATTTGAGATCTTTGGTTCCAACCACCGTGTCTTTGTGCGACGCAGAAAAGGTGAACGAATGGACTCTACATGCCTGGTTCCCACCGTGAAGCATGGAGGAGGTGTGATGGTGTGGGGGTGCTTTGCTGGTGACACTGTTGGGGAGTTATTCAAAATTGAAGGCATACTGAACCAGCATGGCTACCACAGCATCTTGCAGCGGCATGATATTCCATCCGGTTTGCGTTTAGTTGGACCATCACTTATTTTTCAACAGGACAATGACCCCAAACACACCTCCAGGCTGTGTAAGGGCTATTTGACCAAGAAGGAGAGTGATGGGGTGCTACGCCAGATGACCTGGCCTCCACAGTCACCAGACCTGAACCCAATCGAGATGGTTTGGGGTGAGCTGGATGGCAGAGTGAAGGCAAAAGGGCCAACAAGTGCTAAGCATCTCTGGGAACTCCTTCAAGACTGTTGGAAGACCATTTCCGGTGACTACCTCTTGAAACTCATCAAGAGAATGGCAAGAGTGTGCAAAGCAGTAATCAAAGCAAAAGGTGGCTTCTTTGAAGAACCTAGAATATAAGACATATTTTCAGTTGTTTCACACTTTTTGTTAATTATATAATTCCACATGTGTTAATTCATAGTTTTGATGCCTTCAGAGTGAATCTACAATTTTCATAGTCATGAAATAAAAGAAAACTCTTTGAATGAGAAGGTGTGTCCAAACTTTTGGTCTGTACTGTATATATGTAATCGATATTACATAGAGTATTACATATTTACAATTTATTACAGTTTTTTTGTGTTCCAAAGTTGTATTCCAATAAATATATATTCTGTTCTATCTAAATATCTTGATTATTGGATCATAAAAATGATTAAATGTCTGATGTTCACATTGTACTACAATACATTTTTCACTTAAATATAAGCAATATGTGTGGGAGTCGGAGTCGTGGAGTCGGAGTTGGAGTCGGTGTAAGGGAAATTGAGGAGTCAGAGTCGCAGGTTTGGCTTACCGACTCCACAGCCCTGATGGCCACAAGACCACCTGTTCCTGGTGCCGGCACCAGAGAATCCTCACAGCGCACAGTGTGCACGCACGATGTGAGGATTCACACATAGTGACTATAGACATGTAGCTTAAAGGGAACCTGTCACCTGTTTTGGCCGGTATAACATGCGGCCACCGCCTTTCAGGGCTTGTCTACAGCATTCTATAATGCTGTAGATAAGCCCCCGATATGACCTGAAAGATAAAGAAAATAAGTTTTATTATAATCACCGGGGGGGCGGTCCTATGCGGTTCAGTCTGATGGGTGTCACAGGTCCGGGTCCAACGCCACCCATCTTCATGCGATGTCGTCCTCCTGCTTGCTTCGTGTCACGCTCCTGCGCAGGTGTACTGATCTGCCCTGTTGAGGGCAGAGTAGATTCCTGCAGTGCACAGGCACTGGGCCTCTCTGACCTTTCCCTGTGCACTGCAGTACTTTGCTCTACCCTCAACAGAGCAGAAAAGTACGCCTGTGCCGGAAAGAGATGAGGAAGCAAGCAGGAGGACGGCATCACAAGAAGATGGGAGGCGCTGGACCTGGACCTGTGACACTCATCGGACCGGACCGCCCCCCCCCCCCGGTGAGTATAATAAAACTTATTTTTCTTATCTTGCAGGTTGGAGGGGGGCTTATTTACAGCATTATAGAATGCTGTAGATAAGCCCTGAAAGGCGGTGGACGCATCTTATAGCAGCAAAACTGCTGAAAGGTTCCCTTTAAAATCCGACAACCCCTTTAAGGATGGGCCGCTACTCATGGGCCACTGCTATGTGCTTTCCCCCCAGGCTAAAATTTGCCAGCCAGCCCCTGACTGCAGCCCTCCACCAGTCGGGCCTTTATGGCAGAGTGGCCAGACGGAAGCCTCTCCTCAGTGCCAGACATAAGAAAGCCCGCATAGAGTTTGCTAAAAAACATATGACGGACTCCCAGACTATGAGAGAAAGATAGAACTTTTTGGTGATAATTCTAAGCTGTGTGTGTGGAGAAAACCAGGCACTGTTCATCACCCGCCCAATACAATCCCAACAGTGAAACATGGAGGTGGCAGCATCATGCTCTGGAGGTGTTTTTCAGCTGCAGGGACAGGACGATTGGTTGTAATTGAAGGAAACATGAATGTAGCCAAGTACAGCTGTATCCTGGATGAAAAAAAAAAAATTGCATGTCAATTCTTTCTGCGGAAACCGCTGCGGGTTCCTATCTCCACCATTGTGGAGATAGTGAATCCGCAGGACCAAACCGCAGGCAAAACCGCAGATAATCCGCAGGTCTTTGGACCTGTGGATTATCTGCGGTTTTTGCAAAATCCGTGCGGATTAATCCGCAGCGGATTCCGCAGCGTGTGCACGTACCCTTATAGTAACCCTGGGAATGGCACCTGGCGAACGCCGCTGACCAGGCAGCCTACTCTTTGAAGTGTCATTAAACTACTGAAGTTTGGACTCTAAACCTGTGTGTTGCCTCATTACTGTGGCCCTGCAACTGCCTACCAGAGCAAATCCCTACAATACTTATGACCATGTGATATTTCAGTTTTTCTTTTTTAATAAATTTGCAAAAATTTCTACATTTCTGGGGGTTTTTTCAGTCAAGATGGGGTGCAGAGTGTACATTAATGAGAAAAAAAATGAACTCTTTTGAGTTTACCAAATGGCTGCAATGAAACAAAGAGTGAAAAATTTAAAGGGCTCTGAATACTTTCTGTACACACTGTACTCTTCAGTTTACTCTTCTCTTCCACATGTGGACTCTGTGGAACAGAGTCACCGTCTGCAGCCCGCAAACGGGGTGACGGTCAAAAGGTATGTCAGAAGAGCCCTTGAGCCTCGATTTGATGGGCCCTTTCAAGCTCTGTTGACAACTAAGACAGCAGTAAAGCCTAACTGGATCCACGCTTCACACTGCAAGGAGCCAGCTGAGCCCAAGAAAGCCACCAAATGATATGGGAGCACACCCTGTGCCTTATCCTTTTTGCCTTGATAAATGGAAGCTCATTGAGGGCTATGTTCCAAGAGAGCTAGAATGGGAGCTTTCTGGTTTAATACCTTGGATTCTGAAGTCAGTAATAAATTTGACTTGTGTAACATGGTCTTCTGCCCTAAAATGGAGTGGCAGCGTGAAGACACCAATATACTCACCCAAAAGTATATATGTGTCAGCAACACCAATACTGGCTATGGGTCTGATTGCGAGTCCTGGTGGGGGAAAAGACTGGGCCTACAAACCTTCCGTAGCCCTAGAGAAGATAGACATGGGTAGAAGCCTCTTTACTAGAATGATTCTGTTACAACCAGAATACGTGTCTAAACATTGCACAGTAGGGTCCTGTCTTACTTGTAAATCTGGCAACTGTCTTCCCCTATACTTGACTATAGAGAACCCCTCTGTTACAGATTCTGGCCTATATGTGATGGGCATAAATATCCCAGGGGACACTTACCGATTAGGAAGCTTTTATCTTAAAAATATCAGGGACCGACCTATTCTAAATAAAACTGAGACCCTGCAATGACCCTAATACTTCCAAAGACTCATTCCTAGTGCTCCTAACCTATGAGGATAAACTTCCAAAGACTCATTCCTAGTGCACCTAACCTATGAGGATAAACTATCTGTGGAAACGGGATATTCTGAGGCCAATTATTGATTGGAATTGGGAAAATACCCTGCACTCACATGAACAAGAGTGATTGTATAGTCTGTGCCCTAGTTAGACCTCATTCAGGCATGGTGCCCTTCCCTATAAGCAACCAGATAAATCCCATTGATTTTTCCTGCTTAATTCAGCTATTTTCTGCTACAGAAAAGGAAAATACTTCAGAGTTTATTCTGCTTTGGCAGTTTTATCCTCCCATAAGCCCTATTAATGGAAAGGCCAATGGAGTTAGCCCCTATCCCGGGAATTACACGTTTTTCCAGAATTTAAAGGGTACCATTGAAGTAAAACATTTAGGGTATGTGTACACGGAGTTTTTTGGATCTGTGGATTTTGTAGTAAAATCCGCAGATAAATCCTGCGGTTTATCTGCGGATTTGCCTGCGGTTTTGCCCTGCGGTTTTACACCTCTTAATGGATGAGGTGTGAAACCGCAGCGGTTCTGCACAAAAGAATTGACATGCTGCGGATTGTAAACCGCAGCAAAACCGCGCGAAAAAATCCACAGCATGTGCACTGCATTTTTTTTTTTACATAGGAAATAAAGGTACTGTACAATGCAGCAAAATCTGCTGCGGACCCGCAGGGCCAAAACCGCTGCGGATCCGCAGCAGAATCCACAGCGTGTGCACATATCCTTAGATTCCTCATACTGCAGTCCCACCACCACTACCTTCATATGAGGCCATGCCCTCCTGAATCAGAGAGTAGCTAGGGCTGACTTTGGGTGGATGTGTGGAAATGGTGACTTTTATCCAGTACTGACAGTGGTATGGAAGGGTACATGTGTTATTGTTAAACTCATGTTACCATTTCAGATTGTGACTCGAAATACAGACAAGCTACATGAATATGCAATGAAAAACCAAAGCCACAAGCGTGACACCAGCATTCCTATTTCTTTCGACCCTCACGTGTACATCGATGCTTTTGGGGTCCCAAGAGGAGTACCAGAGGAGTTCAAGGCCAGAGATCAAGTAGCAGTGGGATTTGAATAGCTATTCCCTATCATTACAGTGAATAAAAATGAGGACTGGATAGATTATATCTGCTTTGTTTTGATAATTTTAGTAGGGATACATTCCGGGGGATGGCTGAACAGTTGGGTGCCTCTTCGACTATGACCTTTTAGAATAGACTCGCCCTTGACATGATCCTGGCAGAGAGGGAAGGAGTATATAAGATGGTTGGGGGATCATGCTGTACCTTTATTCCCAACAACACTGCTCCGGATGGTAGCATAAGAAAAGCCTTGAGAGGAATTGATGACCTATCCAAGGAATTAGCCCAAAACTCAGGCATTAATAACCAGTAAGATGTAAGAAAACATGTTTGGTAAATGGGGGTTCTTTCTTAGTAACATAGTGTGTACTTTGGTGATAGTTCTGGTGGCCATTGCATTACTTGGTTGCTGCCTCGTACCCTGTGTTCATGGAATTGTTTCAAAAGCTATTGACAGGGCCACAGAGACAATACCTGTTTCTGGATTCCTCCCTGTGATAGTGAAAGATGATGAGTGCTATGACCAACTGTTGGATGTTAACTCTGATGAGCACATAATTGTGGCACCCTTATCGTTTCCTTGCTTGTGGTGGTAGATGAGATGACTCTCAGACGTATTTCAGGTACTAAATTATTTTATGGCTCCGCAAACAACATACGACAGGTGAGGATTGGATATACAACTTAATGGGGTATATCACTCTAAACAGAACTAGATGAGTGATTTAACCCCTTAATGACTGCCAATACGCCTTTTAATGGTGGCAGTTAAGACTACTTATTCCTCAGCGCCACTTTTTAACAGTGTTGAGAAATAAGGGTATCGTGCCCCCCAGCACCGGAAAATCTTCGGGGTCTCAGCTACCGGGGGTAACTGAGACCCTGGAAAACATGATCAGGGCCATTTTTTTTGTCCTTTGTCACATGATTGCCGTTATTTACCGAATAACAGTGATCACATTAAAAAAGAAAGTCTGATTTAAAATTTATTTCTCTCGCTTCTGATATAAACTAACATATCAGAGAAGAGAGAAATGGGGTTCCTGAGCCCCCACAGTACCTAGGTACCAGATCCGTAATCCCCGGACCACTCTTTCTTCTGCAGAAAAAAAATGGTGGGCGCATGCACAGTGTGCCCGCCAAGATCTGCCTGCCTGCACTGTGCAACCTCTGGGAATTTTCTCATTGTCTGATGGGTTTAATCACTGTAATAGACCCACAGTCCGATGGTAGCGGTGTTGGTCATCACTGCTGAAGCTTCAGAGGTAGAACCAAGTACTGTACCTGCATCGCTGTGGTATCACGACAGTTCATTTTCTCCTCAAATTCCCCCTTTTTTTTAGCAACCCCTGGAATATAATTAGATGCCACCAATTTTACCCCCTTTGATTTTTCCAAATTTTCATTACCCCAGAAGTCCTACAATTGATTGCCCACCAAACCAATTTTCATGCCCGACAATACATTTCCCTAACACTCACTGCCTTTCATTCCCGTTCCAGGATCCCCATAAAAGTCCCTGAAGTAAAACAATTTTTGGGCCTTACCCTCAAAATGGGGTTAGTTAAAAAAAAAACCACTCTACTCCTATTGGGCAACAAAATCTGTCCACAGTACCCCTGTATTTGCAACTGTCATGTTCTGAACCCGTTATGAAGCCCTAATGAGATTCCTCCATTTTAGTGATAATTCCCAAGCTCTCCCAAGAACTGACCTCAGCCACGATCACCTAAACAGAGACCCCTAATTTCCCTCCTACAACATTCAGTTCTAAATTCATATATCCCAGAGCAAAATGTGGCAGTCGATGAGTCTTTTATGAGTTACAAGGGCAGTCTCTCTTTCTGCCAATATGCCCCCTCCAAGCGAGCCAAATAAGGGGTCAAGCTCTACAAAATGTGTGAGAGAGCACGTCAAGCTATACATCCACCTTCCTAATATATGAAAGTAGTGACAGCCAATTTAGCCCCATAAACTTTCCCCAGACAATTGGCATCCTAGGTAAAATTGTCTGGGTGCTATTGACACCCTTTCTTCATCAAGGATACCATGTGTAAACTGACAATTATTATACCAGTATCGTCCTATACTAATCTCCCCATGCTGCAACTACAGGGGCTTGTGGGACAGTCAGGACAAACCTAGTCGGGTTTCCGTCAAAGCTGGTGTCCAGACGTTTAGAGAAGGGAGCGTCATTCTCACTTGCAAGTGACCAACTTCTTGCAGTGAAGTGGAAGGACGTCTACATGCTGACCAAGTTGCATGCAAACACCACTGTGATGGTGTCATGACACAGCTGTCGGATGACTCCTTTCCTGTCCTTAACACTAGGGGGCGCCCTAGATCGCCTTGCTTCCCGGGATACTTCAGATGATGAAGACGCCGGGCCCTCCGCCCTGGCCTTATCTCCTAAGTTAATCCTCCGTCTGTTCTCTTCCCCCGCCCAGGGAAGAGGGGCCGCTACTGTGCACCACAGTACACTAAACCGACAAACAGGGTAACACAGACAAGGGTTAACAGAAAACTCCAGACATACAAAATATTCACTCACATATAACAGAGGAATCCACCGGGGTGTGCAGGAAGGGGGAAAAAAACAAAATAGAGAAAGATAAAGAATAACGATGCGTACAAACCAAACAACAGTCGCTAATTACTCCTCCAACTCTCCTTCTCATATGTACTCCTTTCCCTCTGTTAGCCATGCAGCAAATGCTTGCTCTGACAAGGATTAGCAATAGAGCCCAGATTATAAAGGGAAAATGAGTGGCTATCAGAGCACAGCTGAGCACAGGATTTCCAACATGGCCGATTAACACCTGTTCTGCCAAAAGAAATAAACAGATTTAATATGATGGAGAAGTGCGGTCTTCTGGCTCCACGCTGTCGCGGTAACCCCAAGACGGTCAGAAACAGGGGCGCCACTAGGGACAAACAGAAACCAATCTGTGTCACAGATTACAATGAATTCATGGTTGGGGTTGACCTGTCAGACCAGGTGCTTCAACCATACCTGGCGAATGTCACGTGGACCCGTCCTGTGTGACGCGACCAGCAGGCCGGTAACTAAAACAATAAGACGCGGCACGTGATACTGTCCTGTGTGACACAGCTCGCAGACCGGTAACTAAAACAACAAGGGAAGGGAAACAGTTACAACGATGGGCCCTGCGATAGGGACAGGGGACGTGGAGACCTCCTGCACTCCCCTGAGTCAGTGTCCCTAACGCTCTCAACGTTCCCTATGCCGGTTCTGCACCGGGTGCCGATCAGAAACCTGTCTCCCTAGCACACCCTACACCTATCCCTTGCTAGGGAGCTGGGTGGCGAAGGCACTGGCCCCGCCGCTGTACTAATACACACTAAGGAAAAACACAAACGGGGAAACATAACTTAGCTTTACTCTGTTGCACTTGCTCCTTGCAACAGAGTCCACCACCAGAATGCAGCTCTCCTCCTGAATCGCTGCTACCAAGCTCTGTCAGAGCTACAAGGAAATCCCCTATGACTCCTTCCACACCAGGGCTAAGACAGTGCTACAAGGAACGCTCTCCAGCTCCTTCCTCCACCAAGGATGGTTGAAATGAACACTATCACCAACACTGATTGCAACACCTGTGACTCTTTTATAGCAGAGCCAGTAATCACACCTGCATTATAATCATGTGCACTTAACTAAAGCAACTAGAGTGCAATGACGCTCACCACCACCGGGGGGCAAACTTAGAACAAACGACACCACAGTGCAATAATCCTACTGGCCACCGGGGGCAAAAACCAAACTTAAGCACAGCTTAGGAAAAAAAAGGTTACCTGTGCTTTTTATCAGTCCTGATCCAGCATGGATCATGACAGTACTCTCCCCTTAATGAGGGGCCTCTGGACCCTCAAGACCGCTCCTCATCAGGGAACCACCTACAGCGGGGACGCCCAGACCCAGAGTTCACCCCTGCAACTACCTGCATGTCAGGTTGATGAGAAACGAGCCCGCTGGTATTGGCAATGTATGTTCTGGAGGTGACACACATCTCCGAAGCGCTGACCTGGGGAACTGGGTTGTGTATGTGTATGTTTGGTATGAGCTGGTAACACTCCACATCACACTTCCACTGGATGTTTTTTGGTGGCCACCCATACACGCTCGTTCACACACAGGTCCGGACCTGAACGTTTATTGCCACTCGTTCGTTTGTCACCACTTGGAGAACTCTTTCTGGGATTGACAACAGAGGCGTACCACTGTGTCCCCACACTCACACCCCCGCACCTCACCAAGGGGTACACCACCCTCCAACCCCTTCCACCACGAGCTCTGCGCCTCCCAGGGTTGGACAATGGCGAGGGTTGAGACTTGCCCCTATTCTCCTGCAACACATCAGCTGCCCTCACCGGAGAGGAAGGGGTCCATTAAAGAGAGACGGCAGAGACAGTAGTTCCTAGGCAGCAGCCCTCACACGAGTGCCCCCAGCTGACCACTTCCCTCGCCCGCCAATCTATTCCCGGGTTGTGTCTCTTTAGCCAAGGGAAGCCCAAAACAATAAGCACTGGCATTCCCTCCAAGACGAAGAATGACAAGGACTCCTCATGATGTCCTATACGCAGATGGATATTCTCTACGACCTTGGTCAAGCTCCCCTGGCTCAGTGGAACAGAGTTTATGGCCTGGACGCTTATAGACTGGGCTAGCGTCCTTCACCTCAGACCATGAGTCTGGACAAAACGAGCATCCACCAGACTGACTCCTGCTCCACTGTCCACAAACACCAGTATCACCTCCGGTACCCCGCCAGCCAAGACCTCTGCTGACATGGTACTTTGGAGGGCAAAATGGAAGAAATGTACACTCCCTGGTCGCCTCCCTCCAAGTGACCAGGGGAATGTGGCTTCTCAGATGGCACAGATAATTTGGCACGCAATGGACAAGCCTTCAGGGCATGACCAGTCTGCCCACAGTACAAACATGCCGACACCACTCCCCGAACCGTAGGCAGCTCCAAAAACAAACTAGCTCCTCCTACTTGCATAGGTTCGACAGGAGACTTGGCATGAACTGGGCAGGCTCTCATAAAATGGCCAGGCTTCCCACAGGAAAAGCATACCCCCCCACCACGACAAGCCGCAGACACCCCCTTTTTTGTATCAACAACACCGGGCTGTCTGGGTTACTCCGTCCGCACTGGTGGGTCCTCCTCCCTAGCAAGGACATCAAGGGGCACTTTTTCTATATGTCTTTCCCTAAGGCGTCTATCCACCCGGATGGCAAGGGACATGGCGGCCTCCAGCGACCTGGGGGCGGCGTACTGCACCAGAGTATCCTGCAACTTTGGAGACAAACCCTGTACAAATTGACTCCTAAGTGCAGGGTCATTCCACTGAGTATTAGTGGCCCATCTCCTAAACTCTGAGCAGTACTCCTCAGCGACCCGGGCTCCCTGTTTACACCTACGAATTCGGGATTCCACCAGTGTGACGCCATCAGGATCCCCATACACAAGCGCCAAAGCTGTAAAGAACTCGTCCACGGACTCTAAAGATGGAGAATCGTCCGGTAGGGAGAAGGCCCAGGATTGGGATCCCCTTTAAGAAGGGACATAATGATTCCCACCCGTTGCTCTTCACTCCCTGATGAACGAGGGCGCAGCCTGAAACACAATTTACAGGCTTGTTGAAATGCCAAGAATTGATCTCTCCCTCCAGAAATCCTGTCAGGAAGAGATATCTTGGGTTCTGGCTGCGCCTGTTCCTGAACCAAGCCCCCAGAGCCCACCAACAGCTGCAGCTGCCGCACCAACCCTCCGCGCAGCCCCCTAATCTCATTAGTAAGGGTCTGCAGCATTTGAGCAAAGGTCTGAACTGGGTTCATGGCTCAGCAGAAAAAATAGTTGTGGGTTGGTGATAATGTCACGTGGACCCGTCCTGTGTGACGTGACCAGCAGGCCGGTAACTAAAACAACAAGACGCGGCACGTGATACTGTCCTGTGTGACACAGCTCGCAGACCGGTAACTAAAACAACAAGGGAAGGGAAACAGTTACAACGGTGGGCCCTGCGATAGGGACAGGGGACGTGGAGACCTCCTGCACTCCCCTGAGTCAGTGTCCCTAACGCTCCTAACGTTTCCTATGCCGGTTCTGCACCAGGCGCCGATCAGGAACCTGTCGCCCTAGCATACCCTACACCTATCCCTTGCTAGGGAGCTGGGTGGCGCAGGCACTGGCCCCACCATTGTACTAATGCACACTAAGGAAAAACACAAACGGGGAACCACAACTTAGCTTTACTCTGTTGTATTGCTCCTTGCAACAGAGTCCACCACCAGAATGCAGCTCTCCTCCTGAATCGCTGCTACCAAGCTCTGTCAGAGCTACAAGGAAATCCCCTATGACTCCTTCCACACCAGGGCTAAGACAGTGCTACAAGGAACGCTCTCCAGCTCCTTCCTCCACCAAGGATGGTTGAAATGAACACTATCACCAACACTGATTGCAACACCTGTGACTCTTTTATAGCAGAGCCAGTAATCACACCTGCATTATAATCATGTGCACTTAACTAAAGCAACTAGAGTGCAATGACGCTCACCACCACCGGGGGGCAAACTTAGAACAAACGACACCACAGTGCAATAATCCTACTGGCCACCGGGGGCAAAAACCAAACTTAAGCACAGCTTAGGAAAAAAAAGATTACCTGTGCTTTTTATCAGTCCTGATCCAGCATGGATCATGACAGTGAAGCGTAAGACCAGGGCCTGGTATAAAATGGTAGCAATTAACCAAATCCAAATTGCTACCTACAACAGTTTTGTCCTGTACAAAAAATCCAAAGGATCACTCAATTTCCTCCAGTTACAGGAGAAAATTGTTGAGTGTCTCCTATCTGAGTCGACGGCACAGAAGGAAGCCTTCGAGTCCCGCGATGTCCAGAGACTTGCAGAGAGCCATTTTCTTTTCCCCGTCCCTGCCACTTCTACCCAAAAGTATTCCCAAAAAGATGCTGGGTTTATAGGAAGAATGGTGGTAGGAGGGATTTCTGGTACTAATGCCCCATGTGCCCATCCCAACCAGGCCTTTGCATCTCCCCATTTTGAGACCTACCACACATCTTACAATTATTAGGGTTTTTTTTTCAGATAATTTATATTTTCTGCTTAGTGGGCCCCAGTAGAGAATTTTTTATGGAACAAGTAATGAAGAGAATATTTTCCTCAGTAAATCACATTTTACCCTATTTCACAATTAATTCCAGGACTTGATCAATCACATACCAAGCTATTCTTCAGACAAATTCTTGTCCACATGCACACATCCGTATACTCCAGATTGTGAATCCCACAAATGTTCTTGAAAAATGTCAGGTCATCTGACAAGTAATTCCAGGACTTGATTACTCATATAAACATTTTTGTCGATTCATCTTAGTTTGACTGTTTTCACAACTGTCTTGTGACACAAAATATTTGTTTTAATTTATATTACTTTTATATTATTTAGAGTGGATACGGAAAGTATTCCGACCCCTTTAAATTTTTCACTCTATGTTTCATTGCAGCCATTTGGTAAATTCAAAAAAGTTCATTTTTTCTCATTAATGTACACTCTGCACCCCATCTTGACTGAAAAAAAACAGAAATGTAGAATTTTTTGCAAATTTATTAAAAAAGAAAAACTGAAATATCACGTGGTCATAAGTATTCAGACTATTCAGACCCTTTGCCCAATACTGAGTTGAAGCACCCATTTGAGCTAGTAAAGCCATGAGTCTGCTTGGGAATGATTCAATAAGTTTTTCACACCTGGATTTGGGGATTTCTTGCCATTCTTCCTATTCTTCCTTGCAGATCCTCTCCAGTTCCTTCAGGCTGGATGGCGAACGTTGGTGGACAGCCATTTTCAGGTCTCTCCAGAGATGCTCAATTGGGTATAGGTCCGGACTCTGGCTGGGCCAGTCAAGAATGGTGACAGAGTGGTTCTGAAGCCACTCCTTTGTTATTTTAGCTGTGTGCTAAGGGTCATTGTCTTTGTTGTAAGGTGAACCTTCGGCCAAATCTGAGGTCCAGAGCACTCTGGAAGAGGCTTTCATCTAGGATATCTCTGTACTTGGCTGCATTCATGTTTCCTTCAATTGCAACCAGTCGTCCTGTCCCTGCAGCTGAAAAACACCCCTATAGCATGATGCTGCCATGACCATGTTTCACTGTTGGGATTGTATTGGGCAGGTGATAAGCAGTGCTTAGTTTTCTCCACACATACCGCTTAGAATTATCACCAAAAAGTTCTATCTTCGTCTCATCAGACCAGAGAATCTTATTTATCATAGTGTGGGAGTCCTTCATGTGTTTTTTAGCAAACTCTATGCAGGCTTTCATATGTCGGGCACTGAGAAGAGGCTTCCGTCAGACCACTCTGCCATAAAGGTTTGACTGGTGGGAGTGCTGCAGTGATAGTTGACTTTGTGGAACTTTCTCCCATCTCCCTACTGCATCTATAAAGCTCAGCCACAGTGATCTTGGGGTTCTTCTTTGCCTCTCTCACCAAGGCTCTTCTCCCACAATTGCTGTTTGGCTGGACAGCAAGGTCTAGGAAGACTTTTGGTGGTCCCAAACTTCTTCCATTTAAGGATTATGGAGGCCACTGTGCTCTTAGGAACCTTGAGTACTGCAGAAATTCTTTTGTAACCTTGGCCAGATCTGTACTTGCCACAAATCTGTCTCTGAGCTTCTTGGAAAGTTCCTTTGACCTCATGATTCTCATTTGGTCAGGCATGCACTGTGAGCTGTGAGCTGTGAGCTGTGAGGTGTGCCTTTACAATTCAAGTCCTATCAGTTTAATTATACAAAGCTGGACTCCAATGAAGGACTAGAACCATCTCAAGGAGGATCACAAAGAAATGGACAGCATGTGGCTTAAATATGAGTGTCTGGGCAAAAGGTCTGAATACTTATGACCATGTGATATTTCAGTTTTTCTTTTTTAATAAATTTGCTAAATTTCTACATTTCTGGTTTTTTTTTGGGTCAAGATGGGGTGCAGTGTACATTAATGAGAAAAAAAAGAACTTTGTTGAATTTAACAAATGGCTGCAATGAAACATCTAAAGAATCACATATTTATACACAAAACAGCACATAATGCAATAGATAAGACAAGTGATGTGAAGCAGAATTGTCCTTATGGGAGAGAGATAAACATAAATACTGGAACAGTTCATAGATAAGGAGTGTGAAAGTTTTATTGCCCTCTGATTGGGGTCTGGTTCTGTGTTGTGTGATGACCCCAGAAGGTCTGAAGAGCAAATTCCTTAATTGATGTAAAAAGGCATAAATCCATGCGACACATTCATTCCTGCACTGAGTGTGTCAAAAGTTGTCATAACTTTGTACTCCCAGACTCTTCTGTCTCTCTGAGACTTGAAGTTACCTTTTAATACAAGTAATTTAATGTCCATCATGCTATGACCAGGGATACAAAAATGTTTTGCCACAGGTAGATCCATTTCTTTTTTCTGGATCTATTCGGCCCGAATAGTGTTCGAATATGGCCCAAATATGTCAAAATCAGATTTGGGGACAAAATCCGAACAAATTTGCTCATCTATACATATTGTCACGTTACATTTTACATCTGCACAATTTAAAATAAAAAATCCTCATTGACAGTCAGGTCTTGTTAGTTTGTGGTTTCAGATGCATACTGGGAGAAAGGATTTTTCCAAGAGCCTATCCCAAAAATAGTAGGTGTAATTATAATAATATCAGCAAATACCTCCAATTAGAAATGTGGTATAATTGCCTAATTCACTGTTTCTTTCCTCATGTGCAGGCATTGCAGGACCTTAGGTATCCATTAGGGATGGGCGAGTCTACTCGCTAGGACTCGTTACTCGGCGAATAGTAAGGGACTCGCTGGACTCGTTACTCGGCGAGTCTCCCAGTGATTACTCGCACAGTAACGAGTCCAATGCAAGTCAATGGCAATCCTAGTTTTGTCAGAGTTTTTTTTTCTCACTCGCTAGACTCGCTATATCACATCGCTGTCAACAGCGAGTCTGAGCGAGTCTGAGCGAGTCTACGATTCCGAGTCCTGTATACTGGATTCGGGACTCGCTTATACAGAATCTGTTATGTTCCTACAAGTTTCCAAGACAGCCTATGTCAACACACAGCGATTGTGAGCGAGTCTGAGCGAGTCTACGAATCCCGAGTCCTGTATACTGGATTCGGGACTCGCAAATATAGAATCTGTTATGTTCCTACAAAGCTTCCGAGACAGCCTAGCGTGTTAGGTCAGAAAACTTTTTTAGATGGACAAGCATGTTAGCCAATCATATTCAGTAATGTTGGTTGTGGCAGGACTATGATTGGCTTCTGTCCATCGTGATGCCTATGTCATGTATGAGAGGCGAGGCTGTATATAAGCCTTTTCCACCGCCATTTCCTCTACATTCCTGAGAGATCTGAGATAGAGCAGGGTGAGGTAGATGCTTGAGCAGATCATAGGGATTGTCAGTTAGTGTAGGGAAACTTCAAGATTCCTTATATTAAACCCAAACAGCTCTTCTGAGAGCTACCAGGAGGACAGAGGAGTACTGTGTAGACTGTAGGCAGGCAGGCAGGGAGGATCAAGCCTTACAGTGCAGTGCACAGTGCAGGGACTAGTGTGCAGCTTCACTGCTAGGTGTCAGCACACACACTTACCCCGCCAGCAAGTGACGCCTACAGCACCACCTAACTCCATCTCGATGACTGTGCATTTGTCAACAATGTCACAAAAACCACAATTTCCCAAAAAAGAGGTTGCAAAGGGACGAGGTCGTGGCCGTAGCAGTGCAGGGAACATCACTTGAGCGATCTCCCTCCAGGCTGTAGTCCGCTGGATGTTATGCCCATAGGCAGGGTCAGTGGGGAGCCAAAGCAGGGGCCGAGCCTCCACCAGATCAATCAACTGCAGCGTGTTGACAGTGACACGGGCCATGATTGCTCTGTATTGCTCTGTGTGTGTGTGCGTATGTCAACTCGACTCGGATTATTTCCTGTTTGCTCAAAGCATGGTGTGTGCTAGAGAAAATCGCTTCCCTCGCCTCATCGGCGCTAAATAAGACAAACAAATGCGAGTTTGGACTTGGACACAGCAGCAACAAACTGTTGCGAGTGGGGTTTACAAATCGCCAATGCAAGCGCTTTCCGAGACACATCTGCGATTTGTAAATCGCACATTACTCGCTAAGACTCGCTTCCCCATTCATTAACATTGGACTCGCTAGACTCGCAACGAGTAGCGAGTCCCGGGCTCAGACTCGCTAGAGTCAAGTGATTCCGAGTAATTTAGGACTCGCACATCACTAGTATCCATGGTTATGTTCCCTGATATAGTGACAGTTAGTTGATCGTGGTCATAACCATGGATACCTAAGGTCCTGCACTGCCTGCACACAAGGAAAAAGACATAGCGAATCAGAAAAAACTATACTAAATTTCTAGTTGGAGGTATTTACTAATATTATTATTACTCCTAGTACATATTTGGATAGGATATTGGAAATGGAAATACCCGTTCATATTCTTCTGGGCTTTCCTGGAAAAAGCGGTTTCTGTGGAACGTGCATTGGGTGCGGTGGGACTTCACCATCTTCCTTGCAGTTTGTACCTACTGTGCTCTGTGGATATGTAATATTGTCTGTGTCACTACATAGTCTCCTACTGACTTGTATTATCATGTGGGTAGTTTATTCTGAATATTAATATTATATGCACATATATTACTTCCATTTTATTGTATTATCCAAGTGCAACTATATATGTGTATACCCTTGCCGCCTCATTTTCTATTGACACAGCAAGGTTTCCACTATGGTTTTGTTTTTGCTATGCAGATTTCTGCCATTTCTTCATTACCTGTGGCCAGGGCCGGCCCGAGAGATTACGGCGCCCTAGGCGAAACTATTTTGTTGCGCCCCTACTACTCTTGGCAGTAGATGAAAACTTGGGATATAAATTTAGGAGCAAAATAAACCACAACAACTCTTTAATCTTCTGAGAAGTTGTATAGGACAAATATATACAAAGTAATCAATAACACAAAACAAAAACGACCATAGGTAATTAAAATTTTTGCTTCCTTGCCTTTTTTTTTGTGAAAAGGATGACACTAAGACACCGAGATTAATTTGTTTAGCAACTTCAGATTCTATCGAAACTGTTGCCAACCCAACCAACCTCTCTTGCGTCATATTTGCCCTTAAATATGTTTTAATTAGCTTTAGTTTTGAGAAGCTTCTCTTTCCTGAGGCCACGGACACAGGCAGAGTCAAAAGAATTCTTAGAGCCACCACCAGGTTGGGGACACTTTCTTTCAAGTCAGATTTAAGCAAAAGTTCAAGAACGTCTTTTGGTGGTGAATCTTCTGGAACACGTCTTGACATTGCCTGCAGTTCACCACATAGCTCTATGGCATCGATGTCTTTTATGTACACTTTTCTTTCCATCCCTAAAACTTTTTGCCTTTTGAAAAGATTTTTTATAATTTTTTCTAATTTTTCTCTGGCGACCCCTTTGGGTCGGCGCCCTAGGCGGCCGCCTAGTTCGCCTATACGTTCGGGCCGGCCCTGCCAATATACATTACTGTTTTAATATTAATGATAAAGATTTGGTGATTGATTTTTTTGGCTTGCATTTGTTCTATTTTTGGTATTTTCTAGAGCAGTAATGCAAAGTGCATGTTGCTTTCGGTGGGCACGCCAAAAAGACGCACAGGGATGCATCTGCATACAACGCATGTCCCTGCGTACACAATGTTAAATACAGGTACGCAAAACGCATGTGGATCTTAAGGAAAGAAGTACGCACTATGCAGGCCTACACAGCACACACAAACGCTAATGTGAAACCAGCCTTATGTCGCTGCAGCCTGTAAACAATTATTATTAGCAAGATGATTTAGTTCCAGAACAACGGAATCTGATTTTATTATATTTGCAAAAGGCAAGTCAATGGGATGAAAAAAAATAATTAAAAATGGAAAAAAGGACTCCTCTCTCACGACACAGCCGCAGCGGCCATGTTTGCTGAGGCCAAAAAGCTGGTTTGACTTTGTCCCCCTGTAAAACGGAAACAGTCTCAATGTCACACGTGTTCACGCATCATCCAATCACAGAAGAGATGTAATCTGCCACCCTTTTGCTAGCATATGTGACGTAATTCTTTTCCTCCTCATTCATTGGCTCGGCTTCCTGGGTTATCCGGAAAGTGCTGCCGGGGCTACTTCCTTTCTGCTCGCCGCCGCCATCATGGTGAGTAGGGGACGGATGTGCGCTCGCTGCTGCGGGCATTGCACGGGTGCTGGCGTGAATTACGGTGATGGTTATTGTCGTGCGGATTCAGTCCCGGGCGGGTTATCGGTCGCTGCTGACCGGTGTGTGCTGTGGTGATGTGTAAGGGGCAGGCAGAGAGGAGGCCGGGGCCGCATGGGGCGCACACGTCCGGACGTGGAGGCGGCCTGCTGTGCACATGCACCTCACCTTGCTGTATTATGTTCGGGTAGTGACGTCACTTATGTGCTGTAATATCAGGGGAATGTGCACTGATGTGGAGAGGGATGGGGGACATTAATGTCTGCAGTCATCCAGCCTGACTGACTCCGTGACCTCTGCGCTGCCGCCCTGAGTGCGAGAACCATCTGTTATGTCTCTGGTGTCCATAGGAGCCTGAACCACCCGAGAGAGCCCAAATCTGCTCCCTCTGGCAGGCCTGACCGCCATTGCTGATGGGGTAGCTGTATGCAGAGGGGGAATAGCGTGCAGTATAGGTTCTTCCTCCATTAGGAGCCTATGGGGTGATTAGCCCCACAGCAGCATCTGTCGGGGAATCCTCCCAGTCCTGTTACCATGTATACATTAGGTAAGTCAGCCGAATCAAAGGCTTGGTGGGATCTGCTGACTCGTGTACGGGGGTTCTCTGGAAGATGGGATTGGGAGATGCACAGGTTGCATTTGACGCACCCAATCTCTCCATTCATTAGTTCTTCGGTAAATGCAGCTACACTGTCCACAAGTACTGAGCCAGGTATCCCTGTCTGTGGGGGACATGGCTGTCCGCCGACTCTGCTTCTGATCTGCAGGGAAGCGTAAAGTAATGAGACTGAGACTCAAGTTCCCTATTGTATTCGGGATTTCACATATTAACTGTTTTTCCTTTTTTGCAGGTGTTTAAACGCTACGTCCAGATCGGCCGTGTTGCCTACATCTCCTTTGGTCCCCATGCTGGCAAACTGGTGGCAATTGTTGATGTCATCGACCAGAACAGGGTAACGATTAGCCGTGTGCTTCTGTCCACTACAAGTGGTGGTCTGTGATACTGGCAGTATGAACGTTCACTTTTCTATTGTGATAGAAGCAGTTCCCAATTCTGGAACCTGCTCCTATTTCATATCATTGGTATTGGGGAGGAGACTGCATGATGTCTGAGCTAGGAATAGCCCTTTACTTGTGGTTTTCCTGTATGATGTAATCCACTCCGTCCTTACAGGCTCTTGTTGATGGACCCTGCAGTGGTGTGAGGAGACAGGCCATGCCCTTCAAATGCATGCACCTTACCAACTTTGTCCTCAAGTTTCCACACAGGTGTGTATGATTTCCTCTCCACTGTTTTTTTTTTTTTTCTTTCCTTTAATGGTGTATTTGGTAGTTTCTACATGCATTTCTTGTTTCTTTAATTGTGTGTGTGTGTATGTGTATATATATATATATATATATATATATGTGTGTTATAAATATATTATTATTTAGGCTTTCATTAGATTTCACTGATTGTAAATGTTAAAGCGTTGTGCCGCCAATAAATCATTTTATGCCTGTATAACAATAATTATTCGCCCAATTAAAGACTTTTTCTTGTTCCTTATCGGGTGATTGCTGCCATGTTTACATGGACCAATAATTGGAAACAAGTGTTCTTGTGAACGCCAAAATCACAATGTAGGAGTGCACCATACCATAGACTTCTGGCTTTCTGCTTACCAGGAGGTAACTGACAGCTCTGGGGTAATCAGGCTGCGCTGCAACATTAGGTAGCTGTCTCTGCAGCATTGGAGGATTGCAGCAGCACTGAAGCTGGCCAGGGATTGAGGTATTAGTGCAAACCCAGCCATCTGCAGTACAACACTATGAAAAAGAGCTGGAAGCACCTCCCGTGTTCAGCGACCGTTGCTAGACTGCAGCAGTGGCTGGCAACCTACTGTAAGCAATTTGTGTAAATTGCAAAGTTGCTTTGCTTGTTTTTACAAGCTCTTTGCAATTTTACCCATGTAAGAAGATGGGACTTTGGTTAAACTGATTATTGGTGTTTCTTAGAACCTCTGATGAAAGATTGCTTTTATAATTTTAGCGCCCGTCAAAAATGCGTTCGTGTTGCTTGGGAGAAGGAGAAGGTTAATGAGAAATGGGCCGAAACAAGCTGGGCAAAGAGGATTGATGCCAGACAAAGGGTATGTTTCATAGCGACTTTGCCACCTCTATGGTGCTTTTCTGAATTGGTTGCTCATCATGTAAAATACTATTGTGCTCTCTTGTTGGTTTGTGTGTTGGGAATGTACGGTGGTCTCCTGATCTTTCTCCCCCCCCCCCCCCCCCCCCTCAACTACAGAAGGGATGAGATATCAGGAATATCGGGTTTCCACTTGCTCATCTGTTTTTCTTTCTGGAAATAAGTTGCTGCCAGTGGTGCAAGTGAAAAAACATGCTTGTGTGTATCTGACGGCTATGTAAAGTGTGTGAGACCAGCTTTAATGTTAAGGCAAAGTCTTTTCGTTATTATCTAAGGGTGCTTTCACGTTGCGATCTGTGTTCCCATCAGGCCATACTTCCAAAATCCTCTGCAACACAGGGTCAGGACACTCGTGCTAACAGGGTCATATACATATATATACGCCTTATGTCTGTCTGTAACCTAAATCCCGCTGCACTGATTGGTCGCTGCCGCCAGGCCGCAACCAATAAGCAACAGGCGCAGTCCGCAATTAGGGCGCACGCCACTGTTACCGTGCTGTCGGGAGATCAGTGGCACTAGCTGCTGATCTCCCGATGGTTGCCGGGCGTCAGCGGCGACGCAGCCGGAAATGCCCGGCGCTAGCCGGTACCCAGGGTCCGGAGGAGAAGATACTTCTTCGGACCCTCGGTACCATAAACGTGTAAAAAATAGAATTAAAAATAGTGATCTACTCACCTTCCGACGGCCCCCGGAATCTGTCCCTCTCCACGCTGCCGGCATCTTCCGTTCCCAGTACTGCTTTGCACGAAATACCGCTGATAACGTCGCGCTCTCGCGAGAGGACGTCAGCAGCGGTCTTTGGCGCAAAGCAGTACTGGGAACGGAAGATGCCAGCAGCGTGGAGAGGAGGGACAGGTTCCGGGGGCCGTCGGATGGTAAGTATATCACATTTTTTATTTTAATCTGCCACTGGCCATATTCTAGAGTACCCGATGCTTTAGAATCGGGCCAGCAGCTAGTAAACTGTAATAATGACAGAGCAAACGTGCACTCTGCTGGGCATCATTTTCGGGAGTGCACGCCTACAGGAGGCAGATACTCGGACATAGTAGACCGTTTACTCGCACATGCACGATAACTTTTTACTCAGATGTTGAAGGCTACCATTTTTATTTGCCACTGTATAAATGTCTAAGTAGGCCACTATACGGCAGCCATAGGGCATAGGAAACTGAAGTCTGACGCCAACCGCAATCTCTAATGCTTGTGGCTGGCTCGGCTGTGAACTGTGCGTTCCTCCTGGGCTGTCCAGTTCACAGCTTTAAGTGGAAACGGTGACCTTTAATTATAGCCAAGCGTTATGTCCTGGGCTACAATATTCCTCTGTCACTAAAGTAGTGATCATGAGGGGAGCATTGCTGGCTGCAGATCTCTGATCACAATGATTACTGGTGAGCAGAGAGCACAAGTCCGGTCCTGCATCAGTGACTTTATCCAGCTGGTTAAAAAGGTGTCTGTGTGAAGTCACTTCCGCTGTGCTGGTGCCCGGACCTGTGCTCACCTCTAAGTAAAGAAACCACAGCACTGCTGCTAGAAATGATGGGACTGCATCGCTCTGATTACTGCGTATTTACCAAAGTGGACTGGAGCATGTCGTTAGGGTCTTCAAATGCTGTCATCTATATCAGGTCCTGGAAGAGCTTGCTATCCAGTTTTCCCAGCAATAGGTTCTTCAACTGCTTTCACTTGTATTTTCTCATGGGAAAAGCTGATTGGCAACCTCTCCCACAAACAGATACAAGTAACAATGCCTGAAGAACCTAATAACATAGGAGGGGGTGAGGGTTGGCCCCACTAAAACTAAACCAAATGCCAGAATTTCTTTGCTTTTTTTTTTCTTTTTATAAAAAGATGTGACAAAAAAAAAACAAAAAACAATCCGAGGTATGGAAACTAGCATCAATAAACACATCAGCTCTCCACACAATAAGCTGTTGAGCAGCTCCACAGACAGAAAAAATAAAGACATGACAATTTTTTTTCTTTTTTTATATAAAAATTCAGTTTTTATTTTCCAATAACAAAAATCTATGCAAGTTTTAAATTGCTGTCATCATGACCTGGAGACTCGTGATACCAGGTAATTTTTACCGCACAATGAACTCCATTAAAAGAACCACAAAAAACAAGGAATGAATTTTGTTCACTGTTTTTATTGTGCTGTGAGGATGGACATTTAATCTTTTGACTCCACAGGAAAGCTAGAATCGGCCTGGCCGGCCTCAGTGACACTGTATACATGTCAGTATCACCTTAAATGTCACCAACATAATGGCTCTACACTGTGATCCTAAACGTCACCCTTCCCGTCCTCACACAGACAACAGGAAGGAGCGACATCAGACACGTGGAGCAGATCCCACATGTACTGCAGCTGTAATGCAAGCTAGTCGTACATTTGATCACTTCTCATTTTATACCTTGAAAAATGTTTAAATATTTCATCTTTGCTATGTACATTCTCTTTAAAGCCGTTCACATGTCACTTTTTCAGGAAGAAGTAGTTAATACTAGTCAGGGCTCTCGGCCTGCGGTCGTGCGACACTTTTATTGTTGCGCAAAGGGAGGCTGTCTTGGAGGGTAACATCCCAATCACTAACTCCTTCATGACCGGCGCTTTTTTCAGTGTTGCGTTTTTTGCTCCCCTTCTTAGAGCCATAACTTATTTATTTTTCCGTCAATATGGCTGTGTGAGGGCTTGTGTTTTGCGGTACGAGTTGTACTTTTGAAACCATTGGGGACTCGTGTGCATATAACGCATGTCCCTGCGTACACAATGTTAAATAAAGGTACGCAAGATGCATGTGGATCTTAAAGAAAGAAGTACACAGGCTTATCTAAGTGGTGGAAAAAAAAAAAAAATTCAAACTTTGTTTAAGAAAAAAATGCGCTGTTTTCCGATACCCGTAGCATCTCCTTTTTTTGTGATCTCGGGTTGGTTGAGGGCTTATTTTTAATGCAGTGTAACGGCGACCAAAAAAATTCTGGCTTTTTTACTTTTTTCGCTACGCCATTTAGCGATCAGGTTAATATATATATATATATATATATATATATATATATATATATATATATATATATATATATATAACTTTTGGCATGCTTCAATAGTCTACATGGGAGACTAGAAGCTGCCACAACCCGATCGGCACTACTACATAGAGGCGATGATCAGATCACCTCTATATAGCAGAATTACTCACTTGCTATCAGCGCTGACCACCGGATGGCGCTCACAGCAAGCCAGCACTGACAACCATAGGTCTCCAGGAGCCCTTTGGTTTGCATGCCAACGAACCCGGTGATCCGCAACTATGTGACGGGGGCCACCGGTGGGCTGGTTTCTGGCCCGATGGCTGGATGCACAAATTAAATGTGCCGGAGCCCACATCAAAGGAATGGAGTCCGGCGGCGTACTATTATGTCTGACATCTGAAAGGGGTTAAGGGGGCTTTCCACTTTAAGAAAAGTGGTGCCTAAATGATAGCATAGTTGTAAATCCGAAATTGCAGGTAGAAATTACCTCCCCAGGTTCAGCATCTGTTTTCCGTTTCTGGTCTGTTTTGGGTGCAAAAGTGACATCATGACCACAGTGAACATCATAGCTGCAGCCATTCACTGAACTCAGCAACTCGTTCCATCTACATCAGCAGGGCCACTGAGCTGAATGAGATTGGTTGCAGCCGTAATGTATGCTGTAATAGAGCAGTCACCACTGCAGCCAGAACACACAGGCTAGATCAGCAGCGGAGGAGACGTGGTGCTGGACCAGGGGAGGATGAGTACGATCTGTTTGCTTTATGAAAGCTGTGTACCACCTCTGTGAAAGTGGAACACCCATTGAACAATACTTATAGCAGTTGTAATTTGTGAGTAGTGTTGGTAAAAATGTCAATGTTTGAACGTAGCCTAAGAGTGTGTGCACATGCTGCGGTTACGCAGCGGATTTGGCCGCTGCGGATCCGCAGCAGTTTTTGCTGCGGTGTACAGTACCATAATATCCTATGGATATTAAAAACCGCAGTGCAGACGGTGTGGATTTTTCCGCGGTTTCTAAACCGCAGAAAGAATTGACATGTCAATTCTTTCTGCGGATTCCGCTGCGGTTTGCCATCTCCATTGTGGAGATAAAAAACGCAGGCCAATCCGCAGGGAAAACCGCAGGTCTTTTTACCTGCGGATTTTACAAAATTCGCGCAGCCAAATCCGCACCCCAATCCGCAGCGTGTGCACATACCCTTAATGTTAGTCTTGTCTAACACCTTTTTCCTTTTCCCTGCAGAAAGCAAAGATGACAGACTTTGATCGCTACAAAGTCATGAAGGCAAAGAAAATGGTAAGTTTATACAGTGTATTCATAATACAAATGTGACTAGCTTGTATGAAATGGTGATCTTGTATTAATCAATCGTGATTTGGTAGAAATTGAGATTTTTGTTTTTCTTTTGTTAGAGAAACAAGATCATCCGACATGAGATGAAAAAACTTGTTAAGGAGACTACCAAGAAAGCAAAGGCATAAAACGTCTCTTTATGGACAAAATAAACACTTGATTTATAGACCCATCTGTGTTCATGTCTGTGTTTATTTTCAGTTTCAGACATTCATTTACGCATTTAAGCCAGAGTAGAGAGATGCTAACAGCAAAATCCGCTGTGAGCAAAGTTGGGCTGCCTATGGTAATCTAGTTATAATAGAAAAAAAGATTTTGTAAGAACACCTTTTATTAAAGGGATTCTTTTGACATGAAATGACTGTTAAGGTGCTTGGTACACCCTTGGTGTGGCCAAACACTTCAGGGTCCTTTCCCACCTTTTTGTATTCCATCTATCCCTGCCCATATTTTCTTGACTGCTCTGGGATTACAGGGCGCAGAGGAGATTTGAAACAAGTAGGGAAGGCTCATTAAAATTGTCAGCCACGTCGGGTGCACCGAGAGCCGATGTTTGATTTGAAGTCATTTTGTGTATTCAGACTCTCCTTAGTCACTGCCTAAGAGTATTTTAATAAATATGTATGACTTGCATAAGTTGCCTGCATATAAACATGAGTTGGAAATATGAGAATAAAGGTAAGCTTGCGTGAAACATTTTCCTGCGAGGTGGGGTGGGGGAAAAAAAATATTGCAGGAAAATTGCTTGCAATTCATTAAAATAGGCTTCTTTTCTTTTGTTGCTCAGTCACTGATCTGTTTTTTGGAAAAATGCTGTGAAAAACTCTTACAATAAGTTGACTGACTACAGGACAAAAAGCAAGGAGAAAAGTGTTGCATGACTGAGATTTTAGGAATTTATGTTGAATCTATTTTTATTGAAAAAAAACAAGTAGACAAGGGAAGCATACAATATAACAAAAGTTATACACCAGTCTGTACAAGATCATAGTATAAACAATCTCATGTAAAGCCTACATATCTTATGAAATATGAACTTGTAACCTCACAATAGGGTATATATTGAGAAAGCACAAGTACCCCATCATGAACCAGACTCAAAACAAGTGACTGGCATTGTAGGTTGGTTAACCCAGCTATATAGCATACATTAATATTTGACTGATATGCAACAAAATAGACTGGAGAGCAAACCTTTCTCTCCCACTAGCTTTGGTATATTGGTAACATAAATGGGGAGATGCATTAACATAATAGTCACGAGCATTCATAGTGTACTTTAACACATATCAACAAGGGTGTATTACAGAAAAGAAAAACGAAAATATGAGAGAAGAGGGAAAGAGCCTGAAAGAATTTAGGATGGAACATTCAGGGGTAGTAGGAAGGGAGAGAGGGGGATGAAAGGGAAGAGACGGGCACCAAACCTCCGAGCCAGCCCCTAAGAAGCCTCCTCGACCAGTTGGGATAGCCCGGCCGTTTCTTTGAATATGATCCAGGGATGCCAAGTACGAATCAAGCGGGAGTTGTCCCCTTCCATTTCCACCATCAGTTCCTCCATCCGGAAGATTTCTGCAAATTCGGACACCCATTCCGCCATTGGCGGTGTTACTTCTCGCCAATGGCGTGGAATAACCATGCGTGCCGCTGTGACACAAAACCTTAGAAGGCTCCGCTTCTGAGCGGATATGGGGCCCGGAAGGATCGAAAGGACGGCAATTTGCGGGGAAGGGGGAACATAATCTCCGGAAATTTTATGATAAGCCAGAAACACCTTCCAAAAAGATTGTATAGCGGAACACTGCCACCATATATGAAATAGTGTGCTTCTCTCAGTTCCACAGCACCAACAGGTGTCCTCTACTGATGGAAAAATAGACTTTAGCGGGGGACATAACATCTGGTCAATATCTTGAAATTTTTGTCTTGTGCTCCCCAAGACGGGGACATTTTGTGTGTAAATAGGTAAGCTTTAAGGTCCTCAACTGAGAATTTACACCCCATCTCCTTTTCCCATGCCCGAATATAACTCGGGATCACCTCCGAATCCTCAACATGGAGCTCCTTATATAAGAGAGAAATCAGATGAGGAGGGTCCTGATGCTGTAATAAATTTTCCATTCTTGTCATGGAGGGGCAGGAATTGCGGTCAGCTATGTGTCCCTGGATAACCGACTTCAACTGATTATATTCCATCCAGGAGAGCCCCCCATTGGGAAATTGTTCCTGTAGGGTCTCCAGAGGTGGAATCTCTCCTCCCACCAGTACCTGTCCAAGGCACAAGTCCGAGCCCACAAGCCAACCTAAAAAGCTTTCCCTGAAACGACCAGGGGGAAATCTGGGTTGCCAAAAATTGGCGTCAGCGGATTCAGGGCGCTGATCAACTTCTTAATTTTTATGCGATTCCAGAGCCGTAATGTCTCTCATGCCAAAAAGCCCGCCGATCCCTCAGCATCGTTTGGAGTAAGGTCATAACATTGAATCCAGGGAAGGTGTTGCAAGGGGATGTCAAAGGATGTCTGTTCCAATTGAACCCATTGTTTAGAATGGTGGTCAAATTGGCAGTCGAATAGACGTGTTAGCAAGGAGGCTCTATGGTAAAGTTCTAAATCAGGGAGACCCGCACCGCCCCTGGACATCGGAGTAGTCAGACTGGTATACTTTAAACGGGGCTTAGAAGCCTGCCATACAAATCGGGTCAATGCAGATCTGATGGTTTGGAAGAATGCCTTCGGCGGCATAATTGGGACTGCCTGAAACAAATATAAAAATATGGGAAGAACATTTTAAAGGAGTTCATCCTGCCAAACCACGAGATGTTCCTTCGTCCGTACTCTTTCAAACGTTTCAGGGTTGGCTCCAGGAGGGGTAAGTAATTAAGTTTGTAAAGTTTAGTCATATCGCTAGGAACCCGAATTCCCAAGTATTGAATAGCTTCATTTTTCCAACGATAAGGGAAATTCTCCATTGTTCTCATAAGTTCTGCTTGCCCCAGGGATATATTAAGGGCTTCGGTCTTCTGAAAATTAACTTTAAAATTACTGACTGCACCATATTTTTGAGACTCCACCATCAATGACGGGAGGGAAATGTGCGGCTGAGATACATACAGTAGAAGATCATCTACATATCTGCATAAAGAGAGACCTTGTAACGAACGAGGTCCACCCATAGACCATGCACACTGGGGTTCCCTCTAATCGCTACCGCTAAATGTTCCATAGCTACCGTGTATAGAAGGGGTGACAGAGGGCATCCCTGTAGTGCGCCATTCCCAATGGCTATAGGATCTGACAGTGCGCCATTGACCCTAACTTTTGCCGTAGGGCTGGAATATAGAGCAGCAATCCTATGTAGGAAACGGCTCCCCAGGCCTATCTGTCGTAAGGCCGAGAACATGAATCCCCAGTGCACACGGTCAAAGGCTTTTTCCGCGTCAACAACAGAGCCATCGGTTTATGTTTTGATTTGGCATGTGCAGTCAAAATGAGGGTTTTGCCTATCCCGTCCCTCGTCTCCTTCCCCCCGCACAAACCCCACCTGGTCCGAATGCACAACCAAAGGTAAAAGGGGAGCTAGTCGGTTAGCTAAAATTTTTGCGTAAAGTTTCACATCTACGTTAATGAGTGATATTGGGCGGTAGTTGGTCACCACCGTAAGATCCCTTCCCGACTTCAGTATTACTGTAATGAAGGCCTCTAAGGATTGTGGGACGAATGGGGCGTCGCCCGCGATGGAGTTAAAGACCTGTGTCATAATGGGATTAAGTTGCTCTCGAAACATCTTGTAAAAATGAGGGGAAAAGCCATCCGGACCCGGACTCTTACCAGCTGGGGTGCTCCGAATGACCTCGTCAATCTCCTCAGTTGTAAAATCTGCTTCTAATGGTTCCGTCAAATATGTAGTCAATGTCGGGAGGGCGGTATCATGAATATAAGATTCTGTCTGTGGTTGGGGGTCCAGGGGCGGCTGTGGGGGGTCATTTCCCTTAATATTGTACAATGTATGGTAGTAGCGTCGCATTATGTCTAGAATTTCGGTTGGATTTAATGTCGCCTGACCTCGATGCTTCTGAAGGGATGAATGTATGTGGTTTGACAGCGTGGGTGTAAAAATCTGGCCAGCATGCGTCCACATTTATTAGCTTGGCCGTATAATATACTTTTAAAACGATTTCTATGAATACAAAACTTCTCATTTAGCAGAGACTTCAGATCATCTCTACATTTGATCAGGTCAGACTGCGTCTCGCCTTTAAGTCATTTTTATGAGTCATCTCCAAAATTAATATTTTTTCCGTGAGATCTCTAATTTCATTATTTTTCATTTGCTTTAAGCGGGAGCCATGTTTAATAAGAACCCCTCTAAGGACGCATTTAAGAGTTTCCCATTTGATAGGCATGGCAGTAGCGTCGTGTTCGTGATCTTGTAAAAAAGTCGCTATAATAGTTTTAATGCCAGCCACACATGTAGGGTCTTTTAAAAGATTATCGTTCAATCTCCACGTCCACTGTCGCATCCCCGAATCAGGAGGGCTAATGTCCAGAAAAACGAGCATGATCCGACCACAAGAAACTCCCAATGGACGGTTTCGGGTCCCAGGCCAACACGCAATGACTGAGAAGAAAGAAATCTATTCTGCCGTATGAGTTATGTGGCGTGGAGAAGAACGTATAATCCTTCGTGTTGGGATTAAGGAGCCTCCAAACATCAGTGAGATGTAGGTCATGAAGGTCTCTTTTCAGAGAGGTCAATTGGTGGAGAGAGAAGTAAGACCTCACCGCTGTTGAGTCCAGCGTCGGGTTAAGAGTCAGATTAAAGTCTCCCCCAAGGACAACAACCCCCTCGGCGAAATCAGCTACTGTCTTCAAAAAGGACCTCGCAGCTCGAATTTGGTCCCGCCTGGGGACGTACCACCGCGCTATAGTATATGTTTAAAAAATCTGGATTTTCAAAATCACGTATCTTCCCTCAGTATCAATTGGCGTATCCAGTATGGTATGTTGGAGGGACTTGTGGAGTGAAATGGAAACACCTCGGGACCGTGAGTCCGGGTAGGCGCTATGGAACCAAGTCGTGTAATAGCGGTCGGGTATATTAGGGACATGTCCAATCTTAAAATGTGTCTCTTGCAGTATCAATACGTTAACTCTTTTCTTGTGCATACCATATAAGATATGCTACCGTCTCTGTGGTGTATTAAAGCCCCTAACATTCAAGGAGCCAAGTGTAATCTTTCGTGTGGCAATCTTACCAGGCATTGTATTTGCAGTCTGGGGTCGAGAGAATCAGGCCTCCTCCGAAAGGGTAGGTCCGCTCCGAGGTCCGGCGCCCGCTGTGGAAAGGGGGAAGAGACTAGTAGAGTGGGGATAGGTTGAACACTAAGAGTGAATAAAGAATTAAGAGTTAGAAAAGGCAAAGCAACAGTAGAATTAACGGTGTGAGTGCGAGTAAGCACACACCCATAGGTAACGTGGAACCAGGTGGAGGTATGTACTAATTGCTGTACGCCACAATGGCAGAACAGCACCTCCAGTGGGGGGTAAGTGTACGACAAGAAGAGAAGTGGAGACCCGTCTCCTCCGGTCCCCTACCCCGTGGAGATATAACATTCACATACACCTAAAACAAGATCCAACCCCTTAATACTATATATACTTATATCTACCGAATCCATGAATCGTTAACACATCACGCATCATATATACCTACAGTAGCATCAGAACTGATAGTGTTAAGGACATCACAATCTTTAAATCTGAAACAACATTAGCTTCCAGAAATCATGCCTTCCGTTACAATGGAGCACTACAAAGTGGCGAGCCACCCAGGTGTCTGAAGGTATTCAGTAAGAAGACAGCCGTTCGAGAGAACATTGGAGAGGGCAAGGGGAGGGTGGGGGGGGGGAGAGAGGAGGAGGAAGAGAAAGAAAATCGACTGATAATGACAACTGATTCAACCTACAATTCTGCATTGCTAATAAAACTAGTCATCCCTAACCCCCCATCCATTCATGAAAAAACCTTCCCCGAATCACAGAACTTCTCGATCAGTCATTCTCTCTTTCTCCTGGATGTGCATGCCCAAGTCCATTGGGCCGTCTTCCGTGTCGGCGCTGTCGTTGAGGAACTCGTCCCCAGCGAGGGTCATTCATTCTGTAAAGGGACGGTAAGGGTGGCCAATCGGGGACATCCACCTCCGGTACATCCAGAGCGGCCGGGATTCCGCTAGGGTGGCTCAAGCGATGCACTCTGCCCCTCTTCTGAACCCGGAGGCAAAATGGAAATCCCCAGGTATAAGGAAGATCATGTCGTAGCTAGTGTTGAGCATTCCGATACCGCAAGTATCGGGTATCGGCCGATACTTGCTGTATCGGAATTCCGATACCGACTTCCGATATTTTTTCAATATCGGAATTCGGCATCGGAATCGGAAGTTCAAAGTTGATTGACAGACTGACGTCATCATGATGCGCGGTGTGTGCGCATCATGATGCGCCGTCATTTCGGGCCTTCCGGGGGTCTCTGCCGGCCTGCCGGGGGGCTGTGCCGGCCTGCCAGGGGGCTGTGTGGACTGCCCGGGGTCTGTACCGGCCTGCCGGGGGGCTGTGTCGGCCTGCCGGTGGTCTGTGCACCCTGTGGGGGTCTGTACCGGCCTGCCGGGGGGCTGTGCCGGCCTGCCGGTGGTCTGTGCACCCTGTGGGGGTCTGTACCGGCCTGCCGGGGGGCTGTGCCGGCCTGCCGGTGGTCTGTGCACCCTGTGGGGGTCTGTACCGGCCTGCCGGGGGGCTGTGCCGGCCTGCCGGGGGGCTGTGCTGATGTCCGGGGGTCTGTGCAAGCATCGTCCGATGGGACTACAAGTCCCATCGGGCGATGCCTGCTACCATGACAGTGATTGACACATTAGCCAATGATGGGACAGTAGTAGTCCCATCATCCGGCTAATGTGTTAAATGTTAAAAAAAAAAAAAAAAATACTACATACATACTACATGCATGCTACATACATACTACATGCTACATACATACTACATATATACTACATACATACTACATACATGCTACATACATACTACATGCATGCTACATACATACTACATGCTACATACATGCTACATACATACTACATGCATGCTACATACATACTACATGCTACATACATACTACATATATACTACATACATACTACATATATACTACATACATGCTACATACATGCTACATACATACTGCATGCTACATACATACTACATACATACTACATGCATGCTACATACATACTACATGCTACATACATACCACATACATACTACATACATACTACATACTACATATATACTACATGCATGCTACATACATACTACATGCATGCTACATACTACATACATACTACATACATGCTACATACTACATACATACTACATGCATGCTACATACATACTACCTGCATGCTACATACATACTACATGCCACATACATACCACATACATACTACATACATACTACATACATACTACATGCTACATACATACTACATGTATACTACATGCATGCTACATACATACTACATGCTACATACATACCACATACATACTACATACATGCTACATATATACTACATGCATGCTACATACATACTACATATATACTACATGCATGCTACATACATACTACATATATACTACATGCATGCTACATACATACTACATACATACTACATGCTACATACATACCACATATATACTACATACATACAATACATTCATACAATACATACATAGACATACAGTACATATAACATAGAGTAACATACTTACCAATACTTGTCACATTGTTCCCCGAAGCCATTGTCTTTTCCGGAATAAATATTAAAATAACAAACCACAAAAATACTCACCCATGATCCGAAGCAGTCCACGAGTGTGTCCCACGACGATCTTGGGTAGAGAACTGCAGCATCAGATGATGCTGCCGTTCTCTACGGGCTGCAGGAATCCAATGACGGAAGGTAGGTATCCTTCCGCACTGTATTCCTCCGCCACTTAAAAAAAAAAAAAAGTCCCTAGTCTCACTTTATGCCATTGCTGCGTGGGAAATTCCCACACAGCAATGGCATAAAGTGAGACTAGGGACTTTTTTTTTTTTTTAAGTGGCGGAGGAATACAGTGCGGAAGGATACCTACCTTCCATCATTGGATTCCTGCAGCCCGTAGAGAACGGCAGCATCATCTGATGCTGCAGTTCTCTACCCAAGATCGTCGTGGGACACACTCGTGGACTGCTTCGGATCATGGGTGAGTATTTTTGTGGTTTGTTATGTTAATATTTATTCCGGAAAAGACAATGGCTTCGGGGAACAATGTGACAAGTATTGGTAAGTATGTTACTCTATGTTATATGTACTGTATGTCTATGTATGTATTGTATGAATGTATTGTATGTATGTAGTATATATGTGGTATGTATGTAGCATGTAGTATGTATGTAGTATGTATGTAGCATGCATGTAGTATGTATGTAGCATGCATGTAGTATGTATGTAGCATGCATGTAGTATATATGTAATATGTATGTAGCATGCATGTAGTATATATGTAGTATGTATGTAGCATGTAGTATGTAGCATGCATGTAGTATATATGTAGTATGTATGTAGCATGTAGTATGTATGTAGCATGTAGTATGTATGTAGCATGCATGTAGTATATATGTAGTATGTATGTAGCATGTAGTATGTATGTAGCATGTAGTATGTATGTAGCATGCATGTAGTATGTATGTAGTATGTATGTAGCATGTAGTATGTATGTAGCATGCATGTAGTATATATGTAGTATGTAGCATGTAGTATGTATGTAGCATGCATGTAGTATATATGTAGTATGTAGCATGTAGTATGTATGTAGCATGCATGTAGTATATATGTAGTATGTAGCATGTAGTATGTATGTAGCATGCATGTAGTATGTAGCATGTAGTATGTATGTAGCATGCATGTAGTATATATGTAGTATGTAGCATGTAGTATGTATGTAGCATGCATGTAGTATATATGTAGTATGTAGCATGTAGTATGTATGTAGCATGCATGTAGTATATATGTAGTATGTAGCATGTAGTATGTATGTAGCATGCATGTAGTATATATGTAGTATGTAGCATGTAGTATGTATGTAGCATGCATGTAGTATATATGTAGTATGTAGCATGTAGTATGTATGTAGCATGCATGTAGTATATATGTAGTATGTAGCATGTAGTATGTATGTAGCATGCATGTAGTATATATGTAGTATGTAGCATGTAGTATGTATGTAGCATGCATGTAGTATATATGTAGTATGTAGCATGTAGTATGTATGTAGCATGCATGTAGTATATATGTAGTATGTAGCATGTAGTATGTATGTAGCATGCATGTAGTATATATGTAGTATGTAGCATGTAGTATGTATGTAGCATGCATGTAGTATATATGTAGTATGTAGCATGTAGTATGTATGTAGCATGCATGTAGTATATATGTAGTATGTTGCATGTAGTATTTATGTAGCATGCATGTAGTATATATGTAGTATGTATGTTGCATGTAGTATTTATGTAGTATGAATGTAGCATGTATGTAGTATGTAGTATGAATGTAGCATGTATGTAGTATGCATGTTGTATGTATGTAGCATGTAATTTTTTTTTTTTTTTTTTACATTTAACACATTAGCCGGATGATGGGACTACTACTGTCCCATCATTGGCTAATGTGTCAATCACTGTCATGGTAGCAGGCATCGCCCGATGGGACTTGTAGTCCCATCGGACGATGCCTGCACAGACCACCGGCAGGCCGGCACAGACCACCGGCAGGCCGGCACAGCCCCCCGGCAGGCCGGCACAGCCCCCCGGAGCCTGCACAGACCACCGGCAGGCCGGCACAGACCACCGGAGCCTGCACAGACCCCCTGGCAGGCCGGCACAGCCCCCCGAAAGGCCCGTACAGACCCCAGAGAGGCTGTACAAGGGCAGGAAAGGGTTTTTCTTATTCCGATACCGGAAGTCCCATAGACTTGAATGGGACTTCCGGTATCGGAATCGGCGATACCGATACTTTTTTTAAAGATCGGCCGATACCATCCGATACGATACTTTGAAGTATCGGACGGTATCGCTCAACTCTAGTCGTAGCTCATCTAAGTGGGCGAAGGGCTCTGCGCCCCTGCAAGGTCCATCTGGATAGGTCCAGTAGGAGCTGTATGTGGGTATCCAAGTGCTTAATGGGTCCTGCCTTCCTGGCCGCTACCATGACTGCATCTTTAAGTTGATACTTATGGACCCGGCAAATCACATCTCTCGGTGGGTCCTGTTCACTAGGACGCGGGACTAGAGCCCTGTGAGCACGATCTAAGTCCAGTGGAGTATCTTGGGGCCTGTCTAATACCGAGTTGAAAATGCCTCTCAAAGTGCTATTTAACTCCTGAAGGGGTATAGATTCAGGTAATCCCCATACTCTTAGGTTATTCCTGCATCCCCTGTTTTCAGAATCGTCTAGTATCTCTGCTAGGGTCTGCAGCTGTCTAGCCTGGGTAGCCACGGCAGTCTCGTGAGCCTCTACTCTTTCGTTCAGGGAAGCTAGAAGCTAGTCATGAGATTCAACCTTCTCTCCACATTGTTGGATATCGTCCTTAAGTATGGAAAGCTCAGCTTTTGTAAGAAGTTTCCAGGCGAACAATATATTGTTCCATATCTTGTTTCGTCGGTATGTCTCTAATCTTGTCATACGCGTACAGTAATGTGAAATCGACTCCTATGGGTGTTGCAGGTTGTCCCGCAGGAAGAAGTGCCGAAGGTCCACACTGATGTTATGGACGCTGCTAGTTGAAGGGTAGGTGGGGGAGGTAAGACTGACGGCAGGTCATTTTGATGAGCAGGTGTCATGGAATGGTTAAGCTGCCCTCTCATTGTGGGATTCGCTCCTTCTTGCATTATATCATCACCTGTGATGGCAAAGTTGCCTTCAAGGGGAATAATATGATCTCCCCGGGAGTATGGCACAGGGTGTTTCAGGGAGGCTTTTCCTAGGTCTGCACAAGCCGTATCAGTGTGAGGCCTCTCTGGCCTGGCCACGGGGTCTCCCTGTGAAGCACATGTTTCCAGGGGCTCAGCGGTGCCGTTACTGCCATGAGGAGATTGCCCCGTTCCTTTTATGGGGGTCACCCCAATAGATTCCGGGGAAGTCCCCCCATCGTCTCCTCTCCCACGTTGCTCCCCCACCTCCGGTACCTTGTTCCCCGCTGGCAGCGGAGCTGGTTGTCCCCTGCGTGCCGCATTCATCATGGCGTCTGCAACCTTCTTTCCCGCCCCCGTGAAGTAGCGGGAGATACTGTGGGGAACCTTTTCGGGTGCCGTGGGGCCTGTGGGCGCACTCCCTCGGCTTCTCCTGGTGGACATCGGGGTGTTAGACATCTGGGTGAGTCTCTGGTTGGGTCCGTTCTCGGTATAGGAGCGGGAGCTCTCCAGGACGCGTCCTCACTCCTCGCCGGCCATGCCACGTCCCAGAGATTTTAGGAATTTAATTCATTTTGCTAATACTGTAAACTGCTGCAATTTTTAGCACTGAAAGCAGACAGAAAAATACACTTCATCAGTTGACGAAATACTATCTTGTATGTAAAAAGACCAAAATCTTAACCCATATAAATTGATAAGTTGGCAAGATGACTTAACATACATTAATAAATTCATATAGAAAATAGAAAAATCATGGCTTTTATCTTATAGATTTCTATTAGATTATATAATGTAAGAAATATATTCACCACTATTATTGAGGTACCTCCTTCCAGCATCCTAATACATTAACTATTAGAAAAAAGGTGTATACTGAACATACCAAAATTTTATTAGCATATAAAACATTAACAACAATCTTTAAAAAGTATCAAAAGTGCATGATTATTAGCCCACAGGACTGAAAAATAAGCGGCACCACATCAGTGGTGGGCGGAATGCGGTCCTGATGTCCCCGCCTGTGTGCACGTAGGTGGGGGCGTCGGGTCTTGCGGGCCAATCTTCACTGTGGCGCACTCCCTGATGACATTGACCCGGAAGTACGGGTGACGCATGCGCCGATATTCAGCCATATAACAATAACTACAACTACCATGATCACTTGGGGCTTGTTTCCTGTGCAGCTATATAATAACGGAGCACAAGTATTACTGAGATCCTGTGGGGCCTTATTTGTGTAGAATATGTATGAATAATTGGAGCGGACATTATCTTTGAATAGTTATACAAAGCCACCACAAATAAACTACATATACCAGCATCCTCTGCGCCGACTACTCGCTGTATGTGATTGGATACTTCTAATCATGGTTGAATGTGATTGGATGAAGTGGGTTTTTAAGGAGCTTGCTGAGGTCATGATGCCACTCCCCCTGATGAAGGCACGCCGCCGAAACTTCCATTGGGCAAGCAGCACCATCACTGGAGTTTTGGTAGGTAACAACTATGGATTTTTTTTGTGGTTTCTAATCTAGTGGCTCACTTCCTAAGTAACCCCTATATATATATATATGGGAATGATATGTAACTAAGTTTGCTGCTATGTGATGATGTAAATAGTGGGATAATTATTTTTTGAAATACTATTTATTGTTACATCATCTCCATGAACAACGGTGTCTGTAAATTTATGAATTTTTTACCTGCTCCTTTGTGGTGCCGCTTATTTTTCAGTCCTGTGGGCTCATAATCATGCACTTTTGATACTTTTTAAAGATTGTTGTTAATGTTGTTTTATATGCTAATAAAATTTTGGTATATTCAGTATACGCGTTTTTTCTGATATATACATTATTTGCGTAGAACAGCTATGTCTTCTGACTTGATTAAGTTCAAATATGTATTTATCTGGTAGCATGCTGGGGAAATAGTTAATTTTTTTTCTGTACGTTAACTATTATGTGCTTGATGTCTGTATGTGTGTGTTTGTATATTGTGCTTATATCAATTTTTCTGTAGAGCAGCGCTGTCAAGTCTTAGACAGGTGTGGGGAAAAAATGCAAAGTACGATGCCTTTAAGGGTACGTTCAGACGATCGGTAAATGCTGCAGGTTCGACGCTGCGTACTAGTGCAGCGTCTAGAGACACCCGCTACTCACCCGCGGAGACGGACATGTGGCACATCTTTTCAGACCGCAGCATGTCGATTTGTCTTGTGGATATGTTGGTATCCTCAAGAGAAACTTCACCCCGACAATGTATTGGACGTGGTGAATCCGGACGGTTCAGTGAACACACGCGGATTCACCTGTGGTCAGTAGACTGCAGCGCTTTGAACGCAGCAAATTTGCATTGCATCCAAAATGCTGCCAGTTCCAGGTCGTCAGAACATAAGTTTTTATTTTATAGGGTAAAGTGATAAAAAAAAATGAAAAGTGAACAAAAGTGAAATCAAAATCAGATCAATATTTGCTGTGACTATTCTGTGCCTTCAAAACTGCATCAGTTCTTCTAGTTACACTTACCTACAGTTGCTTTAGAACAACCTTCCTGCCGCGTTCCTTCAAAAACTGTGCACTTGTACCTAGAAGAGTTTATGCTGTTTTGAAGGCAAGTGTGCTCACCCAAGCTTTTGTTTTCATTCGCTATTTATTCTGTTACTACTAAAAAATAAACTAACAGTACATTTTTCTCTTTCTGGAGCATTTTCATTTTGCATCTATTTTTCCCCCACACTTGCCTAAAACTTTTGCATCGTATTGTACATATAGCGGTGAGACTCTTTTACTGAAACCTTAACGTATATGGTAGAGCAGAGACTAATTGGCCTGTGCCCTGTGTGCAGAGATTAGTGACCAATATGTGGCTCCATGTTTGCTGTGACAATCTCTGCATTATTAACCAGTTCAGAACAAGCCCATTTTCCCCCTTCCTGACCAGGTACATGTTGAGGTTTTATTGTGCATCCACTTTAAACCGTTCTAAAAATATTTCCCGTTTACATATTCCAATAACTTTTGCCTCCCTTGTTTAGTGAAAATGGTAAGGAAAAATAGATAATACTGTATTTTTCAGACAAAATGCATCGGACTATAAGACTCACCCAGGTTTTAGAGGAGGAAAATTAAAAAAAAAATGTAAGCAAAAAATGTATTAAAATATTTAAAATGCCTGCTGACACGGCTATGGGGGAGATCTGTTGCTTGAGATCCACAGTTAGACAGGTAGTGCAACAATCTTGCATGAGGACAGCAGTTTTGCAGTAGTTGCCAAACTACAGCTCCCATTATCCCAACCTATCCAAGTAT